>NW_028227271.1:56765000-57965000 GCF_978045245.1 Mus caroli
ATTCATGATGACTGCCAATAACAAAGTTGTTGTAAGATTTGGAAAAAACAGGGTTATTTGAAGGTCTATCCTTTCAATAATTATAGGGCTAGACTGAATATCCAGAATTACAAAAATACTACCCAAATCCACAGATGCCCAGAAATTTATCTATTTGACTGTATCTTATCATCAAAGCTTTGACTCAGCACAGTTATTTGATTGTTTCTGTCCTGAAGCAATTTGCTTAAGTCTCAATGCATTAGGCTTTAATGAGCTTACTTTTACAATCACTAAAAATGCTCTCTTCCCTTGAGCTAATTACATAATTGATTATTTGAGAAAAACAGGGATTTTAAGATTAATTATATTTTTACTCAGTGTAATTTTCTTGTTGTCACTTCTTCTGCACACCAGTGCCTCATAAAGTATACAATGGAGAAACACTCCACACCCAAATTTCATTACTAACATTTGTCATTTCTAATTTTAATTGCCATTAACACTGAACATTTCCCATGAAATAAGGATAGTTAATCTTTATGGATACATTTCATCCCTTAACCTAAAAACAGTTACAGAATAATTATTCTCTACTTTTTTTCCTGATCATCTTGTTGACTGTCTCCATTTTGAAGACACTTTACAGTTTTACCCTGTTCTGATATCTTTATAGACACTTCTAGTTTTATTTTAAATAAACAACACCATTCTTGCTCCCAGGGTTTTCTTACCATAAAGCAACCAACACTTTCCCTGCCTCAATAAAAAGATGCTTCTTATTTTCAGCCAGTATAATGCTGAAGGATTTTAAATAGTTTTATTTTATGTTAAATTTATTTTCCTTATTTGCATAATTCTAACGTACCACATGACGTCTATTTATTTACAAATAAGTACACTTTCACAACAGAAAACCCCTTAAGAAGGTCATCTGAAATTCAAATCAACATGGTCTGTGGTTTATGTTTTACACGGAAATCATGTTGATGTGTGTGATCTGTGTTGCTATGGAAGGACTATGCTTTATCTGGAGACCATGTTTAGGTCCATGGTCTACATTAAGGTTTGTGTCTAGAGAGGTAGCTGGGGGACATGTAGATGTCGGTTGACCATTCTGATGCTGTTTTGGGCAAGAAAGCATCTTTTGTATTGGTATTGATAATTGCAGACTTATAGTTGAGAATGATGACAACAAAGAGTTCTGTGACAACCTTTACTCAAAGTTTCTCAAAATGAAATAGTCTAGTCAGAACACCAATGCAGAGTCCTTAAAAATTGTCACAGCATTGAATGATCATTTTGATGTGTTCTTGGGTTTGGTTTACAAGGATTTATATTGAGTGTTTTTGCATCAGTGTTCATAAGGGAAAATGGTCTGAAGTTCTATTTCTTTGTTGGGTCTTTATGTGGTTTTGGTATCTACGTAAATGTGACTTCATATGACAAATTGGGTAGTGTTCCTTCTGTTTCTGTTTTGTACAATAGTTTGAAGAGTATGGGTATTAGGTCTTATTTGAAGGTCTGATAGATTTCTGCACGTAACCCATCTGGTCCTGGGAAGTTTATTTATTTTTTTATTTATTTTTATTTTTTTTTTGTTTTTTGTTTTTTGGTGTTTTTTGTTTTTTTTTTTGTTTGTTTTTTTGGGTTTTTTTTTTGGAGACTTTTAATGACTGCTTCCATTTCTTTAGAGGTTATGGGACTGTTTAGATGGTTTATCTGATCCTGATTTAACTTTGGTACCTGGTATTTTTGGCCCCCTAGGCCACACTAAATAGGTTCCTGAGTGGGAGGCTGAAGCTGTAAGGGAGGAAACTGTGAGAAGAAAAAAGGAGACCAAGACAGATTCTGATCAAGGCCCAATGTTTGCTAAGAGTCTGCATATAAAGGGGGAAAGCCCATCCCCTGCCATGCCAGGCTTCTTGATGCTTTATTGCCAGGTTGTTAGCACTGAGTCTGCTAGAGCTGTTAAGCATTAGGTTGCCAATTCAGGTTGTTAGCTATCTCAGGAAGACAGGTTCAACCTCTCAGCAGGTAGAACAGCAGAGGTGACAGAACAATAGAACCATCTATGTCAGAAGATTCCACCCTAGGTGGTCTCATTCACAGTGGCAGAAAAGGGCTGAGTCAGCTTGCTCAAGGCTGGGGGAGGCTATAGTATGTGTCTAGAAAATTGTCCATTTTATCCAGATTTTCAAGTTTTGTTGAATATAGGCTTTTGTAGTAGAATCTGCTGATTTTTTTAATTTCCTTAGTTTCTGTTGTTATGTCTTCCTTTTCATTTCTAATTTTGTTAGTTTGGATACTGTCTCTCTTCCCTCTGGTTAGTCTGGCTAAGGGTTTATCTATCTTGTTGATTTTCCCAAAGAACCAACTCCTAGTTTTGTTGATTATTTGTATAGTTCTTTTTGTTTCTATCTGGTTTCAGCCAAGTTTGATTATCTCCTGCCATCTACTCCTCCTGGTGTATTTACTTCTTTTTGATCTAGAGCTTTCAGCTGTGCTGTCATGCTGCTAGTGTAAGCTCTCTACAGTTTCATTTTGGAAGCACTCAGAGCTACAAGTTTTCCTGTTAGCACTGCTTTCATTATGTCCTATAAGTTTGAGTATATTGTTTCTTCATTTTCATTAAATTCTAAACAGTATCTAATTTCTTTCTCTCTTTCTTATTTCCTTTCTTCTTTCTTTCTTTCTTTCTTTCTTTCTTTCTTTCTTTCTTTCTTTCTTTCTTTCTTTCTTTCTTCCTTTCTTCCTTTCTTCCTTTCTTCTTTTATCAAGTTATCATTGAGTAAAGCAAGAGCCTCCCAGGAACCCACAGGGATGACATTAGCTGAAATACCCCACAAAGGGGAGGGAGAACCTGTAGAGACCAATTCCAGTGTTTAGACATGGTTCCCCAGTTGAGGAATGGGGCCATCCACCCATCTCAAAAACGCTAACCCAGAGTTGCACCTGTCTAAAAGAAATACAGGGAGAAAGAGTGGAACAGAGACTGAAGGAAAGGCCATCCAGAGACTGCTCCACCTGGGGACCCACCACACATGCAGACACCAAACACAGACACTATTGCAGAAGCCAAGAAGTGCTTTCTGACAGTAACCTGATACAGCTGTCTCCTGAGAGGCTCTGCCAGATCCTGACCATACAGATATGGAGGCTCACAGCCAACCATCTGACTGAATACAGAGACCCCAATCACGGAGTTAGGGGAAGAAACAAATGACTCAAAGGGATGCCTTATCTGGTATCCCTCACTTGATGCTCTGTCTTTCTGCTGGAGGTGGGCTCTATAAGTTCCCTCTCCCTACTGTTGGCCTTTTAATGTAAGGTCCTTTCCTTTGAATCCTGATAGTCTCTTACCTCCCAGGTCTTTGTTGGATTCTGGAAGGTCCTCCGAATCTCCTACCCCCAGAAGTTGCCTGTTTTCATTCTGTCTGCTTGTCTTCATACATTGCTCCTTGAATGGATCCTTAATATACTAACCCCTGTTGAACTTCCAGTCAAACCATGGAGATAAATAGTAGACAGTTGTACAGCTGGGCAGGACTGGGCACCACAAATGCAACAGACAGAGAACTACAGAAAATGTTGTTATATTTTGGGCTTTAATTTTATTAGAAAAATGTGTTTGAATATTGGTGACCATTCTTCTAACCTATTTCATAATACATATTACTAGTTTTCCCATGTGTACTAAAAACAAATAAATACTAACTAAAGGATGTCTTAAAGTAAAAAAGGTTTAATATCTTATACTTTTTGAAAAATAAATTGGTAAGTCTTTAAAAAACTAACCTTGCAACAAGTTTTGCATGTGTTATATTTTTAGACAGTTATGCTTAAAGGTAAATTACCAGTATAAACATAATGAAGGTATTTGAATTATATCAACATCTACTCAGAGAAAACCTTTTGTTTCTTAATGATTTGAGATTTCAATGAAATATGTAATATTCTTGTTTGTGCTTTAATGTATATGAAAAGGGTGAGGGCAGGTATAAGTAGGAGAGAGTGATCCAATAGGAGTCATGGGAGCAGAAGAGTAACAGGGAAAGGCTAATCACTGGGATTAGATAACCTATTTGATGTTTGTTACTAGAAAAGACTGAATTTAACTTCTTTCAGCAGACATTAAGTTCCTACAGTTCTTCATTTAAGGGTGGGCCTTGTATAATTTACCAATCAACTTTGTCATATCAACTGGTTTTGTCCTTGTGACTATGTTGTTGATCTGACCATATTTTTGACATTTCATAATGTAATTTGCCTATCATTTATAAAAAATGCTAACACACAACAAACATCCTGGGCTTTTGGTCCTCAGAAATTTTCTTTTCCCTCTGATACCATGTTCTCTGCCCCTTAGTTTATGTGAAGATACAGTAATTAGCATTTATTCTCCCACAGTAAACGTTCTTTCTATCTTTGCCCACAATGGTTTTCATCTAGTACAAACAAATTTATTTGATGAATACTGAGGGCTCCATTTATAGTGGGTAGGTTTCAGCATTTATAATAAAGTCTGCAACTATGTTCCATTAGGAAAATGTTAGTCCTCTAAAGTTCATGACCTCACCAGTCAACAATAGCTTGCTTTATAGCGCTAGGCATGAACTCCTACCTAAGAATGAGTAACTCCAGGATTGGACACCCCTAAATTTATGTTCCATTATTTGGATCTTCGGGCATTTCTTGCCACGTTTGTCATTATTGCTTTTTGCAAAAATAACAATGGATAGGGATATTTATTGCTTTTCTTCCTTGGAAACTTGTATTTCCTAATATTATAAAAGCTATTCCTCGGAGTGGAGATTTTCATGTCAGTTCCATCCACATTCCTTCAAAGTATATGATGTTTTCAGCAGTACGCTCTTGGGTTCACGTTCTGTTCTTGGGCAACAAGAACAATGACAATTGTTGTCTCTACAAGTCCATGATCAACAACTGGAAGTGAAGTTTCCCATTACTGGCAAAGGGGTTTATATTTCGTAGTCTGTGGCTCTTGAGTGAACATTATCACCCAAAATCAATTTTAACTACGAATATATGCACACATATATACTTTTACTAACTATAAACATATTTAAAACATATTATCTTATGGCCTTTTCAAACATCCTTAGGGCTATTTATCCTCTTTTCCTACTCTACCCTCTCTCTCATCCTCTTCATCACCCTCTGTATTGACTTCCCTCACACATTTCCAGTTGAACTTCAGCCACTATTATTTCCTAATTCCTCCTTCGCGACATCTGTGTCCTATCATTTATTATTATGTGAGAAAATATGATAATATGCATTTAAAATTAACAAATAAAATTCAACTTACAACTAATATTTTAATTATATGTAAAATGTTGAGCAGATCAAGATATAATTCATAAATTTAAAAGTCCATTCTATATGCAAGAAGAAACAGCAAATGACTTGTCACATTTTGCTAAGACTGTTTTACAAATAAAAATTCAGTCATACCAACCCCCATTCTCTTTAGGTGATAGTTAAGGAGAGAAATTAGGGCTTGTGACACAGTAGACCAGTGCTCTACCATTTTACAACACAGCATCTGACAGATATCTCTGATATTTTCTTTTCAATTATCTAGTTTGGTAGCATTAAAATCAGTCTGCCTTTGCTGTCAAGATTAGCCTTGAAATTCTGTACGTGAGTGATGTATCTACTCAAATTTGTACATAGTTCTAATGTAGATTATCAGATTACACTTTTAGTTTCTTTTCTTGCCACAATAGACTATGTGCTGTATCCCCTTTTCACTGAGATAGTTTCTCTTTTTTAATTTATAATTGTCATTTAAAATAGTTGTTTAGTTTTATTTCCCTATAGAAGATAATTAAGTCAAACTTAAAACAGAATATGAATAAAATCATGACTATTTTCAAATTCAAGTGGCACACACACACACACACACACACACACACAGAGAGTACCTGGTCCAAACACATGCAGACACTGTGCTTGCTGCAGCGGTCTCTATGAGTTCCTATGACTTTTTCTCACACTGATTTAGAGGGTTTTATTTTCTTTCTGTCTTTGAATCCTTGGAGCTTGTAGTTTACTGGAATTTCTGAGAATGTAAATGGCTGGGTTCCTGATTTTTGTGTATTCTCTTGAGTTCTTTTCCCTTTCCTAAGAGCTAATTTCTCTCATCCAACTTCAATGTGATAATTTTTATTTCATCTTATATTTTCTTATATTTTAAAAAGATGAATAAAAGTTAATGAGTGAATGAGTCAATCAGTCATAACTAGCCACTAGGGTAAGGCTAACAACTGTCATTATGCCTATTGGGAGAGGGCAAATCAGTAGAGTAAAACTGGGGTTGTCAAACATTAAAGCAGGTCTGATGTTCAGGAGTAGAAAGACCACCAAATAATATCCATTTTGTTTTTGGTATTTGCTTATACTTTGGTATTTTGTTTTTTGTTTGTTTCTTTGTTCGTTTTGTTTTGGGGGTGTGGCTTATTTTATTTATAGATTTTGTGGAGTTGGTTGTATTTGGCTTTGGTTGTTTGTATTTTTTTTTTTTTTTTGAGAATTTAAAATTGGGTGTGTAAGGAGGGAAAGAATATCTGGAAGGACTTGGCAGAAGGTAGAGTATGATAAGAATATATTTAAATTTAAAAATCCTTTTAGATAATGAAATATAATTAAGACTATAATTTAGGCAATTTAATATGCATAAATGAAATAGCTATACATCGAAAGTTACTTATATTATTCTCATTAAATAATTTTAGCAATTGGTTTGGATTCTTGTCCTGAGCCACAAACCCCAAGCAGTGGAATTAAAGTTGGAGACAGATACATGGTTGGTGATGTGGTGTCATTCCAATGTGATCAAGGCTATTCTCTTCAGGTAAGTCAGTTTTAAAACTAGTGTGTTATCAAGACTCTATAATATCATTATCCTATAGGATATTTAAACTACATGAAAAATTTTAGTCTCCTAAGTTCAATATGATTATAGATTTTATTTAGTACAACTATAATATAGTTTAAACATTAAAACATTTTTATACAATAATTTTGTGACAATTCTTTATGTGTCTCATTTTGCATAGTCTAACAAAGTATTATAAAGCACTACATACTTAGTCATTTCAGCTATTTTGTTAACTTATAGATCATCCTTTGATAGGAAAATATTAAAACCATAATTCTATACTTAAATATGATGAATTTCTATCAAGATTTTGCAGTTTTGATTTCAAAATTTATTTTAAGTATGTAAATTTACCTCTCTTAAGTAATATTAAAGCTCACATATGTAGTATGACATGAAACAGGATTAATGTCTATATGTATGTCATGTATATACTACATTAAACTGTCAGTATGCTAAGATCATCCAATCTTTTATAAGTGTGTACTGAGCTGCCCTGCCTTTATGTAGGGTCATTCTCATATCACATGTATGCCTGGACCTGTAAGGAGATGGAATTATCCAATCCCCATTTGTTTGGGTAAGTTCAAAGACAGATGATTTTATGTAATTTCTCAAATTTAAGAGTTTCACTTTATAATCCATGTTCTAATGTATTCTTGTGTTTTATGTATTTCATGTAAATGTTATTTTGCTATCTACAATTAACTTTTCATGATTTTAATATTTTACAACTTTTAACCTAAAATACAAAACAATGAGTGAAAAACATATAGATATTAATAGAATATATTTGTTTTTATTCATATGCCATTTTTTACTATGACATAATAAGAAATATCTCAGAGCAATAAGTAAATATCCTACTGATAACTATCAATTCAAGGTAAAAACTAACAGTAACACTTAAATTAAGGTAGAAAATTTACATTTCATTATTTATTTATTTATTTTTTTAATTTATAGTTTTTAGAGACAGGGCTTCTATGTGTATCCTTGGCTGTCCTGGCACTCACTCTATAGACTAGGCTGGCTTCAAATTCAGAAATCTGCCTGCCTCTGCCTCCCAGTGCTGGGATAAAAGGTGTGTGCCACCTCTGCCTTGCTACACTTTATTTTATATGTTGATATTATATGCAACTACATGAGATACTTATCAGACTTTGAGATCCAACATTAGTATATTCAAATATTAGCTCAATACAAAATAGCTTTTCTTGGGTTTCTCTTTGGTCTTCTGCTGTATGAGATAACACTTTTTGCCTCAAAGATTTATTTTAACATTATTGGACAGAATGTGTTTAAAGAGTTTAGATCTGAATGTGGGCCGCACAGACTTGGTGGTAGCTATTGCAGTAAAATACAAGTTAAAGGTTTCAAATTAATGTGTGGCTGCTTTTAAAAAGTTAAGAAAGATGATTATAGGATATTTACTGACTATTAAAAATGTGTCATATAGAAATATATATATATAAGAATGTGTAAAACAATTCACAGTATGATCACATCTTTATCATAAAGAAACACTCATGAAAAGAAAGAAAAAAACATGAATTAAAATTATGGTCTGAAGCTGGAAGATTTTAAAGGCGGTTTTCTTTATTTTTAAATTTTGTTGTATTTTTATATACTTTAATAAAGTGTATTATATATAGCAGAAAATTAATTTAAAATGTTGTAAACAAAAAGGTGACCAGAAATAAAAATGTAGTGAGTAATGTTTGGTTAATTTTATTTTTTACTCTGCTAAAATGATCTGTTGAAAGCAATTTCAAGGAGAGGAGGCTTATTTGGTTTACACTTGCAAGATACAGCTCACCATGGTGGGGAAGTCAGTGCAGGACGATGAGGCATCTGGTCATGTCCCATTACTGCCCAAAAGTAGATATGCTCATATAGCTGTTCCTTTTTATGTAGTTCAGAGCCTCAGCCACCAAAATAATGGTATCCTCATTAATTCAGAGTAGATCTTCTCAGTTCAAATCGTCAAATTTAGTAGTACTTTCCAGAAAGGCTGAGAGGTTAGCCTAAGCAGTACAACTTAACCACCTAAGTGATTCTCGACTCTTTAGATTTGACAGTAGTAAGTATCACAAGCAGCTTGAAGACAGATTTAAAAATTGAAATGCAGAAAATCAAAGTACAGACTAAAGCAAATTTAAGATATAATTGATGTCAATGTCCCAATATAACCTATTTTCTTTTCTTTTCTTCTTTCCTTCTTTTTTTTAAAACTCTTTAATCTTTTTTTTTAACAGTCCAGTCTTTACCCACATCCCTATACACCCTCTGACTTCTGACTGTTTCTCATCCCATACCTCTTTCCACCTCCCACCCCCCTTTTCCAAGAGGGTGTTCCCCCCCCCCCAAACCTCCCCACCTCCTGGGGCCTGGAGTCTCTTGAGGATTAGGAACACCTTCTCTCACTGAGGCCAGACCAGGCAGTCCTCTGCTGTGTATATGTTGGGGGCCTCATATCAGCTGGTGTATGCTGCCTGGTTGGTAGCTCAGTGTCTGAGAGACCCTGGGGATTCAGGTTAATTGAGACTGCTGGTCTTCCTATGGGGTCACCCTCCTCCTCAGCTCCTTCCAGCTTTTCCCTAATTTAACCCCAGGGGTCCCTGGCTTCTGTCTATTGATTAGGTGTAAGTATCTACATCTGACTCCTTCAGCTACTTGTTGGGTGTTTTGGAGGGCAGTTATGCTAGGCTCCTGTTTGTAAGCTTACACTTAAAGCATCAGTAACTGTCAGGCCTTGGGACCTTCCCTTGAACTGGATCTCAATTTGGGCTGGTGGCTGTACCGCCTTTCCCTCAGGCTCTTCTTGATTTTTTGCCCTGCAGATCTTTCAGACAGGAACAATTATGGGTCAGAGCTTTTGAATGTGGGATGGCAACCCCATCCCTCCACTTGATGTCCTGTCTTTCTACTAGAGGTGGACTCTATAAGTTTCCTTTCCCCACTGTCTGGCATTTCATCTAAGATCCCTCCCTTTGAGTTCTAAGAGTCTAACCTCCCAGGTCTCTGGTACATTCTAGGTAGTCCTCCCACCTCCTACCTCAAGATATTGCCTGCTTACATTCATTCTGCTGGCCCTCAGGGCTTCAGTCCTGTTTCCTGCTCTGCCCCCCAATGCCTGATCATGTTTCCCATTTCCCCTCCCTGTCCCCTGTCCCACTGAGATCCTTCCCTCCTTCTGCCTTAGTCTGATTGATAAAATCATTCTTATTACAGCTTATTAGTTATCAGACTTGTGATACACATTTTTTAAAAAATGGAATAGTGAATAAACTTTTATAGGTTGTGTTAAAGATTCATTTGATGTCACGATCAATGGACTGACAATTCAGAGAGAAAAATCTTTTTAGAGCTTAATTGTAATACACATTTGAATGAAAAATTTATAAGCTTGTTGAATTTATATGCATACATAAATAAAGGGAAAATATATGTCCGTGTATATATGTCAGACTAATTTCTAATACCACACATAGATAAAATATTTTATGGATTTGTATTTATAAAATGCAACACGAAGTTTAAATATGTAGCTCGTGCCTATCTTAAAAAGAAATTACAAGCAAGTGTTTAGGAAATAGTCATAAAATTCAACATCATACCCAACAATTAACTGTCTTGTATTTATATGTCACCTAAGAAAGCATGCTAAATCTGGCTTTACAGCAAGGAATATTTTCTAAGATAAAAATATACTTCAATATACATTAAATAATTCCATCTACTTTCCATACAAAATTAAATTTGCAAATTTCCATTTTAGAATGATCTCTTAGATTGTCAAGAGTAAAGCCACTCCATAGGGATTCCAAAATAAGCATATTTGTTATCGCTGCCCAATTTTTCAAATGCCTGCGTTTTACTGTGCTTGTTTATGTCCTGATCTTTTTAGAATAAAATGAAACCAATAGTTTCTTAAAATTCTTCATTGAGCCTTCTTATGAACAGGGGAAAATGGTTGTGAAAGTGTCTTCTTTTAACAGGGCATGAAGAGCTGACCCAGTTGGCTTTATTTTAGTTTAAATTGCATCACCTTTGGAATGACTAGACACAGTAGTCCGATGTTCTTAAAGAAAAATAAGCTGCATGATTTCTTGCCACTGCTGAAAAAGACTCGTCCTTTGCTTAAGTGTACTCATTGTGAGCAAACTGGTACTTGCTAAGCAGTAATTGACTTAAGCTGCACTTGGTTTTTTTTCTGAGTTATTATGCCTTTTGTGCTGGTTTAGAAACATGAGTTATGAATCAACTAGCGTTTGCTGAAGGAATTGGGCCTATATTTAATTTTCTCAAATAGTATTACCTTAGATACCTTTTGAAGACTTAAGGTGACTTTGATACTTTTCAAATACAAAGATATATTTCATAATTCTGCTTTCTATGAGAATTCTATTGTTTTGCAGCTCAGTGTGGAGGTGCAATGTCAGACTTCAGTGGTGTGATACTCAGTCCTGGTTTTCCCGGAAACTACCCCAGCAGCTTAGATTGCACATGGACAATAAAGCTGCCTATTGGCTTTGGTATGTATAGGTATATGGAAGACATTCCACTATTTATCAATGCATTATTAAGAAGATGCATATAGGTCCAATATGAGTATATGTTTACAGGTTAATGTTTCATTATGAGTACATGAAATAATGTATATTGAGGAATATAATTTGAGTAATATTTGCCTCAGTAAAATGTATTTTACTATCACAAATAAGGCTACTATGAACATAGTAGAACATGTGCCCCTGTGGCATGATGGGATATCTTTTGTGTATATTCCCAAAAGTGGTATAGTTGGGTCTTCAGGTAGGTCTATTTCCAATTTTCTGAGGAATCTCCAGATTGATTTCCAGAGGGGTTGTACCAGTTTGCAAGCCCACCAGCAATGGAGGGATGTTCCTCTTTCTTGACATTCTCTCCAACATGTGTTCTCACCTGAGGTTTTGATGTGTTTGGTGTAAGGTGGAATCTCAGGGTCATTTAGATTTGCATTTCTCTGATCACTAAGGACCTTGAACATTTCTTTAGTTGCTTCTTAGCCATTTGAAATTCCTCAGTTGTGAAATCTCGGTTTAGTTTTATACCCCATTTTTTGATTAGGTTGTTTGGTTTTTTTTTTTTTTGTGATTAACTTCTTGAGTTCTTTATATGTTTTGGATATTAGCCTAAAGTGGGATCCAGCTCAAGGGGAGGTCCCAAGGCCTGACACTATTCCTGAGGCTATGGAGTGCTCACAAAAAGAGACCTATAATGCCCTCTGAAAGACCCAGCTAGTATGTGAAAGAGTCAGATGCAGATATTTGCACCTAACCAATGGTCAGAAGCAGCTGACCCCTGTTGTTGAATTAGGGAAGGCTAATAGAAGCTGAGAAGGGCTATCCTGTAGCAGTCTCAAGTAATCTGAACCCTTGAGATCTCTCAAACACTGGACCACTAAACAGGCAGCATACACCAGCTGATATGAAGCTCCCAACACACATACAGTCGAGGACTTCTGGGTCTGTGTTCATTCAGAGATGATGCACCTAACTCTCAAGAGACTGGAGGCCTCAGGGAGTTTAGAGGTCAGGTGCGGGACATCTACATGGAGACAGTGGTGTCGGGAGGAGGTATGGGATATGGAACAGTCAGAGGGTGGACAGGGGGTAGGGCAAATAAAATATGGAGTATAGAAAATAAATTAATTAAAAAGTATATTTTACATGGACTATTTAAAAAATTAAAGATGTATGGATGTTTTTGTTTGTCTCTTATTTTAAATGATACATAAATACTAAATGCATGGAATATCATGTTTCAAAGTATGAGTATTTTGTGGAATGGGTAAATTAAACTAATGTGTGTTATGTCATTATGCACAGGGCTTTATTTATTTGACTTTTTTATAGTGGAATCATTTAAAATTTTATTTTCTTAGCAATTCTAACAACATGCTAACATATTATTATCTCTAGTCATCATGTTGAAAAATCATCCTGATAAGCAAGTAGTACACAGATAAGTATTTCAGTTTCTGGTACTTATTGAATTTATCACACTATCTTCATAAGTAAGTCAGAATGTACATGTACAAATTAGTGTTAAATATCTAACATTTGATTTAATGGTTTTTAAATCTAAGAAAATGAGCTTGAGAATGTACCATGTACTCACTGAAGAATTTTAGCAGAGCTATGAGTTTTGGATAGGCTGAAAACTCAAAAGTTCAGACCTGTTGTTCTTGTTTTCTTTTCTTTTCTTTACTGGAAGTCTCATGTAGTTTCAGCTGGGCTTGTACTTACTGTACAGCCTAAGAGCTTTGTACTCCTAATCCGGCTGCCTCCATCTCACAAGTACTATAAGCATGTGCTGCCATGTACAAATCTTGAGACTATGTTTTCTGAAATAAATGGAAATGTATCTGAGTACAAATATGCAAATATATTTGTTATGTTGCTGTTTATATGTGTATGCAGTATGGCAAAATATCAAGTAGTATTGTGTTTGCTCTTTCTTCTTTAGGTGTACATCTCCAGTTTGTAAATTTTTCTACAGAAACCATACATGATTACCTGGAAGTACGGAGTGGATCCTCTGAAATTAGTACTGTTATTGGACGACTTAGTGGTCCGCAAATACCATCTTCTCTGTTTAGCACAACCCATGAAACCAGCTTGTATTTTCACAGTGACTATTCTCAAAACAAACAGGGATTTCATATTGTGTATCAAGGTAAGATGAATTATAAAATAGGAGGGTATAGTGCCTTTCAGTTTTTTTAACTAGGGTTAGTTTTGGGAGAACAGTGTTGGAGAGTTTATGCAAAGCCCTGGATATCATCTCAGGAGTTATTTGACTTAGTTATAATATTGCTATCATTGTCTTAGAAGACAAAAGAAGCTAAAACCAAGCAAGCTTCAATTAGGAGGATAAACAACAATCATGTGGCAGTCTACCTTAGAACCCCTTGATTATCAACGCATACATTTTTGTGGAGAAGTGTTGTGTGTATATTCAGCCATGGCAAAACTCCAGGCACGTTTCTACACCAATAACAAGAAATACACAGTAGATGATGTTCCTTTCTCAATCCCTGCCAGCTCTGAGGTTGCCAATCTTAGTAACATTATCAATAAATTGATGGAGACCAAAAATTAACTCCAGAAACATGTCGAGATTGATTTTCTTTTTTTATGATTTTTTTATTAGGTATTTATTTAATTTCCATTTCCAATGCTATCCCAAAAGTCCCCCACACCCTCCCCCACCCACTCCCCCACCCACCCACTCCCACTTCTTGGCCCTGGCATTCCCCTGTACTGAGGCATATAAAGTTTGCATGACCAATGGGCCTCTCTTTCCACTGATGGCTGACTAGGCCATCTTCTGATACATATGCAACTAGAGACACAAGCTCTGTGGTGTACTGCTTAGTTCAGATTGTTGTTCCACCTATAGGGTTGCAGATTCCCCCCAGCTCCTTGGGTACTTTCTCTAGCTCCTCCATTGGGGGCCCTGTGATCCATCCAATAGCTGACTGTGATCATCCACTTCTGCATTTGCTAGGCCCCGGCATAGTCTCACAAGAGACAGCTATATCAGGGTCCTTTCAGCAAAATCTTGGTAGTGTATGCAATGGTGTCAGTGTTTGGAGGCTGATTATGGGATGGATCCCCGGGTATGGCAGTCTCTAGATGGTCCATCCTTTCCTCTCAGCTCCAAACTTCCTCTCTGTAACTCCTTCCATAGGTGTTTTGTTCCCAATTCTAAGAAGGGGTAAATTATCCACATGAGTTTCATGTGTTTCTCAAATTGCATCTTATATCTTGGGTATTCTAAGTTTCTGGGCTAATATCCACTTATCAGTGAGTACATATCATGTGAGTTCTTTTGAGATTGGGTTACCTCACTCAGGATGATGCCCTCCAGGTCCATCTGCTTGCCTAGGAATTTCATAAATTCATTCTTTTTAATAGCTGAGTAGTAAGTACTCCATTGTGTAAATGTACCATATTTTCTGTATCCATTCCTCTGTTGAGGGGCATCTGGGTTCTTTCCAGCTTCTGGCTATTATAAATAAGGCTGCTATGAACATAGTGGAGCATGTGTCCTTCTTACCAGTTGGAACAACTTCTGGATATATGCCCAGGAGAGGTATTGCTGGATCCTCCTGTAGAACTATGTCCAATTTTCTGAGAAACTGCCAAACTGATTTCCAGAGAGGTTGTCCAAGGTTGCAATCCCACCAACAATGGAGGAGTGTTCCTCTTTCTCCACATCTTCATCAGCATCTTATCTTAGTCATTCTGACTGGTGTGAGGTGGAATCTCAGGGTTGTTTTGATTTGCATTTCCCTAATGATTAAGGATACTGAACGTATTTTTCAGGTGCTTCTCAGCTATTTGGTATTCCTCAGGTGAGAATTCTTTGTTTAGCTCTGACGCCCATTTTTTAATGGGGTTATTTGATTTTCTGGAGTCCACCTTCTTGAGTTCCATATATATATATATATATATATATATATATATATATATATATATATATTGGATATTAGTCCCCTATCTGATTTAGGATAGGTAAAGATTCTTTCCCAATCTGTTGGTGGCCTTTTTGACTTATTGACTGTGTCTTTTTCCTTACAGAAGGTTTGCAATTTTATGAGGTCCCTTTTATCGATTCTCGATCTTACAGCACAAGCCATGGCTGTTCTATTCAGGAATTTTTCCCCTGTGCCCATATCTTCAAGGCTTTTCCCCACTTTCTCCTCTATAAGTTTCAGTGTTTCTGGTTTTATGTGGAGTTCCTTAATCCACTTAGATTTGACCTTAGTACAAGAAGATAGGAATGGATCAATTCACATTCTTCTACATGATAACCACCAGTTGTGCCAGCACCATTTGTTGAAAATGCTGTCTTTTTTCCACTGGATGGTTTTAGCTCCCTTGTCAAAGATCAAGTGACCATAAGTGTGTGGGTTCATTTCTGGGTCTTCAATTCTATTCCATTGGTTTACTTGTCTGTCGCTATACCAGTACCATGCAGTTTTTATCACAATTGCTCTGTAGTTCAGCTTTAGGTCAGGCATGGTGATTCCACCAGAGGTTCTTTTATCATTAAGATGAGTTTTTGCTATTCTAGGTTTTTTGTTTATTCCAGATGAATTTGTAGATTGCCCTTTCTAATTCGTTGAAGAATTGAGTTGGAATTTTGATGGGGATTGCATTGAATCTGTAGATTGCTTTTGGCAAGATAGCCATTTTTACTATATTGATCCTGCCAATCCATGAGCATGGGAGATCTTTCCATCTTCTGAGATCTTCTTTAATTTCTTTCTTCAGAGACTTGAAGTTCTTGTCATACAGATCTTTCACTTCCTTAGTTAGAGTCACACCAAGATATTTTATATTATTTGTGACTATTGAGAAGGGTGTTGTTTACCTAATTTCTATCTCAGTCTGTTTATCCTTTGTGTAGAGAAAGGCCATTGATTTGTTTGAGTTAATTTTATATCCAGCTACTTCACCGAAGCTGTTTATCGGGTTTAGGAGTTCTCTGGTGGAATTTTTAGGGTCACTTATATATACTATCATATCATCTGCAAAAAGTGATATTTTGACTTCTTCCTTTCAAATTTGTATCCCCTTGATCTTCTTTTGTTGTCGAATTGCTCTCGCTAGGACTTCAAGTACAATGTTGAATAGGTAGGGAGAAAGTGGGAAGCCTTGTCTAGTCCCTGATTTTAGTGGGATTTTTTCCAGCTCACCATTTACTTTGATGTTGACTACTCGTTTGCTATAGATTGCTTTTTCGTGTTTAGGTGTGGGCCTTGAATTTCTGATCTTTCCAAGACTTTTATCATGAATGGGTGTTGCATTTTGTCACATGCTTTCTCAGCATCTAATGAGATGATCATGTGGTTTTTGTCTTTGAGTTTGTTTATATAGTGGATTACATTGATGGATTTCCGTATATTAAACCATCCATACATCCCTGGAATGAAACCTACTTGGTCAGGATGGATGATTGTTTTGATAAGTTCTTTGAGTTTGATTTTCTTATCAAGGGCCAGTTTCTTCTAATGCCCTTGGTTAAACACATTTCATCAGAAGAGGTTGTGGAACTAAAATATGTGGAAAAATACGCCACTCCCTAGTCAGAGCAGTGCATATTCCATGATGACTGGATCAGCTTAACTAAAGGGGCAGAAGAACGGATTCTGCCTGTCTGTTTCTAATGATAAGTCTTCTAGGATCCTTTGAAGGGAAGTCATTAAGAACAATTGTGGGACATACAGATGTTGTGAAAGATGTGGTTTGGGTAAAAAAAAAAAAAAGATAGTTTGTCCTGCTTACTACAGACTGTCTGGATGGAGCAGACTATTCTCTAATGGGAGTGGAATGTAGAAAGGACCAAAGTGAAAAAGCTCTGTACTGCTGCCGAGGGCATGCTGGGAGTGTGGATGCCATAGTAGTTGATAGCTTGGGAACTAAGTTTTGCAGTGACTCCTGGGATAAGATGCTAACGATTTGGTCTACAGTCCCTAGCGATGAAGAAGATGAAATGGAAGAACCCACAAATCGACTAAGAAAAAAAAAAAGCCAAAACAGAAAAATTGGGACTAACAAGAACACCCTTGGGGACCCTCTCTGGCCACACAGAAGCAATTTTCTCAGTCTTATGGACAGATTCTGAATAAATCTGTAGTGCATCTTGAAATCACACAATTATAGTGTGGGATGTTGAGTCTGGTGGTCTTAAGTCAACTCTGACAGGAAATAAAGTGTTTAATTCTATCTCCTATTCTTCCCTTTGTAAATGTTTGGCATCTGGAAGTATAGACAGGCATATTAGACTATGGGATCCCCGAACTAAAGATGGTTCTTTGGTGTCTCTGTCTCTCACCTCACACATAGACTGGGTGACATCAGTGACGTGGTCTTCCCATGAACAGCAGCTGGTCTCAGGCTGGTTAAATAACATTGTGAAGCTATGGGATACAAGATATTGTAAGGGTTCTCTCTATGATCTAGCTGCTCATGAAGCAAAGTTCTAAGTGTGGACTGGACAGACACAGGGATACTTCTGAGTGGAGGAACAGACAATAAATTGTATTCCTACAGATATTTCCCTAGTACTTCTGATGTGGGGCTTGAATATGAATGGCTAATAAGAGAAAAAAAGTCATGCACTTTTATCATACAATTTTTTTCTCCTGAGAATTCAAAATACAAATAAGAAAAAAATTAAAATTTCAAAATCATAATTGACTTAAGCAAGGGAAAATAATTAAAATATGAATGGTAGACATTGAGAATAGGTTTTCATTTTTAAATGAAACTGAACATTATCAAGTTATTATTCATCTTATATTGTAAACAAACTTATTTAGAGATACAATCATATTGTTTTGTTATATTACCATTAGAATATAAAGCAAACATATAGATGGCAAGATAACATTAGGCCCATGTTCAGGAAAACATTAAATGATTTTTGAACAAGATATTTATCTATTCCCCATTTGAGGAAAGGCTATAGGTTAAGTTGAGCTTAGATTTAAATCCCAAGTTTCCATATTAAAATAAGCACAATGTAAGTCGTCTCCATTTCCTCAGTAGCATACATTGTTATGAGTAATATATTCTATAAAGCACACACCCTGGAAATGTACAACTATCTTTAATTTTGAAGAAATTAATTCTTTAAAAATAAATATTTTTTTTTCTCCTGGGATTCAAGAAAACCCAGAGCCATGTGTGTGGTATACTTTGAATACCTATTTTACATGTATGAGTATTTTGCTTTCCCACACATATGTGAACCACCTGAGTGCCTGATGTAGAATATAGCTAGAAGTGGCATTGAATTCCCCAGAACTCATGCTACCAATTGATGCAGTTCATCATGTGTGTGCTCAAACTCTTAATGATACAGCTTCAAATAGTTTTAGGAATTCATGAAGTTTGTAATTATAAAATGGATTCATCACTGCTTACAAAGCATGTATAATAGGAAAGGAAATGGGGAAGGCTCTGCAATCAATGACAAAGTAATGTGCAATATTACCTTATACAAGATGAACAAAAGAGTAAGAAAATGCATTTTAGTTAAAAATTCACAATAATCAAAATTTAAATTCAGCAGAGATTTTCAGGTTGTTCATTTAGAGAAAATACTTTAAAATGGAAAATATGAAGAATTAAGGTTACATGTATGTAGTTATTTTACAGATGGTTCTATGTACAAGTGGCATAACCAAGAAGCAATTGCATTCTATTTAGAGAATCAGAATATGTTTGATTAAAATTGTGGCTGTAAGAAGAGTTTACGTTTCTATTCATGTTCATAATTTAGATAAATTGCTCCAGCATGTAAGGAAGCTGATGCATTTTTGTGAATTATCATTTTAAATATGAAAATTATAGATATGAAAAGACATTCTCATTACACTGTCTCTGATAGCCTTTACCATAAACTCAAATTAGTATTTATAAAATAACTAACCCTGAGCAGTATGCTATTAATTGCTAAGTTACAAATAGCACCCATTTTTGGTCTCTCAAATTCAGAGAGGTAAATGCCCTTCTTTCTCATTTTTTTCTTCCAGCCTATCAGTTGCAAAGCTGTCCTGATCCTCGCCCATTTCGAAATGGGTTTGTAATTGGAAATGATTTTACTGTGGGTCAAACCATTTCATTTGAATGTTTCCCAGGATATACATTAATTGGTAACTCAGCTCTCACATGTCTTCATGGAGTTAGTCGGAATTGGAACCATCCACTGCCAAGGTGTGAAGGTAAGCTTTTAAACTGAAATTTTCTTCAAGATGATGCTATTTGTTAGAAGTTATGAGAGTATGGTTTTGCTTTCAACTGAGGAATTTTTAATAACTAAAAAAGGTAAATAAAATCACATATTGAATGCAGATTATATTAATGGCAGCAATATTTTAATTTACTTTTATTAGATATTTTCTTCATTTACATTTCAAATGCTATCCCCTTTCTTAGTTTCCTTTCTGAAAATCCCCTGTCCCCTCCTCATTTCTCCTCCTCCCCAACCCACCCACTCCTGCTTCCTTGCCCTGGCATTCCCCTATACTGAGGCATAGAATCTTTGCAAGACCAAGGGCCTCTTCTCCCATTGATGGCTGACTAGGCCATCTTCTGCTACATATGCAGCTAGAGACACAAGTCTCACCCACCATGTGTTTTCTTTGATTGGTGGTTTAGTCTCATGGAGCTCTGGAGGTACTGGTTACTTCATATTGTTGTTCCTCCTATAGGGCTGCAGACCCCTTCAGCTCCTTAGGTATTTTCTCTAGTTCCTTCATTGGGGACCCTGTGCTCTGTCCAATAGATGACTGTGAGCATCCACTTATGTATTTGCCAGACACTGGCAGAGACTCCCTCACAGGTGACAGATAACCTTCAACTGAGAAAATGAGCAAAATTTGTTAACATTTTAGACACTTTGAAACTTCTTTTGTGTTTATGTGATCATCAGAGGATGTTCATCTTTTTAACATCAGTATTGTAAACAGAAAATCAAAATACAGTTATTTAATTTGAGTGACTATTCTATAGAAATACTATTGAAAAATTTTAAAATGCAATATGTCTAGGGCATACATATGTATGTATTATGAGAGAAATTTGTGTGTGCATTGATGAACATTATATCAAATGAGTAAAGAGCTTTGTGATCACCAAGGACAACAAATATGTCAAAGATCTCATGTGGAAAACTTTTTTAAAAATTACTATATTTTGTACATTCTTACCAACGAAGGTAGAACAAAACTAATGCACTATAACTGCCTTAAAAGTTTGATAGCTAAACCAGGTGTGGTGGTGCACGCCTTTAATCCCAGCACTCGGGAGGCAGAGGCAGGTGGATTTCTGAGTTCCAGGCCAGCCTGTTCTACAAAGTGAATTCCAAGACAGCTAGGGCTATACGGAGAAATCCTGTCTCGAACCCCCTGCCCCCCCAAAAAGTTTGATAGCTTTGCCATTTATCTAGTTCATTATTTTCCAACATAGCTCATGTATCTCTTTCCATAGCTCTTTGTGGTGGGAATATAACTGCAATGAATGGTACCATTTATTCTCCTGGATATCCTGATGAATATCCAAACTTCCAAGACTGCTTTTGGCTCGTAAGAGTTCCCCCTGGGAATGGGATCTACATCAATTTTACTGTTCTTCAAACAGAACCCATCTATGACTTCATTACTGTATGGTAAGTCAGTACTGTTCTTTTTGATTGACTAAATTATGAAAGGGAATAAAGTCAAGATAAAAGCAAGTCACAGTTCTCTATTACAAACTACCATCTGACATTTGAATGGCATAACTGAGAGTCAGTATGGTTTTGTTTTCTTTTGATGTTTTAAATGAGATAAATATAATAAATATATTATAGAACGTAATCCCATTAAGTAGCAAAAGCCCATGGCTGAAAATGTGTATTGTAGACAACTACCAGAAATGTTTAAGGAAGTCCTCTATTTATAAAAACTGGTGAAATTTAAGATCTCTGTTCAGATCATAATTATATTATATGCTTTTTAATTTCTTGTCATAAAAAATTATTATCCAGTAAAATAATTAGACTGTAATTGTATCAATTGGAGTAACTTTGTTAAAGGTACAAAGAAAACCTCTGAATTAATCAAAGACAAAAACACTGTGTGAGTTTCAGGAGCACTAATTATAGCAGTCTGAGTCTGAAGACTGCTGTCAAAGAAAGTAACAGAGGACAACATGAGCTTTAAGAGATTCTTAGTAACTGCTGAAAACTAAATTGATTACAGTTTATATTGGTTCATTTGTTTAGGTAAAAACATAACCCATTTCTAATGCTTCATATTTTAGGATTTTATTATTTGTGTAGGTGCATGATGTACCAATAGCATTTTTGATTAAAGGATTGTTTTACTTTGCTCTTAAAGTAATGATAAGTGATTGTATGCCGCACCTTCATGAAATTCATTTAAAGCTCTGTAAATCATCAGTATCATTCTCTCCTTCCCAAACTCTTGTCTAATAGGGATGGACCTGACCAAAATTCACCCCAAATTGGTCAATTCAGTGGCAATACTGCTTTGGAATCAGTATACAGCACTTCAAATCAAATTCTAATCAAATTCCACAGTGACTTCACAACAAGTGGCTTTTTTGTGCTCAGTTATCATGGTTGGTATTATCTAAGTGTTTTTATTTCATTTGGTACCATTTAAATTGTCCTGGAAAATTGAATGTAATATATCTTTATCCAATGATTGAAAATGTATTAAAATCTGACACTTTGATCATCACTGCAACTTATGCATTTCAAACACATTTACTTGCAAACCATGACCTCCTCTAAGTACTTAGGGATATTAACGTGTGAGCAAATGGCTATAGGAAATAAATCAGTCAGTAATTACCCAGTGGAAAATAATCATTTTGCATGGAAACCAATAAAAGAGAACCAGCTGTTCATATTTTACTGCATGTAATTTGGAGACAGCAATAGATTCTCTGAACAAAAAAAAATGTTTAATCTAGTCAACCTGCTGCGAATATTTCTAAAATTAGCATCTAATATCTTTATGCTCTGGATCACATTACTCATTCATTTAAACTCTTGTTTCAAATCGTATCTGTGCAAGAATCTTACAGTTTTTGCTGGTGATTCCAGATCATTAAGTTCATAGCTTTTATCCCTACGAAGTACTTTAGGAGTTTCAGTTTTATTTGGTTATACAGAATTGTTCTGTGTCTTACCTTCAGAGCATTAACTTTGTGAGAAGATATTATATTTTTCACAGAAATCTCCCTTCATATCTATTTGCTTCAAATTACTTTTATTCATTACAGATAAGGAATGTTTATCTATCTCTTTTCATTCTTAAAAATATTTATTTATTTTTATTTACATCAGAGCACAGCCACCTTCCTTCCCCTCTTCCCAGTCCAATCTTTACAAAATCCCTATCGCCATTACCCCTCATTCTTCTCAGAGAAGGGGAGCCTCCGGCCTTGTGTACCACCTCAGCATAGATCATCTAGTCATAGCAGAGCTAGGCATATCCTCTCCCACTGAGGCCTGACCAGTCAGTCCAGGTAATAAGAGAATCTAATGGCAGGGAACAAAGATGGAGACAACCCCCATTTGACTTGTTAGGAAAACCACATAAATGACAAACTGCAATTTTGCAACAGATATGTAGGGGGTCTAGGTCCACCTCCTGATTGTTCCCTAGTTGGTGGCCTAGGCTATGTGAGCCCTTTATTCCCAGGTTAGTTGACTCTTGAGTATCTTATTAGGGTATCTTTGACCTCTCTAACTTGATCACTTATATTCCCCACCCTTCCACAAGACTCCCCAGGGCTCCAACTGTTATTTGGCTCTGGGTCTCTGCATCTGCCACAGTCAACTGATGGATGAAGCCTCTAGAGAGTCAGTTATGCTAGGTTCCTATCTCCAAGCATAGTAGAGTATCATTAATAGTGTCAACGGTTGGCTCTCTCACATGGGATAGTTCTCAAGTTGGGGGAGTCATTGGTTGGCTGTTTCCTCAGTCTCTGCTCCATCTTTATCACTGCATATCTTGTGGGAAGACAAATTATGCTTTGAAGATTTTGTGGGTGGATTGGTGACCCCCTCACTCCTCTGGAAGTCCTGCTTGGCTAGAGAAGGTGATCATTTCAGTCTCCATATCCCCCTCTAGTAGGTGTCTAAGCTAGGGTCATCCACATAACCTCTCCATACCCTCTCCCATCCCAGGCCACCAGCTAGTCACCAGAGATGCTCCCAACCTCTCTTTCCCTGTGCTGTTGATTTCTGTTCTCACTCCCAGCCCTCTCTTACCACTCCCATACCTGATTGCCATAATTATATATTATTATGTTCTATGAGTATGGTCCTACTAAAACATCCTGCCTTACATAATGGAAGAGTGATCTAAAATACTTTACAGGACCAAGTTTAATCTCCATAATTAAATCTGTAAATATTTTATAAAAATTGGACAGTAGACAGTACTTTTTCCACTATATTAGTATACTACTTAGTGTGTCATAGTATAATGCATTGTAATGAAATATTAGATATGATTTGTGCTACGGGAAATCCAAATTTATCAAATATGATTTCATTTAAAACCCCTAAATCACACTGACTGGTAAAACTGAGAATCCACTACATGACACTAGAATTGCTTAACTGAACATTTTATGTCCCAGTTGGATGATATCTGATCAGTTTCTCCATAGCAACTCTGAACATCAGTTCTGCATGTTTATTGTAACATAGCTACTGAGAAAGTGTGATGTTCTCCAGAAACACTTTCAGGCTTCTTATTTGTTCGGTTTTCTCCCTCTAGTCTGTAAAATTCTTGGGACAAAATAAATTTGGTGTTAACTGCCTTAAACCCCTAAGACAATTCAACAGCCCCATTTTGTAACTTTATTTAATAAACTGAAAGATAGATGGTTATTTATCTTTTATATTTGTTAATTAAATTGAGTTTTAAAAGATGTCCCAGTGGTTAAGGATATGTATTGTTCTTACAGGGGACCCATGTTTGATTCTCATGAACCATGTGGCATCTTATAATCATAACTGTAGGTTTTAGGGATTGGACATCATTTTCTGACCTTTCACAGATACCAGGCACACATGTGGTACACAAACATGCAAACAGTAGTCTTATAAATATAAGTTAAAGAAATCTAAACAATAATTAATATACTTTCTTAAATTTAGAGCAGTTTACTTTATCATTTCTTTTTATTTAAATTATGTGGATTATAAAAGTGTTAGGTGTTTAGTTTATTAATTTCACAGGTCAAGGTTTTTAATGTGTTTTCTTAAGGTCACACTGATCATTTATGATTTACTTATTAATATATTTTAGTATCTTAAAATGAATATATGTGTTCTCCCTCTCTATTATGTTCAAGATGAGATCTATTCCAACTCTATGTCCTCTATAAAGTATCACCATCCTAAGACTTTTCAGATGAAAAATAACAATCATAAAAAGCTTTACAAAGCAAAAGTTATGTGTAATGAATAGAATACAAAGGTCACTTTTCCTGATATATTTCATTTGAGGAAATGTTTTCCCCCTCAATTACTGTAACCACAATCCACTACAGTAAGAACTTTACTTGGAATACACTACTGGGTCAGAAGGAAGTTGGCAGATGATAAAAATTAAAAACATTTGTTATGCTGTGACATGTTGAATATAAACTCATATACCCCATTGTAAATGGATGACACTAACTTTGAATATCACCATATTACTAAGCCACCATTCACTGAAAGATAATATGCCTTGACAATAATAGTTGTTATGCATTAGTTATTTCTAGTTTACATGGGATCATTATTAGTTCTGTTTTAAGATGGACCTGGAGGGCATCATCTTGAGTGAGATAACACAATCACAAAGGAACTCACACAATATGTATTCACTGATAAGTGGATATTAGCCCATAACTTAGGATACCCAAGATATAATATACAATTTGCTAAACGCATGAAACTCAAGAAGAATGAAAACCAAAGTGTGGACACTGTGCCCCTTCTTAGAATTGGGAACAAAACACCCATGGAAGGAGTTACAGAGACAAAGTTTGGAGCTGTGATGAAAGGATGGACCATCTAGAGACTGCCATATCCAGGGATCCATCCCATAATCAGCTTCCAATCGCTGACACCATTGCATACACTAGCAAGATTTTGCTGAAAGGACCCAGATATAGCTGTCTCTTGTGAAACTATGCCAGGGCCTAACAAACACAGTAGTGGATGCTCACTGTCAGCTATTGGATGGATCACAGGGCTCCCAATGGAGAAGCTAGAGAAAGTACCCAAGGAGCTAAAGGGATCTGCAACCCTATAGTGGGAACAACATGATGAACCAGTACCCCGGAGCTCTTGTCTCTAGCTGCATATGTATCGAAAGATGGCCTAGTCGGCCATCACTGGAAAGAGAGGCCCATTGGACTTGCAAACTTTATATGCCCCAATACAGGGGAATGCCAGGGCCAAAAGAATGGGAATGGGTGGGGAGGGAAGTGGGGGGGGGCGGTATGGGGGACTTTTGGCATAGCATTGGAAATGTAATTGAGGAAAATACGTAATACAAAATATTCAAAAAAAAAGAATATAAAATATAATTGAAATTTAAACAATCAGGAGTAAAGCGTAAAGCAATAAACATGCAGTATAGATAGACTAGATATAGGACATAGATAGAAATAGGTTTTTCTCTGTCCAAATAATTATTTATTCATTTGTTTGCTTGTTTTTTGTTCATTCATTTATATATTTGTTTACTTATATATTATTTTTCAAGACAGGTTTTGTTGTGTAGCCTTGGCTGTCTTAGAACTAATTATAGACCACACCAACCTCAAACTCGCAGAGATCCACCTGCCTCTGTCTCCTGAGTGCTGGGATTAAAGGCATGTGCCACCTCCTCCACCTCAATGATTCATTAAAGAAAACACCAAAAATAAAAATAAAAAAACCAAAATTTTTTTGAGTTCACCTCATTTTTAATAACATACTTCACTTAATTAACCTGACCTCCAAATGTCTTAGTGTTTCAGTTATTGTGACACACAGGCTGGGATAGTTGGGGGTTGACAGTTCTCTGTGTCTGTTCTGTATGTTTACACAATGTGCTGGGGCACCATAAAAAATGGCTGTGAAGTCTGACTAATGCAGGAGAGACGTGGAAAGCACAACACTGAAATCTGGTTCTATTGATTTAAACATAGGCTATTGGTTTTATGATTTGTTCATTTGTTTTCCAGGCTGTCTTTATTTTCTAATACCTGAGTGTAAAACAATCTTTTTTTTTCTCTCAAAAAGGGGAATCTTATTAAGCACACAATAGTTCCTCCTTATTTGTGGCTGGAATTCAACTGTCTCATGCATCCACAGTCTGTTGTACTCAGTAAATAATAAATGAAAAATCCCCCAAGCCAATCCATAAAACTTAAATAAATTTTAAAATAACCTACAATTATTGAATTTCATAACATTATTTAGTGTTATTTCTCTATTTTTTTGTTTCTAATGTGCTCAGTGAGAAATTCCAATGATCAATCCATAAAAATACACAAATTATGATAAGATTATAATGATTAAATTGTATAACATTATCTACTGTTATTTTTGTTCTTAATTCATAAGTTAAATTATTAAGTTAATTGATTAATAAATTAAATTTTATTCATGTAAATTTAATTCATAGCATAAAATTTAAATGTATGCAGAGTAAAATCTTATTTATAGGGTATAGAGCAAACTGTAGCTTTAAGTAACAACTGTGATTTAAATGGTCCTGCAAGTGATAGAAGAAGAATAGTAATTCTCATTACATATTGTTTTATATAATAAGAATATCTTAAAGAATAAGTTCATTGTGTAGTAGATAATATATTTATCTACTGTAAATAGATACTGTAACATCTTTTAAATTAAAAATAGATTTTTTTTTCATGTAAAATATTCCAAATAAAGTTTCTCCTCCTTCTCCTATGAGATCCTCCCCACTTCTTCTCACCTCCAAATCTAACCCCCTTCGGTCGATGACTAGGAAATAAACGGGCTTCTAAAGGAGAATGTAACATAATATAATACATAATATGGATATTATAATATATAATATGAATAAAATAATAATAAAACAAACAGAAGATGAAGAGCTTACCCCATTAAAACACAAGAAGCATATATAAATGCAGATACTGGTTACTCTTTTCTTTTATTATCCATTTAGTTCAAGAGACTATGTACACATAAGACAGTGGGATTCTAAGCACAGATTAGGAGGGACCACTATGTGCTCAGTAAGATGGTCTTTTATAAAATGATGAGATCCCCTTAGGCTCAGATATTTGAAAATAAAGATGTTGTGGTTAACACAAACAAAAATGTTCTAAAAACCAATAGCTTTTGTTTAAGTCAACAGTTATATATTTTAGACTACTATCACAACATAACGTAATAAAACTATATATATATACATATATATGATGTGAAAAGTATAAGAAAAGTAAAGTAAAAATTATATGTGCATATATGCACATATTAATATATGTATACATACAATCACACACACACACACACACACACACACACACACACACACACTATGCCAATGCATGGTATTAGGAGATAAAAAAAATCTCCAAAGATTTCGTTTTTTTCATGATTTTGTATTGTCCAGCTACAGCTGGCCATGCAGCCTACCTTTGAGAGTAGTTTATTTCTTCAGTGAGACTTCATTAGCAAGTAGTGATCAGTGGGTTGTAGCTTCTGCATTAAGAATGAGGGCGTGTGAACAGTTTTTCTTCTAGCTCCAGGCCCCATCTCATGTAGATTCAAGATTGCTTTGTCCATACTGCCTCAGTTCCTGTGTGTCAATCATCTTTCTTTAGAGGATCTTGTTTCCTTGGTGTTTTCTGTCCATCTGCCTCTTACTCTTTTTCTTTATTCCCCTTTAATAGAGTTGTCTGAATCCCTTGGGAGTGGGTGGCTATTCATGGAGATATCCTGTTTATGGCTTAGTCTTCTAATGTCTTCTACACACTGAATATTGGCTGGCTGGCTGGCTGTGGTTCTCTGTATTTGTTCACATCTGCTGCAGTAAGAAGCTTCCTTGATGGTGGCCGAGCAGGATACTGATCTATGTGTATAGCAAAGTTACATTAGGAGACAATTTCATGTTATCACCCTTTAGTAGCGCAGTATTTCATTTACCCTAGTTCCCCTTGCTAACTACTTTCAGGTTCTTGATCACCCAAATAGCATCGGGTATGAGGTCTGGCTCATGGAATGGGGGTTAAGACAAATAAGATATTGGTTGGTTACTCTTAGATGTGTGATACCATTGCACTAGCATTACTTGTACCACTGTAGACCAAGTGTTTTTATCCATGTTCCTGTTTATTTTTCCCCGTTGATAGTTTGCAAAATACCTTCAGGTACCCAAAACACCAACTCTTACAGGTGAAGGTTCTATGTAGTCGCTGTCTCTATTTCTCCATGTTCTCCATGCTATATAAATGTTGTTTTCAGTGAAATGCAGGTTTCAGGGATGCTGTCTGTAATTTCTGTTTGGTCATCTTCTAAAGATATCAGTTCTACACAGTTAATGCTGTGTTTGGGAATAATTTAAATAAGTGAAACATATTTAGATAACTACAAATCAACTCAGTGATTAAATAAATAAGTGTCCCATCAAACATATAAGACATTCATCACTATGGCTTCTATTTTGATTTTGTCATAATGTCTCCTCCAGACAAAGATCATCATCAGCATAGCTTTTATTAAACAGGAATTAGCTTATTGACTTGCTATAAATGATGAGACAATGCACCAGTGACAGATACTGGATATCTCAAAAACTATCATAGGGACACATGTGATAGACTGTGAACTGTCTCAGTGTATAGGAACAATTCAAAAGAAGTGTTTTTTTCTGGATTAGATGCTGTTCAAAAAAAATTAGATTGGTTTATGTCCAGGTATTTTAGACATCTTTTGTTTTCCTATATAGAAGGAATGCTCTATATATACATAATTGCTATGGAGATAATATTCTCTCATATTAGTTGATGCAGAATAATCTTGCTGAAATGGAATGGCCTAAATTATGTTCTAGTACCATAATCCTATTATAGGAAGGTCTTGTTTATATCTTGCTCCAATAGTCCAAATTATTATCTTGTCTGATGTTCACCTTTAGTAAAATGGTTTTCATTTAATTTCAGACAAGTTCTAAACTGAAAGAATATATATATATATATATATATGTATATATATATGTATATATATATAGGTATAGATATAGATATATCGATACAGGTATAGATATATAGATATAGAAAGGTATAGATTGTGTGTGTATTTAAAACTTCAGTTCTGAATATTCACATTGGATTAAAGTGAAAACTAATAATTGGTATAGTATATTACTGCAAAAGTACCACAAGGTGTGGTGATGAATGAATAGGGACCAGAAATAGAAGCTTACAAATAAAACACTGTCACTGCTAATGTCCTCTGTTACCTGATAATGGGCAAGGATACTCAACCATAAAGAACAGAGGCTTTTGTTCCAGAACTTAATGGACTCAGTGCTGTGTCACAATATCTTCAATTACCCATGTGCATAGGAGGATGACTACTCATGCACCAGACACTGGAATTTTCCTGTAATAACCCTGAGAGCTCCCAATACCTTTCTTTGCAGTGTTTTATGTTCCTTTACCATGAAGTTAATTAAAGATGCTTACTGTGAAACCTCCCCAGGACACAGATTTTCTTCTCTAAACCTTAAAGTCAAGGATTAATATTTGCTATCATTTCTGACAGCAATATCTTATCTAGACAGAAAGAAGGTTTTTAATCTCCAATATTCAGTACAGAAATGACAGTTGTAAGTGACTCAAGCATTACAGAAACACTCCTATTCATGTTAACTCATTAGTAGGGTTTCTCCAAAATGTTGTATGTGTATATATATATAGATGCATATGGGTATACCTATTTTCTATCCTCTTTGTGATTTGATGAACATTTATTAAAGAGCTTTTCACTATGCTTTCAAGTGAATCTGTTTAAATTAATTCTAGGTGATATTAAAACAACACTGCTACAGATTCCAAAATCTAGAACATAATTATCAGTGTATCCACCCAGACCTTTCTCATATCTGCAGGCGATCATACTTGACCTAATATGAATCATCTCTGAACTAACCCAGGGCTTAGTGTCTATAATGGAGCAAGATAATTATTTTTATCACCTACAAGGAATAGTATGTCCTTACTTAGCTAAAAGGTTATGTACTTGTGCTTTTTTTGGTTTGGAGAAAAAATGGCAATTTGCCGTTTTCTGCTTTACTTTTCTAGCAACCTCTAATAGTTCAGTTGAATAGACATAGATAAATGTGGGTATTCTTTTCTGCAATTGGGTTGGATGTGCAGTACAAAGAAAGTAGGAAATTAAAAATAACCAAAAAAATATGGCCAGAATTAAATTCTAAAGCGATTGCAAGAAGTATTGGGCCAGGAACCAGATATCCATGCACACTCAAACAAGGCACTTACGTAAATAATAGCTACCTTCTGAGATAAGGAAATGCTAAATACAATGCCTCCATGTTGTGGTTGAATGATATTGTCAAAGTGCTTCCTTGAAAAGAATGGAGATCTAGATCAATTGTGATTTTGAAAACTGTAAGGAAGTATCCCATGCATCATTTCTCTTAATATTCATAATTGACGAAGTTCTTAAAGAACACTCCATGAAAAGTGTGGACTAAAATATGTGAACTGACTGTTTAAAATTTAGGTGACATTGTTTATACCGATTGCCTCTGCTAGTGACTGAATATGTTGCTTTGTGTACCACCATTCACTGCTCCAGGTCAACTTCCCTCTTCCACACAGCTCCAAAAGAGAGAGAGAGGGAGAGAGAGAGAGAGAGAGAGAGAGAGAGAGAGAGAGAGAGAGAGAGAGAGAGAGAGAGAGAGAGAGAGAGAGAGAGAGTGTTGTTTGCACTTTAGAAACAAGTGACTTTTATCCCATGTTATACTGGTGATATTTATACTAGACCTTCATGTCTTCCTCGGTAGTAACTAGAACATGGGTTATGTGAAGGATGATACCATCTTAGTTTGATGTTTAATAGTTAATATTTTCTACATTTTATATAAATTGCAATTAAAAATAATTATATCAGTTCCCTCTTTCTTTCATCTTTCCCTCCACTTACATGTCCCTTCTTTCAAACTCCTTCTCCTATATTCCTCATTCTTCCTCAAATTCATAACACACACACACACACACACAAACACACACACACTTATGTATGATTCTATGAATATTATTTCAGGGCTGACCACTTGGTATTGGATAACCAATTATGGTGCAGATTCCTGGGAAAGATTCATTCTCCTTGTTTCAGAAGTCATTAGCTGTCCGTAGTTCTGTGTTAAAGTTGGGGTTCCATGTGCTTCATTTTGTTTTTGTTTTTGTTCTTTTGTTTTAAGAGACAGTGTTTCTCTGTATAGCCTTGGTTGTCCTGGAACTCACTCTGTAGGCCAGGCTGGCCTTGAACTCAGAAATCTGCCTGCCTCTGCCTCTGCCTCCCAAGTGCTGGGATTAAAGGCATGCACCACCACTGCCCAGCTATGCACTTCTTTCCTTCTACATCAGCATGTTTCTTGTTATTGTCATTGTCCACATCTTTTTCAGGTAAGGATATTGTTAATATATCATAGATAACTTTATTATTGTTCTTTCCACTTTTCATTTTATTTATTCTTCTTTCATATGTTATATCCTGACTGCTGCTTCCCCTCCCTAAATTTCTCCTAATTCTCCCTACACCTTCCATCTTCCCAAGTTCCACTGCTCCTGTTTTCCTTCAGAAAAGAGCAAGCCTCTCAGGCTTATCAACTGACCATGACATAACAAGACACAATAAGACTACGCATGAACCATAGGCAACCCAATGGATGGAAAAGGTTGCAAGAGCAGGCAAAAGAGTCAGAGACACTGTCACATCAGTTGTTATGAGTGCCACAAAAGCGCCAAGCTAAAAAGTCTGCCCCATATCCAGAGGACAGAGGGCATATCCATGCAGACTCCATGACTGCCATTTCAGTTTTTGTGAACTTCTATGAACCTTGCTTGGTTGTGTGAGCCATTTTTTCCCTGTTATCCAAGATGTCTCTGGCTTTTTCAATCCTTTTTCCTCCTTTTCCACAGGGTTCCCTGAGCTCTGCCTAAAGGTTGGATGTGGGTGTCTTCATCACTTCATGAGCTGCTGAAAAAAATTCTTTTTTTTTCTTTCTTATTTTTTTTATTACGTATTTTCCTCAATTACATTTCCAATGCTATCCCAAAAGTCCCCCATAACCACCCCCCCACTTCCCTACCCACCCATTCCCATTCTTTTGGCCCTGGCATTCCCCTGTATTGGGGCATATAAAGTTTGCAAGTCCAATGGGCCTCTTTTTCCAGTGATGGCCGACTAGGCCATCTTTCAATACATATGCAGCTAGAGACAAGAGCTCCGGGGTACTGGTTAGTTCATCATGTTGTTCCAACTATAGGGTTGCAGATCCCTTTAGCTCCTTGGGTACTTTCTCTAGCTTCTCCATTGGGAGCCCTGTGATCCATCCAATAGCTGACTGTGAGCATCCACTTCTGTGTTTGCTAGGCCCCAGCATAGTCTCACAAGAGACAGCTATATCTGGGTCCTTTCAGCAAAATCTTGCTAGTGTATGCAATGGTGTCAGTGTTTGGAAGCTGATTATGGGATGGATCCCTGGTGATTAGTGGGCTAGGAATTTATCTAAGAATATAGGAGAATAGCATTAGGAATTGTTTCACTGACTTTTTTTTTTTCCCGGTGTAGTTGTCAGTCGTGTTTGATTCTACCTTCAGGTATGACATACCTGGATGGACAGTAACCTGAAGCTGTAGGGACTCATTATTTTAGTATATATAATCTCACAGCAGACCTGGGCCTCTGACTCATATTCCTTTCTGCCTTCTCCTCTACATTGTATCTGAGCCCTGAGGGTAGGTGTTTGATAAAGGTAAACTATTGAGGTCTGAGTGTTTCTAAATCTCTCACTCTCTGCACATTGACAAGTTTTTGATTTCTATGTTAATTCCTATTTCTGAAAGAGGAAGCACTTTTGATGATAGCTTCACCAGTCATCGATCTATGGGTATAGCCACCTGTTGTTAGTAAGTGTTTTTATTACTTTGTTCCTTTAGAAGAACAATGGAATTTGATTTTCCCCAAGGTCCATGGTGAATTGCTCAGATTTTTGGCCACTTGATCAGTGTCAGGCATTGGTTCCATCTCAAGGAGTGGTTCTTAAGTCCAATGAGAAAATGTTTAGTTAATCCCACATTTGTCCATCCTTCACTTCATCATATCTTGTAGGCAAGGTACCATGTAGATTATAGATTTTGTAGCTGATTCATTTGTTACTTTTCTTTGCTAGTTAGCAGATGATCTTCTATTACTGTTGACACTAGTCATTGGTGGGGAAGGCTCTGTGTAGGCAGCAGCTTGACTTCTCAGTGTTTGGTGAGATATGTAAGCATTGTTGCCAGCAATTGAATATTACCATCGATTTGTGGAAAGTAACAAATAGCCTTTGTGATATCCTGAGCTGATGGGTTGTTTCCATAGAACCCAAGCTTTAGACTGTTTCAAATATTTCCCAGAAGATTTCATTTATTATATTGATTATTCTCTGATTATATATGCAATACATTTTAACTTGTGTTGTATAATTTCCTGACCTTTGTTCTCTCTATATAATGTGTATTAATCCTTTGACAGATATGCTGTAAGGAAAGATTCTCTGCCTCTCATGCACGTCTTCTTCGGATGACAGTTGTTTTCTTAACTAGACTCTGGAGACATTGTAGCTCTCATAACATCTCAAAAATTAATCAGGGTGGGCATGAAAATTACTTAATGTTTTGAATGTTTCTTTTGCTGTGCTGTGCTAGTAGTTGTAGGATCAACAAATACACATTTGCAATAGATGTATTGCTAGATTATGCATTCTAGTATATTACAAGTCTATGTGAACCAGTAAGTAATCTCTGCAATTTTAAAGCAAATTGTCCAGTGTAGAACCAGAGTGAATTTATTGCTCTGTTTTTGGAGGTGGTAGGGTTTTTTTTTTAATAGTTATGAGGATAGATCCCTAATATAGAATTTACATGCAGTAGAATTTAAAAATTACTTCAGTAGTCATACTAATGTTAAAATTCACTAGACAAGGAATAGAGAATACATTAAAGTGATGTGTGCCTCTCTCCAGTCTTAGTTTTTAAAGTATTCTAATTCAGTTTCAGTTTCATACCCATTTTATAAATGAGAAAAAAGATACACTTTTTAAAATTTTAATTTATTATTGTTTAAAATATCATATATGTATAGAGTGTATCTTTTTCATATTCATCCTCTCTTTCTGTCCTTCCAATCCTCCTGGGCTCCTTACCAATAACAGCTCTCCTAAAATTGTGTGTGTGTGTGTGTGTGTGTGTGTGTGTGTGTTTGTAAGATATGAACCCAATCAGGAAAGTCTGTACATGAATGAGTGAGGAGTCATATGCTATCATGCTAGAATTTTTAACTAGCTAGTTCTTTATACTTGTATGCAGGAGGGTATCACATGCATACGTTTCTGTTTTTCTTTAAATGACGTTAAACTCAGTCATTAAGAAAATATTTATTACTTATTCACTGAATGTTTGATACTCCATGTCAAATACATCACTCCCAAAAAATTAGCAGTATTGCAAAAAGTCTCTATTTTCAACAGTCTGTATTGAGTGGATAAAATGGATATGAAGTCAATAAGTTTCATATTATTAAAAGAATAATAAATCGGAATGGAATATATCACCTTAATATAATATAATCAATGGGAAGACTCTATTTAAGACAAATTATAAAAGAAAGCAAAACAAGTTGAATGTTAGTTATCTAGAAGTGCAGTTATTTAGAACATGAAGTTTAGACACTTTGTTATCCATACTAAATTATTATTATTATTATTATTATTATTTGTTTTTTGAGACAGGGTTTCTCTGTGTAGCCCTGGCTGTCTTGGAATTCAATCTGTAGTCCAGGCTGGCCTTGAACTCAGAAATCCGCCTACCTCTGCCTCCCAAGTGCTGGGATTAAAGGCGTGTGCCTCTACTGCCTGGCTAAAAATTTTGTTATCCATTCTGTTTTGGACCTTTGTTGATTGACCAATAGAGGAACTAGGCCGTTGGTGTATTTGTTTGTTTGTTTTTTCCCCCGCTCTTGTTTCACTTTTACTAAAACAATAATGTTGTTTAGCATCTAAGAAAAATATAGCAACCTATGTGGATGACATGCTGGTTTACATCTGTGGTTCTTGAGATTAAAATATTCTCAGGAAGTATCTGTTTCCAGCTAAAGTATAAGATGGTTTATAGCTTGCATTAGTTTCTTTGTCAGTCTCATTTTCTATTCTTATCCATTACCAGCTGTAATTATTTTTATTTTTATTCCTATTGTAGTGAGTTTTGGTTAAAATTAAAGAGATTTAGTTAGTCTAGAATTAAACAAAAATTATAGTTCCAAAAATATGGTCTACATACTCTTAAATCATTTATCGCCAAATCATCCCTGTTTTCCCATGTTTGTCTCCCAGAGCTTTCATATACAATCATGTTTTGTTGTTTATGTCTACATATTTTGTCATCTCTGTGAGGTTTGTTCATCTCTGTAATCTCCTTCTTTCCAAAACACACACCACCAACACCACCACAATCATTCTAATCACGAGACTACTTCTTACTTCAGCTAGTCAAATTCTGCTCACTAGTTTTTTTTGATTTACATCTTTCTCATCCATTATCAGTCTACATCTGAGAATGATTATAAGTGTTTAAGTGTAGTTCTAATGCATCATCATATATGACAGATAGTAGGAACTCAGTAAGAACTTACTTGATGCACATCTAAATGAGCCATGGAAAGTGCTGTACAAAATGTAAAGATCTGTCAAATACTCCCATAATAAGCTGTTTAGAATGCAAGAACTAATGCATGGAAGAGTAAAGATAGAAGAGTACAAAATTGTCCACACTATTCACTATGATTAGAGGCTAACAAAGCTTCCCTCAATGGAGATCTGGGTAAAGAATTGTATGTCAGATAAAAGTTTACTTAGAGGAAGCATAGGAATTAGGCAGATTCAAAAAAGAGGGACTGGGGATAGTAAAATTATGAGTGTGCCTGATCTCAGACTATAAAGTCAGGCTGTAGCTCATGGTATTCAATATGTATTCACTGTATGTATAAGGGGAATGAGGAAAAAACTTACTCCAACTCTTGTTTATTTTCTGTAATTATGTATAAAATTATGATTATGTGAACAGAATAGATTTGATCTTTTACTTTTTCATGTGTGGAAATGTTTATTTTTATAAATGAATATTACTGCAAATGTATGCAAGTACTGTATATGTGAGTGTATGTATGTGTGTGTGTGTGTGTGTGTGTGAGAGAGAGAGAGAGAGAGAGAGAGAGAGAGAGAGACATTTACATGTTATATGTAGAACCCTGAAGTTTATATTGTATGTCTTCTTTTGACCTGTCTTCAACTTATTTGTTGATGAAAGTTCTCACATGAAATACAGTCTTTACCAATTTCCTTTACTTAGTTGGCCAGATATCTCTGTAGATTTGGAGAATTATGGCTCTAGTCTTCTTGCTTGAGTAACAAGGACCTTGAATAGTGTCTAGATTAATCAACAATTGATATGAAAAAGAGATGAAAACATTAAAAAACACATACACTAAATTCCAGTGTGTGTGTTCCATATTATTCCTAATAATATGGATATTTCAGTTCATAGGATTTCTGGAATAATAGTACCATGAATAGATTAAAGCAACACATAGTTCTTCCTCTCTTTATTCTTTAATAGATTCTTGTCCTAAGATGATGCTGGCCTAGACTTTGTTATCTTCACTTTTCAGTCACAAATGGCAGTTTATAAATGTTTAGACGTATGACACATCACCTGTTGAATTGATGTAATTAAGTTTAATGATAAGAAAAGCTGTTCCCTGAAGCAGAGACAGAACTCCAAAGTAGTTATTGTGTTTAAAAGATGTTTCTGCCATCCCAGAACACTGTATGAGGCTCCTTCTTGTCTCCTACCTTCTGGGAATCAGCCATAATAATTGTATTATATTATCAATGTGAATCACTATGATCTCTTTACACCCAAAGTGTGGCCATGTCTCTGTGCATCTTTATTTCTTCTTATAAGGATAACAGTCACTAAATAAAAGATTCACTCCAGTTAAATATCAAGAAAACTTAATTATCTATGTCTTCAATAACTGTTTCACACAACAATCTGAGATTGAAGAAAGATATCAGTGTAATGAACACCATTCAACATGGCATAGCAGGTGTGAAATGGTGCAAGTATGATATTGACAGCAACAACGTAAAATTCTAGAATTATTTTAAGGAGCAGATAATCAGAAACTGAGAAAACCAAGGTACTTAGTACATCCTATTACTTGATTAGTTTTAGTTAGTACTTTGTTTCAATGTTAAAGAACAAACAGATGAAACAAATTTCTTCTATCATTTCCAACCTTTATTCTTTATGAGACCTCCACACTATTTTGGAACAGCTTTCTAGGCAGATCCTACTTAGGTTCTGCCTCAGATATTTTCTTACTCATCGTTGCCTCAGTTTTGTCACTTTTTAAAAAATTTAATTCTGGGAAACATTTAAAAAAAGAATAATTGTTTAGAGACCCTTACATCTTTATAAACTTACAACTTGGCATTCATTTAGAACATATTTTTTTGAATGACACACATAATGATAGGTGGCCATTATAGAGTTGCATAAAAGGCAGTTAAGCAAGCATTTTTGCTCAGGTAACTTAAAATCTATTTCAACACTAAAACAATGAGCAATGAGAGAAGTATATGGATAAAAGTGCACTTCACAACTAGCTTTGACTATATGTACTATGCATATAACATGTTTTTGTGAATTTAAGTTTACACAGTAATAGAGAAACTCATTGAGGTTCATAGAAGACATGATTCACTTCTTATTTTTTTAGATTTGACAATTAAATCATAAAGTCAGAAAAGGAATGAAGCCAAAGGAAACTGCCAAAATAGAGGTAGAAAAGCTTTATTCAAAAGAGTTTTGTTCATAATCCACATCCATTAAGCAGATAAAAGTATTATTGTTTTTAGTAGTGTTAAGGACATTGTACCAAAGACTCTACACAGCCACATTGTGATCCTTTAGCTTCTAGGATTGTGGCTTATGAAATTCATGAATTGATGGAAGAAAACTGGAAATAGCAGAAAGCAAAGGAGATGGTTGGTCGTAGCATCCATGTGAGGTTGTGAAAATAATATGAGCCTCATCGATAATCATTTACAACTTTTCATCTATTGTGCACTAAAACTGAGTAAGAAAACTCATTCTTTCCATGTACCATGAATGAGAGAATCTAAGTTTTAATTCATGAATAATGAATTAAAGTGCTATAATTCCTTAAAGCAATGAAATAAGTAATTATTGCCACACTAATTGAAGATAAATTTACAAAGAAAAGGGAAATCATGTTTTTGTAGGTATGTTCACACTTCTCTATTATCTGAGTTGATCTCTCTTCTGCATTATGTCTAAATAATATTTTCTCTAAATATGGAAATATAAGTGTTTCTCTGTGTAATGTTTATTTATCTTTATTTTCTTAAGTCTTTCCATTACTTCCTTACAGTTACCTCTTATATTTAGAACAGGGTTCCTATAAAATTTAAATATAGGAAGTGATTTTTTTTTAATTTTCTAGTCATTTTTCACTAAACTTAATAAAACATTGAGTATTGATTTCTAACCTGGGCTTTCTTGTTAATTATTCTTTGTTTGTTGGTTTGCTTGTTTGTTTGCTTTATTCTTTAGTGTCACATCTTCCCTGTTCTGTAGGGTATTACTCAGAAAAAAGTCACTGATCAACAAGTTATTTTATAAGCATACTGTAGTACAGGCAAGAAGACTTTTAAAGAACAGGTAGTAATTTACAGAGGCCAATTCATTATTCTCCACTGAGTCATTCTCTCTCTCTCTCTCTCTCCCTCTCTCTCTCATACACACACACACACACACACACACACACACACACTCACATTTAGATACACACATATGTATACACACACACATATAATGTATTATATGTGTGTGTTTATTTCAAAATTTTTTCTTTACCAGCTAATTATCCTTTTATAAATGACTTCTGGTTAGATGTTAATAAATCACCAAGGATCTATCTCTGAAATTTGTGTGCAACATTTCTTTTCTTTTCTACCCTGAATCTGAAAGGACCTCTGTGTTATAACTATTTATATCTAGAAAAACATTGCTTTATCTTAGTTGCAGTAATTTCCTCTTCTAGGAGTCATTCTTAACCTGTCTGGTTGATCTTCCTAAGTTTGACATTAATCTTTGTAATAGGTGAAATATAGCAGATGTAGGCTTTAAAGTAAGAGAACATTAAAATGTGTTCTCACTCGAAGTCATGTCCAATGAATTAGTTTGTTTTTGATAGAACGTTCTCTACCTTTCTTTTCAGCATAAGTAGCAAAATATAACACATGTAAAACATTCATTTTCTGCAATTGAAAACGCATTTCTCAATTGAAGAACCATTTAGTATGTCTGAAAAATTCCTAGAGAAAACAAAATGTTAACAAAATATACTTCATTGATTTTTTTAGGTATCTTTGAATTAGTTTCTAAGACTTGGATTCAGAGACTTTGATGGTCTTTAAATAAATCTAATACCATCTTAAATGAGGATTGTTATTTTAAGACCATGATGATAATTGCAAATGCTATATTCCCACACACATATATCTCACAGGTACATTGATGTCCCAGGATGAATTAAAATTCTAAAGTTAGATGCAGTAGGTTCACACTGAGCTCAGCAATTACAGCTTTGTGATTTGGGTACTTTAAGCCTTCTTTCAATAGTTTTCTAATTGGTAAAATGGAAATCATCATGGAACTAGTTACATATATATAAGATAATTTTTTGAAGGTCAACTGAGATACTATCAGCAAAGTGTTTATAAGTTTGCCAATGAGTTATTAGATGTCAGTAACTTTCCTAAGGACAAGAAGTTCTGTGATGGACCTTGAGACTAGACACTATTGAACAAATTAAGACACAAATGCATCTTTCAAAATTGTGATCATTCCAAGAAACAACAACAACAACAACAACAACAAACAAAAAAACCTAAGGTTTTAAAACCACCTAACATGATTTAAGAGTCATAAATACAGTGTTAGACCCAGAGTATTCTAACAACTAAAGAAGTAATTGTTTTCTACTTTGATTATAGGATTTTTTAAAAAGTAATTGAATGTTTAAAAGTAAGATATATTTTACTTTTTCAAGAAGTTTTGTGTAATTTTTCATGTACATGTATGCTTTGAGCTTTTCAGGAATGGAATAAAAAGAGTATTTAATTTTCTTTTTAGCTTACCAACTGAGAGTGTGCCAACCTCCACCACCTGTCCCTAATGCAGAAATCCTGACAGAAGATGATGAGTTTGAAATAGGTAAAGTCTTTTAAATAACTTGCAAAAAATACCCTCATAGCAGAACTATCTTTCTTAGAAATTAATATAAAATGTACAATTGGAACAGCCTGTAGGTTGATGGGATTTGTTGAGATTGTGAAGGAAGGAAAATAGTCGAAAGAAGAAAAGGAATATTAAAAACACCTATGAATGCTGTTTATCTCGGACATTAAATTTGTTTTGTGAGCTTGAAGAAATGGTGTCTCACAACCCATGATAGAAACTTTAGTAATAAACAATAGATGGCAATCTCTAACAATATAAGGATCATGCCTATGTAAAACATAGTATTCCCTTCTGGCCAGAGCTTCAACGTAGCTGGTATCCATCATGAAACCTGGATCAGTAACTAATGTCTGCTTTCATTCATGGTTGGAGAGTGCTTTCAAGCCTCATTTGTTCAATGTTCAAGAGTTATTCCTGTTTATAATTGATGGTGTTTTAAAACTGATTGAAAATGAGTAAATGTAAAGAATTCTGCTCCTAAATTAAAAGAGCTATTGAGCTACGCTCTGCAGCTTGTCTGAAGGCTTCCTTCTTTCCTTTTCATTAACAGGTGATATTATCAGATATCAGTGTCTTCCAGGGTTTACACTGGTTGGCAATGCAATTCTGACCTGCAGATTGGGAGAGCGACTGCAGATGGATGGGGCACCTCCAGTGTGTCAAGGTACTGATGTTTCACAGATATTTGTTTATGGTCCAGGTTGGACTCATCCTAGAGTTTCACCTGCCATTGTCTCATGAGTGTTGGGATTGCACACAAAGCAACACCTAATTTGTGGGAATTAGGTGTTAACATAAACATTTGTTTTGTATTTAAGTCAGAATAGAAAAAAATAAAAATAAAACATTTCCAGTAATGATAATATGACTCTGAGGTATACAATCCAATTATTTCTTAGATGGGCCAATTAAAATAATCTTTCTCTTTTTTTTCTGACATTTAATTTTTTATAATTAGCCTAATATCAGCTTAACTTATATGAAGTATTTTTTCTCTACAAGGTGTGAAAGGTAAAGAAAAAGAGGGAAAATTCCTAAAAGAAAGCCCAAGGCTATCACTAATTTTATTAGGAAAAAGGTACTCTAGCCATTTGTTATAGAACTCCTTATTTGCTACATGTAAGAATATGAAAATGAGGGTTCAGCAGATGGACACACACCAAAATAGCAAGCAAGCAGGAAAGCAAGCAAGCAAATAAACAACCTTTAACTGAGCATACTATATAAGGATCACAGTGGAAGGCCAGACCAATCCTCCCAGTGACAGCAAACCATGTTCAGAGTATATCCAGGAACCTGTAAAATAAGGGTAAGTAGGTGTGAATCAAACTGAGCTTGAAGAAGGCAAGGAACCCTGCATTCCAAATGGGCAGTGAAAGTTTTATTAGAAAAAGCTTAGCGGAAAGATTGTCTGGATGTCTGTAGAACATGAAAGGAGACATATAAGAGAACGGGATATGGTTATAAAGGAATTTACTCTGTCACCAAGGCAGTTAAAGATAGGGTTTGAAAGACTAGTATATTTAAGATGCTCAAACACCTTTCACTGTTGATTTGTGCTGGCCATAAGTCTACCTCACAGTAACTTATGATATATTGTAGCTGACTTGAATTAAATAGAACTGTTTTATTATGTTTATTTTTAGAGTTTTTTGGCTCATTTCTTTATTCAAATTTTTTCTCACACCCAGAAATCTATTTCCTAAACAGTAACTTGTTACTAGAAAACCTAAAAGAAAAAAAAATAGTAAGGCCAGTATTTTAACTCATATCAGTTTTCTTAACACTTTAAAGGCAGGAGGTCTATCTGCAAATTAGAAGCCAACCTTGAGTATATACTGAGGTGGAATCCAGACTGAACTACAAAGTGGGGCTATGGCTCAAACAGGAAAAATAAGTTGATTATTATTTTAATTAATAAAAGTAGAAATTGATATATGATTTCCTACCTCACTGGAATCCCTATGAAATGGTGAAGGGTTTTCGGAGGAGTACATTAAATTAGCAGAAAGAAAGATAGTTATGAACTAGTCACACTGTGAGAATGTCTCATGACTTTAGTCAGGGTTGCTTTGAGCATCCTGAAGTTGCTGAGTATTCATTCTGACGTCTGTAACTTATATCCACAATGTAGATGTCATTTATTCAAATATGTTCTTTACAGAAGGCTTTTCTGTAACCAATTTAGGATTATATAGAATTCATATTCAGGTAGAGATAAAAACAAATGGAAAATTTAGGGTCTCCTGCTCTCAGTGTAGGATATCGGGCATGAAAAAATACTTGTGAAGGCATAGAAGATGTGAACCATCAGGGCCATGACACATTTTTTTCCCTAGGCCAAAGCATACAAGCTAAGTTGCAAACTCTTGGATAGAAAGTCTCCATGTTAAATCCTAATTCAATAGTTCTTACATGAAAGTAAACAAAGGAATCTGGACAATGTTAGTATTTAACAGGCCAGGTTTTCCTTGTTTTCAATGTCTTTATTCTAAAATCAGAATTTTCTTACATTAATTACAACAGAGTTCTTCTTAGTTTAATATCTAATTACAGAACACTTTAGAGGCTAAACAGTATATAATTAGTCATCTTTTAGAGTATGTCTATGCTGTTCCTTTAAGAATTAGTTGACAAGTTATTTAAGCAGAAATCTGTCTTAAAAGTTCTCAGTTAACTTACGGGAGGAAATACAGAGACAAAATGTGGAGCAGAGACTGAAGGAAAGGCCATCCAGAAATTGTCCCACTTGGGTATCTATCTCATATATAGTCACCAAACCCAGACACTATTGTGCTTGCTGATAGGAGCCTGATATAGCTGTCTCCTGAGAGGCTCTGACAGAGCCTGACAAATACAGTTGTGTATTCTCAGCCAACCATTGGACTGAGCACGGGGTCCCCAATGGAGGAGTTAGAGAAAGGACTGAAGGAGCTGAAGGGATTTGCAATCCCATAGGAGGAACAACAATATCAACCAACTAGACCTTCCAGATCTCCCAGGGACTAAACCACCAAATAAAGAGTACACATGGAGGGACCCATGGCTCCAGCTGCATATTTAGCATAGGATGGCCTTGTCAGGCATTAAAGGGAAGGGAGGCCCTTGGTCCTGTGAATGCTTGATGTCCTAGTGCAGGGGAATGCTAGGGCAGTGGTGGTGGAGTGGGCATGTGGTTGGGGGAGCATCCTCATGGAGACAGAGGGGAAGAGGAATGGGATCTTGGAGAGGAAATCAGGAAGGGAGAAAACATTTGAAATGTAAATAAACAAAATAACCAATAAAATAAAAAGGAAAAACAAAAATAAAAACAAAAGTAAATTAAAAATAAGTTTTCAGTTAAGATTCACAAAATTTCCAAAGTAGTAAACACTTTAAAATTTTCTAAATCCATAGTTTTCAGTCAATTTATGAATAATTTTTTATTTTTTCTAAAAGAAGGATTGTTATTTTCATATTTGACACTAGATCATGCTTATACATGACAATAATTTATTATATTTTATAGAAGCTTACAAAAGTTGGAAAATTAGTGCTAGACCATTTTCTTTCTAAATCTTTCAAATTTTCCCACAATTAAAGAGTCATTTTGCATTTCTATAATTCATTTTATACTTACTTTTTCTATTCTTGTACTATGTACAAACATTAATTCAAAATATTAAATTGTCTAAACTGTTAAACCTCACCCTCTAACCTATTAATATGAAACCATTAATCTAGTTAATTTTATTCATTATATTTTATATTTCAGACATAATTTATTTAAACAGATTAATTCCTTTGATTCAGTGAGATCTAATGCCAAAATTGTAGAACTACATGCATGCTAGTTGAATCAGCAAATGTCATGTGATTGATTTTCAGTCTATCAAAACCTTAAAAATTATGAATTCGAATGTTTCTATAATCGCTACAGTCTCCTCAGTGAAAACATTGGAAGAGTTGTACAACCTTTTTTTTTTTATACATTGACTTTTTTTTATCAGATATTTTCTTTATTTATACTTCAAATGTTATCCCTTTCCTGTTTTCCCCTATGAAAATGCCCTATCCCTTCCCACCTCCTCCTGCTCACCAACACACCCACTCCTGCTTCCCTGTTCTGGCATTCCCCTATACTGGGGCCCTTCATAAGACCCAGGGCCTCTCCTCTCACTGATGACCAACTAGGCCATCCTCTGCTACATATGCAGCTAGAGCCATGAGTCCCACCATGTGCATTATTTGGTTGGTGGTTTAGTCCCTGGGAGCTCTGAGGGTACTGGATAGTTCATATTATTGTTCCTCCTATTGGGCTTCAAACAGCATCAGCTCCTTGGGTATTTTCTCTAGCTCCTTCATTGGGGACCCTGTGCTCAGTCCAATGGATTGCTGTGAGCATGGGCATAGGGGAAAAATTCCTGAACAGAACACTAATAACTTTACTGTAAGATCAAGAATCAACAAATGGGACCTCATAAAATTGCAAAGCTTCTGTAAGGCAAGGGACACTGTAAACAAGACAAAAAGGCAACCAACAGATTGGGATAAGGATTTTTACCAATCATAAATCTGATAGAGGGCTAGTATCCACTATATACAAAGAACTCAAGAAGTTAGACTCCAGAGAATCAAATAACCATATAAAATGAGGTACAGAGCTAAACAAAGAATTCTCAGCTGAGGAATACTGAATGGCTGAGATGCACCTAAAATAATGTTCAACATCCTTAGTCATCAGGAAAATGCAAATCAAAACAACCCTGGGATTACACCTTATACTAGTCAGAATGGCTAAGACCAAAACTCAGGTGACAGCAGATGCTGGCAAGGATGTTAAGAAGAACACTCCTCCATTGCTGGTGGGATTTATTTTTAAAAAAGGATATTTATTTATTTTTATTTTATATACATTGGTGTTTTGACTACAAGTATGTCTAGATAAGGGTGTTGGACCCCTGGAATAACAGTTACAAACAGTTGTGAATGGCCAGATGAGTGCTGGGAACTGAACTTGGGTCTTCTGGAAGAGAAACCAGTGCTCTTAACCACTGACCCATCTCTCCAACCCTCAACCTAAAGTTAAAAGCATTTAACAGTGTTATAAAAGATGCTCACAGCCAACCATTGAACTGATCACTGGGTCCCAAATGGAGGAGTTAGAGAAAGGACTGAAGGATCTGAAGGGGATTTCAACCCCATAGAAAGAACACCAATATTAACCAACCAGAGCATCCAGTGTCTAAACCACCAACCAAGGAGTACACATGGAAGGAACGCATCACTCCAGCCATATATGTAGCAGAGGATTGCCTTGTCTGGCATCAGTGGGATAAGAGGCCCTTGGTCATGTTAAGGCTTGATGCCCCACTGTAGGGGAATGCCATGGAGGGGAGGCACGAGTGGGTGGGTGGGGGCACACCCTCATAGAAGCAGGAGGAGGGAGAATTGGATAGGGGATTTCTGGGTGGGGGAAATCAGGAAAGGGGATAACATTTGAAATGTTAAAAAGGCAACCAACAGATTAGGAAAAGATCTTTACCAATTCTAAATCTGATAGAGGGCTAATATTCAATATATACAAAGAACTCAAGAAGTTAGACTCCAGAAAACCAAATAACCCTATTAAAAATGGGTTACAGAGCTAAACAAAGAATTTTCAAGTGAGGAATACCTAATGGCTGAGAAGCACCTGAAAAAAAATGCTCAATATCCTTTGTCATCAGGGAAATGCAAATCTAAACCACCCTGAGATTCCCACCCAACACCTGTCAGAATGGCTAAAATAAAAAAACACAGGTGACAGCAGATGTTGGCAAGGATGTGGAGAAAGAGGAACTCTCCTCTACTACTGGTGGGATTGGAAGTTGGTACAACCAATCTGGAAACCAGTTTGGCAGTTCCTCAGAAAATTGGACATAATAATACCTAAGGACCGAGCAATACCACTCCTGTGCATATACCCAGAAGATGTTCCAACATGTAAAAAAGACACATGCTCCACTATGTTCATAGCAGCTTTATTTATAATATTCAGCAGCTGGAAAGATCCCAGATGTCCCTCAACAGAGAAATGGATACAGAAAATGTGGTACATGTATATAATGGAGTCCTATGCAGCTAATAAAAACAATGAAATTTTGAAATTCTTAGGCAAATGGATAGATCTGAAGGATATCATCCTGACTGAGGTAACCCAATCACAAAAGAACACACATGATATACCCTCACAGATAAGTGGATATAAGCCCAGAAGCTCGGAATAACCAAGATACAATTTGCAAAAAAAAATCATAAAACTCAAGAAGAAGGAAGACCAAAGTGTGGATACTTCAGTTCTTCTTAGAAGGGGGAACAAAAACTCCCATGGGAGGAGTTACAGAAAGTGTGAAGAAGAGACTGAAGGAATGATCATCCAGAGACTGCCCTATCTGGGGATCCATCCCATAAACAGCCTCCAAAACCAGACATTATTGGAGATGCCAACAAGAGCTTGCTGACAGAAGCCTGATATAGCTATCTCCTGAGAGGCTCTGCCAGTGCCTGACAAATACAGAAGTGGATGCTCACAGCCATCCATTGGATGGACCACAGGGTCTCCAGTGAAAGAGCTAGAGAAAGTACCTAAGGAGCTGAAGCCCCATAGGTGGAACAACAATATGATCTAACTAGTAACCCCACAGCTCCCTGGGCCTAAACCACCAATCAAAGAAAACGCATGGAGGGCCTCATGCCTCTAGCTGCATATGTAGCACAGAGGATGGCCTAGTCAGTCATCAATGGGAGGAGAGGCTCTTGGTCCTGTGAAGGGTCTACATCCCAGCATAGGGAACTGTCAGTGCCAGGAAGCAGGGGTGGGTGGGTTGGTAAGCATGGAGAGGTAGGAAGGGATAGAGGGTTTTTAGAGAGGAAAGTAGGAAATGGGATAACATTTGAAGGGTAAATAAGGGAAATATCCAATAAAAAATATATAAATGAAATCAGTAAAATATCCTGTAAAAACTAAAAAAATAAAATAAAAGATGCTTTGTTATAGTCATGTCCTTCATTTTAATAGAATGTTTGTTTTATGCAAACTTTAAACATGTTTGATGTATATGGATGCATTTATGAACAATGTGACTTACGGTGAACAATTTTACATGGAAAAACCCTATGCTCTTTTCATGTTATCTTTTTGATGACATCTTTGGTGTAATAAAGTCCTTATAATTTAGATATTCTCTATCTTCAAACCCAAATTAAAATAGATAAATGCATTATTTGTTCTAATATTCAAATAATGTATACACAAGAGTTGGAATAATTAACATTATTGAGGAGTTAATAGACCATAGTTATGTTGCTTTGTTATCTTTGGAATGTCTCATAATGTGCCAGAAGCAATATGAAATAAGAATTTGTGTTTTAGCCAATATGATAGGATCTGGAGCCAACACCAGAGCTTCAGGGTAACTACTGACTGGAAATTATATAAAGTCTTCATGATTTTAATTACATTCCTGAGAACAGAAATAATTTTGGACAAAATGAATCTTGAGAGAATGCTACTTTATTAATGGCCCATGTACCTGAGTGAGTTAAAAGTATAGGAAGAGAAGAAAATTTGTTAAAAATAGGGACAATAACGTATGAGACTACCGTGTAGATAGGAGAGACAGGGGGAAATATAAATTAATACAAGAATAATTGGGAAAGTGTGAACAATTAAAAATGTATTATCTTTTTCATGTAATTATTTCCCATAAGTACATTTTTGATGTAATAAAAAGAAGATATAAATACAATAAATTTTAGGGCTTCGCTTCATATTTTAATTAGTACCTTAATAAAACTGGTATTTAACACAAATTATTATCTTTTTAAATAATAATACAAATCAGCTATTATCTTCTTTGTAGTTAATGAACATAAACATTCATTTAGTCTTAAAAATACATTTTTTGTGTGTTCCAAAAGACTTGCAATGATGCCTTCTTTTACAGTGCTCTGTCCTGCCAATGAACTACGACTGGATTCTACAGGCGTCATACTAAGTCCTGGCTATCCAGACAGTTACCCGAATTTGCAGATGTGTGCATGGAGCATCTCAGTGGAAAAGGGTTATAACATCAGCATGTTTGTAGAATTCTTCCAGACAGAAAAGGAGTTTGATGTTCTTCAGGTGTATGATGGTAACCATGGGTTATATTTCCTGAATAATCATAAATTTAGTGAAAATACCCAAACCATACATGTACATGTTCAATACAAACATTTGCTTTTATCCAATAGATATTTTTAATAACATAGACTCCATTCTATATGAATAATATAGTTACCCTGATAATTGTTGTGAATTGAAGTTTGAAGAAAACATTAAAATACTGCACATTTTATCATTTATCATTTTGTATTAGTTTTCCCTTATTATTGATAAGGTGCATTGGGTGTAAAAAGAAACCCTAGATACTTAATACTATAAGAATATAAACATGAGAGATGAATCAGGATATAATCATTTATTTATATCTATTATATTATTTTTCTCTCCAAAGGACCAAATATTCAGAGTCCAGTGCTTATTTCTCTCAGTGGAGATTATGCAGCTGCTTTTAATGTAACAAGCAATGGTCATGAAGTATTTCTTCAATGGTCTGCAGATCATGGCAATAACAAGAAAGGCTTCAGGATAAGATACATTGGTATGTAACGTTTGACTGTAGCAACTATTTCACTTCTATCAACACTGAGATTGTCATTAAAGAATTAAGATGGGGCCAAGATAGGCTCCACAGTTAAGGACATGGATAACAAGGATCTGTAATCTTCTTATAAGATGGCTCCTTATTTTCAGTAGTAACTCTTACTGGCAACCTGTCACATCTATTGATCTCAACTTCTGACATGTATATGTTCTGTGTACATTGATGAATGCATCAAACATACATAAAAATGAAGATAAACCAAAAATAGAGGAATCTAACTATAAATCTCTTAAATGTTAATAAATTTACAAACTCTCCATTGTTTTTTCTTGAACAATTGGAGGTAATCTCTCTATGCCTCAACTTCATTTGTGATGAAATAATTCCACTCCTTCCTTTAATTGATTTTTGCTCGTACTAATTGTCCATAGGGTATTTACAACTTACATCAATTATATAAATGAATTAATTATAAATTAACTGAAACTGAATGTTTGAAAATTTTCAATAGATTTGTTTCCATTAACTCTCTGAAAATAGTAATAGTGTAGTCTATGTATCATCCGATTACTTAAATAACTAACATCAAATGTCTTTAAGCGGAAACAATTATAAATATGTTCTTTCAGTTAGTCTCCATCTTTTGTAGTCTTGCTAAAGTATCATAAGTGTTGAAAGACAAATCATTGAGCACAACTGAAAAACAGCAATTTAAAAAAAACTGACCAGGAGGGGGCAGTGAGAGGGAAATAAAGTGAATAAGTAAAATTATTTTAAAAATGTGAATTTGAAAATGTCAATATATATATTTAATATCAAGATGACATCATTTTATATGCCCTCCTTTTCATAGTAAGGTATACTAATTTTAAATTAAAGGTTGCAAGTTGGTGGTGTTTGAATATAAAATGTTTTCCATTATTGGAGGGATGCATTTCTGTACTATATAATCCTAGATGACAGTAGAAGCTAGAGGAATATGCCTTTCTTCAGTGTTGAAATTATTCTTTTTCGCATGCTAATCACTGTGAATCCCTTCAACTATAAATTTTTTGTAAATACCTCTGATACAGTTCTCAATTACAAACACTTTATGGCTTACACTGTATAGAGTAGATACTGGCTAATTTATACGAATTTACTTATAAATTGTACACTTAAATAAATATATACATATTTTTACATATAATGTACAAATGAAATAATTATGCCTTGCTATTTTTATTTTAAAAGAATGAGTTGATAATTATAATTTGATTGTAATTGCTTTTTCACATCTTAAATATAAACTGCCACATTATTTACTTGCTTACAAAATGTGTATCCTAACCAATCTGAAGACGAAAGAACATTCTTAAAATTATATATATGATTGCATTTAGTCAGTGTTTTATCCACATGAAATTCATCAATTTTATTTTGTATTATTATGCCTAAACATTTGAATTTTGTCACATTAAATTTCATTTTACATTATTTTAACAAAATAAAGAGGAAATGTCCAAATTAAACAATTATAAGCAATATATTAATTATGTTGTGAGACAATTTTTATTTTTGCTAACATTCATGGCAAATTTTGATATAGGTTTAAAGAAAACACAAATTTTAGCTCTCAAGAACTGTTTGACATGGTAAATATGTACTTTTTCCTGTTGGAAGTGACAGTTACTGACACATATATTCTAAATTATTGATCACTATTTATCTCCCATTTTCTGTGTCCTCAGATGACAATGACATTTCAAAACATAACCATAATATGACAAACTGAATGGTCTCTAAAGTATGTATATGGAAAGTCTACAGACATTATCTTTTGTCATTTCAGACTTCACAAAAAGGAAAGTTTCATTTTATTGGCAATATCTATAATGTTATAAGTAATCCATCATCATATAGGAAACTGTAATAGAGTATCAAAGATATTTATGAAATAGCAAAGCCCATTTTAACACTAGTCAACATGAAATTAATGCCCTACTATGATACAGATATCTAAAGACAACTTCACAGTGGCATGCAAACAACAGACTCTACCATATTTCCCAAGCTATGACACTTAGACCCTTCAGACAACAGCTAATTCAATTTCTTGAATTCAGTGCTATATACCAGAGCTTTTGAACATTCACACGTTACCAAAAGCATTTAAAAGCAGGGGACATTTTAGAATATAGTAAAACATATTAGAGAGTCTAGAGATTGTTAAATACCTTACAAGCCATGAAATTAGAGATTTTAAAAGAAATTAAAATGTACAATTGTCATTGAAATAAAATATCAGCTGATTAATTGCATAATTGTTTATAAGCTTGGATGATAAGGAATGTCTAATTGTTAATTAAGCAGTGATTATTTTTTTTTCTTTGAAAAGCCTTTTACTGTAGCACACCAGAATCTCCACCTCATGGATACATCATCAGTCAGACAGGGGGACAACTGAACAGTGTGGTTCGTTGGGCCTGTGACCGAGGGTTCCGACTCGTTGGGAAAAGTAGTGCTGTTTGCAGAAAATCATCCTATGGGTATCATTCATGGGATGCACCCGTCCCTGCCTGCCAAGGTGAAGTATCTTATCCCAAAATAGAAACATGCATTAATACAAATTAAACATACATTTTTACATTAATCACAAAATAGACAATATTAAATATACACATTTAAAAGCACATCATAAAAGCATACATGGGCTGGTCCAAGTCTCCCCTCCCCCAGCCCCCATCTGCACATATCTATCAGAAGACTGATGTGGCCTCAGTGGGAGAGGATGCTCCTAATCTGGTAGACACTTGATGCCCCAGGTAAGGGGAACCCAGTGCGGATTTGAGGGGGAAGGAAACCCTCTTAGAGGCAAAGGAGAGTGGGGAGAGGGGAATAAATCTGGGAGGGGGACCAAGAGGGAGGGGGATGTTAATAAATAAAATCATTATTTAATTAACTAAATAAAATATGTTAAAAGAGAAAGCACATCATAGAGCCTTCCCTGGAAATCAGGCATAAAAATGTAAAATCGATTGTGAGACATACAAAATTTGACATCTCTTGGTGTTAAATGATCTTTGTGTCACAAATTTATACTTAAGTACATATGTTAGCCACAGCTTATCATATCAGTTACTTTGTAGTGATAAAATGATGGAAATTGACATAGTGTATAGAAAGATAGTATTAAGGATGGGTAAGATCAACATAGATTTTTAGCACAAAGTATGCAAATTTATTCTCTCAAAGATCAAATTTGTGAGAAACATTGTAGCTAATTATCTGGTTATTTTTTTTCTTGTTTTCTAACTCAGCAGGAATTTATTCTAACTTTCATTTGTAAATTTTTTACAAAGCAAAACAGTCTGTGAACATTGGATCATGTGATAATAAAATGACAAATGAACTTTTGATTAAGATGTCATGTGAAAACGTAATGACATTCTTGAATTTAGGTAGGGTAAACAAGTCAAAGTAAACTTCAACTATACAAAATAATGGCAGGAAACTTAAAATTCTCCCCCTCCCAAGGTAAGTTTCTCAGTGTAGTCCTGCCTGTCCTTGAACTCCCTCAGTAGACCAGACTGGCCTTGAATCCTTGAGATCTAACTGCTGCCTCTCAAGTCTTGGGATTAAAGAAGTGTGTCATCAAATGTATCATCGTCCCATGCTTGATTTAAATTTCTTAAAGTATTTAATTCATCACTTTATTTCTCAACATGAAAATTTTATACACACTCATCTATGTGTGTATGTACACACATTTGTATGTACAGACATATAATATACATCTATACATGTATGCACTATAAATCATCTCCATATGTAAACCAGAATATAAATGTCTCTGTAGTAATGCTGTCATCTCGAAATTTATAAGGAAGAACAGTTTCAGTAAATAAATAATGCTGGTAGCTATCTCTAATATGACAGAGAGCTCCCAGAAAAACCAGCTGTAAAATTTGTAAGGGAATAGTTGATCTCATGTTATAATTATCATAGGAAGTACACTAAATCAAATATCATTTAAATGAATATTAAAATACTTTGATATTAAAACTTTGTATTATAGTTACATAAAGATTTGTCATGAGTACATATTTTCATGTATGTATACATACATATATAAGCTTTAAATAAACTTTAAATTGAAAAACTTAATATAGTTATATTTTTCATTAGGTTTAATTGATTTAATGTGTGTGTGTGTGTGTGTGTGTGTGTGTGTAGGTGAATACAGCTATTCACAGGTGGTAGCTTTAGATGATGCTGGAACTGGAGTTTCAGGTGGTTTTGAGTGCCTGATTGGGAGATTACTGAATCTCTGAATTTATCTTTAAAAACTCATCATCCTACTGTTTCTGAATGTTTTCAGTTTCTTTCTAGAGTCAATACTATAATTTCACTAATTTTATGTATATACTATCAAATTTACACATGTTGAGTTACATCACTTTTTTATCATTTTTTATTTGACATTTTCTGTTGTTACAATAAACATGTTGGAGTATCATTGTAAAGAAATGTATTTGATCTTGTAAAACTATACAATATTTGTAGTTCAAACTGATCTATTATTTTTATTGAAACATTCATAAAGTATTATTTTGTAAAAATATGTTTGTTGGAGATATGACCAATTTGGGTATTTTCCTGATGTCACTGGGAAGTGCTATTCATATTACTCAGACTTTTAATGTCACTTTTGTTTATGTTCTGTAATGAACTATTCTTCTTGTCTGTCAATATCTTAGACATCATGGTATTTACTTACTTCAGTATTAGTTAAATAGTATGAGAAGTTATAAATAGAAATTTTCCTTAGCTCTCTTTGATTGAGTACCATTAATTATTTTTCTTTTAGAAGATTGCATAGCCACTGATTGACAACCAGACATGGACTGGTGTCAGGAAATGAATAACTTCAAACCATTACTAAACTAAGTACTGTTGCTACTCTGAAGAAATAGTGAATTTCCAGTCACTGCCTTGATTTTAAATTCTGCTTTCCTGTCATTCTGTAAAGAAGCAACCATGACAGCCTCTTAGAGATGATTCTCCCAAACAAAGTTGTATCCAATCTTTTTCTTTCTTGGTCATAGAGGATATATACACATATACATGTGTGTGTGTGTGTGTGTGTGTGTGCATGTGTTTGTATGTGTGTGTGTGACAAATAAAATATAAAATATTTAAAAATAAGATACATACTATTTATAAAATACTAAGAATTTTATGCTTACTATATTAAATTTAGTAGAGTGGGAATCATTAGAATGCATTTATTAGAATAGCTTACATGCTCTGGACCACATAAATTACTAATGGTTCTCTTCTAATGGAAAGTTCAATAGTTCAGTAAGTATTTAGCCACCAAGGCTAGATATCTCAGTTGGACTTAAATATATGTCAGGAATCCCAAATAAGTAGGTTCTAATATTAGTGAATTGAGAGTGAGAGCAAACAAACAAACAAACAAAAAACAAACAAAAAAGATACTCTGGACCTAGCATGGGCTTTAGAAACCTCAAAACCTATTGTCAGCAACACATCGCCTTCAACAAGGCGACACCTTCTCACCCCCCTAAGCAGTTCATCAACTGGGCACTAAGCACACGTATATGAAGCACATTTTTCATTCAAACCACTATATAAGATAAAATTGAGCTATTTGTGAAGAAGATATTTGTACACTCCTTTGACTATGGCATTTTATACTACAGCTCTAAAATTTATCCATTTTTTTAATATGAGTGAAACTCATAACATTTGACTATACTTAGTTTACCATGACTTAGGTTCAATAATGTATGTGTGTCTATATATGTGTGTGTTCATGTATGGCATGTGTACATTCATAAATCCACAAGCATATGTTTGTGCTTGTCAGTATAGGTACTCAGTAAATGCCTAATTATTGTCAGGGTATATTGGGGAATGAAAAATTAGTAAAAATTATAATCACCCTCATGAATATCAGAAAATATAAGTATTAGTGAGACAGGTATCATGCTATCATTTAATTTTACAACAGCAGTTTAGAGATTTTATAATTAAAAGAAAGGATAACAATATTTTTGAGATTGTTAATATAATTTTTATTCAAAACCTTTAGGTCATGAAATTACAATAGACCAAACTATTCTGCCGTGTTGTTTCTGTCATTCAGTTTTACATGGTTTGCATTCATGTGACTAAATTTGTACTCTCTATATTCCATTTTACAATATTTCATTCAAATAGATAAGGAGTTTGAACACATGATGGATTTTACAAAATAAAAGGGAACAAGTTTATTAGAAATGAAATATAAACAGAAATGACCTTTATAATATAAATGAAACACATGTTTCTCTTTCCTGTAGTTTTGCTATAGTAAAATAAAAAGTAATTCTAGAATCATTTACATGCTTACTATTTCAGGATCCAAGAACTATTTTGATAGTTTTGGTAATGGATTAAATACTAGATATAGCAGATACATACTAAATCTGATTGATAGTGGAGTAATACTATACATAAATATGTTAATATATCTTGATGTGCATAACAAACACAGGTCATCTTATTTTTACCTTTAATTTAAAATAGTTTTGTTTCACAGATAGCGTATACTGATTCTTGTTTCACCTCCCTTTCCTCCTCCCAGTTTCTCCCTGTATCCCTCCAATCCCTATTCACCCCCTTTCTGTTTCTCTGTAGAAAAAAAAGAGGCTTCTAAGAGATAAATGTAAAACAAAATAAAACAAACACAACTAACACTAGAAAATGCAAATGGTCTACAGGATAGAACAAAACAAACAGAAGAAAACAAGCCCAGAAAGGCACAAGAAACAGTTACCCACTCGGTCACACACTCAGGAATCTCATAAAAAACACTGAACAGGAAGTCAAAATCCATACACAAATGACCTGAAATATAAGCATCAAGAAGATAAAATATATAAATTAAATAAGTTAAAAATATTAAGATAGAATCAAAAAGAGAAAAAAACTTACAACAAAATGAGCTAAGGAAGTTCCAATGATGCCATTGAATTCATTTTTTTTTTGTTGGCCATTAACTGCTGGGCATGTGGGCTACTGTTAAGAGTAGTTTGTTTGCCTAGTGAGAGTCCATTGGAGAAAACTAAATCTTCATTTGCAAGTGGTTATCAATTAGAGATTCTGGGTCATGTGATCACTTCTTTTAGCTCTGTGACCCCATGTGGTACAGTCCAGTACATGGTCTGTGCATGCTGCATCCTTCTATGTGAGTTCATATAAGTGTCGTTAGAGAACCTTGTTCCCTTTGTCTTCTCCATCCCTTAAGGCTTTATCATTCTTTCCGCCTTTTCTTGTTCAGGGTTCCCTGAACCCTGAGGGAAGGCATTTAATGGAGATATTGAATTTATGGCTTGTTCCAAAATCTCTCTACTCTACTTAATATCTGGCTGTGGGTCTCTGTACTTGTTGATCACTGCTGCAAGAGAAAGTGCTCTTAATATAACTGTGTTTTATTTATTTATTTATTTATTTATTTATTTATTTATTTATTTATCATTCACTCAGAGAAGTAGTGTTTGATTTTACTATAGGTCTCTTGGCTATCTAGTCTCAGGTTCTTGGTTAACCAAGCAGATTTGGGTATGGATTCCATCTCACGGAATGGACTTTGCATAGCATCACATACAGGCCAGTAATTCTCACAGGCTTTGTACTGTCATTATACTAGCATATCTTGCAGGTGGAGAACCACGATAGATCAAATTGTTTCTGGATGGATAAAACAATCTAATTGTATTTATGGTTCAAAATACTGTCAGACATGGCTTACAGTAACTATAGGACAGTTAATCATCTGAGAAAGGCTGATTGTATAAGTGTTCAGCAAACATGGACAGGAGTCAGTATACATAATTTCTATATAGTATTTCAAAATTATATGAAGTGAAATACACATGTAAATATAATTAAGTGGGACAATATAAATTCACAGGAACAACATAACAGAAAAAATAATACTCACCTTAATTAAAAATATCATAGTTTATAACAAAACATCTTAAATGAAACTGTGAGAGAGACACTAGTTAGTTATCTTTGAGAGAATAAATCCTGGCCTAGTATGTATCAAACATTTCCCATGTGCTCAATAGTATCTTTAGTACCTATCACACATTGTGACTGTACCTATGGCAAAAGAAGTACCTTCAGTAGTATTAGCCTTTTTGGTTTTTTTTTTTGGGGGGGGGTTCCTTGGACAAAATATCAATGAGAATTTTGTGGTCCCTTAGTAATATTTAGTAAGTTGAATAAATCCAATTAGACAGTGTACCTCAGTGTCATGCACAGAACACTAAACACAACATTGTTTACCTGACTTGGATTCCCACACAGTCTTTATGAATGCTAAGACTAAATACATGATGACAAAAATCTAAGAAAAAAAGCATGAAAATAATGCAGGGTCACCAATTAAATTCTTAGTAGTTTAAAATAAGTTATTCCGAATATACAATTCTTAAAAGTTCTTTTTGTGATGTACTGTAAATTTCTTTTGGAAACAAGATAGTATGCCAAAAAATTCTTGGGGTTTGGGAGTTATTTCCTGAAGACATTTTTCTTTTTCTGTTTTCTTAATTGTGTATGTGTATTTCAGCAATTTCCTGTGGAATTCCTAAAGCCCCAACTAATGGAGGAATCCTTACAACGGACTACTTGGTTGGAACTCGAGTTACCTACTTCTGCAATGATGGATACAGACTGTCATCCAAGGAACTCACCACAGCCACCTGCCAGTCAGATGGAACATGGAGCAATCACAATAAGACCCCTCGCTGTGTTGGTATGTACGCTAATGGAAATTTGTCAGTAGTTTGCAATTAATATGTTCTATGACTTAAATTTTTGTGTACTATTGGCTTTTAAAAGTTATTTTCTGAAATGCCCTAGGATAAAAATAAGAGTTAATGGATCTGTGTTTTGTTATCAAATACTGAAGGACAGGAAACAGGTGTTTTGTTCAATTTTAGAAATTCCAAAATACATAAAGGTCTAAAATGTGATTTTTGTATTTTATGTAACTAAGTTTTATTTACTTTGTAAAATAGCATTTCTTAATAAATTTATGGTATAGGAAAGCTTTAAACATATGTGCTAATAATTTTCTATTTCAGTAAACCAAGCTCTAATTTTTAGGACCACACAATGATGCTGATTACCCATAACCTTGACTTTACTTAGTGTCTTTTTTCTTACTTACATTTAGAATTTTTCCATTGCTTTTGTTACTATCATAGTATACTAATAAATATATAATTATAATTGAAAATTATTTCGATGAAAAATTAAGTAATGCTTTATTTCCTCTATTTCAATTTCTTGCCACAATTATTACTAACATTTGAATCTCATTATTTCATTTAAAGTGAGGATTGTTCAATTATGTGTATTCTTTAAAAGATGTCTAATATTGCTTTTATGTATCCTAAGCAACTTTTTAATGAGCAAACATAGCTCTTGTTCACAAAGACCATTCTGATCAAGGACATTTTCTGAAACTAAGTTCTTCAATAAACATTTTAATAATAAGGAATGACAGCGAGCGAAGTAACTGCGATTCTAGCTGGATATATTCACTATTGGAATTCTGAAATAACTCATTAACACAGTAGAGAATTAGCTAAATCAATGTCAGCATAAAAGATCAATACATTTTAGCTCTCCTTAGGTACTGGAATGGTACTTGCCTTACTAGCATCTATGTTGTTTGGATTTACACAGTTGTTACATGTCCAAGTATCAATTCCTTTACCTTGGATCATGGAAGATGGAGAATTGTGAATGGCTCACATTATGAATACAAAACTAAGGTGGTTTTCAGCTGTGATCCTGGTTATCATGGGCTTGGCCCTGCTTCTATTGAATGCCTTCCTAATGGTACTTGGAGTTGGAGAACTGAAAGACCGTACTGCCAAAGTAAGTACATTGTTTTGGAAACTCTTCTTGGTGATTTCATGTCTTGCATTACTTCTCTTTCTAAACACACCCACGAAAAAAAATGAGAATGTTTTTGTCTACCCATGAGTGTGTTCCTTTGAGATGGGACATTCACAAAATCATTGACTCAAATGGGCTTCCTAGTTTCCAGATTTTAGGTATGAACCATCATTACAAGTGACATGATGGCATTAACAAAATTATTCACATTACAGTTTAAAGCTTACTAATTATGTTTAGCAAATACTATAAATAAAATTAATTTATGAGATATGGATAAAAAATCTTATTTTAGCAACTAAATTATATTTCTATTGATAGTTTACTTAATGTCATCTGTGTAGTGTTTTCAGTCTTAGATGTTAAATTTATTGTTTTAAAAATATAACTGAATAATGCGTTAATTATTACAAACAAGGCGCAGAGTCTGTAAATACAAAAATGGTCTTTAACTCAGATAATCTAAGCACAATGTTTTCAATAACAGTGCTGTATGAAGCTTATACTTTCTGATCCTCAATTTCCTAAATAAGAAACTCTCATGCTTTTATAAAATTTTTGAGATAATTTAATGTCATGATATATTTGAAATACCAGCTATATTCAAATTTACATGACACTAAAATATTATTTAATCAAATTGAAAACTATCAGTGTATTTGCATATATTTTTAAAAATGTGTCTGTGTCTAGAAAAAAAACAACCTAACTAAATAAAGGATAGTCAAGTGAAATTCTTCTCAATTTCCTTTACCTATTTGTTATTTTATTCCAGAAGATACATTGATTAAAATTCAACCTTTTATCCTGAATACAAAGACATTTATGGCATAAAATATAGCACAAGAACTCAGATTTTATAAGTGAATAAACAGTCCAATGAGATTATTATGGGTAATAAATTTAATATTATAGATAACCAGGCTGGAGAGATGGCTCAGCTGTTAAAGGCTAGGCTCACAACCAAAAATATTATAGATAACTAGCTATATTATATCTGTCATATATAGAGAGAGATATATGTAGGTAACATTTTTTATAATTTTTTAGTAATAAGTTTTGGATATAAGTTTTTGGTTAACCAAAGAGATTTTGGTTGACCTGTGACACAAGATACTAAGGTTAAGAAATAATGATAATAAAGCTAGAGTTCTAAATACTATAGCAGCTTCTAAGTTTTCCAAACATAAAGAATAAATATTAATCTATATCGTATCCTTTTTCTTTTCTCTCACATACAATTTATTTTACAAACGCCATTTTTATATTTAAGAAAATCAAATCGAAGATAACTGAAAATGTAAACAGCATGATATTTTTAACAGGTGCATTTAAATAATGTTTCATGCATGTTTATTTTTGTTTATAAGTCATCTCCTGTGGAGAGTTACCAACACCTCCAAATGGAAATAAGATTGGAACTCAAACTTCCTATGGCTCCACAGCCATCTTCACATGTGATTTGGGATTCATGCTTGTGGGCTCTGCTGTACGGGAATGCCTCTCCTCTGGTCTGTGGAGTGGATCAGAAACCAGATGTCTAGGTACAGATTTTAACTCATTTTATCTTTCTTTCCAACCAGCACACACAATAGGAAAGTGACCCTATTCCCTGATATGAGGTGGCAACTTTTATTTACAAAGGGTTAAGAAACAGAAAAAGCTTATTGCCGACATGTTTCATGGTAGAAAACTGATAATCCATGGCATTATTCAGCTAATATTTCTATCAAGAATCTTATTATTATGGAGAGACATTCTTTCTCTGTTGTAAAGAAAACAGTTTAACTAATCACTGAAAATATACAAGCTGGATTAACACCACTCAGCTCATTCTAAGATACAGTCAGCTCTCCACATTTCAGTCTTTCTCCTCTTTTAATTTATAAAATGAAATATGTTTAAAAATAGTCTATTAAAACCATTACGCTATAGTTTTTGAAGGTGATTTTAGATAACAGGATTTTTTTCTCATCCTTAGATGTTTCTCAAAAATCTCTTGAGAAACAATCAATCAAACAAACAATCCCTTTCTTTTATTATGGAAAGAATAATATGGCTTGTACATCACTCCCACTTTGAAAAGCTTCAATAACTTCTTTGATATCAAGAGATTTCTATGATCTATGTTTATTTTATTTATCCAAGATAATTTAAGTGATATTGTTTACTTATTCACTTGATTTTTTTGTATTAATTTCTAAACTGCTTTAGAATTTATACTTTTAAAAAATATTAAGTATGACTAGTACAAGAGTCTATCTTTTGTTACCATATATTGTACTTTTATTAACTTTGAAAAATGTTTACATGAATACATTATTTGAAATATAAAAGATTTAGTTTGAGTAAGAACTTATATTTAACAGCTGTAACTGTAAAATAGTTTTTTTAATTATATGAGAGGACTCATTCATTAGTGTCTTGTATAAAACCACTACCAAAATTGTAAACAAGTCTAATCTTAGTACACCAGACAAAAGAATATTTTAATATTTCCCAAAGTACTTTCACTTAATTGATTTGAAGTCCAGATTCCTTAGTATACTTATAAATTGGAAGGTTTGTATGTAATATATTTATTGTATTTTATGTTGTATTTTGTGATAGTGTACGGTTTTACCACCACAATACACTAACTATATTCCTTGGAAAAATGTATTGAAGAAATATTTATGAACAAACCATACTTCAGAGTCTGTGACTACCATTTCATTGTAGAATTATATATTGTAAAGGCTATATTTTTGGCATTTAATATAAGCCCAGAATTATGCTGGTAAGAGAAGGATTCCAAAAAAATGACCCTACAGTCTTGAGCTAGAAATTGTCCATAAGGATTCATTCACTCTTAGCTTACTTTTCTGACACTGAACCCCTTTGCATAGTTGGGCCAACAGAATGTTCTTCTGATAATTTAATGGGATACAGTGAATTTTATTTCCTACATCTCAGTGATTTTTTTGTTTGTTTGTTTCTTAATTGGAAAAGCACTAAACATCACATGATTACATGTCTCTGATTCATTATAAAACTAACCCTTTATCAGATTTGCTTACCACATATCCATCTAATTTCAAATTTTTTATTAAATTATTTTATTTATTTACTTTCCAAATGTTGCCTCCCTTCCTGGTCCCCACTCCCTGAGTTCTCTCCATTTCCCTTCTCCCTTGCTTCTGAGAAGGTGCTCCCATCCACCCCCACTTCACCCCTACCAGCATCCTGGGGCATCAATATTCTGTAGATTAAGCACATCCTTTCTCACTGAGGCCAAACAAGCCAGTTTTCAGCTTCATATATATGTTCCAGGGGCCATAGATCAGCCTGGGTATACTATTTGGTTAGAAGCTTAGTCTCTGGGAGCTCTGAGAGGACTGAGTTAGTTGACATTGTTGTTCTTCCTGTGGAGCAACAATCCCCTTCAACTCCTTCATACCTTCCCCTAACTCTTCCATAGCAGTCCCTGACCTCAGTACAATGGTTGGCTGTAATTATCTGTATCTGTCTCAGTCATCTGCTGGTAGAGACTCAGAGAATAGCCATGCTAGGCTTCTATGTGCAAACACAATATGGGACCAGTAATACTGTCAGGGTTGGATGCCTGCACATGGGATGGATCCCAATTTGGGCCGGTCAATGGAAGGCCTTTCCTTTAGTCTCTGCTCCATGTTTGGCCCTGTGTTTTCATGCATGTCCTTTTGGTCCTGAGTTACCTCACTCAGGATAATGTTCTTTTAGTTCCATCCATTTGCGTGCAAATTCATGGTGTCCTCACTTTTAATAACCGAATAGTATTCCATTGTGTAAATGAACCACATTTTCTGTATCCATCCTTTGTTGGGGGACATCTGGATTTTTCCAGCTCTTGGCTATTAAAAATAAGGCTGCTATGAAAAGAGCATGTGTACTCACAGTATGGTGGAATGGTAAAGCATTCTCTGGGTATATATGCCCAGGAGGGGTATAGCTGGGTCTTCAGGTAGAAATCTTTCCAATTTTCTTAGAAACCACCACATTGATTTCCATAGTGGTTTTACAAGTTTGCAATCCCACCAGCTATAAAAGAGTGTTCCCCTTTCTCCACATCCTTACCAGCATGTGCTGTAGCTTGAGTTTTTGATCTTAGCCATTCTGATTATGATTAAATTGACTTGCAACCATTTGAAATAACCTGAAAATATATTTCGTCAATGAATATTTAAGTAAGACAAGTAAAGAAACATTAAAAACCTTAGCATCTGTATTATTAGCAAGACATCTGTATATGTGTATGTTTCTTGCTTTTGTTTTCATTGGCACCTTTATTTTATTTTATTTTTGGGTTTTTTTTTGTTTTGTTTTGTTTTGTTTTGTTTTGTTTTGTTTCGTTTTGAGATAGAATTTTTCTATATAAATCCACATGCCTCTGTCTCCAGATTGCCAAGATTAAATGGTGGCACCATTTCTACCTTCAACATTTCCTTCTGCTTTTATTGTGTTGAATTGTGTTTTTCTCTATTTTCTGATTTTCCTATGTGGTATTGTAAATTATTTTATATTTAATCACATTTTCATATGAGTTACTATTCTTAATCAATTCTGGCTATGATTTTGATCATTGTATTTTATTAGTTTCTCTCCCAGTCTGATTTGCTTCTTCATTTCTTTTTTTTTTATTGGATATCTTACTTATTTATATTTCAAATGTAATCCCTTTTTCCTATTCCAATCTAGAACCTCCCTATTCCATCCCCCCTCCTCCTGCTTCTATGAGGGTGTGCCCCCACCCACCCAGCCACTCTTGCCTCCCTGCCCTCACATTCCCATACAGTGGGTCATAAAGCTTTCATGGGACCAATGGCATCTTATCCCATTGATGCCTGGCAAGGCCATCCTCTGCTACATTTATGGCTGAAGCCATGGGTCCCTCCATGTGTACTCCTTTGTTGGTGGTTTAGACCCAAGGAGCTCTGGTTGGTTGATATTGTTGTTCTTCCTATGAGGTTGCAAACCCCTTCAGCTCCTTCAGTCCTTTTTCTAACTCCTCCATTGGGGAACGGAATGCATGATCAGTTCAATGGTTGGCTGTGAGCATCCACCTCAGTATACAGCAGTCTCTGGCAGAGCCTCTCAGGAGATAGCTATATCACACTCCTGTCAGCATGTACTTCTTGGCATCCATGGTAGTATATGGGTTTGGTGATTGTATATGGGATAGATCACCATGTGAGCAGTCTGTGGATGGCCTTTCCTTCAGTCTCTGCTCCACACTTTGTCTCCATATTTGATCCTGAGAGTATTCTGTTACCTTCTAAGAAGGATTGAAGCATACACACTTTGGTCTTCATTCTTTTGGGGCTTCATGTAGTCTGTGAATTGTATCTTGGGTATTCTGAGCTTTGGGGCTAATATCCACTTACCAGTGAGTGCATGCTCATATCTACTTACCAGTGAGTGCATGCCCTGTGTGTTCTTTTGTGAATAGGTTACTTCACTCAGGATATTTTCTAGATCCATCTATTTGCCTAAGAATTTCATAAAGTCATTGTTTTTAATAGCTGAGTAATACACCATTGTGTAAATAAACCAAATTTTCTGAATCCATTCCTCTGTTGAGGAACATCTGAGTTCTTTCCAGCTTCTGGCTATTATAAATAAGGCTGCTATGAACGTATAGGAGCATGTGTCCTTGTTATATGTTGGAGCGTCTTTTGGCTATATGCCCAGCAGTGGTATAGTTGGGTCCTCAGGTAATACTATTTCCAATTTTCTGAGGAACCTACAGACTAATTTCCAGAATGATTGTACCAGCTTACAATCCCACAACAATGGAGCAGTTCCTCTTTCTCCACATCCTCGCCAGCATCTGCTGTCACCTGAGTTTTTGATCTTAGCCATTCTGACTGGTGTGAGGTGGAATATCAGGGTTGTTTTGATTTGCATTTACCTGATGACTAAGGATGGTGAATTTTTTTTTTTAGGTGCTTCTTGACCATTCGAGTTTCCTTAGTTGAAAATTCTTTATTTAGCTCTGTATCCCATTTTTAATAGGGTATTTGATTGTCTGGGGTATAATTTCTTAAGTTCTTTGTATATATTGGGTATTAGCGCTCTATTGGATATAGGGTTGGTAAAGATATTTTCCAATCTGTTGGTTGCCATTTTGTCCTATTTTGTCCCTTTGCCTTATACAAGCTTTGCAATTAAATGAGGTCCCATTTGTCAATTCTTGATCTTAGAGCATAAGCCATTGGTGTTCTGTTCAGGAAATTTCTCCCTGTGCCCATGTATCAGAGGCTTTCCCCCACTTTCTCTTCTATTAGTTTCAGTGTATCTGGTTTTAGGTGGAGGTCCTTGATGCTTTGGAGCTTTGTACAAGAAGATAAGAATGGATACATGTGCATTCTTCTACATGGTGACTTCCAGTTGAAACATTTGTTGAAAATACTGTCTTTTTTTTCCACTGGATAGTTTTAGCTCCTTTGTCAAAGACAAAGTGACCATAGGTATTTGGATTCATTTCTGGATCTTCAATTCTGTTCCATTGTTGAACTCTAGGAAAGTTAGGGGATGACCTAGTTCTCATCAGGGGCTACACTTTAATTCATTTTGTATGTGTGTCTTTCTGTGTGTTAGGGTTGGGGGTGGGTGGAGCTTCAACTTATTTGCTAAGTTTAATGGAATAAATTGAAGTGCTTGTTTTTTTTGTTTATACTTTTAATTTGCTTTATTATAGCTTTGTTATAAATGTTGCTCAGGCTGAGGCAGCACCCTTTTCGGGCTGCAGACATCCGGCCACCCTCCCGGCCAGAGGACAAGTGTCTGCCTGGCTCGGAAGCCCTCTGCCTCAGGAGCAGCAGGCGCCAACTTGGTTCCTGGACTCAGCTGAACTTAGGAACTTAGTCTGCACAGGTGAGAGTGTGCACCACAGAAGCTGACAGCTTCTGTGACCTGCCAAAGCAACACAGCTTCTGAGAAAGGTCCTAATTTTGGGACTTCTTTTTCGGCCAGGAGGAGGTCCAAAGGCAAGATATCTGTGCACCTTAGCTGTAAGAGGAGAGCTTGCCAGCAGAGAGTGCTCTGACCACTGAAACTCAGAGGAGAGAGCCTGTCTCCCAGGTCTGCTGATAGACAGTAACAGAATCACCAGAAGAACAATCTCTAAACAGAGTCAACTATACCAACTAACTCCAGAGATTACCAGATGGTGAAAGGTGAACGTAAGAAACTTACTAACAGGAACCAAGACCACTCACCATCATCAGAACCCAGCACTCCCACTTCGCCCAGTTCAGGGCACCCCAACACACCCGAAAAGCTAGACCCGGATGTGAAAGCATATCTCATGATGATGGTAGAGGACATCAAGAAGGACTTTAATAACTCACTTAAAGAAATACAGGAGAACACTGTTAAAGAGTTACAAGTCCTTAAAGAAAAACAGGAAAACACAACCAAACAGGTAGAAGTCCTTACAGAAAAACAGGAAAACACATCCAAACAGGTGATGGAAATGAAAAAAAACATACTAGATATAAAAAGGGAAGTAGACACAATAAAGAAAACTCAAAGTGAGGCAACGCTGGAGATAGAAACCCTAGGAAAGAAATCTGGAACCAGAGATGTGAGCATCAGCAACAGAATACAAGAAATGGAAGAGAGAATCTCAGGTGCAGAAGATTCCATAGAGAACATCCGCACAACAATCAAAGAAAATGGAAAATGCAAAAAGATCCTAATTCAAAACATCCAGGAAATCCAGGACACAATAAGAAGACCAAACCTATTGTTAATAGGAGTGGATGAGAATGACGATTTTCAACTCAAAGGACCAGCAAATATATTCAACAAAATTATAGAAGAAAACTTCCCAATTCTAAAGAAAGAGATGCCCATGAACATACAAGAAGCCTACAGAACTCCAAATAGACTGGACCAGAAAAGAAATTCCTCCCGACACATAATATTCAGAACAACAAATGCACTAAATAAAGATAGAATACTAAAAGCAGTAAGGGAAAAAGGTCAAGTAACTTATAAAGGCAAGCCTATCAGAATTACACCAGATTTTTCACCAGAGACTATGAAAGCCAGAAGAGCCTGGACAGATGTTATACAGACACTAAGAGAACACAAATTCCAGCCAAGGCTACTATACCCAGGCAAACTCTCAATTACCATAGATGGAGAAACCAAAGTATTCCACTACAAAACCAAATTCACACATTACCTTTCCAGGAATCCAGCCCTTAAAAGCATAAAACAGAAAAAAACCAATAAAAGGATGGGAACCTCGCCCTAGAAAAACAAGAAGGTAATCCCTCAACAAACCTAAAAGAAGACAGCCATAAGAACAGAATGCCAACTTTAACAACAAAAATAACAGGAACCAACAATTACTTTTCCTTAATATCTCTTAATATCAATGGTCTCAACTCCCCGATAAAAAGACATAGACTAACAAACTGGCTACACAAACAAGTCCCAACATTTTGCTGCTTACAGTAAACTCATCTCAGAGAAAAACATAGACGCTACCTCAGAATGAAAGGCTAGAAAACAATTTTCCAAGCAAATGGTATGAATAAACAAGCCGGAGTAGCCATTCTAATATCTGATAAGATTGACTTCCAACCCAAAGTCATGAAAAAAGACAAGGAGGGGCACTTCATTCTCATCAAAGATAAAGTCCTCCAAGAGGAGCTATCAATTCTGAATATCTATGCTCCAAATACAAGGGCAGCCACATTCATTAAAAAAACTTTAGTAAATCTCAAAGCACACATGGCACCTCACACAATAATAGTGGGAGACTTCAACACACCACTTTCACCAATGGACAAATCATGGAAACAGAAACTAAACAGGGACACAGTGAAACTAACAGAGGTTATGAAACAAATGGATCTGACAGATATCTACAGAACATTTTATCATAAAACAAAAGGATATACCTTATTCTCAGCACCTCATGGTACCTTCTCCAAAATTGACCACATAATAGGTCACAAAACAGGCCTGAACAGATACAAAATATTGAAATTGTCCCATGCATCCTATCAGATCACCATGGACTAAGGCTGATCTTCAATAACAACATAAATAATAGAAATCCAACATTCACGTGGAAACTGAACAACACTCTTCTCAATGATACCTTGGTTAAGGAAGTAATATAGAAAGAAATTAAGGATTTTTTGGAGTTTAATGAAAATGAAGCCACAACATACCCAAACTTATGGGACACAATGAAAGCATTTCTAAGAGGAAAACTCATAGCTCTGAGTGCCTCCAAAAAGAAACTAGAGAGAGCACACATTAGCAGCTTGACAACACACCTAAAACCTCTAGAACAAAAGGAAGCATATTCACCCAAGAGGAGTAGAACACAGGAAATAATCAAACTCAGGGGCGAAATCAACCAAGTGGAAACAAGAAGAACTATTCAAAGAATCAACCAATCAAGGAGCTGTTTCTTTGAGAAAATCAACAAGCTAGACAAACCCTTAGCCAGACTCGCTAGAGGGCACAGGGAAAGCATTCTAATTAACAAAATCAGAAATGAAAAGGGAGACATAACAACAGATCCTGAAGAAATCCAAAACACCATCAGATCCTTCTACAAAAGGTTATACTCAACAGAACTGGAGAACCTGAATGAAATGGAGAAGTTTCTAGATAGATATCAAGTACCAAAGTTGAATCAAGATCAGGTTAATGATCTAAACAGCCCTATATCCCCCAAAGAAATTGAAGCAGTCATTAATAGTCTCCCAACCAAGAAAAGCCCAGGACCAGACGGGTTTAGTGCAGAGTTCTATCAGACCTTCAAAGAAGATCTAATCGCAGTTCTTCACAACCTATTCCACAAAAATAGAAACAGAAGGTACTCTACCCAACTCATTCTATGAAGTAACAATTACTCTGATACCTAAACCACAAAAAGACCCAACAAAGATAGAAAACTTCAGACCAATATCCCTTATGAATATTGATGCAAAAATCCTCAATAAAGTTCTTGCTAACCGAATCATCCATCCTGACCAAGTAGGTTTCATCCCAGGGATGCAGGGATGGTTCAATATACGGAAATCCATCAAAGTAATCCAGTATATAAACAAACTCAAAGACAAAAACCACATGATCATCTCGTTAGATGCTGAGAAAGCATTTGACAAAATCCAACACCCATTCATGATAAAAGTCTTGGAAAGATCAGGAATTCAAGGCCCATACTATACATGATAAAAGCAATCTACAGCAAACCAGTAGCCAGCATCAAAGTAAATGGAGAGAAGTTTGAAGCAATCCCACTAAAATCAGGGACTAGACAAGGTTGTCCACTCTCTCCCTACCTATTCAACATTGTACTTGAAGTCCTAGCCGGAGCAATTAGACAACAAAAGGAGATCAAGGGGATACAAATTGGAAAGGAAGAAGTCAAAATATCACTTTTTGCAGATGATATGATAGTATATATAAGTGACCCTAAAAATTCCACCAGAGAACTCCTAAGCCTGATAAACAGCTTCAGTGAAATAACTGGATATAAAATTAACTCAAACAAGTCAATGGTCTTTCTCTACACAAAGGACAAACAGACTGAGAAAGAAATTAGGGAAACAACACCCTTCTCAATAGTCACAAATAATATAAAATACCTAGGCGTGACTCTAAGTAAGGAAGTGAAAGATCTGAATGACAAGAACTTCATGTATCTGAAGAAAGAAATTAAAGAAGATCTCAGAAGATGGAAAGATCTCCCATGCTCATGGATTGGCAGGATCAATATAGTAAAAATGCCTATCTTGCCAAAAGCAATCTACAGATTCAATGCAATCCCAGTCAAAATTCCAACTCAATTCTTCAACGAATTAGAAAGGGCAAGCGGCAGATTCATCTGGAATAACAAAAAACCTAGGATAGCAAAAACTGTTCTCAAGGATAAAAGGACCTCTGGTGGAATCACCATGCCCGACCTAAAGCTATACTACAGAGGAATTGCATGGTACTGGTATAGTGACAGACAAGTAGACCAATGGAACAGAATTGAAGACCCAGAGATGAACCCACACACCTATGGTCACTTGATCTTTGATATGGGAGCTAAAACCATCCAGTGGAAAAAAGATAGCATTTTCAACAGATGGTGCTGGCAGAACTGGCTGTTATCATGTAGAAGATTGCAAATTGATCCATTCCTATCTCCTTGTACTAAGGTCAAATCTAAGTGGATTAAGGAAATCCACATAAAACCAGAGACACTGAAACTTATAGAGGAGAAAGTAGGGAAAAGCCCCGAAGATATGGGTACAGGGGAAAAATTCCTGAATAGAACAGCAATGGCTTGTGCTGTAAGATCGAGAATCGATAATTGGGACCTCATAAAATTGCAAAGCTTCTGCAAGACAAAAGACACCGTCAATAAGACGAAAAGACCACTAACAGATTGGGAAAGGATCTTTACCTATCCCAAATCGGATAGTGGACTAATATCCAATATATATAAAGAACTCAAGAAGGTGGACTCCAGAAGATCAAATAACCCCATTAAAAATGGGGCTCAGAACTGAACAAAGAATTCTCACCTGAGGAATACTGAATGACAGAGAAGCACCTGAAAAAATGTTCAACATCCTTAGTCATCAGGGATATGCAAATCAAAATAACCCAGAAATTCCACCTCACACCAGTCAGAATGGCTAAGATCAAAAATTCAGGTGACAGCAGATGCTGGCGAGGATGTGGAGAAAGAGGAACGCTCCTCCATTGTTGGTGGTATTGCAAGCTTGTACAACCACTCTGGAAATCAGTCTGGCAGTTCTTCAGAAAATTGGACATAGTACTACTGGAGGATCCAGCAATACCTCTCCTGGGTATATATCCAGAAGATGTCTCAACCAGTAAGAAGGACACATGCTCCACTATGTTCATAGCAGCCTTACTTATAGTAGCCAGAAGCTGGAAAGAACCCAGATACCCCTCAACAGAGGAATGGATCCAAAAAATGTGGTACATTTACACAATGGAGTACTACTCAGCTATTAAAAAGAATGAATTTATGAAATTCCTAGGCAAATGGATGGACCTGGAGGGCATCATCCTGAGTGAGGTAACCCAATCACAAATGAACTCTCACAATATGTACTCACTGATAAGTGGATATTAGCCCTGAAACTTAGGATACCCAAGATATAAGATAAAATTTGCTAAACACATTAAACTCAAGAGAACGAAGACCAAAGTGTGGACACTTTGCCCCTTTTTAGAATAGGGAAACAAACACCCATGGAAGGAGTTACAGAGAAAAAATTTGGAAGTGTGATGAAAGAATGGACCATCTAGTGATTGCCATATCCAGAGATCCATCCCATGATCAGCTTCCAAATGCTGACGCCATTGCATACACTAGCAAGATTTTGCTGAAAGGACCCAGATATAGCTGTCTCTTGTGATACTATGCCAGGGCCTAGCAAACACAGAAGTGGATGCTCACAGTCAGCTATTGAATGGATCACAGGTCCCCCAATGGAGGAGCTAGAGAAAGCACCCAAGGAACTAAAGGGAACTGCAACCCTATAGGTGGAACAACAATATGAACTAACCAGTACCCTGGAGCTCTTGTCTCTAGCTGCATATGAATCAAAAGATGGCCTAATAGGCCATCACTTGAAAGAGAGGCCCATTGGACTTGCAAACTTTATATGCCCCAATACAGGGGAACGCCAGGGCCAAAAAGGGGGAGTGGGTGGGTAGGGGAGTGGGGGGTATGGGGGCTTTTGGTATAGCATTGGAATGTAAATGAGCTAAATACCTAATAAAAAATGGAAAAAAACAAATGTTGCCCACACTTACTGTACATAAAGTACATTTTCAGATATCAGAAACAAAATAAAGGAACACATAAAAAAAATTCTGTTCCATTGATCTTCCTGCCTGTCTCTATGCCAATACCACACAGTTTTGTTTGTTTGTTTGTTTGTTTGTTTGTTTTATCACTATTGCTCTGTAATACAGCTTGAGGCCAGGGATAGTGATTCCACCAGAAGCTCTTCTATTGTTGAGAATTGTTTTCGCTAACCTGGATTTTTTGTTATCCCAAATGAATTTGTAAATTGCTCTTTCTAACTCTATGATGAATTGAGTTGGAATTTTGATGGGAATTTCTTTGAATCTGTAGATTGCTTTTGGCAAGATGGCCGAATTTACTTTACTGTATTAATTCTGCCAATCCATGAGCATGGGAGATCTTTCTACCTTCTGAGATCCTCTTTGATTTCTTTCTTCAGAGACTTGAAGTTCTTGTCATACAGATCTTTCACATGCTTGATTACAGTCACACCGTGGTATTTTTTATTATTTGAGACTATTGTTTCCAGGTCTTGTTTAGACTGCTATATTCTTGAGATTTCATGGGTGTAGTTTCCTCATCATACATAGAAGACACAATATCACAGCAATTTTCTAGATTCTTTGGCTCTTATACTCTTTCTGTCCCTTCATCTGCAATGTTCCCTGTGCCTTGCCTGTAGGATTGTTATGTTTATGTACCAACTGGGGCTTGGCATTTCATATCAGGTGTTATCTGGATGTTGCCCTCTTTTTCTCATTGTAATGATCTAGATTTGCTTCAAAAGGAAGGTTGTTTACCTGTGGGTGTTGCAAGTATTTAGAAAACAGTTAGGTATCATACTGGTTTAGGAAAATATCAATAGTCATCTCTAAAATCCATAATCTCACTAGACAATGGTAGTTGCTGGGCCTAAAGCTTGGATTTATCTTCATTATTTGGTTGTTTATTTTCCAATTTTTAGAGTCAATACAAAAATAGTAAAACATAATGATTATATAACACTTTGTTTTCTAATTAGAACATATAAACTAGACAGGGATTATACTCATTGTAGAGTGGTTAGGATGTACAGGTCATGTATTTAAACACTAATACTACAGAGACCCATTGGGAGAGTTGTGTTAATAAAGTTTCTTCCTAAACACTGTTTCTTCATTATTCTTAAAATGTAAGTTTTCTTCTTTATTCATAATATCTATCTTCTGATAGATATTAATTTTTATATATCAAAATACTGTATTTTTTAGATCAATTCACTAGGCATTTTTTTCAATTTTTAAACTCTTGATGTTTTTCAGAATGTGTCTTAGTTACCTGTAAGTTCTTTAGTACATTATGAAAATTTAATAATATTTATTTGATAATCTTAATTAACATTTAATATTTAATAATATTAATATTTAATAAAGCTAATTATGTATACAAATCACAAATAAATACTGTATACAGGCACTTTATTAAACCTCCTTTTTGACAAATTTCAGCGGGTCACTGTGGAATTCCAGAACTCATTGTGAATGGCCAAGTCATTGGAGAAAATTATGGATATAGAGACACAGTTGTATATCAGTGTAACCCTGGCTTTCGTCTGATTGGTTCTTCTGTGAGGATATGTCAACAGGATCACAACTGGTCTGGTCAGCTCCCATCCTGTGTGCGTAAGTAAGCATGGCAATTGGAATTATGTCCTCCTGTTCAATCAATCATGGTTTTTACTAAGCAAGATAAATACTTGTGTTGATTAACTATATATAGATGACAATGTAAATTAAATTTCATAATCTATTCACATATATGGCTCACATATTTAATAATCATTAAGGATCATATAAAACTATGAATGGAGGAAATATTAATTTTGTATTACTTATATTTTTATGAAGATATGTTAACTTCAAACCTCAGTACTTAATGTAAATATTTATAAGTGGACATTTGTGTGTAGATGGCATATTCTCAACATGTTTTCTATATAAGAATTTAAAGTTGTTGACACCGCTGTGTAACAATGTCAACACTCTTGTGATGTGAGACTACAAAGCTTTTTTTAGTGTAAATCCTTCTGGTAAAGGTTCTTTAGTAATTAGGATGCTATAGCTAGCTCATCAAAGCATATCCTGATGAAGTGTAATTAGTGGAGAAAATAATCATCAGAAGTCATTTGGAGAGCCATTGTACTGATGTCATACACACTGCTAATTATGTCAGTTAAGTTAAGTAATTTGCTCCTTCAAAGCTCTATTTCATAAACAGTTAAAAGTGTTTATCAGTATGTTTTTTTTTAGCTTTAGAAACCCTTACATTCTTAAATATATTGATACTGTGTATATGAAGTATGAGTAATATGCTTGATAACTGATTAAAGTAGTTTAATCAACATTAGAAAATTTATGATATTCCTATCTACAATTTCTTTAACACAAATACAAAATTGTTTGGCTTCACATACTATTAGATATTTACAATTATGTTTCTATGAAAAGACCTGTTATTTTAATAAAACTTTTGATGAATTCTTGTATGAATTCATACTTTAAAATATGAAGTTAGCTAGGTGTGGTGGCGCACACCTTTAATCCCAGCTCTTGGGAGGCAGAGGCAGGCGAATTTCTGAGTTCGAGGACAGCCTGGTCTCCAAAGTGAGTTCCAGGACAGCCAGGGCTACACAGAGAAACTCTGTCTCGAAAAACCAAAAAAAAAAAAAAAAAAAAAAAAAAAAAATTAAGCTAGAAAGATGCTCCAGTGATCATGAACACTGGTTTCTCTATTAGAGGACGAATGTTTAACTTCCTGCACACAAATGGCGGTTTCCCAACCATCTGGAACTCCCAGGTTACAGATATTTGAGGCTTTTGGCTTTTGTGGATACTGCTTGCATATGGCACAGGTTTGCACAGAAACACACAGACACACAGACACACACACACACGCTCAACACACTGTACCACAGAATTTTTTTTTAATAATTAAATTAATTTTGAGACTTTGTTTAAAATTTTATCTTAAATCCTGAAGTAGTTATAGCTGTGTTTTAGAGTTATAAGGAATCTCTTTGCATACATGAAGTATGAATTTAATCACACTACTCTCATTCATTTATTATTGTTTTAACGATGAGAAGGCACACAAACTTTAAGACTGGGAAAAGAAGGGAAGGTACACTGTGTGGAACATTTGAGTGGAAAGCAGCTCAGGCCCTCAAAATCAAGAAGTAGTGAGAGTGCCAGGCGACCATTTGCTGGTCAGGTTGGAGAGGCTTGGTGTGCTGAGACACCAGGAATGGGGATAACAGTTTCCTGCCTGGTAATTGTTTCATGAGCCCTAAACTGATGCTTGACTCTCACAGGCTAGAGCTGTGCCACCTATACCAGAACTGACTTACACTGCACATAATACAACATGTGTATGTGTATGTTTTGCGTGTGCATGCATGCGTGTGTAGCATTTTGCATGATAGGCAAGTGTTTATATGTGGACTACAAACTTTTCCCATGGACAGAACTTTGATCAATCATCATCTCTAAGTTAGTCAAGGTGAGAAGTTAGCTTGGAGAGGCAAAGGGTAGGGTGGAGAGGGAGGTTGTGGGATGTAAGGCTTGTGGAGGAGTAACTGGGAAGTGGGATATCATTTGCGATGTAAATGAATGGAATGATTAATTTAAAAAAAAGTGAGGGGTTAGGCCAGAATGCTGTGAAGCACAGCATAAAGTGTCCAGTATAAAGTATAAATAAAGTATATTTATACTTCTGGATATTTGTTTCATTTTTTTAATCCAGTCTCTTAGAACTACCTGTGTTTGGGCAAGATCCTGCCCCATGACTTCTGCATCTTTTAAGAAAAAGAGACCTCAGCCAGTTTCAACTCCCTTAATAGATGGTTATTGGAGATGAACTTGAGTACATCAAATATATATATATATATGTATATATATATATATATATTTTATATAAATATATATATAATATATATATTTCTCTGGATTTCTATCTTTAAACATTGCATATTTATTATCACTACTACATAAAAAAGTAAAATTATAGCTTAATAAGGATAATTATATTGTATATTCTTATTATCATTATTCCTCACATGAATATAATGTGATAGGTGATTTATTTTATTTTTACCTTAATTGTATATACACTTTTAAATTTCTCCTAAAAAGCCCATCTACAATTACTAACATTAATATTTTAAAAATAGTTTAGTAAATGGAAATACAGACATTAACATGAGCATGTTATACCACATTTTTCTGCTTGAATAATTAAAACTATAAATGAGAATAGACCCTCAGAATGAAACTGGTTACTTTATTGAAATATTTCAACAAGAATAAGATGGAATTAAATTTCTAAGTTAGTAGGTTGACATTAACAATACAGCTGAAAAATAACTGCCCCTTTAGAAAGTACTAAAAGTAGCTGTGGTCGTTTCTGTGACTAATTATGAAACATCATTGCTGGGGTTGCTCTGATTAACAGAGTTGGCTGACACAGTAAAATAGTTCATGGAAATACAATGTTTGGGTTAACCCAGCACCACATAAAATAAATTCAAAGACTATAACATAAAAAAGGATCTTAATAATTCTAATGAGGCTGTGATTTCCAATAAACATGTTAATTATATATAAGATATATCCAGTAAGACGGTTGGAATGGAGCATATTAGCAAGGTTTATTTCAAAACATGGTTGGAGTTTTTAGGATAGCTTCATATGATATGATCGTTTTATATATTAACTAGACTTATTAAGATTACAGCACTTTACATTATCCACTTTAATGATTTATTTCTCAAATAATATCAAAAGAGCTATTTCCAAATTATATTGAAATATGAATATGAAATCTCAGCCCTTAAAAATACCTGTTAAAGTTAAACTTTGTCATTTGATATATGTTACAGGCATCTGGAGAGGAAAGCTACTGTCATAGCATGTTTTTGCTTTTGTTTTGTTTTCTTTTTGTATTTCAGTATTATTTCAGGATATACAAACATAAACAGAAGAGCAATATCAAAAACTTATATAGAACAAGGTCAGAATATGAGACATTAAGCATATAGCACTTTACTGGAACTGTCATAATTTAGTGGCTGGAGAGATGCTTCATGGTTAAAATGCTTGTTGCACAACCCTGAAGAACTGAGCTCTAGTCCCTTATACTCATGTAGCTAGTAAGGAATGGTTTACCTTGAGTCTGTAACCAGAGGTTTATGCAGAGACAGAAGGTTTCCTGAGAATAGCAGACTGTCTGCCTGGTGGAAACACAGGCAATATGGTGAAGAGTGACAGAGGATGACACCCAATACCCTGTCTGGCTTCTATGCATACACCTACACATATATGTGCAAATACATCACATATACATATTACACACACACACACACACACACACACACACACATACACACACAAGCACACATACATATATACCCAAACTAGGATAGCAGTGTCTTAAAAATCACACAATCTTGTATCTATTTGTTTAGTTTTTAATTAATTACTTAATTTCTTTATATTCCCAAATGTTACTACACTCCTAGTGCCTACTCCCAGAATTTTATTACATTCCCCTGCCCTCTTCCCCCCCGCCCCCCTCTATGGAATCCCCCTTCCCTGGGACATCACATCTCTACAGGATTAGGTGCATCCTTTCTGAGGCCAGAAAAGATAGTCCTCTGCTATATGGGGGCGGGGGTGGGGGGCGCAGACCAGACCATGTATGCTCTTTAGTTGATGGGTTAGTCTCTGGGAGCTCCCAGCAGTCCAGGGTAGTTGATACTGTTGATCTTCCTATGGAGTTACAATCTTCTTCAGCTCCTTCAACCCCTCCCCTAACTCTTTCTTAGACGTCTGCATGACCTCAGTCCAATGCTTGGGTGTGAGTATCTACTTCTGTCTCAGTTAACTGCTGGGAGAGCCTCTCAGAGGACAGCCATGCTAGGTTCCGATCCGCAAGCACAGCACAGTATCAGTAACATTGTCAGAGAAAACACACATTAGCTTAAATGGTTTTTGCTTTTTAATATATTATTTTACTGATTTTTAAAAATCTTTGTTAGTGAAAAGTACTTTGTGTATATCCACATATCAAGTTGTTTTTCTACTTTGAATTGACTAAAGATAATTGTTATGTGATAATTAATATTCTTTGTTGGTTTCTCCTTTCACCAATGATTTAGCTGTTAGCTGCGGTCACCCTGGTAGTCCAATTTATGGAAGAACAAGTGGAAATGGGTTCAACTTTAATGATGTGGTAACATTCTCTTGCAATATTGGGTATCTTATGCAAGGACCAACAAAGGCACAGTGTCAGGCCAACAGGCAGTGGAGCCATCCTCCACCAGTGTGCAAAGGTAACCAGATCACTATAATACAACAGGGGTTACGGCAGCAATATGTCTGTAAAGGCGTAGGTGATAAATACGAAGAGCTTGGGCAGAAGAGTAGGAAATTACTAATTAATAAAATAAAAGGCATAATAGTGGTGGGATCTCATTCAATGTTTTCAAATGTTATTTTTCTCAATTTTATTTTTATTCAATTCGAACTGTAATTGCATCATTTCTGCTCTGCACTCCCCTTGCTCCAGAACTTTTCATACTGTTCCATGTCCTCTCTCCACTCTCAATTTTGGAATTTTTTTTTCTTTTGTACACATATGTAAACACACCTGGCAGAATCTGTTTATGGTGTTTGTGTATATGTGGCTTACTAATCTATCATTCTGCATTGCTTAATAAATTAGGGGGCTCATCAATGACCTCACTCAGTAGCTATTAGTTGCCCATAGTTCTTTGTCTACATGTGAGACTTGTGAAGTGTCACCCCTCTCACATTAGCATGTCTAAAATTATAAGGCTTTCTTTCTGCCTGATATTAGGTCACAGCTATTTTGGAGAACATATATATATATATATATATATATAGTTCTTAGGATAGATTTCAATTGCATTTCTATTTATGATTGCTGAGGTGTGTTTTTGATATTTATTTCTTTGTACTTTTACAAAATATCCCTGGATTACAATGCTGTTTGTATACGTTCTTTTCATTGTTTGCCTAATAATTACAGATTAAAGAGAATTCTTTAGTAATTTCTTAATTTTCAATTTAATATGATAAATTTCATTTTTCTAAAAGTAACAATTTTCTCCAAAATTTTAATGTGGTTAACAAAAATAACTCAAGTGGGATCTTTATTCAATCTATATTTAGCACAATTTTTAGGAATTATTATGATCTCCAAAAATTAATTTATTTGTGTGTTTCCATCTACACAGATATCAGACTATTACGCCAAAAGTTCTGGAATTTCTGGAGTATTTGGTTTATTTGACTAAATTCACTTCTGAAATGAAGTTTTTTTAAAAAAATTCAAAGATTTATACTTAGGTAATTTATATTATTCCTAAAGTACCTTTTATCTTTTTCTTTTCTTTAGTGGTGAACTGTTCCGATCCTGGAATTCCAGCCAATTCCAAAAGAGAAAGCAAAATAGAGCATGGAAATTTTACCTACGGCACTGTGGTATTCTATGACTGCAACCCAGGGTATTTTTTATTTGGCTCTTCAGTTTTGATATGTCAGCCAAATGGACAATGGGACAAACCTTTACCAGAATGTATCAGTAAGTAGATAATATGAATTGTTCCTATAAAAATATGTCATGGAAACAACATTCATGTTTATTGCCATATCTCAAACTACACACAGGAAGAAATTACCTTGACTTAATTGATTAGTTTCAAGATCACATATTCACATATTTTGCAAATTCATTGACTAATTGTTTTTCAATAATATCACTTTACTTTTTAAAATGTAAAAATTCTTCTATTATAATTATAATACTATGACTATTCCTAGAGATGATGGGATAGACATCTACTTCTCCCAAATAGAGAATCCACAAATCATGGCAACAACCCATGGGGTTATGTACAAGAAGTTGAATGAAAGGTTAAAGCAAGAATGTCTAATAGACAGGTGGTTCACTATAAGTCCACCATGTGTGTCAGTTCAAGAAAGCTAAAAACCCAGAGTGTACTGCACAACTTACTTAAGCTTGGACAATTATAGGCTGTCACTTTTAGGCAGGTTAGATGGTAGGAGCCTTTTATAGTTCTCTGCCTCTTTCCGTTGCTTGGCGGATGTGAACCTCTTTTATCTCTTTGACAGAGTCTCCTGGCAGTCTTTAACTGCTCATATTTACTCGGAAAGAGGGAGGTGTATAGAATCTGATCACTTTCATTTTTTGATTCCTCAGCAAAAGGAACTTCAATGATAAATAAAATGTGACTCAATAAGTTTCACTCCAAGATGTAGGTTTTAATTTAACACAAGAAATATTAATATGCCATAATATCATTCTTTGGGTATGGATGAAGGCAACAGATAATGAGACACAAGTACGACAGTAATTTTTTAAAATGATATTATTGTTTTAGAGGCAAAATTATTTATGTTTTGTATCAACTTTAAACTATTGTTTGATATACCTTATTGTTGATGTGAACAACTATTGTTTCTTCAGAAAATGTGATTTAAAGAGCTCCATTTCTTTTTTTTAAATGTTACATTCTTTCCTTTTTTTCAATTTACTTGTTTGTTTATTGTAAACTCTACATTTTATACCCTCCACCCCCTATCCACCCTCCTACTGCTCCACATCCCATATTTCCTCCCCACTCCTCTGTCTCCACAGGGATGTCCCTATCCCCAACACCACCTGATCTCTAAATTTCCTGGGGCCTCCAGTCTTTTTAGCATAAAGTGCACCTCTCCTGTATGTGTGTTGGTGGCCTCATATCAGCTGCTGTATGCTGCCTCTTTTGTGGTTCAGGGTTTGAGAGATCTCAGGGGTACAGATTAATTGTGACTGCTGATCCACCTATAGCTTCTCCTCCTCAGCTTCTTTCAATCTTTCCCTAATTCAACAACAGGGGTCAGCTGCTTCTGTCCTTTGTTTGGGTGCAAGTATCTGCATCTGACTCTCAGCTGCTCTCAAGTCCCTTCATTCCTCCATACTTGTGATTGCTTTCGTCTCTCTTCCAAGTGGGACTGGGGCATCCTCACTTGGGCCCTTCAGCTTGTTGAACATTTGGAGTTGTGTGGACTGTATCTTGGGTATTCTATACATTTTTTCTGGCTAATATCCACTTATTAGTGAGTAGATATCATGCATGTCCTGTTCAGTCTGAGTTACCTCACTCAGGATGATATTTTCTAGTTCTATCCATTTGCCTGCAAAACTCAGGGTGTCCTCATTCTCAAAATCTGAGTAGTATTCCATTGTGTAAATAAACCACATTTTTGTATTCATTCTTCTGTCATATGTATCTAGGTTGTTTCCAGGTTCTGGCTATCACAAAATAAGGCTGCTATAGTCCAACACGGGCCCATTTGGCATGGTGAGGCATCTTTTGAGTATATTCCCAAAAGTGGTATTGCTGGGTATTCAGGTAGATCTATTTCCAATTTTTTGAGGAACCTCCAGATTGATTTCCAGAGTGGCTGTGCCACTTTGCAATCACACCAAAAATGGAAGAGTGTTCCTATTTTACCACATCCTCTCTAACATGTGTTGTTTCCTGAAGTTTTGATCTTAGCCATTCTGATTGATCTAAGGTAGAATCTCAGGGTCGTTCTGATTTGCATTTCTCTGATCATTAAGGACTTTAAACATTTCTTTAAGTGCTTCTCAGCAATTTGAGATTCCTCAGTTGTGAAATCTTGGTTTAATTCTATACTACATTTTTTAATTGCATTGTTTGTTTGTTTGTTTCTTTGGTTATTAACTTCTTGAGTTCTTTCTATATTTTGGATATTAGCCCTCTATCAGATGTGAGATTAGTGAAGATATTTTTCCCCAATCTGTAGGTTGTTGATTTGTCTTATTGACTATGTTCTTTGCCTTACAGAAGCTTTCCAGTTTCATGAGTTCCCATTTATTACTTCTTGATCTTAGAGCATGAACAATTGGAGTTTTGTTTAGAAAATTTCCCCCAGTGCCAATGAGTTCAAGGTTCTTTCCCACTTTCTCTACTATTAGATTCAATGTATCTGCTTTTATGTTGAGGTCCTTGATCCACTTGGACTTGAGCTTTGTGCAAGGTGACAAATATGGGTCTATTTTCATTCTTCTGCATATAGACAGCACCATTTATTGAAGATGCTTTCTTTTATCCACTGTATATTTTTGGTGTCTTTGTCAAAGATCAAGAGATGGTAAGTGTGTGGTTTTATTTCTGGGTCTTCAGTTCTATTCTATTGGTCAACTTGTCTGTCTCTGTACCAATGCAAAAATCACTATTGCAGTGTAGTAAAGCTTGAGGTCAGGGATCATGATTCCCCCAGCTGTTCTTTTATTTTTAAGAATTGTTTTCAGTATTGTGGCTTTTTTTTGTTTGTTTTGTTTTGTTTTTTTTTTGTTTTTTTTTTGTTTTTGTTTTTTTTTTGCCTTTCAGGATGAATTTGAGAATTGCTCTTTCCATGTCTTTGAAGAATTGTGTTGGGATTTTAATGGGGATCGAATTGAATCTGTAGATTGCCTTTGGTAGGGTGGTCACTTTTACTATGTTAATTCTACTAATCCATGAGCATGGTCGATCTCTCCATTTTCGAGATCTTCTTCAATTTCTTTCTTGAGAGACTTGAAATTATTGTCATACATGTCTTTCACTTGTTTGATTAGAGTTACCACAAGATATTTTATATTATTTGGGGCTATTGTAAAGGAAGTTGTTTCCCTAATTTCTTTCTCAGCCTGTTTATCATTTGTGTAAAGAAGGCTACTTTTTTATTTGAGTTAATTTTATATCTGGCAACTTTGCTGAAGTTATTTATCAGCTGGAGAAGTTCTCTGGTAGAATTTTTGGGGTCGCTTATGTTTACTATCATATCATCTCGAAATAGTGATACCTTTTTTTTTTTATTCTTGCCAATTTGTATTCCCTTGATACATTTTTATTGTCTTGTTTTCATGAACACTTTGAGTACTATATTGAATAGATATGGGGAGAGTGAGCTTCCTTGTCTTGTCCATGATTTCAATGGGATTGCTTCAAATATGTCTCCATCTAATTTGATATTGGCTGTTGGTTTGCAGTAAATTGCTTTTATTATGTTTTGGTATGGGCCTTGAATTCCCGATCTCTCCAATACTTTTAACATGAAGGGGTGTTGGTTTTTGTCAAATGCTTTTTCAGCATCTAAGGAGATGATTAGGTAATTTGTGTGTGTGTGTGTGTGTGTGTGTGTGTTTCTATAGTGGATTAAGTTAATGGATTTCCATACATTAAAACAACCTTGCATCCCTGGGATGAAGTCTAATTGATTGGAATTAATGATGGTTTTGATGTGTTCTTGGATTTGATTTGCAAGAGTTTTATTGAGTTTTTTTTGCATCAATGTTTATAAACGAGACTAGTCTGAAGTTCTCTTTTTAGGTTGGGTACTTATGTGGTTTAGTTATCAGAGTAATTGTGGCTTCATACAACAGGTTAGGTAGTGTTTCTTCTCTTTATATTTTATGGAATCGTTTGAGGAAAATTGGCATTAAGTCTTCTTTGAAGGTCTGGAAGAATTCTGCCCTAAATCCATCTGGCCCTGGGCTTTTTTTGGTTGGGATGTTTATAATGATTTCTATTTCCTTGTGAGATATCGGCCTCTTTAGGTAGTTTACCTGCTCTTGATTTAACTTTAGTATGTGGCATCTGTATAGAAAACCATCCATTTCATCTAGATTTTCCACTTTTGTTGAGTATAGGCTTTTATAGTAGGATATGGTGATTTTCTTTTTAATTTCCTTGCTTTCTGTTGTCTCCCTTTTCATTTTTGATTTTCTTAATTTGTATACTGCCTCTCAGCGCTTTAGTTAGGTTGGCTAGGAGTTTATCTATCTTGTTTTCAAAGAACCAGCTTCTGATTTTGTTGATCCTTATATTGTTTTCTTTGTTTTTATTTGGTTGATTTTGGCCCTGTGTTTGACTATTTCTCCCTTCTAATCCTCTTTGGTGAGTTTGCTTCCTTTTGTTCTAGAGCTCTCAGGTGTGCTGTTAAATTGTGAGTGTAAGATCTCTCCAGTTTCTTTACCAGGGCACTTAGTGCTATGAACTTTTCTCTTAGTACTGCTTTCATTGTGTCCCACAATTTTGTGTATGATGTGCCAAATTTTTTGTTAAATTCCAGGAAGTCTTCAATTTCTATCTATATTTCTTCTCTGACCAACTTATTATTGAGTAAAGAGTTGTATAGTTTTCATGTGTATTTGGGCTTTCTATAGTTTTTGCTGTTTTTGAAGACTACCCTCAGGCTATGATGATCTGATAAGATGCATGGTATTATTTCAGCCTTTTTGTACTGCTTGAGGGTTGTTTTATGACCAATTATATGGTTGATTTTGGAGTAGGTACTGTGAGCTGCTGAGTAGAAGGTGTATTCTTTTGTTTTAGGGTGAAATGTTCTGTAGATATCTGTTAAATCCATTTGGTTTATAACCTCTCTTAGTTTCATTGTGTCTCTGTTTAGTTTCTGTTTCAATGATTGGTCCAATAGTGACAGTGGGGTGTTGAAATCTCCCACTATTATTTTGTGGGGTTCAGTGTGTGTTTTAAGCTTTAGTAATGTTTCTTTTATGAATTTAGGTGTGCTTGCATTTCGGGCATAGATGTTCAGAGCTGAGACTTTTTCTTGGTGAATTTTCCCCTTGATGAAGTGTTCTTCTTCATCACGCTTGATAACTTTTGGTTGAAAGTTTGTTATTAGATATTGGGATGGAAACTTATGCTTGTTTCCTGAGATCATTTGCTTGGAAGACCTTTTTCCATTCTTTTACTCTGAGATAGTGTCTGTCTTTGTTATTGAGGTGTGTTTCTTGTATGCAGCAAAATTCTGGATCTTGTTTGAGTATCCAGTCTGTTAGCTTATGTCTTTTATAGGTGAGTTGAGAGATATTAAAGAGAGGTGACTGTTGGTTTCTGATATGTTTGTATTTGTAGGTGGCTTTATGTGCTTGTGGCTCTCTGTTTTGACTTTGTTGTGAGATGCATAATAAGGAGCACCATTTCTTAAAACTTGTAGATATTATATTAGAATTTATAACAAATTATGTATACATACATTGTGTGTGGCTCTGTGTGTATAATCCACCTTTGCATTAAAATAATTTAATGTGTTGGGAGAGATCACACTATTGGGTAAAAAAGTCTTTTGGCAATGATCTTAAGTTCGAGTATTAGAATTTAATGTATAAAAAGTCAGATGTTGTAGATGTGTTCCATGAACTCCTACAGTGAAATAGAAGAAACAGACCGTAAAATGAGCCAGAATTTCACAGAAAATCTTTCCTTAGCAAGGTCACAGCATAGCAGAAACAATAGAGACTTTGACTCTAAGCAATTAGGTAGAAGGAAGGAAGGAAGGAAGGAAGGAACTCATTTTAAACAGAATGTCTTCTGACTTTTACAGTAGTGCTAGAACACACACACACACACACACACACACACAATTTAAGAGTTATAAGTAAAAAGGTTTGAAGCTAGAAGTGGACATAATTCTGATTCAGACAATTGACAAGTCTCAAATTTACTTCATAGGATATAGAAAATTTTTATAAAGTATTAAAAATAATTCAGTAACTTTTGGTTTTAATAATAATAAAGTTATTTTATATCCATGTTTTATTAATAGGTGTTTATTTTGTGTTTATGAATAAAGTTTTAATGAAAAGTGTGGCAACAAAAGTCCACTATTAGAGAAACAAAGATTTCACATGTTCATAAAATATCTGATTCCATGTAACTGATTTGACTATGGAATAAAATTTATTTTACTTCTATTAGTAGACTAATTCAATGATTGGAATAATATACTTACAAGAGTTTTATAACTATATCATTCATAATAAAATACCTGTTTTTTTTTGTAGAACATAAAAACTTTAAATCTTTAGGTTTATTTTAATTTTTATTAGTCATAGGCCTTTGACTTTATTTATTAATATGTGTCCTTGAGAAAGTTTGCTAAATATCAAAGTCATCTTTGAAATTCATGTCTCATATTGCACATTTTATTTGTTTATAAATAGATAGCTTTGAACTTTCTATATGATTAATTTAATAGTGAACATACACTAATTTTGAAAGTTTCTGCAATATTTGTATTTTTGATTTTTCTATGCATAGAAACATTTTGAGGGTAAAGAAGTACCTGAATCTTTTCTTTGTTTAACATCTAGAATGAATTGGTCCCTTTCTTGGAAGTATGTTGTGAATCACAAAACTTTTCTCTATCTCTTTAGACTCAAAATTCTTCCCTTTTAATTTTGGTAGAGTCCAACTTTTAATCAAATTGAGCTTCCTTATGTTTTCATTTAGTTGACCTACCTCAGTCTTCTAAATAACTTTTATATCCTCCTCCAGTTATATACGTATTTAAACCAACTGTTCAAAGACATGACTGAATATGGGTATATTCAGTAGTAACATACTTTGTTAGTGTAAAACAAACATGGTTGTACATATTTATCTTACACATTCCTATTAAACTCATCCTTCAGATCAATGACCCAACTCTATAATTCCCATAATTAAGACATTCATTTTATGTTTAAGATGCTAAATTTTATAAAGTAGCTATATATATTTTCTAGAGTCTTTAATATCAAGAATGTGTTCATTTTAGTAATATTTAAATTAACCTTTGACATTGCAACCTAATCTGCCATCTACAAAGTTTCTGGTTGAGTACTGAACATTTTTACATAATGAAAAAGTAAATAAAATATCAGAATAATTTAAATAAATTTATGATTTTGTGTCATTTTTCAGATATTCAGATATTTCAGATATTCAGACTTTGGTCACATGTGGTTTTCAGAGTACTGCCTGGAAAATGCTTTGACATGCCAGAATAGAAAATTTACTTTTTTTTTGTAAACATGATTCAAGTTGTTCGATAGGAGATATAAAAAAATTTTATATTCAAAAATTATGTATTGTAGTGATTGACTGTGGACACCCTGGCATTCCTCCTAATGCAGTCCTGTCTGGAGAGAAGTATACTTTTGGGTCAACAGTTCACTATTCCTGCACAGGAAAGCGTTCTCTTCTAGGCCAGGCATCCAGGACTTGCCAGTTAAATGGACATTGGAGTGGATCTCAACCTCATTGTTCAGGTACCAGTGGAGTGGAAGTTTGTATCAATGGTTCTCAATTTCCTGATGTAATGACCAATTAACCTAGTTTCTCATTTTGTGGTCACCCCCAGCCATAAAATTATTTTTGTTGCTAATTCCTAACTGTAATTGTGTTACTGTTATGAATTGTAAGATAAATATTTTATATGGAGAATAGCTAGTAAGTGACCTCTACCAAAGGGTCATTCGTCTTTGCAAAGGGGTCATGAGCCACAGGTTGAGAAACATGGTTCTATATGCTAATTCTCAGGTGTGTGTTTTGGATTGTGCTTGTGCCCTATGTAAAAAACTAAGTGATTTCAGGATATGTTTCAGTATGCATTCATAATGACTATATAGATATTCTATTTGAATACATATCAAGTTTGAAAAGATATAGGAGGAATGTTTATCAGAATTCATTTCTCTTTTATTTCTTTGTTTGTATTTTTTATTAGATATTTTCTTCATTTACATTTCAAATGCTATCTCCTTTCCTAGTTTCCTTTCTGAAAGTCCCCTATACCATCTCCCCACCCTTCTCTTTATTTCTAAGGAAGGCTTACTTAGTGGTGACTTAAAAACTAATTCTAAATACTTTAAATTGAAATGACCTAAAAAGTCTTATGATAGCTATTTATCAGTATCAAACTTTTTTATTATTAATATATTTATTCATTATAATTATAGCAGTTGTCTTTAAATTAATGAGTATAAAGTGTAGGTGTTATTAATAACCAATTGATAGAGTATTTACAATGATGTGCAACCTATTTTTTCTTTAGAAATTTTATAAAATTTTTAAATATAGAGTAGATCTCTGATCAGTACTATTTCTGTTCATCGGTTATCTAGATATATGCTTTTTCTACAATTCTCTAAATTTACATAATAACCAATCCTTTTAACATAATTTAATTTGTGAGGATTATATAGATAATTTCAGGAATAATTTTACATTGTTTTCTCTTTAAAATTGAAAAAGGTGAAGCGATTGAGTTTAAATCTTCTAAATCATGGTAGTGATTGTTTGGGGCTTCAAATTTAACCTACAAATTTGCGTAATCTAAAACTTTCTTCCATAATAGTTAGTCTTTTCTTTAACTTACTCATAAGTAAATTTCTAGAAGACCAACCATGCAAACATCCTACTTCCTTTTATACAGTATATTAAATAGCTAGTGTTGAAGTGAAGAATAAACTGCTGCATACGTTAAATAGTAAATGCATGTAGTAATTAGCATTACATCATAGGTTTAAAAAACAGAAGTTTATAGAAAGACTCCACATAGAACATGTATGAAAGTACATCTAGAAATTGTTTTAAGAGTCATCACAGTCAACTAATCTCTCTCTCTCTCTCTCTCTCTCTCTCTCTCTCTCTCTCTCTCTCTCTCTGCATGTGTGTGTGTATGTGTGGGCTTGTGTGTGTTTGTATTATGACTATGTATACTATAATTGGAAATACTGATGTAGTGTAGAGAGTGAGAAAGAACTAATACAGAAAGCAAAAAACAAGAACCTTGTGATGACAGGATAACAGTGATGAGGGAAATCCTATTTAAAATTGATTCCCAGGTTTTAATTCAAGGTTGTTTACAATCTATTTCTATGTTTTCATAGAGGAAAAGAATCAGTTAGTTGATATCTCTTTGCTGAAAGCCATTGCAAGAGGAAATTTAAAAGGGGTGAAATGTAATTCATAGGAATAATTCTATTATGTTGTTTACATCGTCCTAGCTCACAGCAGTTCCAGAAGTGCTAAAAGATTATTACTTATAAGATGACTCAGAGAATGAATTGTGTAATCATTGAATCTGATTTTTAAAATTTTATATAAATACATTTTCCATTGAGTATATATGTTTTCATTTATACATTTTTCCATTTTATTTTTAACTATATTGTAGAAATAATAATGAAATATCAGTAACTCTTCAATTATGTCTACAAATTTTTTTGTTGTTTTGGTTTTGGTTTTTGGAGACAGGGTTTACTGTGTAGCCCTGGCTGTCCTGGAACTCACTCTGTAGACCAGGCTGGCCTCAAACTCAGAAATCCCCCTGTCTCTGCCTCCCAAGTGCTGGGATTAAAGGCATGTACCACCACTGCCCGGCTATAAATCTTAAATGATGAAAATAACAAAATAGTTAGAAAGGATTATTTTATTTGTGCTCTTTCTTCATATGATTATAGTCAGATGGGAAATATGAGATACATTTCTATTCAGTCAAATTATGTGAAAATAGCATGTATATAACAAATTGACCATTGACCAAAATATTGAGCATTATAAATGCATATCATATTAAATTAATTTGAACGTTTTTGCATACAGGTGATACTACTGGTACATGTGGGGATCCAGGTACACCTGGTCATGGCTCCAGACAGGAAAGTGATTTCAGAACTAAAAGCACTGTACGCTTTGCCTGTGATACTGGATACATTCTTTATGGCTCAGAAGAAAGAACATGTTTATCCAATGGCAGTTGGACTGGGAGACAGCCAGAGTGCAAAGGTAATCTCCAGTCAGAGTTGAATATACTGAGAGCACATACAATACTTCAGTCTGATTATTATCTGCATTGGAGGGGAATAACGACTGGACTGTAAAAAAATTAATGATAATAATAATAATAAACATATCTGAATGTGTCAATGAGGCTATTTCCTGTGACAATAGTAGATCATGAAAGCTCTGATCTCTGCGGTTGTATTATGAAGCCACTAATAAAAATTTGAGTAGACTGTTGAGAGGTGGCAGAATTATACAAATGAGCCTAGTTCTAAGATGTAGGTATGCAGGTGCATAAACCTAAAGTGGGAATATTGGCTCTCCTCCTCCTCTCTCCCTCCTTGTCACCTACAAGGAAATATCTTTGCTCTGCCTGTCCCACTCACCACGAAGGTAGTATCATTTATCACAGTTATCTAATAATGGAATCATCTGGCATTATCCTAAAACCACTAGCCCTGCAAGCCAAAGCAAATCCTTCCTACTTTAAGTTGGCTATGTCAGGTACTTTCACAGAAATAAGGGCTGAGCGTTATAATTTGATGTCTATTCAAATTCACACGGATAATAGTAAAATTATTATGTTTTAGATCCCCATTCTAAATATATCAATATTTTATTGACACTTCTCTGTAAGAGAAATATGGGAAATAATAATTCCATTGAAACCTCTTTTATCATTAATTTAAAACCAATAATAAAATTGCAAACATTTTGACTGAAAAAATACAGCCAGAAACTTCTTTTGACCATATTTATTTGTGATATAGACAGTAGAAAAAGAAAACTTCTCACATTAACCTTCTATCATTATATTTTATCTTCCAAGATTGTATGTAAGGAATAGAAATACTTAAATCAAGTTAACATTTATAGAATACAACTTTTGTTACTAGGATTGATAATGTGCAATACTCCAAATCAATATTAATGCAGTTTAAGATTATGTAAACACTAAGATGTACTTAAAGATTCCCCTTGAGAAATATCTTATTTTTGTCATTGCTTTGTATTGAAATCACAATTTACAAATGTTGCTTAAAAGACTTATTTGATGATGCACCAAACACTGATTTACAAACAGGAAATTGGCTCCAATAGAATGCTCTTCTGGTGCTGACAGTTTTGTAGAATGTTTTGATAATACTTACGATTAGTATTTATGGCCTAGTAAAAATAGTTATTGTCATTAGCTTGACTGATTCTAACAATCTTTAGAAAGGTAACAACTCACATTATCTACAGAGTGCAGATAAAGAGTGCAATAGCTGAATATAATACAGAAAATAGATCTCCAGCTTTTGAAGAGTCTTAAGTTGTCTTCCACGAGCTTATTAATTGTAGTGACAGTTAAGGTACTACCAAAATGCATAATTCTTCATGAATAATGTAAACTATTATTTTTTCTGTGAAGCAAAATATTGTATAGATATATCAAAGACTTATATTAATATTGTTTTCTTGAATAGATACATGGATAACATATATTAATTAGAATTTCTATAAAAATTATTAATTTAAATTACCAAAAATACTTAGTAGATTAAAAATAATATGAAAAAACATTTGATATTTTTTACAGTTATATTTGAGAGTGATATGACAAAATATTTACATATTTATTATATCTATCATCTGATATATTACTTTACTTATGAGGATTATTTTACTAAATTGAGTGATGTTATTAAAGAAGTGATACAAAATGATATTTTGTAATTTTTACCTACCAGAAGTTGAAAAAATATCTTAAATTGAAGTTGAAAAAATAATACAAAAGCATTATTTATTCTTAATATATATTTTAACTAAAATAGAATTACATTATTTTTTCATTTATTTGACTTCCTCCAGCTCTTTGCAGACACTCTCACTCCAACTCCACTGAAGTACCTACCTCTCAAACTGATAAGCTTTTTTTCTTTAACTATTTCACCACAAATGTTCAAGTACATATGTGTATATATGCATAAGTGTGCATAAATATAAGTATAAAGGCAACCAGTTTAGTCAGTTTCTATTGTTGATGTGTATATGGTTTCAGAACTGACCATATTGTGTTGGATAACCAGTAAGGGTCTCATCCCTAGTACAGGTTAGTTCTCCCTCTCCCAGCAGTCATTAGTTGCCTATAGTTCTTTCTTAGGGGTGGAACTCTGTGAGACTCCCCTGCCACTTAGCTTTCATATTAACATGTCTATTGATATTGTCATTGTTCTGGCCTTATTTATGTGACTATTTTCATGAGAAAAATTTATTACAGCTGGATTTCTGGTATTCTGCTCTTAGAGTTTTTCCATCACAATTTTGGTGATGGTCCTTGAGCTGTAGATGAACTGTGATGTGTTGGTGTTGGCTTTCTGATGTTCAGCTGGTCTCTCCATTGTGTCCATTTGTGATTTTCTGTAATGTTATCTAATTGTTGTAACAAACAAGCTTTGCTAATGAAGAATGGTAGCCACACTTATCTGAGGATATAAGGATAAGATGTAGACTCTGGTAGAGAAGATATGGGAAATTGGTCCATGACCTCATTAAATTGTTTTATAATGTTCATGAACTCACAAGCCTCAGGACATTGTCCATATTTCTAGCACCAGATATTATTTACTTCCTGATGGAAGCCTTAGCTCCAGTAAGAAAGCTGTTAGTTACCACCAAGATGTGAGTACTACATATTATACTTTTGTACATTACCTGGCAAAATGCATGAACTGATTAAAATATTGAAATCTAGTCATTGTTGTGCTATGAGAAAATGAACATTATTTGAACATTCATCCTGGTCCTCAGCCTCTTCCCTTCATTCTGATATCTTATCAATGATGTTATATAAGCCTTACAAGTAGGTTTTCCATTGTCTGTTGTACATATGTCAATGGGGGCTTGGAATCCCACAATAATTTATTCTCTGCAGTATGATCAGTTATGCTGTCTATAGAAGTCTGGCTCTACCTCTTGTAAGAAAAACGTTTTTTTTTTTTTTTTTTTTTTTGTTGATAAGTGATAACTACACTTATGTGTGGTTATAAGGCTAAGCAGCAGTTAGAAATTATACTGCTTTAGTGAAATGGTTCTCTTTATAGGTCCATGGCCTCACCAACCACAGTAATAGGGTAGGTTTACAACAACAATTATGAATTTCCTCTTACAGAGTTGGCCTTAAGTCCAATTAGATGGCAGTGGGTTGCCCATAGGATGGATATTGTGCTGATTCACCTTTCAGTGTATCTTGTCATTCTAGTTATTGATTTTTTTGTTTTCCTTGACAACTTGCATAGCTTTTTCTGCTACTATACGAGGGAGTCTTTGGGTAGGAGACTTCTGGGGCTTTTCCAGCTGGCTTCCTTTATGTTACATGTTCACAGCAGGTATTATCTTCAGCAATTTGTTCTTACCCTCAATTCCTGGGAGGAAAACAAGATCATTAGCAATGGCATATATTGATTGGGGTCTTTTGAAACCCTCTGACCAACAATCCAAAAGGAGATTTGCTATGCCTGGCACTGGGAATTTTGTTTACATAATTGATGGCTCTTGGGGGAACATTATCATCGCAAATCATTCATATCAATCATATATATACATATATATTTCGATTTTAAATAAACACATAGTTTCTGGTGTTTCTTTCAAACATCACACCTTGGTCATTCTCCCTCTGTTTTATCCTCTCTAGGTAAATCTCCACTTCAACACATTCCATTTCCACTTTATAGCATCTGTAAAGTACTATTCTCTTTAAGAACTCCCCCAGTATTATGTTTTCTGGTGAAATATCATGTGATGTAGTCAGATCTAGAGATTTTGAGGGTATGATTTACAAGTAAGCCAGGACCTCTAGTGTTTGGCATCCTGAGGCAAGGCTGAGTCATCTCATGCTATATAATATTTTCTAGTTCCAAAGATTTATCTGTAAGGGTCATATGTTTTACTTCTCTACTCTGAATATTATTCCATTATGAACATATACCAAATTTTCATTATCCACTCATCAGTTGAATGACATTTAGTGTTTTCATGTTCTAGTTTTTTGTAAATAAAGTAGCAAATGAAGTATCTCTGGAATAGGATCTTAAGTCCTTTAGGCTTATTCTGAGGAGTGTTATAGCTGAGTCATGTAGTGCATATATTTTTTTTATCACCTCTTTACATTTTAAAGCTATTACAACATGTGATTCTTTATTGGACACTTAATTATTAGAGATTAATTGCTTTCTACTTACACTGATCTTTTGATGTGCTCATTTGCCTAAACAGAAATTGTAACACTGCAAATTTTATATATTTTATACAAGAGATACATGATTATATACAATATTTAATTTTATGTGTAAGAATAAAGATGTTTTGTAATGAAGAATTACAAACATAATAGATTCTTATTATTTATGAATTGGTTATTAGGCAAAAGAAATTTTTCTTGATGTTTGGAGAAAACTCTTTTTAAACAATTCCTTTACAACAGGCATAATAAAAATTCTAACACTGCTAACAACTTAAAAATATTATTTCGATTTGAAATATAGTAACTAAGCCAGAAAAATCAAGACAGATTCATCTTGAGATTCAACTACTTATCAAGGTATTTCACTGCTAAGTTTGGAGAAGTTTAGTATTTGATAAAGAGAACAGGAGTCATTGAGACTTGGCAGAAGGATTTTTATTTGCATTACTTTTAAACGTACTCCTTAACTTTTTGTTTCATAGCTGTGCAATGTGGTAATCCAGGAACAACAGCAAATGGAAAAGTCTTTCGAATTGATGGTACAACATTTTCCAGTTCTGTCATCTATTCTTGCCTGGAAGGCTATATCCTTTCAGGACCCTCTGTTAGACAATGCACTGCCAACGGAACATGGTCTGGAAATTTGCCCAACTGTACAAGTAAGTTTTTCTTAATATTCAAAATTCTTCTAAAATGAAAATATATAAAACTGTATTAAGTTTTTTTAAAAATGTTAACTCTTTGCGATTAAAAGACTATGTATGTTTATGATTAAATTATACACTGATGATTTCAAGAATTTGTAGCCCTACCAAGGTATTATATCGACTGGATGAGGAAAGAGGAATCAATGAAAACCAGTCATATTTTATATCATTTAATACCACTTTGTGAATAATTATTTTATACCAGTTCATCAGATTACATTATAATGGTTTCAATTTTCCTTTTCCATTCTCTCTAAAACCAATATTCATTTTGGTGCTTAAAAAGCATAGTCAGGGCTATACAGAGAAACCCTGTCTTGACCCCCCCCCAAAAAAAAACCATAGTCATTATTTGTGAGAACTCACCTTGATACAGAAAGATCTTGTAGGTGTCTTCATATAGCTCAGTTGTATAGTTCTTGCCATACCCATATGAAACCTTGAGTTTATTCACAAACAATGGAAAGCCAAGATCAAATAAAGAAAGCAAGAATGAGAAAATGAAGCCAGAAAGGTAAGATAAATGGAAGCCTGAATGGAAAGATAGTGGGAGGATACACATTTAGTGAATATCATATTTTTCTAAACATTTTATTTGTTCTTCTTCATGGTTTCTCAGAAAAAGTAGGTCCATGCCCAGCAGGAGGTGAGCTATAGAATCAAATACAAAAGCATTTTTGGAGATTCCTCTATCTCATAACATTGTGTCAGAGTTTCTCTCTCTCTCTCTGTTTCTTTCTTTCTGTCTGTCTGTCTGTCTGTCTGTCTGTCTGTCTGTCTGTCTGTCTCTCTCTCTCTCTCTCTCTCTCTCTCTGTCTTTCTGTCTGTCTCTCTTTCTCTCCTATAGGTATTTTCACATATACTATGGCTTCAATTTTTGTATTTTTGGGACTCTTCAGAGTGTGAAGAAGTTTGTCTCTATGTTTATAACTGTCTCTTATGTGTTTTCTTGAGCTGACTTCCTTATGTTTGTTTGCTTTGTATTATTCCAATTTATTTGGGATTTTTTTGTTTTATTTTTATCTTATTATACTTTATTTTATTATTGTACCTTAGATGCCTGTTTTCCCCTCTAAGAAGATAATGAAAGTAGATGGATCTAGATGGGAGTAGGTGGGGAGAACTGGAATGAGTAGAGGGAGGGGAAATTATTGAAAATAACCAATTAGGATTTATGAAGTTGAAACTACAAAATACATTGTTTTATATTAATACTTTAAAGAGAAAATCATGCTGAACAATGTAACTCAACTATCAATTTTACTAAGCCTGGGAATTTGCTATAGGTTGACCATTGTATTGGCAAAATTATGGCTAATTCAGTCATAATAACTTAAGCTATGAACAGAAAAACTTTATCTCTAAGAAAGAAGCAAGGAGATTCCAGTGAAAAATAGCAAGCAGAAACTGAAGGAAAGGCCATCCAGAGACTGTCCCACCTGGGGATCCATCCCATATACAGTTACCAAACCTAGACACTATTGTGGATCCCAAGAAATGCTTGCTGACAGGAGCCTGATATATCTGTCTTCTGAGAGGCTCTGCCAGAGCCTTACATATACAGACCTGGATGCTCACAGCCAACCATTGGACTTGAGCACAGGGTCCCCATTGGAGGAGTCAGAAAAAGGGCTGAAGGTGCTGAAGAGGTTTGCAACCCCATAGCAGGGACAATATAAATCAACCAGACACCATAGAGGACCCAGGGACTAAACCACCAACCAAAGTGTATACATGGAGGGACTTATGTAGCAGAAGATGCCGGACATCAATGGGAGGAGAGGCCCTTGGTCCTGTGAAAGATCAATGCTCCAGTATAGGGGAATTCCATGACTGTGAAGCAAGGAGTGAGTGGGTGGGAGAGCAACCTCATAGAAGCAGGGGATGGCGGGATGGGATAGGGAGTTTTCAGAGGGGAAACCAGAAATGGGGATAGCATTTGAAATGTAAATAAAGAAAATATCTAATAAAATTTTTCAAAAAAAAAAAAGAAGAAAAAAGAAATTTGCACTCTAAAATTCTACAATAAAACAATGAATGAACTGACAGCATTTCAATATGGATATGTAATTGAATTAACATCCATGCTTTACATTTCTTCTTATTCATGTAAGTGACCCCTAAGTAGAGTCTTATAACTTTCTACATTGTTCTAGACTTGTATTGCATAGGTCAAAAGCAGAGAAATGGCAGCATTCGAGGACTTCCTGACTATGTAGAACTCAGTGCTACACAATAATTAGTTTATTAATTAATTATTTATTTATATTCCAAATGTTGATTCCCTTCCAGGTACCCCTTGAGAAGTTCTTCACCCTTTCCTCCTAAGAGGGTGCTCCCTTCCCTAACCTCCCCCACTTTATCCTGCTCTATTCCCCTTTCCAGGGGCATCAAGTGTTTTGGAATCACCAGACAATGAGAATGAAAGACACAAGATGCTTTAAAAGCACAATCAAAATTATTTCTAAGAAGATTTGTTATACCTAGGACAAGGAAGTCTGATGTATCACTAGGATTCATGTGACAGTACTTTACTATTATAGAAGTAATTGATAGCTATTTTGAAAGTCAATAATGCCAGTTCTGAATGTCAGCTTTCTCAAAACCTCTGGTTTTCTTCTTGTGGATTAAAGACTATATTGTATAGTCCAGTTTACACAGTTAAATAGCATATAACACGAGCAAAGGAATCTATGGATGAAATTATACGCATAAACAAAACCCAGCCTAGGGTTGGGTACTGTTTTTTTCCCAGTACCTAATGGACAGCTCTGAAATCATACATCAAAAGTAAATTATACAGACTGAGGACTTTATATGTAGAAATTTAGATGCAGTAATATATGCACACATATATGTAAAAAATTTAATAAAAAACAGCCATAAATTTGAAAGAGAACAAGGAGGTGCAGGAGGTTTTAAAGGAAGGAAGCAACATGGGGTGACATACTTATATTCCTCAAATTAAAATAATTTTTAAAAAGCAGAAAAAAATACTTATTTAAATGCAAGTTTTGATAATGTATCTGTATATTTCCATGTATGCCAGACATATGTACACCTAGTAACTGAAGCCCATACTACATACTGTGCGCATGGAGTTTTGTGAAAAAGAGTATAGATTAGCTTTCAGATCTAAAAAAAGAAATAAGAAAAACAGAAAAATATTTATTGATTTGATTTCCTTGGAAAAAATTTCCCGTATTCTCTTTCTCCATCTCTCTGACTGTCTATGTTTCCCTCTCTTTATTTCATTCCCTCCCTCCCTCCCTCCCTCCCTCCCTCCCTCCCTCTTTTATGAACTAAGATTTCCACTTATAACATGACATATACCCAGTGCCATACACCTGGGAGGTCTTATTCATCTGAGGCAGAGACAGTCCATTTAACAAATCAAGTTGACTGATAAGGATTCTAAGGCTTTTATTCCTAGCAGTCAGCAGGAAAATGACCCTTGCTGCTTCGTCTTGATCATCAACAGAGAATAATGAAACCTTTCAGAGGTTTGGGGTTTTTGTCTTGTTTTCTTCTTCTTCTTCTTCTTCTTCTTCTTCTTCTTCTTCTTCTTCTTCTTCTTCTTCTTCTTCTTCTTCTTCTTCTTCTTCTTCTTCTTCTTCTCCTCCTCCTCCCCCTCCCCCTCCCCCTCCCCCTCCCCCTCCCCTCCCCCTCCCCCTCCCCCTCCTCCTCCTCCTCCTCCTCCTCCTCCTCCTCCTCCTCCTCCTCCTCCTCCTCCTCCTCCTCCTCCTCCTCCTCCTCCTTCTTCTTCTTCTTCTTCTTCTTCTTCTTCTTCTTCTTCTTCTTCTTCTTCTTCTTCTTCTTCCAACAGATACACAGGGCTAATCTGCCAAGAAGGGAATAAATGATGAATAACCATAAAGCAGAGTGAATGGATGCTAAGATAAGATCTAATCCCTTTGAAGGAGGGGTATTAGTTCTCAGTACTTTCATTCTTGGCCTTAGCTAGTTTTACTTTCTAGAGCACATTTGTCAAAGTCAGGATACATATTTAGTGGTTAGTCCTCAAAATAAGCCCTGTTTTGGAAGAAAGCATGTAGTTATTAGACACTTTCCAGAATATTCCAAATACATAAAACCCATCACCACAGTCAGGAATTATCTGAAACAATATATTAATAGTGCAAATTTTGAGATTAAGCTATTGTCTCTTTGTAAGATTTGAAAAGGATACTGAAATTTAAATTGAGAGAATATATAAATTTGGAAACTTTACATGACAGAAGTTTTAACATCATTTTCTTGATACAGTAGTATTATGTTCTGATGTTGACAAAACACTTACGTATTTGACATGCCAACAAACACTTCTTGCTGCACTGTTTATAATAGTGAAGAAGAAATAACACAAAAAATAGTTTGGTTGTACAAAATAAATTGAATGCATATCTGAATAAGGAAATATAAAATATTAAAATGAAGTATTTGGGTCTTCATTTTAATGAATGGATGAAACATGTATAATATTGCATATTCTTTTAAAGTTAACTACATGAAACTTATGAAGCATGTGTTATATTTCAAAGTACACATTTATATGTGCACAAAAGAAGTAAAACAAAAAATAGATCTAATGTGGCAAAATTAATAAACTACATTTATACTTTATTTGTAGTGTAGAGATCATGTGTTCTAGACTTATTATAAATAGTAACAAATGAGCATCAATTGAATAAAAAGGAATGAGACTAATTCCACAAAATTAATTGAATTGTTTAAAACAATGTGATTTGGTTGGTTTCATCTTAGACTGGCAATTCAATAACTTCTTTTAAACTCATGAATGCTTAAATTCCATAAACAAATATTTAATCTCTAATGGTGATACATACACTATACTATTCTCTGAGAATACAAGAAGATAGAAATGTCAGTCTTGTTATCAATTAGTATATGTGCACATTTAGGGATTTGGGTAGTTACTGAAGACTTTCTATAGAAAACCCATATCATTCACTGTGGCTTATTGATCTCTCTAATTTTAGGGAAGAGCCTCTTTTGGTAGTTGCAAACAAGCTGCTAGTGAATGAATTGCCTTGCCAAGCAGGTGCTGTTTAGCAAGACTGTTGCTAATGGATACTCACTCTTCCACTGGCCTTTGCTTTGTTAGGAAGTCAGGGAACAAACCCTTCTGAAGCTTCTATTGTCAGATGTTCATTAATGCTGCTGCTGCAGTGCTCAGAGGTCCCTCTCACTGTTAGGTAAAAACAACCGCCCTGTCTTCTCCTGTGGTGGATGCATCTAAGCTTTTGTGCCTTCCTAACTCCATGCTTGTTCTTTCTGTCTAAGATTCTAATTCAATCTGTTAAAGGCCCTGTTCTGAAATCAAGACTCTGTGATGATTCCGTTAGTCCCCATAAAAAATCTGGTGTAAAACTATGAAATAACCTAAAGGAAAATTAAATATGTTTAAAGTCTGTTGCCATTTTTATATGACAGTAAATTTGGAAGGTTTAAAAAGAATTATTTTTTGTAATGTTCAGCATTATTTGTTATTTTATCCAAATCTGTTTTGTCTTTTTAACATATTATTTTTATTGATATTATATATGGGATTATATATGGGATGTCCTAAATACTATTTTTCAGATTAAATGTCAATATTCATACTCTAAATTCTCTGTAGGCACAAAAGAATATCATTATACGAAAAACTTAACATTAGTTAATCTTAATAAAAAAACTATAAATATAATTTAATCACAGTGTCATGGTGTTTTATTTCTCAATTCAATCTAGGTAAGTAACTTGAATCTTCAAATCCTAGGCAAATTTAGTTTGAAAAGAATGAAAGAGATAGAGAAGGGTAGCCTTCAGGCAAATATTTACCTGTGGAGTTATTGACCCTATTAAGAAGAGAAGTAAAGTAATCAGGATGAACCATATTAGGTGATATTTTGTTCCCACAAACTCATGAACATAACTTACATTTTACTTTCTCTTAGCTGCCCCAAAATCTATCAACTAATTCATTTCTCAAATTATTTTTAAGACTTCAAACAATTTGTACTTTTATGAATCATAAGACCTATTATTATGTTTATTTTTCAGAATTACATTCTGTGTGATCTCTGCTTCTAAAGTGTTTGTCAAAGCCTTTCTAGTAACAGTTTAAATGAATTATTGTATATGCATATAGCATGGCTAATAGCTCACTGTGTTGGATACAAAGCCCATGTTGAATAAGGATTCTGCAGTTAGAATTCAGTCCTCATCGATGGCAATAACAATTCTCTGTCTGTTCAATTTTTGTCTCTTGTAACTAAAGCCCACTGGTACAATGTGCACGAGCTAAGGACTATGACCCATGACCTAGATAGTGCTCTAGTCTATCAGATACTCACAGGCTTTTATTCCTTGCTCTGTTTGGGTTTCCAAGTTCCATTCCTAGGATGAGGCCAGGATAAGAATGGACACCTTTGGCACTGATATATAGAGGTCCTCACCACATTCTTGCCCACTTTGAATGCGGAAGTGAGTGCAAATGTAGAAAGCCAGAAATAATACAATAACTAAGGTTCAAGGCATAGCAAATTAATGTCTCACTTTACTAGATTTCAATACCAAAGAGTCTCTTGCCTATATGGTATGGAGGTTAGCTTGGTGTTTCTGTGAGACTCCTAACAGTAGAAGTGGGTGTGTCTCTGACTCTTTCCTGCTCTTGGGACTTTTTATTCCTATTGGGTGGCTTTGTCCAGTCTCCAGATGATGGCTTTTGCTGTGTTTATTGTATCTTGTTTTAGTCCTGTTTGCTGTTGTCTCTTGGAAGCCTGCTGATTTCAGAAGAGAAAATGGAGAGGGAGTGGATCTGTGAGAGAGTGGAGGTTTTGTGGAGCTAGGAGAAGTGGACTAAGGAGAAAATGTGGTCGTAGTTGGCATGTATTATATGAGGGAATACTCTTATTTTTAATTTAAAAAATTAAATAAAAGGTTGGGATTCACAAGGCCAATTCGTAATAACCCTAGCACATTCATTCTAAGATGGGGACTGTAAATTCTTTTATAAAAATTAATTATCTTATTTATATCCCAAGCGATGCCCTCCCTGCCTGTCCCTCCTCCCAGAGTTCTTCTTCCCACTGAAAGGGTGCTCCTCACCCTCTGGGGCATCCTCCTTTCCTAAGCATTAAGTCTCTACAGAATTAGGTGCATCTTCTCCCACTGAGGCCAGTAAGGCAGCCATCTGTGCCAGCAACTACATACAATGTATGCTGTTTGGTTGGTGGCTTAGACTCTCGGAGAACCCAGGGGTCCAGGTTAGTTGACACTGTTGTTCTTCCTCTGGGGTTGCCATCTGCTTCAGCTCCTTCAATTCTTCCTCTAATCTTCCTTGGGGGTCCTCAACCTCAGTTCAATGTTTGGTTGTGCATATCTGCATCTGTCCCAGTCATCTGCAGGTAGAACCTCTCAGAAGACAGCCATCCTAGGCTCCTGCCTGCAAACACAACATATCATCAGGAATAGTGTCAGGGTTTGGAATCCTCCCATGAGATGGATCCCAAGTTAGGCTAGTTACTGTACTGTTCTTCAGTCTGCTTCATTTTTGTCATTGCATTTCTTTTAGAGAGAAATATGTTTGGGTCAAGAATTTGAAAGGTGGGTTGATGACCCCATCCCTCCACTGGGGGCCCTGTTTATGTACTGGAGGTGGTCTCTTCGGGTTTCATTTTCCTACTGTTGGGTATTTTTGCTAAGGTCATCTCCACTGGGGACGGCAAATTCTTTTTCTTTTAAATTTTTATTTGTTATTTTATTTATTTACATTTCAAATGTTATTCCTCTTTCCAGTTTCCCCTCTGAAATCCCCCTATTCTACCCTCTCCCTGTTTCTATGAGGGTGCTCCCCCACTCACTGGCTGGTACTAGCATTCCCCTATGCTGGGGCCTCGAGCCTTCACAGAGACAAAGGTCTCCCCTCCCATTAATGCCAGATAAGGCCATCCTCTGCTACATATGCAGCTGGAGCCATGGGTCCCTCCATGTGTATTCTTTGGTCTCACCCTAAGTTGATAATGAGCTGTTTGTTATGAGAAATTTGGCCACGAAGAGTAACATAGATATCATATGTCTTTAGTATCTGATTTTATCTTGATATTTAAAAAAAAATATATATATATGGTCTAAATAACAATTTTAAACCACACACACAATATCTGTAATAAGTCTTTTTTATTAAAATTAAGACCTGCCAATGTGTTCTTTAAATATGCATATGCTTATGTCTTATGGCTAAAAATGATCATGGTAACTATTTTCCCTACATATATGTTAGAGGTATCTTATGCTTAGTACTGGGAGTTAAATATGGGCCTTGTTAACTGTCTGTCCTTCTCATTTGATATTGATAGTCATCAGTTGTGGAGACCCAGGTATACCAGCCAATGGATTGAGATATGGAGATGATTTTGTGGTTGGGCAAAATGTTTCCTACATGTGCCAGCCAGGCTATACCATAGAGTTAAATGGATCCAGAGTTAGAACATGTACAACTAATGGCACATGGAGTGGAGTCATGCCAACATGTAGAGGTATGTAAATAGTTCTTTCAACATTGCCTATTTATAGCCATTACTTATTTTCCTGTATTTTTATGCATATTTAAGTATATAGATATCCTGGCCCCCCTTTTATTTTTCTGATACCAAAATGTTGGGTGGTTTATTCTTAAAGTCCTAAGGTAACATGTAGATATGTTAAAATTGTATCTTTATCAAATTTATTTTTATTTTGAGTAGTGATGATGAGATGTAGCCCAGCATGAAACAAAGCACAACACTGTTACATGCTCAACACTAATGGTTACACTAGTGGAGATTTGTAAAATACTGTCACCTGAGCAAGTTGTAACTTTAATCTTCTCAGCTATTTAAGGCCATCCTTTTACAGATGTTAAAAAAAAAAAAAGCCTTAATTTAGAAAAAGCTATTGTCAATTAAGGAAACCTTATATCATATAACGAAGTTTTATGATAGCTTTATTTTTAATAATTGGTGTTTCCTATTCATATATCCCTTTGTGTCTAATAGTTGATGAGTTCATGTATACAGAACTTGTATTTTCACAAATGTAATGGTTGCAATGTGTTTCCATTTCATTATCATTACATTAATCATGTAAAATCAGATATAGTTTCATTTTATTGTGTGCATATTAATTCTATGTATATGTGGTTCACATTAATGATCCACACATAAGCATTTATAACGAAAATTGACATATTAGCACACTCAAAAATATCTTTGTCCCCATTGTTGGTCATCAATTACAGAATCTTCTCATTTCCATTCTTAGAAGGTTGTTACCTCTTTTTCTTATATCTCACACTTTTCAACATTCCTCTGTCTGGGAATTTCACCAGCTAAGCAAACTTAAATTTTAAAATTAATTATGTGTTTACAAATACAATAGGCTTGAAAATATGAAACTGTAATTTTTCACTATGTATACTGGATACTGTAACCAGAAAAACAGCTTGTCTATATTTGAAAAACAAGAAGTTTTAAAATTGCTTTAAAAAAAAATCCCCAAGTTCAATGCTGAATCTTAATCCAGCCAAGGCACCCAGCTCATCAGCCTCTTTCAGGGTCCTTGGGAAATAATATTATAGAAGATAAAAAGCTTGTCATCAGTTGCAGTATAGCCGATGGAAGAGCATCCTCTCTGCCCTCACCTTCTTTTATTAGGAAGCTTGCAATCTTGTAAAAATAACTAGTAGCCATTATGTTGCATCTTCCTCCAGAGTTAAATTTTAGTGATCTTGCAAGAAAACTAACAGGAGAATAAAACATGCCACACTGTATTGTCCTCCAAAAGGTTAAATAGCACATATGCTGCTCTTAATGATAATTATATATTTATTTCACACTGAGGGTATTTCAACAGCTGTGTCTAATTACTTTTAATGTAATTGCAGCTGTTACCTGCTCAACTCCTCCCCAGATCTCTAATGGAAGGCTGGAAGGAACAAATTTCGACTGGGGCTTTAGTATTAGCTACATCTGTTCTGCAGGATATGAGCTGTCCTTTCCTGCCGTTCTGACCTGTGTAGGCAATGGTACCTGGAGTGGAGAGGTCCCACAGTGCTTACGTAAGTAATAACATTTCAATAATATCCATAATGTTTTACAGTAACATTTGTTTCTTAAACCTTTCAAATTTGCTAGGCTGTACCCAAAGAGATTAAGCTCCCTACAAGTACATAATTAGGATTTAAATTTAAAAAGCCAATTTTCATTAATGTAGCTATTTTTTTTCATTTATTCTAGTCATTTATGTTCTTCCAGTTTGGCTCAAAATATTTGAACCAAAGTGCTTTACTTTAGCAAAAATTTTTCTATATTATTCTTGTTTTATAAAATTCCTTCAAAATAGAAACCATCTTAAGAAACATTACTAAATTATCGAATTGGAAATCTTAAATATATTTATTATGGCATTCAGTTAGGCATGGACTAATATTGCATTCAAAGAAGCCCTCTCTAGATAGTATTTCTAGTCCTCCTCAGTGTTGACAGAAGACACATTAGCCCCTGAAACTCTTTCTATATGAGGATTGTCTTGGAAAACACCAACGTGTTTAAATGGCTTAGAGGTACTTCTAGACAGTCAGAGTTAAGACTTGTACAAAAATAATTATGTGTTTTAATGTGAATGAAAAATTTCTATCTAGCAGTTTACTAACCTGAGTAGGTGCCACTTTGTCTTAGAGCATGTGTCTATCATGGACAAGTCACTAGAGTTGATCTCTAGGATAAGAGAGAGAATGGAATAGGGAGAGAAAGAAAAGGGGAAGAGACAAAATGACAGACAGAGAGAGGAAAGAAGTTGATTTAGTGCAGTTTTTATTGAAAGTAGGAGAAAGGGAAGGAAAAACAGAAATAGAAAGTAGTAGTACCTTTAAGCCAAGGGCTACTGTATTATCTTTTCTTATTATTTAAATTGATTGTATTTTATATAATATTAATTAAATTCTTAATATTATTTTAAGTTATTTCATGAAAGAAAATAAGTTGTCTCAAAACTCTGAAAACTTTGAAATTTGGGCTTTACAACTAACTTCTTAATTTCATTAAGGTTCCTTTTTAAAATATTTACCAGTAGACTATGTTGGCCCAGAGTGCCGGTAAATATTCATTCTCACCACGTTGTTGAATCATTCACATTTTTCTGTTGTCTTTGCAGATATGCTCTAGTTAAAGGCCTAATCACACTCAGGCATATCTTCATTTGGATGATATAATTTAAAGCAACGGAATGGGCAGCCATGTAATATGCCTGCTCTGGTTGCTATTTGTTTCTTTCACAGGAACACAAAATTTCAGGATATAAATTATCATGTTAGAAATGGAATATGTTGTAAAATGATTAAAATAATCACATGCTACACTTCTTTCACTGTGACATAAATAAAAAATGCATGTTTTCTATATAGGCCTACTGGCCTGGTAGATTCAATCCCACTTGGTCTCACCACCCATGAGCCTTCTTCAGGCTCATCCTGTACCAGTCGTATATACAAGCCTTTTTGATATCTGCAGAGAACTCATTGTGCCCCAGCAAGGAAGACCATTGCCATATTATGTGAAATGAAAATTCATCTTCCATCACACACCACATACAAAGACTAAATATCTTCCCTTTTAACTATTTTCCTCATTGTACTGATTGCCTTTCCACATTTCCTTTGCCTTCATTCTTATGATGATTACTTTCTTGCTTCAGAATTGCACATGCAGATGAGTATTTTTCAGTATGTCTATGAATGTATCCACATGCTCTAAAGTATCTAGAATAGTATTTGTCTTAGTGAAACCAAAGCAGCTTCATAACAAGGGAGGAAGTATTACTTTGTTGTTTCATTTTTGTCTTGTCTTTGTTAAATCATTTGAAATGGGAAAATCCACTTTTTACCTGATTCTTTTGAGATTAAAACACCTATCTTTAATCTGGGCCGCAAAGGATGGTGGCAGCCTATGTAAATTCCATGGAAGAAGGAAGCTTGCCCTCTCTTCCTGCTTGTTCTAACTCTTACTGTCAAGTCCATTCTTTCACTGGTATTCTAGCCTAATTCTTTAGGATTCTGATAAATACTGAAAACCACTTGAGCCACCCAGCCTTATAAAGTGAAAAGCGACTGGATTTGTGTAGATGGACCACAGTCTATGTTCATTCATTAGATATGATATGACTTTTGTCATATGTACTATAGAGGAGAGAGAGAAGCTTACCAAGTTGCCAAGTCTTCATTTTCCCCATAGGACTTCAGCCTTCCTGGAAAAACTGGCTAGCTCACTCCAGTTACTTTATTCAAATGTTTTAAGCTTCTGAATAGCAAAGTTATCTTGCCCTTGGTGCCTATGAGAACAGACAACTCACACAAATCTCAGTCCCTTTAAATTATGGCTAGGCATAGTCAAAAGAAACAACTACAGGTTTTCCGGGAGTGTATTAGGACCAGTGTCCAGGAGTAGCTGGAAGTTCTCATATAGCACCAAGTGCAAACTTTCCAGGGACAAGACATTTGATTCAAGGGTCAAACAGTCTCAAAACAATTTCTTACCATCTTCTGGTTAACCCAACCGTAGAAAAGACATTGTTGAAACATGTCATTCAAATCAGAACACAAAGTGTTTACAATGTATACTTTTCCCATAAAGCTATAAATAAAGGCTTTAATTTACATATTTATAGTTGTGTCTATAGATCTCTATTTAAGGACAAATAGATTCATACTAGAATTCATGCTTATCTAAAGAACCATGACTAATCAGAATTTGGTATCAAGTGTGGTCCTAGAATAACAGAAGTATAAGCATGGATTCTTTTTAAGTATCTTCAATAGGTTTTCCAGTTTTCCAACAATTCTTATAATTACTGAAGCCCCTCGAGTTACTGAAACCTTTCCTTGAAGCTTGAAAGTACAGATAGCTCTTGATATGAGTTATTTATTTTACAAAATTAAGGAGCCAAATGCATATGACTGTCCTAATTCATCAATTGTTGACTTGGTGACTCTCTATATAAAGCTGTTGACTAATTGTGAAAAATAAAAAAAAAAAAATGACGATGTTGGTTGGTTGGTCCTACCATCTCTAGATAAACTGACAAGAGAACAAAATATTCTCCATGATAAAACTAAACAATTTCTAACATGAGCATATAGTGAAGGAAACAGTAAACTCATTGATAAAACTGACCAGATCCAGACACAAAACATTTCAAAGTTTCTAAGTGTACTCTGAAGTACTGGTCTTCTCTTGAGCAGCTCAAATAACACCCAACCCCTTATTATAAGACTGGATGAATAATAAAATAAATTCAACTCCAAGTCTCAGAAAGTGTTGGCAGTTAAATTAAAGATTTAATTGTTAAAGAATGGATTCTGTAACTTGGGGTAGAGATGTGAGGGAGGACCTTATTGAGGCTGAGAAATTTGAGCCCTAGATTCTCGAGATTTTACCTTAGTTGATGGAGTAGTCTCTATTCAGAAGATATAATCCCACTCCTCCTCCTGAAATATTGCCCTTTTCTGCATTTTACTGAGGAAAATAATCCTTCATTGTCTGCTAGACCAGCAGTGACTTTCGCTGACAGAGTTGCCAAGCAAGGATCTACTGATGTCTCTAATAGCCCAACAATATCTGTCTCTAGACATGTAACCACAAGGAAGGCTAAGCATCATCCTAGATTGGAGACAAAAAATGCATCCAAGAGGAGGTGTGCTACACTACTAAATAGCTTAACAAGTTTGCTAATTCATTCAAGCAGTTGTCTGGGAAATATTCATAGGAATGGATTTTAAAACTGGAAGATAATATGGAAGGAACATTGTCTTAGTCAGGGTTTCTATTCCTTCATAAACATCATGACTAAGAAGCAAGTTGGGGAGGAAAGGGTTTATTTGGCTTACACTTCCATGCTGCTGTTCATCACCAAAGGAAGTCAGGACTGGAACTCAAACAGGTCAGGGAGCAGGAGCTGATGCAGAGGCCATGGAGGGATGTTCTTTACTGGCTTGCCTCTCCTGGCTTGCTCAGCCTACTCTCTTATAGAACCCAAGACTACCAGCCCAGGGATGGTCCCACCCACAAGGGGCCTTTCCCCCTTGATCACTAATTGAGAAAATGCCTTAGAGTTGCATCTCATGGAGGCATTTCCTCAACTGAAGCTCCTTTCTCTGTGATAACTCCAGCTGTGTAAAGTTGACACAAAAATAGCCAGTACAAACATAAAACTGGATCAGTCTGAGGTTACTGATACAATTCCCTTGAGTGGGAATTCTAAGTTTAATATGCAAGCTTGCACAGTTAGAAAAGTTATCAAAAGTTTATTTGAATTATTGATTGAATCATTTGTTAAGAGATGTTCTTCTTAAAAGGCATTGAAAGTGCTTGATATTCCTCAGCTTAGTGTTGATGAGGGATTTTTTTAAGGATTAGGGAAGCTGCAATGCAAAAATGGGTACCCTATATACCCAGAGTGGGAAGGCCTAAAAGACATGCCCTTCACTAATCCTGCAAAATGTTGAGAGGGGCACTACCATATTTTAAGAAATTATTTTGGGTTGTTTATTTTTTATTTTTTATTTTTGTCATCTTTCTCTTGTGGCAGACCTTAGGGTCAGAGGTGCCCCTGTTCAGTTGGATGAATTAAATGTAATGGGTTTAATAGGTTCCCAAATTAGCATGGGCCAGGTGGCAACACTGAATCACCAGGCAAGATTATCATAATCGGCAGCACAGATAAGCCAATGTCAAGAAATAGCCTGACCCATATTGGGAAGGACAGGAAAAGTGATTTTTATGGTTATATGACTCATATGGACCTTTGGTACAGCTAATCAATTGGAAGAATTACACTCAAAGAGAAACAAGTAATTGCCCTTTTATAGAACTTTAAAGATGGAAAATATGGCTTTCTGGAGAGAAAGAAAGTAGCACAAGCAATCAAACATAGAAGGCTTGAGACCCCTAAGTGGTTTTACAATGCTAAGTATTTGGATCTAAGGTCCTATACATACAAGTAATACTAAAGAAACTTAGAAGATTGCATTATGTTTATTTGCATTTTGTGAAAGCTATTCTTGACTGTCAACATGGTGGCCAAAGTGTTTGGGTACACATATGAGAGACGATTTAAAATTAAATTATTTGAAGTGGGAACACCCAATTTTAATCCAGATATCTTTAGGCATGAAGATATTGTTTATTCTGGGTAATGCCTCCTGGTTGAAGCTTATAGAAAGAACATGGAGGGAGAAGATTTCCCTCATTGCTTGCTTGATCTCATGCTCACTGGCAAATCCGTTACTTTAACAGCATTAGAATCTGCTTCTTCATGATACCGATACATACTGAAGACCAGCTGAGACATTCAGTTTTGCATTTGGACCCTATTTGGACCCTAAACAGCCATTGTTTGATTAGCTGAACCACAGCTTGTAATTAATTCTAATATATACCCAGAATATGGAATATTTTACATGTATAAAGTATATAAATATGAAGATAGAATTCATAGTATATGTAAAACCAATACCCCATATTCTATTATATAATAGAATATATAATATTCTATTGGTTTTACATATACTATACACACACACACATATATATATATATATATATATATATATTTGTATGTGTGTGTAAATTCTGTAAATTTTGTTCATCTAAGGAGCTAGCTTACTTTTCTCTTAAATATGTCAGTATTTTGAAGAAAAAGCCATTAAAATATTTGTATATTTAGGTATAATTACAAGTGCTCCTATCATTAATCAATTTTGGGTCAGGGAGGGGCTTTATAACACACTTTGAAATTTTGTCTATTGTCTGATTCCAGGGAGGGCATAGTCATGCCATCAGTTTTGTACCTTTGTAAACTATTAGGGATTGAAAAACAGTTCCAAACCTATTGTTACACAGTAAATTCTGGTAAATTCAGCTTAAGAACATATTATATTCCAGCCAATCAACCAATACATCAACAAATATAAACATGAAAATAGGTAAGAGATTAGAAAGTAGTAATTGGGGTAAGAGAGAGACTAGAGAGGGTGGAGGTCACAGTTCTCATGATATACTTAATGCATATATTAAAATTTCAAAGAGGAAATTCTATAAAAGATATTAAAATAAATGTAAATAAAAGAACTATAAAAAAGTCTACTCCCAAGTGTAAAATTGATTACATAAAATTAGATGAATATATGAATTACAATAACAATTAACAATATTTGAACATCACAAGTACAGCACATTAAAAATCCTGGTGAATATATGGGTAGTATGAAAGAATCAGACATAAAAATATTTTAAATTTACCTTAAATTTAAATTAATTTTTAAAACATATTAGTATATAAATTTCAGTGCTCAGAATACAATAAGCAGATACAATACATATGTCCTTATATTTGTGTGTATTTGTGTTTGTGCATGTGTGTATGATTATGCATATATGTATGTGTATGCATGAACACATATATGTATGTGTGCTTGTACACAAAAGCATATTTGAAAAATAGTGCAGGCTTTCTTATGCCTTAAATATAACAGCTTATTATTAACAGTGCTACCTTTGATCCATATCTTAATTCAAGAGTAGATTACAGTTTTGCCATATGTAACTAGAGTTCTATTATTTGATTTTGATTTATTTAAATTAAAAATGTAAAGCATTTGACATTTACTATCATGCTCAACAGAGCAAACACATCAGACTAATTATTTAAATTCTATATGTTCTTTAAACCTTATAATTTATATATAAACTAGAATGAAGTTGCAAATTTTCCCTGGGATAGGTTATCATAGATATTAGGTTAGTGCAATATCCCAGTTAATTTTCATGATTTTATGAAGTATTTACTCTACTGTATTTATTATGTTTGTGACAAATATCTCCATTTTGACTTCTAGCAAAGTTTTGTGGTGATCCTGGTATACCTTCCCAAGGAAAACGAGAAGGCAAAAGCTTTATATATCAGTCTGAGGTTTCATTCAGCTGCAATTCTCCCTTCATACTAGTGGGATCAAGCACGAGGTTATGCCAAACTGATGGCACTTGGAGTGGCTCATCACCTCACTGCATAGGTAATACTCATAAAGGCTGGTTATACTCTGTGATTGCACAATCATATCTGGGAAGAACATTTAATGCTTCTCTTACCATGTAAAAGGTATAGGTGGTTAAATATGTATAAAAATATAGAACCTTTTAGAAAGTACTAGGAATGAATACAAGTGGACTATTTTATTTTTAGCATTTTAAACTTCCAGAAGGCATACTCAAATGATTTTGTCATCTATAAGTTTAATGAAAAAGAAAAGCATGTCAGAGCAGTCGTATTATTAAGTAATATTATTTTAAAATACTTTAATCTTATAAAACACATTCATATGAAATGAGAATAGCTCCAAAACATAGAGATATTTGAAGGACTATACATATATATCAGTGATTCCTACACAGAATGCTGCACTTAAGAAATCCACCAAGTAGCCTCCATGCAAACAGTCAGCTCACAGAGGACTAGCCCTACCATTCCTAGGAATGAATGTCCTAGAAATATCTGGACACTACAAATTATCAACCCTGTTTCCATGAATAATTTTTCATTTTTTCAGGAGAATATAGCCCTATCATATCTCAAACATTTAATACACATGGATTTCTTGAATAGCTATTTCTTTAACTTTTCATTTACAGAGTGGGTTTGATATCAAGTCTTTTTTTTTTTCTGACAAAAGTTTTAAAGTTCAAGAGCTACATAAGGCATATAAATGAAGTCAAGTTGAATTTCGTCTTTTAAAGATATATTTTTAAATATTTGTATGTGTGGGTGTCTGTCTGTATGTGGGTATGTCTGTGTGATTGCAGACTAGCAGAGATCACAATTGTCTGATATTTCAAGAGCTGGAGTTGCAGGCTGTTGTGAGAAGCTGTATATTTATGGTAGTTGCTGAATCAGGTCCTATATAAGCTAATGTAGTCTCTTACTCACTGAGCTCTCTCTCCAGCCTCAACCTGAAATTCTTGCTTGAATTTAGGAAGTTTCTGCTTACTGGGAGGTACTGTTAGTATTACGTTCGATATTCTTACCAAGAGTATATTTGCCAAGTCCAAGATTATTTAAGATTGACATGCATTGGAGAAGTATACTTGGTTACATAAATTCCCTTCCTTCCTTCCTTCCTTCCTTCCTTCCTTCCTTCCTTCCTTCCTTCCTTCCTTCCTTCCTTTCTTCCTTCCTTCCTTCCTCCCTCCCTCCCTCCCTCCCTCCCTCCCTTCCTCCCCCCTCCCTCTTGCTTTGCTTTCTTGCTTTTTTTTTCTTGCTTTCTTGCTTTCTCTCTTGCTTTCTTTCTTGCTTTATTTTCTTGCTTTCTTTCTTGCTTTCTTGTTTCCTTTGAGTTTGGTACCAGTATATTAATTGCTGTTCCATTGCTCTGTGTATAAATACAATGTTCAAGGCAACTTATAGAAGAAAGAGCCTAAATGGAATTATAGTTGGGAATAAATAAGGGTACACCTTGGAGGCAGAATAGTTTAGGGCAGCAAATGGCAGGCATGCTTTATAGAGCAGAAATTCTGATCTTGAATTACAAGAGTAAAGCAGAGACAGTGAACAAGAAAGGGTTTGAATCTTTAAACTTTCAAGGTAACACCCCCAGTGACATACCTCCTCCACCAAAGCCTCCCTTGCTAAATATCCCAATCATTACCACAAACTCTGAACCAACAGTTAAATCCATAATATTATAATCCATTGTCTGGCTGGGCAGTGGTGGCACATGCCTTTTATCCCAGTACTTGGGAGGCATAGGCAGGCAGATTTCTGAGTTCCGGGCCAGCCTAATCTACACAGAGAAACCTTGTCTCAAAAAAAAAAAAAAAAAAGAAAAGAAAAGAAAAGAAAAGAAAATGGCATTGTCATCCAAACTACTTCAGTGTATTTTGAACATATTCACCTCCTTAACTTATCCTAGATCTAACATCCCTTCTATACCCATACAGCTTTGTGTCCGTTTTCACATGACACTTTGTGACCAACTTCTACTGCTCCAGTTTTCTTGGAAGTATGGTTTCAATGGAGATTGGCTGATATGCCAGGAGCTTTTCTCCTAGAAAAAACTGTCACACAGTCTTTAAATTGATAATGACTTCCAATAACTATATTGCTAAGGTTGGGACTGTGTCCCCAACTTCCATTTCTATGATTGGATTTTGTTTGACTAGAACTCACCCAAGTTTAATACATTTGGTTTCAACAATTGTGAATTCACCAAAGAGTGTTAATCTTTTTAATTGTTTACTTCAGAACCTACCAGAACGTCCTGTGAAAACCCTGGGGTACCAAGGCATGGATCTCAAAACAACACATTTGGATTTCAAGTAGGTATTATTTTATTATTAGGTTCTATTTAGTATAGCATGAAATATATTTTATTTTGATATTTTGATACATATATTATTGCAATGTATGATTATGCCCAGGCCCTACCACACTTCCTATCCCTAATAACAAAAAAGAAAGCCCTCTTGTTGCTTCTTTTCCTTCTCCCCAAGGTGATTACAGTTTATGATTTCATAACATGTGGAGCTTATCTCTCTCATTATATATGCACACTATAATTTTATACTCTACATATTAAAGAAAACATGCATTGTTTGTCAGAGGTGGACTTCTCTTAGCATAATGATCTCTGATTTGATTCATTTTGCTTCAAAATGTCATAGTTTCATTCTTCCTCTGAATGAGCTAATAAATAGATGATTCTCAATGTGAGAAATACAAACGGCCAATCAATATGTGAAAAGTGGTTAGTATTCTTATCCAGCATGGAAATTAAAATTACAGCTGCTTTAAGCTTGTATTTTACCTGATTCAGACTTGCTATCATCACAGAAAAAAATGTTTCAGAGAAAATTTAAGTGCCTATGCTTTTCTCATGTGTTTTGTTCAGTTTTCTTTTTATTTTTTCTTTTCTTTTCATTTTGTGCTGTCTTCTTCCCTCCATCCCTTCCTTCCATCCTTTCTCTCCTTTTTTTCTTGAGACTACATTTTACTATACATTCTACATCAGCCTCAAACTCATGTTTCTATTGACTCAGCCTTCCATGTGTGCAATTGTAGGTATTGCTATCATGCTGAATTCCATGAGGAATTTAAGTAGATATAACCATTTCTTTGTGAAAGTTGGCCAAAAGTTAGTCATATTTGCTTCATGAGTTTATATACTTCTGTTGTCATACATCAAAGACAATGGCAAACTCATATTTTCATTCATGAACACATGAATGCAGCTATCCTGTAAGAAAGGGGTTGTGGGTAGAGAAACTGAAAATATATTTCTAGAAAACATTCAAATTGAACTGGACAGTAAGACAAGTAGGAAGCTGGTAGCAGTGAGCACTAGGAAAGCCCTAAGCAGCACATAAAGAGCGAGGAGTTACAGAAGTGAGCAAGGAGATTTTACAGGAAGATGTGGGAGCTGGGAGGAAAAGTGAAACAAGAGTCTAAAGAAGAAATACAGAAAGGAAGGCCCAGTTGTGGAAAAACGGCTTACTTAATCTGTCAATCATTGATATGGTAAATTTCATAAAAACGAAAATCTCTTCCTCACTGTATATTTTAAAATTCATAGTTGGGTTTTCTTACGGGAATCATTCAGCATGCCCATTCATATGTGACTTACTTTTTTCTCCTTTTTTTCAAATTTAGATCTCATGTATAGATTCAGCAAGTTTTCCCTTACAAGGGTCAAAGGGAAGCCAAAACACATGCTGATTCTAGAAGGAAATAGACCATTTACACATTACCCAATTGCTTTCTGTGGCAGACTTTTCTAAATTGTGTTATGCTGAGGAAAATTCAGTGTGAACCTGGAAAATGTCCATTTCTTAAGGAAGGGCTCATCTAAAGTGCCATATTTTTGTTGCTAAAAATACTCTCCACTTATCTACTTTTAAGGCACAGTATGAACATTGATTTCAGAGTGTTTTCAATTCTCCAGGTTTGCTTCAATATGGCTCAGATAATACCAAACTTTAAAAGCATGCTTCTGTCTTTGTAACATAGGTATTTTAGAGAACTTAGCCATATGTCTCTACAAAAGGCTGTTATCATTTGATCTAATTGCACATAAAAGTTTACTTGTTAAACAGCATTAGTTCTCAGCACAAAGATGAAAGAATATGATGCTAGCCAAGCATATATCTATCTCTCATGGTTGCACTATGTAACCCTGGCAGGACTAAGTGACAGGCCAAAGTGGTAGGTATGTCTCCTAAGTGGTAGGATTAAAAAGCATTCATAACCAGGTAGCCATGAAATTTTAACACACATTAATTTGTGGGTTGTAGGTTATCAGGGCATGCTTCTGAAGATCAGAGGCCAATTTGCAAGTGTTAATTCTCTCCTAATACAATATGAGTCCTGGGGATTGAACTCAAATCATCAGGCTTGCCAGCAAAACCATTATTCACTGAGTCATCTTGCCAGTCTTGAAACATTAATATTAGTAACTGCATTAAATGCACCTGATTCTCTAAAAACTATAAGCCTTTTTCCAAACATCATTTGAGGTAATGGAAAGGGAATATTTGAGTTTGGAGTAGCAATATAACAAAGGAACGGGAACATTAACTTTGATTTTTTTTGTTTTATTTTTTTCATCATTGAAAAATGTTATTTAATATAACCTTGATATCTATTATGTAGAGTGATACATAAGTTTTATTTTATTATAGTCTACCTAGATACATGTAAGTTTTCAAACAATATTAATTTTATATCAGTGTTTATTAAAATTAAAACACACTGAGAAAGCTAAATTAAGGGTGTGAACTTTCTTACCAGGATATGGTCAACGTGTATGAACATAAGCATATGCATACTAAATATGTTCACTAAGTCTACATAGAATAGCACAACGCAAAGTTATACAAGTTTATTGGTAATTTATTGGAGGAAAATAATAAGTATTTTTCATATGTAAATCTTACATTTCTGAGTTGAGAAAAGAAATCCCTGCTTGAAAATAGCAAAAACTTCACAATGTTAAGACACTATAAATCATTGTTGGTATATGCAAGTTACCGATAGAGAATGAACAAGAGCATACAGTTTCTTTATTCTATTGTATGCCTGTATAATAATATCATATAGGTACATTGGGCATGTTTCCAAGAAGATGTCTTCTCTGTTTATATCACAACCTCATACATAAAATATTTGTCTTAGCAGAAGCAGTCTGAGGTACAGCTCAGTGACAGAACTTTCTTCTGACATACATGAAGCCCTAGGCTCATCCCCACACACTGGGATAACAAACAAACAACATAAACAAAACAAGAACACATTTTCAGGTTCTCACAGTCCAATCTAGCCTTTCTATGCACCTTGATTTCACAGGTATCTCATTGTGAGGAGGTAAATTTATACTCATAGAAAACTAATTACAGAGAAATGGAAGACAAAGTTAAGAATAGCTGAGCTATTCAAGCCTAGATAATTTTTTTTTAATTTCAGTATTCTTGAATTCACTATTTTGCATATGTAGGATTATGAAGTAGATTTGAGGATATAGCTTTTATTATTAACATTTAGAGTATGTCATCTCCTGATACAGATAATGAAATAACTGTCCAATTTATTGTTTTCTTCTCAGAACAGTACAAAAGAGAATAAATTAAATTTGAATAGTTACCAGGAGACTGGGAAATAACAACTGTCAAAATGATTGATAAATCATGGAAATCAATTATGGATTAAGAGCCCTGAACACATTTTTCATTAACTGATGTATAACTGTCTTGACATAGGAAGATATATTATTTAGATTCAGTGTTCATTTCATAAAGTAATTATAGCTATGGAATATTTTCAATTTGACTCTTTAGATATTTAATCCCAAGATATTCTATCAAATAATGATGATGATGTCCAGTTCACAGTTGATATTAATATATTTGTATATTGAGGGAAACATATTCAGTCACATTTTAGTATCTGAAATAATGAATATGCTAATATAAGTTATAAAACATATACATGTATTTCAATTAAAAATATTATTATTCATTCTTTAAACCAAGAATTTTAGGACTAAAGTTGATAGTAGTAATAGGAAAAATCAGGGACTAAGTGATAATTTCTAAACCACTGACTGAGTTTTGTTAGGTTATTTTTGTAAGGACTCAAAAGAGACAAACACTAAGTACCACTTTTCTGGTCACCCGCTACTAATCTTTTGATAAATCTTATTAATTTTTCCTGCAATATTTTAGGAGTTAATGACTTGTTTGCTAGTTTCTCTGCCACAGAGCAATTTAGTATGTTTACATTAAAAATCTAAAAGATAGTTGCCAACTTATAACTAGAATTAAATCTCTTTATTACTCTTCCTTGCCCTCTGAGACACTTTAGAACTAATTCTCTTAACAACTGACTCTCCAATCAGTTCTACTGCTTCTGTTGTATAAACCTTCCCCAGACATTGTTTTTTACTTATTTGAATTATCCACAGCAATCAATTAAGTGTATTCTCCGCCATGCCATAAAACAGATGATGTATTCATTTTTGCAAGCTTTTCATGTTTTTTTTTTATCATTTTCATTTGTTTTTAGAAAAGTTTCTTATAAAGTCTAGGCTGACCTTGAACTCCAAATGTGATTAAAGATAGTCCTCAACTCTCAGTAAGCCCCTCAGCGCTTAGACATCGGTCTGTCCTGTACAGTGCCCTTGTGGAGCTCATGATCTCTGTTGAAGTTCCAACTGAGTGATTTATAGATGCTCACTCAACAAGCATTCTTTAAATTCTGTCTTACACATTTCTTCTGAAAATATTTTTTGTTCACATATTTTTCTATTTAGTGCTAGTTTTGGAATTACATTTTTACTTTTATGCCATTTACTATAGGTAGGAAGTGTTGTGCAGTTCCACTGCAAAAAGGGACACCTGCTTCAAGGATCTACAACAAGAACTTGCCTTCCTGATCTGACATGGAGTGGAATTCAACCTGAGTGCATACGTAAGGATTGTACACATATATGGCATGGATCATGGGTCTGAGTTCATAGACACATTTTTCTTACAACATGGAAATGAGTTTGTGTCTGTATAAGATACATATAAAATTATTTTAGATTAGTGCAAAACATATTTCATTTTTATAATTTTAGTATTGTATCAAAACCCTATGGTCATTGAAGCCAGAACTCAGGAGGAACAATTTTGTTCTTTTGGCAAAAGCTCTTATAGTGGTGTGAGTTTGATCATCTTGTGTTTTAAGTAATGGTTACTTTCTTGCTTCCTGGATCTGTACTCAAAATTGAAATACTATGAAATAAAGGATATTATGCTTTAGTGAATCATAGTGACTTTTAATTACATGTGAAGAGGTTTTCAGAGAATATGAGACAACTACAACAACTAGTTTGAAATGAATGAAAGGAAAAAAACTTTTCAGAATCATCTAACCAGTTTTAGAGTCACTAAGTGATGTTTGGATGTACAATATGAAATAAGCTATTTAGATGCTTGTCGTTCATTTTTCCTAATATTCTCTTTTCTTTCCCATGTTTTAAGTTCTAAATCTCATGCAAAGAATAACAACAAAAATATAAAGTATATGAAAATACCAATACTCATCAGTATTGTTTCACTTACAAAGTTAGGTTTTAATCAAACATACTCTGGGTTTCCTGGATTGCCCTATATCTAATTATGGCAAAGTTCTTCATAATCAAAATTCCAGTGATACATCTCAAAAAATTAACATTTTTTTTTGCTCTTAATATAGCTCACAGTTGTAAACAACCAGAAAGTCCTGCTCATGCAAACGTAGTAGGAATGGACCTTCCCTCCCATGGGTACACACTCATCTATACGTGTCAGCCTGGATTCTTCTTAGCAGGGGGAACTGAGCATAGAGTATGCAGATCTGATAATACCTGGACTGGAAAAGTTCCTATCTGTGAAGGTGATGTTTCTTTTCAGATGTTTTAACATATTAGGATGTGCTGTATACGTTGTTTTGGAACAAAGAATATTTGTTGGCCAAGTCCAAAATTTGAAGCTATGTAGGCATTTTTGATTCCAGAAAAATGGACACTCAGACCATTCTCTGGCATCTTTCAATGCTAACTTGATTCCATTTCTCATTTTGCCCTTTCACACTCTCTTTCTAAATAGGTTTATTAGTGGATCCATTTTCTAAGTTTGTCATAACATGTTATCTACATGTGGGTGACTTCACATGATAGAAATTTATTCTTTCATATGTATTAAGTATGAAAGTCCAAAATAAAGAGTGAATAAAGAGTGGTGTGTTCTACCATTCCCAGAGACAGAGCCTTTTCCTACCCTATGCCATCTCTGGGCAATTACTAGCATTTTTTGACTCATAATGTTCCAGTGAATTCTGACTCTGTCTTCATATATGGTACTTCTCTTTGTATGCTCATGACATTTTCTTATGAGGAAACTTGTTCTATATAGGACCTAGTTTAAATTCAGTGTTATGTTATCTTGATAGTAACAGTTAATTACAACTACAATTTACTTCTACAACTTATAGCTACAACTACAATGTAGTGTGGGTTTTCTAAAAGATATTATTTGATCCAATATGGTAGGTGACATTGTTTCAATGTATCTTATTTCATAGCTTTCTCTTAGAGTTCGTATAATTTTTTTCACCGAGTTTGGTTTGGAAGTCATAAGTAAGATCTCTAGTGTTCACAATTTTGAACAGAGTCAGTGTAGCATGAGAATTTAAGTAGATCTAGGTAGATTGTACACTTGTTGCTGCTTCACCAGGAATAAATATTATTTAGTCCCGATATGCTGAATTTACCAGAGGAACACACACATTTCTCATATGAGGCAATGAAGGATATTTTCTATGTCAACACAAGCAGTTTCTTTACGTCTGTTGAACTTTCCTCTCAGACTGTCCTGTGTTTGATGGCTTAAAGTAGGTCCAAATTTTATCACTGTTTTGACTGTTTTCATTCCCTCTTTGCCAGAATGCAATCCTGTGGTTTCCTCCCGCCTTCTTAAAATACCCACTGTATAACAAATTTCTTTTTCTTTATTATGACTGTTGCTAGTATTCACTTCTCCTCTTCTATCTATGTGACCTCCAAATGGCCTTTAATATCAGTAAACAAAATCCTTAAAATGTTCTGAAGGTGTAAACTTTTGTATTTTAATGCTCTAGGTCAGTATTTAATAACATTATCTAGTTTTTGTTTTCATTATGAACTCATTTCATAAAGAAGTCATTTCACTTGGGATTTTCTAAAGATTTAGAATTCATTTGTCCTCTCTATTATCTTCTCTATGTAGTCCTTCGGGATCTTCTTTATATCAGTGCTTTCTTCTATGGAAATCACTTCCATATTAGCATTACTACAACATTCTCCTTTGTTTAGCCTTAGACTTGCACATTCATGTTTGTACTTGACATGTCTGCCTAAATCCCTCAACAACAATTCTGTCTAAATATCACTATAAAAATACAACTGCATTAATATACTTGTCTAGATTAGTAGATTTATTGTTGTGTTCCCTGTGATATGTCTGTCATAGAGTTTCATATTTTACAAATTCTTAAACAGATTAATTAGTATCCTACTGAAACCCATTGCAGTACTGTAGGTTTATCAGCAATCATTTTGTTGTCATTATTATTGTTTTATCAACATTAATATGATAGTAGAGTTCTGTTTTCCTGTGGGACTGCAGTTCCAACCTCTTCTGTTAATATTCTTTCAAAAACTGTGTCCCATTAATGTTCTTAAGGCCATGACAGGATTCTTTGGGCATAGACTGAGCAAAAGAGTGTATTTCACAGCTCCTACCCTTTCTGTAGTCTCTAGCCCCACATGTGATTTGGGGGATACATGTACATTCTTTGCTATGTCTCAAAGCTTTAGCTTTTGATCTTACCCAATTTCTGGTACACAATGTAATATTTTGGCAACTTATGAATTTTTAATATAAACCCCGTACCAATACATTTTTTGTTGTTGTTTTCTACAAGAACAAAAAAAATCCTCGGTGTCTGTGATGGCATCGACTGTTTCATTTTAGTTTTTGCCTTTAATCAAAGATCAACTGCCTGTGAGGATTAAATGAAACTTTTTGTCTCAACCACCTGTGATGAGAATAATTCCTAAAGCTGTTAATTAGAAGGTACTTTGATTGACATGGAATGGACAAAGAATTTTTAAGAAAATTAGGTGATATTTCAGACTGAAAATGATAGTGTGGCACACTGTGTGTAGTATACTGACTTGTAAAAATGCTGTTTTGTTGCCACAGCTGGTTCCAAAATATTAGTGAAAGATCCTCGACCTGCATTAGGAACACCTAGTCCGAAGCTAAGTGGTAAGTAATTCATCTGAAAGTCATGATCTCTAAAATTGATCTACAATTTTTTCCTTTCTTACTTATGTAAAATAATAAAATTTATATGACAAAATTGTTTTGCTATGTGACTTATGATTATTTTATTATATAATATTAACTTATTGCATGAAATATTTTAATATATTTTAACATTAAATATAATTATTTCTATCAAAACATTACTTATGTATCTATCTATAGATTTTTATTTTAAGTCTTTTTACAATAATAATGGCAATGATTTTTATATATAAAATTAAGAGAGAAGAAAAGACTTAATTTAAAAGATATATACCTATACAGAGGTATATATTTCAATATATTTGGTAGAAGATAAAGTCACTATCTTCTAGAATTTAAACAATTCATTTGTAATCATTTGATTTAAAAATTCAATATTAATCATATGGCCTAGTCATTAATAACCTACAATAAAATTCCTATAACCTTATGTAATTCTCATCCTAAAATTATTTACTATATCTGATATTCATCAGAATAAAGCATAAGGTATGTAGTATATAATAAGGAAATCTATTTGTCCGAACTATATCTTCTACATTATTAAGGATTATATTGTTGTTGAGAACAGTTTTAACTTCAGTCCAACTTAAGAACTTAAACCAAAGTAAAGTTATAAAGGCTATATATAGACTCAAATACTTATATTAGAAGAGAATAAATCCCCAGAGTTGATACTGTATCTCTCTTAAAAACCTGTAAAGATTGTAACAGTCAAAATAAATACAAAGATAAAACAAAATTGTAGATGACAAAACAGAAAAATTTCTAATGAAAAAAGAAACACTTTTGAAAGATTTTTTAATAAAAGAAATATGAATATGACAGATAACAAGTTAAATACATTTAAAAGTTTGGGAAAATATCAGTAACTGTCAATTTTTATAAATTATTACAAAATTATATCTTAATTTTAATAGATTATATTGAAATAAATTAATAATCATGTACCAGCATAATGTTTATAATATTTCCAAAGAGATACCAAGCCCATAATGCTCTACTGATGAAGACTGCCAAATTTTAAAGGAATATGTCAGACATCCAAGTCTCAAAGAAATTACACAAACACTGTCTTCATTGTATATGCGCCATATAATTAAAAGTACAATCAAAGACATCATGTGAGGAAGAATATTGGACCTATTGGACTTATGGATATGGATAGAATTTGAATTTGAAATTTTAATGAATCAAACCTAACATTATGGTAAAACACAACAGTTTCAAGTCATATTTATCATTGGCATATTTTATTTTACATATCCTTTAAAAGTAATGAATCATATTATGAGATTAAAGTGCAAATTTTATTATCATTATATTATTTGTTAAATAAATATTTAATATAATTCAATACCAATTCATCATCTTAAAAGATTCTCAACCTATTAGAAGTAAAAGAACTTCAAACACAGTAAAATCGATAAAAATTTAGGTTAATCACTGTGAAAATAAGAACACACTAAGTTGCATTATTTTCATAAGCATAAACAAGACACAGTAAATAGGGGTCAAAAGAATGAAAAATTAGCAGTAGGATCAAGTTAAAACCAGGGTCTAATGCCATGCTATTTCATAACATGGTATAAAAATGTTATAAAGCCTGGATACAGAATTTTAAATCAATACATACTTTTAATAAAAGGGCAGTAGGTAAGGGCAAGACATTTTAATTGCTCACTAGTTTATTATAGGACATTGCTCGGGCAGGTAGTGTGGGGGGAATAAAGGGGAGTGGGAGAAAACCTGCATCTCGCCAGAGTTCTGGTGCTCTGGGTGGGCAGACGCGGAAGGACTGCCACACTCTTTCCACACAGCCCCTGGTAGGTGTCTGGCTGTGGGAAGCCAAGTGGGCAGTCCTAGGTAACAGGTTTTCAGCATGGGTCATCCCAGACACCGCTGGATACCACTGAATAGCTGGGAACAGAATGGGGGCACCAGGGGCAGCTTGGTCAGCCCCGGGGCTGAAGGGAGGAGAGGGCAGGGAGAGAGGGGGGCACTAGGTGGTTCCCACGCCAGCGAGAGTCCTTGGTCCCATCAGTGGCTAGAGAGCAGCAAGGCTTTCCTGCAGGAGGTTAGAAGCTGCTCATTAAGGGAAAGCTTATGCCATCATTCAAGCATGATGGGCCTTGATGGGCAGAGACAGTCTATAGTTTTAGAACTTTATCTTAGAAAGTCAGGGAGAAAGAGAGAAGGTAGAAAGAAGGAGACCGGCCATGGCCACATGAAGAGAAGGGGTAAGGGAGAGAGAGAAGGAGGGCTAGAGAGAAGTGTAAGAAAGGTGAGAGCTAAAGAGAGAGAGGAGGGGCCAAGTAGCTCCTTTTATAGTGGACTGGGCTATCAGGAAACTGTGGGGAGGAGCATGTCTGGCTATAGTCAGGTAACTGTGGGGGTGGAGTCTGGCCAGAATGTCAGGAGTTTGGGACATTGTATGACTGATAGTCACACACCTCTCCTGTGGAGGCTGTGGAGGCGGTAACTTCGACAGGAGCCAGGGGTCCAGGAGACATGATCAAACAACTCAGTCCCATGTAGGTGGAACTCACCATCCATTGGGTCTCCTGGAATTCAAGACCTCTGTTTGACTGGAGACCAGGATGTCTGTGTGCAGCCCACTGTCCCACAAATCCCCCTTTTCTTTTTATAAGGGAGAGGTGTCACCAGAATAACTATCTCCTATGTCGGGAACAGTTTGATACTGAACCAAGACCTGATTGGTAGTGATTTTTGCAATATTACTCATCTGCTGCTTTAGAAAGTGAATGAGACAGGGTGCCAAGAGAAACAAGGCTCCAATGGCTAGTATGAGGCCAAGGGGAAGAACTCAGGCTACTAAGGGGTTAGAGTACCAAGGGGTAGGGGTGTTGGGAGTATCATAAGAAAACATATAGGCTAGAGGAATAGCATAACTAAGTCAGAGTAGTAAAGAGGGTTAAGGGCAAGGGTTGGGAAGGCAAGAGATTATAGAATCAATTAGTTGTTTTATGGGTAGTACAATTTGAGGGTAATAACATCAGTTTTGAACATCAATTAATTAATCTAGATAGACATTATGTTTTCCTTACTATAATGGCTTTCACAAGAGAGTTCATCTGTAGCTGGAAGTTCCCAAGTCTGTCTTCTATGGGCTTCAGCACATGTCTCGGGATCTCAGCGCACATCTCAGGAGTCTTCAGTCAGATGAGTTTTTTGGAGGAAGGCAGCTTTGTTGTCTATAGACCTCAGGAGATGGCGCTATCTAAGCTGGATCTGTGGTAGCAGGCATCATGTGGAGATAGACCTGTAGAGTAATTGTAGCAGAGGAGCAGGTCCCCGGCAGTGGATGTCTGCATAGGGTGGATAGCAAATGTTATGTCTGCAATGGTTTGCTTAGGAGCACATCATGGATCCTCGTTAGGATCGTAGAAAAGTGAGGATGTTTAAGGAATTTAGTCCTGGAAGGCATCCTTTAAGTCTGCTTTGGATGGCTGAGGAAGAAAATATCACGTTAATTGTGTATCTGGGGTAGGCAGTAACAGTTTGTCTGTAAAAGGAAACTGGTTGTTAATTAAGGATTGGATGATGGTAATCAGCCCAGTTAATTTGACCTGTGAAAGTAGATTAGATGATGTTTGAACCTTAAAGTAAATCTTGAACAAGTTGAAAGATTTCTTTTTTTGGACATATATCATGAATGCTAGAGAGAAAATAAGCATTTAAATAAAGAAGCAAGAAAATTTTGGGTTGAAAAGCATGATTTAGGTGTTCCTACAGGGGTAGCAAAGCCTCAAGGTCATCTTTGGTGGGCTTAGCTGGATGGGGGAAGGGGAATGCCACCAGGCGGTTGTAGTGTGCTCTAGCAGACAGGTCACCATGTTTCCACCCTTTTTTTTTCTTGGAAAGTAGAAGGAGATGAAAGTCTAATATTGAAGAAAAGATAAACATAGAGGGTTGAGTGAAAGTCTTTTAGCCAAGGTGGCTGTAGCCTGTTGGCCAATGTGAGAGCACGAATTTTGTCCTCTGGCCTGCTCAGACTTCAGGGAACCACACACCAGCTGGTAGAGGAAACAGTTCAGAGCAAACACTGCCATCTGAAGAGGCTGAGAGTTTAGAGCAGGTGCTGCTGAGCTGGGCTATTTCCATTCCATAGCGATTGTGAACGAACAGCAATTAACATGGCTGAGCAGGTCCGTGGAGTAGGATACTGAGCTCTTTGGGCATATGTCAAGGAGTAGTATAGCTGGGTCATAGTGTAGATTTATGTTTAGATCTTTCAGAATTCTCCACATTGATTTCTATAGTGGCTACATCAGTTTGTCATCACCCTCCCAACAATATATGAGGGTTTCCTTCCCCCCAACTTTCCCTCATATATTTATTAGCACTTGTTCTAGTCTTCTACAGGAAAATATACAAATTAGTTATTCAGCTCCAAATGCTCAGCCTTGAAAACATATAAAAGGTAACATATACACACAACTGATTATATTTAGAGATATATATGTATATATAAATACATTGATGTATATAATAACAGTCACTAAATAGTAAAGCCCATGAATTTAGAGGAAAGTGTGCAGTAATATATGGGAGAGTACAGAGGGAAGAAATGGAAGTGAGAAGCAGTAGACTTAAATTATAGTCTTGCAAAAAAAATCACTAAGAAGACTTGTAGTGATGACTTACTCCTGTTAGTTTCTTGTTGATGTCCACATCAGCCTTGGTCAGATAAAACTTCAGAATGTTCAGAGAACTCTCAAATAACTACTTATTTTTAATTTTGAGAAAGCCTAAAAGGTAGAAAAGAGTGTTACCACCTCACAAGCTAGCATAAGGGAGAAACCACTCCGAGGTTCTCCTCGCCTCACCTGATTTACAGGTACAGGGAATGAGAAGAATTTTGGTAGAATGTTGAACTCAACAGAAGAGTCTCACTGTGCAGTCTACTCGGTTCTATTTATGCTCATTGAAAACCTGACATCTGCCACTAAGGAAATTGTTCTACCAAATGAAGTAGTCATTACTACAAATCATTTGCCTTAATAAACAGCTATTTAACATTTTATATCACAGTGATTATTCATCTTGATACAACTGATATTTCTAGAATGGCTATATACCTTTTCCAAGAATTTACTAATATCTTCTCAAAATGAGGATTTTTCATTTACATATATTAACTAAGGTTCTTAGTTTATCTAAGTTTCATGAATCATTAAATCATTAAATGACAGTTGATTTTTATTAAAGGTATGGAGGTAGACAAGAATCATCACAATTAAGTCCCGGAGAAATAAGCAATGTAAAAAATAGCAATTACTGATTTTTAACCACTTACCAGAAATATCCTGTAGGACTTTTTTATCTTTTTTTTCCTCAAATCTTCTCAATCTCTTGCCCCATGCGAATGAGCTTTCTAAGGCAGATGATTTTGCTGATTACTCCTTCATACAGTTTGTAAGTACACTGTTGCTATCCAAAAGCTATCAAACTTTCTTATCATATGTCACAGAAGATCATTGAATACATAACAGGATGCCTTGATAGTGATACAGTGTAAGTAGATGGATGACTTGACAAAGACTTAAGAGAAAAAGCTATAGATAATTCATGATGACAAATACATGGTTGCTGCATCTCCTTGCACATTGCAATTATCTGGTAAGCTATTTTATCTGAATCACAGTCTCCCTATTTTATCTGAATCACAGTCTCCCTATTTTATCTGAATCACAACTAAAGCAGTAGGTAACAATTAGCTATACATTTTACTTATATTATTTAAGATCCCAAATCATATATACTAGTCTCATATTAATCACAAGGGAATCAACGTTTATAACTAAGAAATTTATACAAAATGACAGCGTTTATCAATTTGGAAGAGGGCATTAGATACTAGCAATATAGCTCTAGGGTTGACTTGCATGTTATTTGTACTTTATTGAACCAAAATTTGTTCTGTCCCATAAGAATGGGGCAATTCCAATCACATTTCTTTTATTTCTAAAAATACTTGTTAACCTCAAGCTGTCAATAAAGTGAAGCCCTGCTCTTCTTCTATTTTTGGAATAACTAAACTCAGCATTTTGTAAAAGGGACAAAGAGCCATTAACTTCAGGCTGCCTCCAGGGCCATTTGAAAGAGCAGGACAGGTTTACAGTCTCTCCATTGAAACTGTCTATAACACTAGGAAAAAAAGAAGGTCTCTGGAGACATACTCATGGTTTTGAAGGCTCATAAAAATCATTTCATTTTCATTTTGAAAGAAGAAAAAAAATTATGTTAGAGAAGAGAAATCATTAGTAAAGCATGTGATTCCCCAATTCTAATTACAATCCTCATATCTTTCCTTGTTAGGAGTCTGACTTTTCTATTAATGATTACTGAACAATCTTTGGCTTTAAAATTGTGGTTTATTCTTAGAACTTTATAATCAAATGAAGACTATTTTAAATTCTACTCAGATGACTTATGTTTAGAGATAGATCATATCTTCAATAGAGTAAAGGATTTAATCTAGTATGGGATGATCATATTTAGAGAGCATTGTGAAATTAAAATGTGCCATTTATTTAATCTATTCACAGTTCCCGATGATGTGTTTGCCCAGAATTATATATGGAAAGGCTCTTATAATTTCAAAGGAAGGAAACAGCCCATGACCTTGACAGTCACTAGCTTCAACGCCTCTACTGGCAGAGTCAACGCGACACTGAGCAACAGCGACATGGAGTTGCTGCTTTCAGGTATCAGATTCAAATCTAGCAGAAGTTAAGCATCCTGGCTTTCACTTGATCATGGCCTACTACTGTGAGATATTTCTTATATTCAATTTTAAGGAAACGTATAATTTATTAAGAAACAAGAATTTTGAAGGTTTAGATTGGTGAGTGGATATTGCTAAATAATTATAAACCTAAAATTGTGAATTTAAGTGACTTTAAGACTGTTTCCATGTAGAGATAATTACGGATACTCTGCTGAACTGGTACGCTCATTTGTTGAAACAGATTTATGGTATTGTAAGTAAGAGATATATATTGTAATTTCTTTTAGTATATAGCATTCTTATGAAATTATTTCTAATAAATTAATTTGTGGTATATGTAAAATAATGTTATTAAACTTGAAAATATTATATGAAACACTGCATATTATTTTGCATTGTTATAGCATCCCATAAAGTGAATTTATCAGAATTTAGAATACATTACATTTTTAAATATGGAATAAATTTGAAAATCTTAATTTGAATGAGATGTATTTACATTCAATTAATGATTAATTTAGCAAGCAAATACTTAACAGTTTTCCCAAGTTAGCAAAAATGTATCTTATATATCTTTGTTTCTTAGTAATTTCTCCAAATAAATCCCATTAAATTAAAAAATGTGTGAAATTTTATAATAATTTCATTAGCTTTCACTCATTATATTGAACAATTATAAACATTTCCTACAAATATTAAATTTTAGTATCCTTATGAGTTTTTTTATTGATTGTAATATACTTTAGATCAAATTTTCTATTTCCTTACCTTAATATTCTCAGCACAGTCTTAAGGTCCCTCACTAATAAGTAAGGCAGTAGGCAAGTCAACAATAGTCAAACTTTAATCAATAGTCAATCATAAAAGGATTGTTCACTTTATTACTTATCATGTTCTTAACACTAGCCTATTCCAACTCTCAGAAGATCCAGTTAAAATAAAAATTATAGGTCTTTTTGTTTCTTGTATTTATATCATTCCCATGTTTATTTACCATCTTGAGCTAAATTCTTAAATTTTAAGGTAGAGCTCACATGCTTTTTACTAAATAGATACTTTCTGATAGACACGGAGTGAAACAACTCTTCTATTACAGCCAAAATCTTATTACATTTCATCATATATTTTGCTTACTTGTGGATCATATGAGCAACTTTTAACCTATTGAAAAAGTTTAAGCATAGAAAGCACATATAATTATTTTTGTGGCCTTCTAGTCTGCTTCAGTTTACCTTGGATGCCAATTCTACAACTAGTCCCACAACACCCAGAGGAAGCTCCAATCCCAGGTGCTCTAACACAACAAGGATTATAGAGTCTAGGTGAGGAGGACACACCATCTATACCAACACCACCAGGAGTAACTGAGACCAGCAGGCTCAAGCAACACAGAAACCCTTACTGAAATGACTTGGGTTCTCTCTGATCTCCACCGGTTTACATTAGATGCAAACTCTGCAGCCAGTCCCACAACACCTAGAGGAAGCTCCACTACAAGGCACTCTAACACAACCAGAATCCCAGGATCCCAGGATCCCAGGATCCCAGGAACTTGGATACACCAGGATCTCAGGGTCCCAGGGGCAGCTTGACTGCCAGGAACTCTGACACACTCAGGATCTCAGGAATCACAGGATCACTGAGACAGCAGGACTCTGAGGAATTCTGACACAACCAGGATCCCAGGAAGAACAGGTTCCAGTCAGATATAGCAAGGGAAAGTAGCACTAGAGATAATCAGATAATGGGAGGCAAGCATAAGAACATAAGCAACAGAAACCAAGGATACTTGGCATCATCAGACCTCAGTTCTCCCACCATAGCAAGTCCTGGATACACTATCACATTGGAAAAGCAAGACTCAGATATAAAATCACTTCTCATGACTATGATAGAAGACTTTAAGAAGGACATAAATAACTACTTTGAAGAAACACAAGAGAACACAGGTAGAAGCCTTTAAAGAGGAAATCCCTTAAAATTACAAAAATCCCTTAAAGAATTACAGTAAAACACAATCAATTAGGTGAAGGAAATGAACAAAACCATCCAAGATCTAAAAATGGAAGTAGAAACAATACAGAAATCACAAAGGGAGACAACTCTGGAGATACAAAACCTAGGAAAGAGGTCAGAAGTTATAGATGCAAGTATCACCAACAGAATACAAGAGATAGAAGAAAGAGTCTCAGGGGCAGAGGATACCATAAGAAAACATTGACACAACAGTCAAAAAAAAAAAAAAGTGAAATGCAAAAAGATCCTAATCCAAACATTCAGGAAATCCAGGACACAATGAGAAGACCAAACCTATGGATAATAGGTATAGAAGAGAGTAAAGATTCCCAACTATAAGGGCCAATAAATATCATCAACAAAATTATAGAAGAAAATTTCACTAACGTAAAGAAAGAGATGCCCACGAACATACAGGAAGCCTACAGAACTCCAAATAGTTTGAACCAGAGAAGAAATGTCTGATTTGAATAATAACCAAAACACCAAATGCACTAAACAAAGAAAGAATATTAAAAGCAGTAAGGGAAAAGGGTCAAGTAACATATAAAGGTAGACCTATTGGAATTACACCCGACTTCTCACCCAAAACTATGAAAGCCAGAGAATCCCAGGCATATATCATCCAGACCCTAGGAGAATATAAATGCCAGTCCAGGCTACTATACCCAACAAAACTCTCAATTACCGTAGATGGAGAAACCAAGACATTCCATCACAAAACCAAATTTACACAATATCTTTCTACAAGTCCAGCCCTTCAAAAGATAATAGATTAAAAACACCAACACAAGGAGGGAAACTACAATCTAGAAAAAGCAAGGAAGTAATCTTCTTTCAAAAAACCCAAATGACAATTGCCACACAAACATAATTCTACCTCTAACAACAAAAATAACAGTAAATAATAATAACTTTTCTTTAATATCTCCTAACATCAATGGACTTAATTCCCCAATAAAAAACATAGACTAACAGGCTGGATACATAAACAGCATCCAGCATTTTGCTGCACACAGGAAACACACTTCAAAGACAAAGAAAGACAGCCACTATCTCAGAGTAAAAGGATGAAAAACAATTTTCCAAGCAAATAGTCCCAAGAATCAAGCTGGAGTTGCCACTATAATATTGAATAATATCTACTTTCAACCAAAAGTTATCAAAAAGGTTAAGGAATGACACTTCATATTGGTTAAAGGAAAAAAAGAAATCTACCAAGATGAACTGAATTTTTGAACATCTATGCTCCAAATGCAAGGGCAACCATATTCATAAAAGAAACTTTACTAAAGTTCAAAGCACACATTTTACCCCACACTATAATACTGAGAGGCATCAACACCTGACTCTCAGCAATGATCAGATCATAGAAACAGAAACTAACAGAGACACAGTGAAACTAACAGAAGTTATGAACCAAATGGATTTAAGAAATATCTATAGAGTGTTTTACCCTAAAGCAAAAAATATACCTTCTTCTCACCACCTCATGTTACTGTCTGCAAAACTGACCATATAATTGGTCACAAAACAGGTTTCAACAGGTAAAAGAAGACTGAAATAATCCCATGCACTCTAACTTATCACTATGGACTAAGTCTGGTCTTAAATTCCAACAAAAAAAAATGGAAAACACACATACACATGGAAGCTAAACATTGCTCTACTCAATGATAAATTGGTCAAGGAAGAAATAAAGAAAGGAATTAAAGACTTTTTAGAATTTAATGAAAATGAAGGAACAATATACCCAAACTTATGGAACATAATGAAAGCAGTGCTAAGAGGAAAACACAATGCTTTGAGTGCCTCCAAAAAGAAACTGGAAAAAGCGTACACTAGCAGCGTAACAGCACACCTGAAAGCTCTAGAAGAAAAACAAACAAATACAACATGAGTAGATGGAAGGAAGTAATTACACTCAGGATTGAAATCAACCAAATAGAATCAAAAAGAACTATACAAAGAATCAACAAAACCAGGTCTTGGTTCTTTGAGAAAAATCAGCAACATAGATAAACCATTAGCCAGACAAACCAGAGGGCACAAAGACAATATCCAAATTAATAAAATCAGAAATGAAATGGGAGACATAACAACAGAAACTGTGGAAATCCAAAAAAATCATTAGATCCTACTACAAAAGTTTATACTCAACAAAGTTGAAAGATCTGGATGAAATGGACAATTTTCTAGACACATAACAGGTGACTAAGTTAAAACAGGATCAGATAAACAATTTAAACATTCCCATAATCCCTAAAGAAATAGAAGCTGTCATTAATAGTCTCCCCCCCCCCCCAAAAAAAAAAAAGCCCAGGACCAGATGGGTTTAGTGGAGAATTCTATCAGACCTTTAAAGAAGACCCAATACCAATAAACAGGCTGAGAAAGAAATTAGGGAAATGATACCCTTCACAATAGTCACAAATAATGTTACAAATCTTGGTGTGACTCTAATCAAGCAAGTGAAAGATCTGTATGACAAGAACTTCAAGTCTATGAAGAAAGAAAGAAAGATCTCAAAAGATTGGATTGGCAGGATTAATATAGTAAAAATGACTATCTTGCCAAAAGCAATATGCAGATTTGATGCAATCCCCATCAAAATTCCAACTCAATTCTTCATGGGGTTAGAAAGAGCAATTTGCAAATTCATCTGGAATCCAGGAACACCCTCATAAAAGGAGCGGGAAAGGGAATAGGATAGGGGTTTCTGGGGGTTGGGGGAGACTGGAAAGGGGATAACATTTGAAATGTAAATAAAGAAAATATCCAAAAAAAAAATGAAAAAAAAATTTTGACTCTTGCAATACCCAAGACAAAAAATTAGCATCTAATTTATTGTTACAGAATACATTAAGAATTTAAACTCCTAGTTTGTACCTTTTAATTTGCAGGTCTGGGTACAGGAAGAAGTAACTTAGTTGGCACTAGCATTTAGGGAAGTTAAATATTCAGATAAAATTTAATTTGTCATTTCAGATGAGCAACAGGTGCATATTGCAGTCATACACATTCTATGTACAGACACTGTTGACTTGAGGTTTACCTTATTTCCATTTCATAATATAGCTAATAAGTTATTGGTAGTAAGATAAATTATAACTATTTAGAAACTTAGAAAGATGGTTTTGTGTTTTGCAGGGGTATACAAAAGCCAGGAAGCGCGCCTAATGTTACATATATATCTTATTAAAGTGCCAGCACATGCTTCTGTGAAGAAAATGAAGGAAGAAAATTGGGCCATGGATGGATTTGTAAGTGCAGTTCCTTAAAGTCACCCTGCTGATCTTGATGGCAAATGTATAGATTTTTTTTCCAGAAAAGGAGTTTTTCCCAATTTAGCTAATTTGAACATATATTTATTCATATAATCTCACATATATAACACTATCAACTTAAAATAAGCTCAGCACTTATTAAATTTTATTACAGTAGTCTTATTTCTGTGGTATGACTAGTCATGTAATTATTTGTGTTTGTATGGCTTTGTTTGTATGCCATACCTTTCATTTCATCACATGTATGTTTATCATCAATAGTGATAAAAATGTGGATGAAGAACAATTTAAGGTCAAGTGTGTTACATTTACCATCTTACCACTCACAAAGCAGAAAGGTCGTAGTCCAAGATAAACCTGTGATTAATAATGAATTCCTTTCTCTAAGTCATTGTGTGTGTGTATATGTGTGTGTGTGTGTGTGTGTTTGAGTGTTTCCAATTTTGATAGGACCCAATATTTAATGCATATACAACAAATTTAAAACTGGATCAAAATGTAAAATTAAAGGTGTCCATTAATTGAAGTATTGATTTAGAATATACTTTTAAAAATATAACACTCCCATAATGTAGTAGTTGACACTCTAAACTACATAAGCCCCTATTCCTAAATCCTTATTGGTGGGAAAATGTAGCTGTAACTAGGCACAGATGTTTCTGTTTTTCTTTTCTTTTTTATTCTTTAATCTTTTTTTTTACAGTACAGATTTTATTCCCCTCACAGTCCACCCTCTGACTGTTCCACATCATAGGTCTCCTGACCCAGTCTCCAAAAGATGTCCCAACACCCCCATACACACTCCCACCCCACCAAACCTTCCCACTCCCTGGGACCTCAAGTCTCTTGAGGGTAGGTGTATCTTCTCTGAATCAGTCTAGACCCGGCAGTCCTCTGTTGTATATGTGCTGCAGGCCTCATATCAGCTTGTGTATGCTGTCTTGTTGGTGACTCAGTGTCTAAGAGATCTCAGGGTTCCAGATTGAGACCGCTGGTCTTCCTATGGGGTTGCCCTTCTCCTCAGCTTCTTCCAGTTTCCCCTAATTCAGCTACAGGGGTCACCAGTTTCTGTTCATTTATTGGGTGTAAATATCTTCATCTGACGCTTTCAGCTGCCTGTTGGAGGAGGTCAGTCATGATAGGCCCATGTTTGTAAGCACACTATAGCATCAACAATACTGTCAGACCTTGGGCCCTCCACTTGAGCTGGTTCTCAATTTGGGCCTGTCATTGGGCCTCCTTTTCCTCAGATTCTTCATTTTTGTTCCTTCAGTTCTTTCAGACAGGAACAATTCTGTGTCAGAGTTTCTGACTGTGGGCCGGCAGGTCAATAACATTCTGGCTCACAGTGTGGAGGTGGGTGCAAAGTTGTCTAAAAAGGATTTATCTGAGATGCTTCCATTGTAAAGACAGCCACTACATCTTCACAATATACCATCTGTCTTATTTAACCACTGACAATAATGGAGGTTTCTAAAAATATTATTTACATCAATAAGACTTAATCTTAAAATTCAATTCATTGAGTCCTTGCAAAAGACAAATATGTGAGATAAGATCATATTTTAAAGTCTCTAATACTATACTGATAGGAGTTTATGACAAAAGATACCCCTTAGTAGAGGTAAAAAGAGTTGTTGAAAGACCCACAACGTGAGGACTCCCCCACGTTCTGACTCAGGAGAGGCGACACCCCAAATCACACAAGAAACGGTCTTGCTGCAACTGCAAGAGGATTTTTATTCGAGAGCGTTCTCGGGCCCATGGTCATACACCACGCAGGGGTAGAGGACTATGGCGCCCCGAGTAGCTGTATAAGGGGGTATTTAAAGGAAGAAACCACAACTCAAGGAAGTGGGGAGGGCGTTGTTGGAAAAATACCAAAGATACCAGTTAAGAGTCACAAGGAAGTGTAAAGTCACAGGAGTCACAGAGAATACCTGGTAATTGTTTTGGTTAACTCTCAGTTTCTAAGAGCCCCTAACAATAGCACATTTGCATGGCAGTTTTCAGCATTGGTCAGGGTGACTTTCTTTGAATGAACACTCTTTGAACCCAGGAAGCAGGTAGGTGGAGGAAGGAATGTTGCTATCAAGGTATGATTAGCATACCTTGGAGCAATGAGTCACAAAGGTTACATTCCCAAGCCTCGACCTAAAGGCCTAGAATTTTGTTACTTCTTCATTGTTTTTAAGGAAAACACTGTCCATCCAGGTTTTGTTTTGTATTGTATTGTTTGTATTCTCTATATTTGCAGAGTTGGGAAATTATAAGTCATCATTTTACTTAGGTTGTTGAATTATATTAAAATGAGGCTCATTCATTCATTTTATGGTGAATATATAATATTTTTTAAATAAATACTACAATTCTAATTAGCATACTATGCCAGTAGTATAATCAGATATATTGACCTTATCTCTATGCTACAATTTATAAGTTATTTCTTTTCTTTTTTATTAGCTATTTAATTAATTAATTTATTTATTTCAAATGTTCCCTTTCCTGGTTTCCCTTCTGGAAAGCTCCTATCTCATCCCCCCTCATCCTGCTTCTATGAGGGTACTCCCTCACCCACCTACCCACTCCTACCTAACTACCCTGGCATTGCCTACACTGGGGCATTGAGCCTTCACAGGACCAAGGGCCTCTCTCCCCATGAGTTTTATGACTTATTGCCAGTTATTAGTTCAAGTTCAGAAATAAATTCATGTGACCCATTAATTACTGAATAACTAAACTGCATCATTTCCTATTTTATGTATTCAGGGAAAGGTCAAAACATATTTGCATCTGTTAAAACATGATTATGAGTATATACATGTAAAGAATAGATGTTAGACAGCTTATAAAGAACATTAAAAATAACCAATAGAACCCAGGCTACAAGAAAATTCTTTCTCCTGGTGGGAGTTAGGTGAGGGATATCTGCCTGAGGTCAGCTCTACTCTGGGTCTGGGGATGAAGGAGCAGTTACTACCTGGAAGCCAAAGATTTCACGGATCAGAACACTGCAGTGCTCTCAAATATACTGATGTATGTTGATGCTTCTATTTCTACTTGCTTGGAGTTAGCTTCACACTTGCACTTATCGGTTCTCAGCTTCACAAGTTGGTGTTATAGGTGTTCGTTACTATGTCCCATTAGTTGGGGTCATTTTTAACAGCTCAAATTTTAACATTTTAACCTATTCTACAATTAATCAAGTTTTGAATATACATTGGTGAGATTGATTATATGTCCAGATAGCTATAATAACTAGAAAACTCACTTTAGAATAATTTCATCACTTCAAGTAGGTATCTCCCAGCTTATAGTTCTCATTTATTTCTCTCAGCATTCATCCCTGCCTTAGACTTAAGCAGCCAATAATCTATTTTCCATCTCTGTAGATTTACATAGATTAATTTTTATGAGTGAAATGATATTGTATATGTCTTTTGGTAAGTAGTCTCTTACATTTAATCTAATGGGAAATATGATCTTTATATCATAGTATTTTATTAGCCAATTATCAGCCTCACTATGGCTCTAAGTGAGGCTAGGAAAAAACCCAGCCAGATGAATAAAACCATCTTCTTTCTGTGGCATCTCTGGAGTGGAAGAAGGGCTAATATATTTGGGTACCTAATTTATGTTTAATTTTCATTTACTTGTATCAATGTATGCCTGAGAATATGTATGCACACCACATACAAGCTGCTTCCTACAGAGATGCAATAATGATGTTGAACCTCCCAGAGCTTTGAGGCACAGGTAGTTGTAAACTTCCTACTATGGGTACTGAGAACTGAATCCAGGTCCACTGGAAGGGCAGCTCTTAAATGCTGAGTCATATCTCCAAACTCTGATTCAATTTCTAAGTGATCTTATACTTTGAACAATGTACTCTTACCCTATAAGAGCTTCATAGAACTGTGGAAGAGTTTACCAATGTTATAATTATTTAAAATTATAAGTTATACCTTTGTGCTTATAATTGAACATTTTCTTCAAGTGCTCATTACATAGGAGGAATAGAAAAAACCCAAAGGCCAGCATTCACTTTAGTATGTATGAATATTTATTGAGGATTAAAAAATAAAGACTGTGGTCAGTCTTGATATTTAATCAGAATTTCAAATATTTTCAGGTTTCTGCTGAGCCTGATGGAGCTACTTATGTATTCCAAGGATTTATTAAAGGCAAAGATTATGGGCAATTTGGACTACAAAGACTAGGTAATATATTTGATTTTTTTTATTTTTATTTTCAAGTAGTTCATTTGATACTGTAGCCATTATAAAAAGATAAAAATTCTGTACATTTTGCACAGTTACAATATCTTGAATTATGCATTGTCAGGACTATATGGGTAGCCATTTTAACACATTTAAAGAATAACCATATTCTTTCAAATATTACTTCTTTATGTAATAACTCTATACAAAGCTTAGTTTTTCATTATATCTGTCATTAATATAATAATCTGTCTTGCCCCTAAGCAAATACAAAGAAGAAAAAGTGATATAGATAACATGGAAAATTAAACTGTAAATTAGTTTTACCTCATCTCCTGGGAACTATACTACTTCTTTTCAGTTGGAATATTGGAGCAATTTTCTTACTTCTGAGAAGATATAGTGGCACTATGAAAAACTTTAAAGCCTAGAAGGAAAAATAACTTTGAGGAATTGGTCCCTTTGAGAGCTTAGTTCTTCTTACATGCAAAACTTTTTCTGTGCTAAAATGTACAATGTTTTGTAGTTTTCATTTGTAATTATGCTAATATGGGCACAATAATTACTGATACTTTTATATTTATAAACACATAGCTTTGGTGTATATATTGCTGAAGTACACTGTCTCCTGTCATTAAACTCTTGTATGAATATATAAACAATGAATTATTACTCTAAAAGCTATCATTTAACATTTATTTTAACCAATCATGACTTTAAACTTTTATATAAATATACGCAGTCACCGGAAAAATATTTAACTATAAGATATCACTTTTAAAAAGTAAATAATATATTAACTCTCTAAACAAAACATGCTTTATCATTTAGCATAATCTATTAAAGATTCAATGGCATGGGACATTTTCACAGTAATCTCACTGGTTAGAGGGTGTTCAGATGACATGAATGACTGCCTGCCTAAACCACTACATTTTTTTTAGACAAATGCATAAAAAGACTCAATTTCCTTAAGTGAAAGAAGTCATTAGCTGGTTTCTCTTCTTCGTTTTCATCCTAAATTTTGGGAAGCCTTATTTTTCTCACTTGAAAATTGAAGAAAATGATTAGTTTTTATGTATAAAATTCAGTTATAAGCTTGAGTTGATTGTGCTTCAATGACTTATTTGTGTTTATTCCGTTAGGACTGAATACTTCAGAAGGGTCAAATTCTTCAAATCAGCCTCATGGTACAAATAGCAGTTCTGTGGCCATTGCGATACTTGTGCCTTTTTTTGCACTTATATTTGCAGGATTTGGGTTTTATCTTTACAAACAAAGGTAAGATGTATTACTTCAGTGGCAAAAACAAAAACAAAAAAACTTTGCACAAACTTTCAATTCATACCATTTCTACTGTATTACTTCAACTCCACCTTTCCATTTCATGTATTGTTAAAATCGATATGCTGACCTGAAACCCTCTCTGCTTCTATCACCCATTGCCATATGTATACACCTCAAAGGTAGACTGCGTGTGATTCTAACTAACACTTGCTCAGCTTGGGTTTAAATTTCTTGTCACAGAACTTATTGCACATGTTATTTTTATATATTAGGTATGTTGATACTTTAGAGATATTGAGTCTACATTCAGGTTTAAATTGTAGAGATATAAACTACTGCAAAAACAATGAAGAAAACTATGAAAGCCAGGCTCACGGGCAGTGCTGAACCGTTTCACCCTGGCTGTTTTGCCTGGCTGTTTTAATCTATTATTCATCTTTGGATGTTTGAAGATTATGCAATAGTTATGTTTGTGATAGACCAACTAAATAATAACACATATGATTGTTCAGTCACATATATTCTATAGAATACAGACATTGTGAGGAGCATTATTTTTAATTTTGCACTATTTGAAAAAAATCCCTTATCAAGTAAAAATCTGCAGTCAACCCAATAAATCCATGAAATATATTTACGTATATTTACACCATTACACACTTATCTACTTAAGTAAATTCTCTTCCAACCTGACATTTTTTTTTGTATATCAGTCTGTGCTATCTAAAAAGAGAGTCCATACACACACACACACACACACACACATACACACTCACACACACACACACACACACATGCCGCAGACCCTTTTGGTCCCTGTCTGCATAGAACGGGTCTCTGGTTGCAGGTGGACAAGGAGTCAGCGAATGAATGACAGACAGAATCAACACGAGAGATTGTGTAGAATCTGAATGTAATTTTTCAAATTGAGCATCAAACTTTTTATACAGAAGAAAATAGGGAAGTTAGGTGACACATCAGCAAGGTACAAATGAGGTTACTGGATGCTTAATGACTCTTACACAAAACAGAGGAATGTAAACACAAAGACTGGCAGGAACTGGGCAATAAAACAACTGAGACAATGTCAGTTCTATCTAAGGTCAACTATAGTCTTAGAAGCCAGGTGTGAGGTCCTTACACTCCTAGGGCAAGGGCTTCCACACCCAAGTCAAGGTTCTAATTAGGTAGTTCTACTCTAGCTAACCATCTCATGAATAATGCAATACTCTAAAACCACAGCCTGATCTACTTCCTAAACCATTGTAAATTCCTGTATATGGAAGCGACTTGGCTTTTATTCTAAGTGATAGTGTGGGGGGACTTTCTACTAATAAGTAATGTAGTCTGCCATACATAACTATAATAAGAATTCTAAACTTACTTTGCTAAGCTTGCCCTGAGGTTTCTAACTCTATGTAGTAGATAATAAAGCCTGATTTCTTTCACTATCTCTCTTACAATACTAGAGGCAATTCTGAACGTCACTGAATAGGCAAGGTTCTTACTGAATTCCAAGCCCAGTAGAAAATTTACAGTTATGAAGCCACAAAAAAAGTGATTTGTGGTTGGGGATCACCACAACAGGAAGAACTATATTAAAGTGTCATACCATTAAGAAGGTTGAGAATCACTGTTATAAATTCATTGTAACACAGACATAAATACACACATATATGTGCACGCACACATGCAAACACTCACACTAAAAATGACTGGGACCTTTTAATGTTATCCTATACATTTGTTCAGGGATGCCACTTGGGACTGGAAAACTAATCAGAGGACTTGTTCATAATGAAGATTTATGCCCACTTTTTTTTTAACATCCATTAATTGCTTGTAATTTTTACAGGGGGTAAGGTAAAAATCTTCGGAAAATTTCTATATCAGCATTAGCATGTCAACTCATTATTTGCTCTTGTTTTTGTCAAGCTTAGAGTTGAGATTTCATGAAAGTTGTATTTCCTGTTATTTCTAGAAGATACTAATATTAGGTACCCTGGTCTTATGGTCTCAAAATCTTTCTACTTCATTTCCATTATTTTCCCTGAGACGTAGTAGTAGGAAGTATGGTGTAGACTTACCAACTGGGTGGGGCACCTCAGTGACTCCTATTTTTTGAATTTTGAGCATGTGTTGAACTTTATAGAACCTATTTACCAATAAATTTTTTTCTTTTACTGATAAAGGAAAAAGTCCTTTATTCTAGACTTGAAGCTTTTATATAATACATAGTTTAAATATAATGTCTTCTTTTCTGTAGCTTTTTCTTTTCTTTTCCTTTTCTCTTCTTTCCTTTCCTTTCCTTTCCTTTTCTTTCCTTTCCTTTCCTTTCCTTTCCTTTCCTTTCCTTTCCTTTCCTTTCCTTTCCTTTCCTTTCCTTTCCTTTCCTTTCCTTTCCTTTCCTTTCCTTTCCTTTTCTTTTCTTTTCTTTTCTTTTCTTTTCTTTTCTTTTTTGTAATTTATTCTTTAAGCTTTTATGACAGTCCAGACTTTATCATCCCTCAGTCCACCCTCCAACTGTTCCATGTCCCATACTTCCTCCCTACCTCGAACAGGATGTAACCATCCCCCAATTCCCACTCCACCAGTCCTCCAAACTTCCTGGGATCTAAAGTCTCTTGAAAGTTAGGTGCATCTGTTTACCCATAATCTTTTTGCTCTATCTCTTCAATTTACAAGAATAAGGACTCTATGTACTTTGAAAATATAGTATGTATTCAATGTTGAGAATGATGCTGGGAACATCAACATATACATAATAAGTGATAAGTAAATTTATGGTAATGAAAAGATACACATTGTGCTTTATGTTGTGTATAATCAGTAACTTTTATTTTTCAAGAAAATTTGAAAGACTCAATATTATTAATTTATGTTAATATGGTTCTTATATGTGATATTTATAAATATTTACTAGGCTTACAATTTCTTATTTAACACTTTTAAGTGACATTATCCCCTACTAGTGCTAATGAAAGCATATTATTTGAACACTAGTCTGCTGTTTCTAGAAGTGCCCTAACATGAATCTATCATTTTTTTGTTGTTGTTGTTCTAACAGGACTGCACCCAAAACACAGTACACAGGATGTTCTGTTCATGAAAATAACAATGGCCAAGCAGCCTTTGAGAACCCCATGTATGACACCAATGCCAAGTCTGTGGAGGGGAAGGCAGTACGATTCGACCCCAACTTGAACACAGTTTGCACAATGGTATAACACGGCAACACATTGCCTTCTTCAGAATCCTGGAAATCGACACACTGAACAGTGCACTTTTAGTTCACTGCTAAACAAAGCACACTTTTCAGGACTTGCTGGGTCACCTTTTCCTGAGGAATGATAGCGAAGAGTGTTTTTTTCATAAACTGGATCAAACTCTGTCTTCATGTTTACCATGGAGAGTTTTACAGAAATCGGGCTGCACTCTGGGAGTGCTTAATCACAGTTTATTTGCTTTTTTTAAAAAGGAGATTATTCTAAAACATAAACTTATTTGCATATATTGGAGGAGCATCCACTATCAGTATTTCTGTGCTTTATAAACTATATTAGAGGGACTGGGTTTAAAAAAAATGATATAGGGTAGAAAATAAGAGCTATACTTACCGGAGTCAATAGATCACTGGCTTCTCTTTGCTGTCAAAAGCTACATTGCACCCACATGTCTGAAGTTCACACCACAAATCTGCAGTTCATTCTGTTTATCCCAGGCATTAAATTCCTAATTTCTCTAGATATTTAAGAATGGCACACACTTTAAATATTTATGAGTGAATTGATGCCACAAAAGTAATAAGATTGCCCACCTCAATCTGGCATTCTGTGTTAATAATACAGATACTATTTTTATAAAATCATTTTCAAGTTTCTTCAGACGGGAAGGTGATTCTGTGACCTTTCTTATTTCCCTGTTATCAAGGAAACAGTTTTACCTATTGAGCTATAAAAAACTCTTTAGATGTTTGCCTCAATATTCTTTGTCATCTACAAAGTATTTTGGCTTACAAAAGTTCTTTGTAAAGATGCTTATTTTACAGTTATCTGACACAGCAGCTTGTTACCAACATTTCTAACCAAATACTACAAAGGTTTTGAAAGTCCTAGTAGAAAAAGTCAAATATGTCTGCACTTAATTTATGTCTGCATATTCTTCTAGCTGAATCTTTGATTTTACTACATTTGATTTTTTTTTAGTTTCCTTGAATAAAGAGGTACAATATACTCTGATCTACCCCTTAATATTGAATAAAAGAACCAAGAAGAAGTTCTTTCAGATCACCAATATAAAATTGTTTCCCAAATATATGTGTTTATCAAATTTTGACAGGTTATGAATGTTCTGTCTATACCCTATTTTTAAGAAGTAGGTATCAGGTACAGCCAGTGTTTTCATTGTCTGATTAAAACAGTTTATATGTTGTTAGCTCATTTAAAGCTACATCATGCTGTAGTGTTGGCATTTTTAGTTAATAGGGCATTGTCCTCCTTGTATATGTTTGTCATATTTCATTTCACCAAATAAACACATACTCATTGTGAACTCTCTGTTGTTGTCCATTTCAAGTCTGGATTGTTCTGTGAAGGGTCTCACTTTTGTATCATGAGACAAGAGTGCCTATGAGAAACCATTGCACCTGGGAGCACTGCTTGGAGCTATCTCTACATTTAGTGAATTTCTTGTAAAACACTTTGAGATACATTGTTTTGGAAATTCATACAATTTTCTCAACATTGTATTCTACTGACAGGATGCAGTTTTAAATTTTATGCCATCTGTTATTTATTCTTGTTTATTCAAATGACTGCAATAACAATGTTTCATTCACTAATGTTAAGGTTAATATGTTTAAGATCTTGTTTAAATGATGTTTCTTCTGCAACTGGCTACTCCTCTTATATTAATGCATACACTTTTGTAAAGAAGTATATTTTTATGATAAAAAAAACTTTGTAAAAGTATGATGTAAATTTTCAGTGCAATGTAAACAAATAAAAAAGGATAATTGCTTTTGTAAAATGTGTTTTCTTTTCAAATTCACCTATAGCTGTTCTGTTTATAAAAGAAAGACACAGGCCCATTTTCACTTGGTGCTTTTAAAAATGTGTACCAATTACATGTCACATTACAACAAGTAATAAAATGTTGTTTCTCCCTCTTAACTCCACTTACAAATGTGATAGTCTTTAATAGTCTTTAAAAGCATTGTTGCACTTTTTGTATGCTTAAGAAAATTAAATATATGTCTCCCCCAGAGTCCCTTGATACAGAAGAGTATGTAGTGACTCTAGAAATGACTAAATGGTAAGATTTGTTTTACTATGTGGTACATTCTCAAGTGTGGGTCTAGAAAAGGACATGATATAGAGTAAAAGGTCAGTAATTGTATGTTAATCTTTTTTTTTTTTTAAGGAAAATCACAGCATACTGTCAAAGTATTAACCTTTGAATATTTATAAATTTAAAATAAACCCAATTAAAACAATTTTAAAATACAATAGTTCATGACAGTGGATACAGGCTCATGCTGCCAAGTCTTCTATTAGAGTTTGGTCTTTAGAACACACATAGGGGAGGAAGAGAATCAACTACTATCTCCACATGTTTGCTGTTGCATCACATCATGTCACATACACACACACAGACAGACACACATAGACAGACAGACAGACACACACACACACATACACACACACACATACATGCATGTATGGAACAAGTTTGGGTTAAAGAAGATTTATTTCCTTTGATTTTAGGATGACTAGACGTAAGGGAATATTGATCTAAGAAGATATACATGTTGTAAAATTTGAGAACTACCTCTTTGACATCACTTTGATGAGTTTAGTATTCTGAAGTAATTGAAGAGAAGATTTAGAAGCTGTTGGGGAATACAAGGGACCACCAAACATTAGGTTATTTCCTTCAGAATACAAACAACGGAAGTGGTGAACACAGAACAGATACTTTCCCAACTTTAATAAGTCCCTCTGTGTCATAAGTTTATTTGTATTGTAAAAAGCAGTACATCTCCTACATTCAAATTGTACTGCAAGGTATAAAACAAGAAAGTCTTGTTTAAACTTTTATATGACTGAAACTGACTAGTAACTATTAGCATAGCTATGAAAATAGAGTTGATCTTATTACTATGATCTTGTTCTAGACTCCCTATGCCCCACCCCCTCTGATACACAGAGAGTAATGTAGTAGATAGATAGTAGATGGACCACTCTCAAGGTAAGAATGAAAAGTGGGCCAAGAAAATGCTGTGACAATTTGTATCTCAAGTAGACTTTATACTAACTTATGGTCTCTGCAAAAGATATGTTCCCATGAAGAACATTACATTGCCAAGTTATTACTATACAAAAAACCAAACAAACCAACCAAATAGGATGGTAGTGCCTGAGATGGTTCAAATCTGATTATATATATCACCTAAATAAATGAGAATTAGTGGAATTTCATGAAGATATCCATGATTTTGAACTCTGGTAATGTGTAATACAAGAGTCTATAGAGTGGCTATAGGTATACTAGCTATGCTGTCTGCTCTACCCTTAGGTTAATAAGGTAAACTGTTTTGTTTTGATGAATATCCATGAGTTCAGGGATTGGGCCAAAAGCCTTTATTAAGTTTTTAGAATTTGTCTGTACTTCAGTAACATATGACTTAAAATGCTGGTCAGATTGTGGTAACCTTAAAGCAGGAATCTTTTTTTGTTTGTTTGTTTGTTTGTTTGTTTGTTTTTCAAGGCAGGGTTTCTCTGTATAGCCCTGGCTGTCCTGGAACTCACTTTGTAGACCAAGTCGTTTTATTGAGTAAACTTTTCCAAATCTTTAATAACTTCTTGCTAATTATTTTATCATGTTCACTCTCAACTATTTCATCTGTTTCTTAGATCCACTTCTATCTCTCTACTTCAACCCAACTTGGGTTCAGTTGTTCTTCGCATTCTTTTCCCTTCTATTGTGTTTCTGTGTCCAGCCTCAATATGAGTGAGGCCTTTTGCCTTTTCTTACTATTTATTGGTTTGTCCTGTTTGGCTTTGTATCTAAAAGAAAATAGAAAGGTAGTGAATCCAGAAGAAACAGGAAGTGTTTGGGAGCTGTGAGGAAGTATAGTGAGGGGAAACTGGCAGGTATGTGTATGAGAGAATCTATTTTCAATAAAAATATAATTGTGAAAAACAAGTACCAAAAATAAAAAAATTAAGAGTAAAAAGTTTAAAAAATGAAACATAAAACAAAACAACAAAAACCATTGATTTATTTTGTTCTTGTTATATTCCTGGAGGTGGGCCGTCCACTGGAGTATACTCAACCAACCTGAAGTGACACATTTAATACAAACTGACTCTTGCTCCCATGAAACTAAAAACTGTCCATATATTTTCAATTATTTGGTGGACTTTTCATACTCCCTACTAGAACGTTGACTAGGTTGATATTACACAGGTCTTGTGCAATAAGAGCTGCTGTGAATCATGAGTATAACAGTTTTGTCACATGGAGAAGAGACTGCTGTTCTCTGGTTTTCTCTAATCTTAGACCCTTAAAATCTCCCCTCCACATTTTGCAATGATTTCCGAGCCTTAGGAATGGTATAGGATTGGATAGGATAGGATAGGATAGGATAGGATAGGATAGGATAGGATAGGATAGGATAGGATAGGATATAGGTATCTTACCTGTAGTTGAGAACTGCAGAGGCTTTTTCTCTGCACTTTGTTCAGTTGTGAAGATTTGAGCAGGGGATTTTAACTTATCACATTCTTCTGATTTTGTGCCCAGGTAAGGGTGATTTATACATCATTTCTTATTAAAGCTTTATATGTAAATTATGTATATGGCTACCATGGTGATCAAAGCTGATATTTATTAGCCTGAAAATCACTAAAAGGCCTAATTTCTATCACTGAGAATTGGGAGGGCCTGTATGACTTCTATATATTCAACTGAGGTAGCTCTATCCCCTGACTTACAATGAATCCTAAATTTAATGCGGAAAAAGATGAGGATAATATCTTACAGTTATTTTCATGGTTTATTGAGTGATTTTTGGTGTCTCATTTAAGGAAGAGGTACAGATAAGGTCACCGTTGTGTTAAAATGCCATCTCATTATTTTAAGTTACACCATTTGTGTGTGCAGCTAGGTCCTATCCAAAAGTACAAGATCTGTTTCTAATACCCCAGGGAGGGACACAATTGTTGAGTCTGTCTATTCCAGTCAGGAGCAGTAGTCAATTCAATGGCAAAAACACATTGATTTTCAGAAGCTCTAGAAGTACAAATGAAAAACCTTTAAAATCTAGGCCTGTTAGTTGTTATGCATTAGAAGTAATTTGTATCATAAAGTATAGGCATTAAGGAGTACTTGCCACACAGGAAGAACATCTGCATTTGTAACATCAAGGGTTTGAACCATTGTGTGGTCTCCTTTACATGTCCTAACAGACTGCACTGGAGATTAACAGTGATTTTAGTGGAGTTAAATTTTTCCTAACAAAGGAATTTACTGATAAGTGCTTGAAATCCCATTAAAGGTTTAGGCCTGAGAATATTCAGCAATGGGAAGAAACACAATCATGCCTTCATCTATTTATATGTGTGTGGTTGTAATTTCTGCATTTGGAATAAGATTGGTACATACTTGTGTGTTAAAGAGGAGAACTGCCAGCAATGACTCTGTTTTTCCCTGACAGACAAGCAATGCTGGTTGTTACTGTAATTGTTATAAGGTTTTGAAATTAATTTGGAACCCCTATCGTTTTGATAAATCATTCTAATACAGGAAGATGACACTTCGGTATCTGTAGAAAATTTTGGGTAGAGATTAAGTTGCATGATAGACAACATAAATGTGAAGTAAACATTGATAAGAAGAATCCCATTGAGGCCCATAGCCTGGAAAACAAAAACAGGAAAATTGCCTAGAGAATAAGGTAAGAACAAAATAGGAAAGACCTCTATTAAATTAGAAATATAGTCATACCTGATATTACAAGATTTACCCATTGATTGTTGACTTGGAGGTCACCTGGAGTCAAGGGCTTTCCCAGTACAAGCATGTTTGTGTCCTTTGAGACAAAATCCCCTCTTGGCATGTAATATTTGAGAAATTTATCTTCAGAAATCTGTTTTCTAAATGATATAAAATTTGTCATTTTATTTCTTCAAGTAGAGGAGCCGTAGAAGACGACTACTCTCAAAAGGCTTCAACAACTTTACATTCCTCTTGTTCTCTCTCCCTGGTTGATTTAACCTCATTCCAGCCTCCCTCCCTCCCATTTATCCACTAGATCATAGCTAGAGAAAAGAGAATGTGCTACATGTAATGGGAATCGAGAGACCCGAGTACAATTTTGTCATTTTTTTCTGATGCCAGGAGCAGGTTGAATAACAAAACTCTCTCACAGAGGATTTTTTCCTTCACACATGGAAGGATAGGCTGACTTTACATCCTATACAGCCTTACTAAGGCACTTAAAAATGGTAAAAGTTTTTCACTAGGACCTTGGTGAGTGTTTGCCATGGGGGTAGGATTAAATAGTTTTGCTTTTATTGCTAAACACATAGACAATAGAATGTCAACATTTTCATATGCCATCCCAGTGTAAAATCCCATTCAAAGAAATTCTAGGGCTGCCTAAGGTCCTATGAAATACCTAAGTTCTAAGATGTATAACCCATTTGCATATGTTCTAACCATTGAAGTCATGTTGCTCATTTCAGAATCAGTAAATGTCTAACATGACAACAACATTCATCCAAGAATGCCACAGTTTAGAGAGATGTCAAACATTCCTATACTTTTTTAAAAGTCTTCTTTGAAAGATGCCTAGATCTTACTTGATTTTAGTTCTTTCATTGATGAAAACTAATGGGTGTTAATGAGTTCGGATTCTTCAGTGATACATTAAAGGGGATATATCTGAGAGAGCATGTGAAGTGCCAGCATTATTAAAGAATTCTGGATGTAAAGGCATTTATTTTTTGTCTCATAGACATTTCTAAATCTGCCTACTTCTTAGGAAGTTTTACCAAGGAGAGTGCATCCATTACTTGAGTAAGTTCAATAGTCCTAATGAGAGTCATTGTTCCTGTACCTAACATATGTTCAATGTAAACCTGGTCCTCTCTTAAAACAAAACAAAACAAAAAAACAAAGCAAAGCAAAACAAAACAAAACAAAACAAAAACCAAAAACTTGCACATAAGATACCTTGTAGCTTTTACCACTTGTTTTGAAAGGGTATATTGCAAATTAGTATTTAAACTAAAATTTCCATATGTTGTCTATGTTCTTTGCTTCTGATGTATATCCCCAACATTCAATCATGTAGGCAAAAGTAATTTTGTTTTTAAATTTTGTATTTCATGAATGTATTTGAAAATGTATCAAATACATTTATGAAATAAATCAAAAGAAATCTAAGGCTAGGTAACTGTCTAAAAGAGAAAGAACAGAAAGAGCTCTTACAGAGATCATCCTTTCTACATATCTTATTTCTAGGGAATTTTGGAACAACCTCCTTTCCCTGGGAGCAAGGAATCAGTTACAACATGCCTTGTTCAGAACTACATTGAAGTGTCCTCTTAGCTGAGGGGAAATAAGAACCTGGCTTGTGGGAACCATATTTAAACATTATTCTAGATATAGTCTAACTTGCCAGTACCTGGAGTTGTTTTGACTGGTTGCCTGGAGAAGGTCAAGTCTTTCCTTCCTTTCCTCTCCTGTCTCTTTGTCTCTCTGTCACTGTCACTCTCTCTCTCTCTCTTTCTCTTTTCTGTCTCTCCTTTTTACCCTTGTTTGTTTCTTTTTCCTATAATGTAGGATTACCTCTTTCATATATAGTACATATTTCTTACCTGTAAGGATATGGAACAATCTAAAAGAAAATCCCAAAGTAGAGAAGCATATCCAGGCTCCAGTTTATCAGAAGCTGATGCATGAAGGAGAACCTACATGCTCCATTAAGTCTACACCATGGAAAGGAATTGATGCATAAGACAGACATATTTACCATTAGAGGTCTTCTGTCACCTCCTGGATCTAATCTCAAAAGTTAACAGACCAATAACATGGTCATAATTATACATCTGGGGAAACATTGCATGAGTGCAACTCCAATGCTTTTGAAAAGGGGAACAAGTTAGATTAGCATGATTGTAACAGGAACCATGGGCAAATAAAGCAGGAGTCAGTCAGTGTCTTGTGGTATGTAATTCTGCAGAAATCTCAGGAAGATCTGAGAAAAAAGAGCAAATTTACTATAAAGAAAACTGCAAGCAGGAAAGAATAGATACATTGTGGTCTAAATCCCTGTGTCACCACAATATAAATTGTAAAAATCCAATCACAACTATCTGAAAATATAACATATGCCATTAAGATCTTGCTCAAAGCTCTAATTTTTATTATTTTCATCCCTACTGAAATAAATCATATAAGTTACACAGAGTGCAGTGCAGAGGGTAGGTAGAATTTCCAAACTGAAATAAAAAACTTTTCTTTCTTTTTTACAAAAACATTATTTTTATTATATATTTTGTTTATTTACATTTCAAATGTTACCCCTTTCATAGTTTACCCTCCGAAAATCCTCTATCCTCTTCCCCCTGCCCCTGCTCCCCCAACACAAGCACTCCTGCTTTCTGGCACAGGTATTCCCCTATACTGGGGCAAAGAAAATACACAGGACCAAGGGCCTCTCCTTCCATTGATGACCAACTAGGCCATCCTTAGCTACATATGCAGCTGGAGCTATGAGTCTCTCCATGTGTTTTCTTTGATTGGTGGTTTAGTCCCAGGGAGCTCTAGGGTTACTGGTTTGTGCATATTGTTGTTCCTCCTGTGGGGCTGAAAACACCTTCAGCTCCTGAGTACTTTCTCTAGCTCCTTCATTGGGGAATCCTGTGATCTGTCTAACAGATGATTGTGAGCATCTACTTCTGTATTAGTCAGGCACTGGCAGAGCCTTTCAGGAGACAGCTATCTCCATTCAGCAAGTATTTGTTGGCATCTGCAATAGTGTCTGGGTTTGGTGGTTATATATGGGATGGGTCCCCAGGTGAGGCAGTTTCTGGATGGTCATGCCTTCACAGTCTCTGCTCCGAACTTTGTCTCTGTAACTCCTTCCATGGGTATTTTGTTCCCCCTTTTAAGAAGGATTGATTGAAGTATCCATACTTTGGTCTTCCTTCTTCTTGAGTTTAATATGTTTTGTAAATGCTACCTTGGGTATTCTGAGCTTCTAAGCTAATATCCATTTACCAGTGAGTATATATCATGTGTATTCTTTTGTGATTGGGTTACTTCACTTAGGATGATATCCTCCAGATCCATGCATTTGTATAAGAATTTCATGAATTAATTGTTTTTAATAGCTGAGTAATACTCAATTGTGTAAATTTACCACATTTTCTGTATCCATTCCTCTGTTGTAGGACATCTGGGTTCTTTCCAGATTCTGGATATTATAAGTAGGGTTGCTATGAACATAGTGGAGCATGTGTCCTTATTACACATTGGACCATCTTATATACCCAGGAGTGGTATTGCTGGATCTTCTGGTAGAACTCTGTCCAATTTTCTTAGGAACAACCAAACTGATTTCCAGAGTGGTTGTACCAGCTTGCAATCCCACTAGCAATGGAGGAGTGTTCCTCTTTCTCCTCATCCTTGCCAGCATCTGCTCTCATCTGAGTTTTTGATCTTAGCCATTCTTACTGGTGTGATGTGGAATCTCAGGGTTGTTTTAATTTGCATTTCCCTGATGATTAAGGATGTTTAATGCTATTTTAGGTGCTTCTCAGCCATTTGGTATTCCTCATTTGAGAATTCTTTGTTTAATTCAGTACCCCATTTTAAAAAAAGGGTTATTTGTTTTTCTAGAGTCCAACTTCTTGAGTTCTTTATATATAATGGATATTAACTCCCTATTGGATTTAGGATTGGTAAAGATCTTTTCCCAATCTCTTGGGAACCCTTTTGTCTTATTGACAGTGTCCTTTGCCATACAGAATATTTGAAATTTTATGAGGTCCCATTTGTTGATTCTTGGTCTGACATCACAAGCCATTTCTGTTTAATTCAGGAATTTTTCCCCTGTGCTCATATTTTCCAGTCTCTTCCACACTTTCTCCTATATAAGTTTTACTCTCTCTGATTTTATGTGGTGTTCCTTGATCCACTTAGACTTGAGCTTTGTACAAGGAGATAAGAATGGATTAATTCACATTCTTCTACACGATAACTGCCAGTTAGGCAGCACCATTTGTTAAAAATGCTATCTTTTTTCCACTTGTCTAGTCCCTGATTTTAGAGGGACTGATTCAACTTTCTCACCATTTAGTTTGATGTTGGCTACTGCTTTCCTGTATATAGCCTTTATTATGTTTGGGTATGGGCCTTGAATTCTGGATCTTTCCAAGACTTTTATCATGAAGGATGTTGGATTTTGTCAAATATTTTTCAGCAGCTAATGAGATGTTCATGTGGTTTTTGTCTTTGAGTTTGTTCATATAGTGTATTATGTTGATGGATTTCCATATATTGAACCACTCCTGCATCCCTAGAATGAAGCCTACTTGATAGTGATGGATGATTGTTTGGATATGTTCTTGGATTCAGTTTGGGAGAATTTTATTGGGTGTTATTGCATCAATATTCATAAGGGAAATTGGTCTGAAGTTCTGTTTCTTTGTTGGATCTTTGTGTGGTTTAGGTATCAGAGTAATTGTGGTTTCATAGAATGAATTGAGTAGAGTACCTTCTGTTTCCATTTTGTGGCATAGTTTGATGAGTATTGGAATTAGGTCCTCTTTGAAGGTCTGATAGAGCCTGGTGGTGGTGGTGCATGCCTTTAATCCCAGCCCTTGGGAGGCAGAGGCAGGCAGATTTCTGAGTTCAAGGCCAGTCTGGTCTATAGAGTGAGTTCCAGGACAGCGAGGACAATACAGAGAAATCCTGTCTCGAAATAAATAAATAAATAAATAAATAAATAAATAAATAAATAAATAAAGGTCTGATAGAAATCTACACAAACCCATCAGGTCCTGGGTTTTTTTTTTTTTTTTTTTTGGTTGGAAGACTATTAATGACTGTTTCTATTTCTTTAGAGGATATGCGACTGTTTAGATCATTAATCTGATCATGATTTAACTCTGGTACCTGTTATCTGTCCAGGAAATTGTCCATTTCATCCAGGTATTCCAGTTGTTTTGACCATAGGCATTTGTAGTAGGATCTGATGATTTTTTGGATTTTCTCAGATTCTGTTGTGTCTCCCTTTTCTTTCTTTCTTTCTTTTTTTTTTTTTTTGTTTTTTTTGTTTTGTTTTGTTTTTTGTTTTTTTACGAGACAGGGTTTCTCTGTATAGCCCTGGCTGTCCTGGAGCTCACTTTGTAGACCAGGCTGGCCTCGAACTCAGAAATCTGCCTGCCTCTGCCTCCCGAGTGCTGGGATTAAAGGCTTGTGTCTCCCTTTTCATTTCAGATTTTCTTAATTAGGATACTGTTCCTGTGCCCTCTCGTTAGTCTGGTTAAGGGTTTGTCTATATTTTTGAATTTCTCCTGGTTTGGTTGATTCTTTGTATAGTTCTTTTGTTTCTATTTGGTTGATTTCAGCCCTGAGTTTCATTTATTTCCTGCCCTCTATTCCTCTTGGGTGAATTTGCTTCTTTTTGTTCTAGAGTTTTTAGGTGTGCTGACAAGCTGCTAGTGTATGCTCTCTCTAGTTTCTTTTTGGAGGCACTTAGAGCTATGAGTTTTGGTATTCCTCATTTGAGAATTCTTTGTTTAATTCAGTACCCCATTTTAAAAAAAGGGTTATTTGTTTTTCTAACCCTAACCCTAACCCTAACCCTCTTAGGACTGCTTTCATGGTGTCCCATAAGTTTGGATATTTTGTGGCTTCATTTTCATTAAACTCTAAAAAGTCTTTAATTTCTTTCTGTATTTCTTCCTTGACTAAGATATCATTGAATAGAGTTTTGCTCAGCTTCTATGTGTATGTGGGCTTTCTATTATTTATGTTGTTATTGAAGATCAGCTTTAGTCCATGGTGATCTGATAGGATGCATGGGATTATTTCAATATTTTTGTACCTGTTGAGGCCTGTTTTGTGACCAATTATATGGTCAATTTTAGAGAAGGTACCTTGAGCATCTGAGAAAAAGGTATATCCTTTTGTTTTAGGATAAAATGTTCTATAGATATCAGTTAAATCCACTTCTTTCATAACTTCTGTTAGTTTCACTGTGTCTCTGTTTAGTTTCTGTTTCCAAAATTTGTCCATGAATGAGAGTGAGATATTGAAGTCTCCCATTATTAATGTGTGTGGTGCAATGTGTGTTTTGAAATTTACTAAAGTTTCTTTAATCAATGTGGGCTCCCTTGCGTTTGGAGCATGGATGTTCAGAATTGAGAGTCATCTTGGTAAATTTTACCTTTGATGAGTATGAGATGTCCCTCCTTATCTTTTTTGATAACTTTAGGTTGAAGGTCGATTTTATTTGATAGTAGAACAGCTACTCTAGCTTGTTTCTTGGGACCATTTGCTTTGAAAATTTTGTTCCAACCTTTTACTCTGAGGTAGTATCCGTCTTTGTCCCTGAGGTAGGTTTCCTGTATAGAGCAAAATGTTGGGTCCTGTTTATGTAACCAGTCTGTTAGTCTATGTCTTTTTATTGGGGAATTGAGTCCATTGATATTAAGTGATATTAAGGAAAAGTTGTTGTTGTTTCCTGTTATTTTTGTTGTTAGAGTTGGAATTTTGTTCATGTGGCTAACAAACCTAAACAAAGATGTTTAGGTTTGTTGAAAGATTATTTTCTTGCTTTTTCCACAGCTTAGTTTCCCTCCTTGTGTTGGAGTTTTCCCTTTATTATCCTTTGAAGGGCTGGACTTGTGGAAAGATATTGTGTAAATTTGGTTTTGTCATGGAATACCTTGGTTTCTTCATCTATGGTACTTGAGAGTTTTGCTGGGTATAGTAGCTTGGGATGGCATGTGTGCTCTCTTAGGGTCTGTATGACATCTGCCCAGGATCTTTTGGCTTTCATAGTCTCTGGGGAGAAATTTGGTGTAATTCTGATAGGTCTACCTTTATATGTTACTTGACATTTTTCCCTTACTTCTTTCTTGTTGTTGGGCATTTGGTGTTTTGATTATTATATGACAGGAGGAATTTATTTTCTGGTCCAACCTATTTGGTGATCTGTAGGCTTCTTTTATGTTCATGGGCATCTCTTTCTTTAGGTTATAGAAGAGTTCTTCTATAATTTTGTTCTACAGCTTAGTTTCCCTCCTTGTGTTGGAGTTTTCCCTTTATTATACTTTGAAGGGCTGGACTTGTGGAAGATATTTACTGGACCTTTAAGTTGGAAATTTTCCTTCTAGTTTATACCTATTATCCTTAGGTTTGGTCTTCTCATTGTGTCCTGGATTTCTTGGATGTTTTGGGATAGGATCTTTTTCCATTTCACATTTTCTTTGATTCTTGTGTTAATGTTTTCTATCATATCTTTTGCAACTGAAATTCTCTCTTCTATTTCTTGAATTCTGTTTGTTATGCTTAAATTTATAACTTCTGACCTCTTTCCTCAGTTTTGTATCTCCAGAGTTGTCTCCCTTTGTGATTTCTTTATTGTTTGTACTTCCATTTTTAGGTCCTGGATGGTTTTGTTCAATACTTTCACCTGTTTGGATGTGTTCTCCTGAATTTCTTTAAGGGAGTTATTTATGTCCTTCTTATAGTCCTCCATCAACATCACAAGTGACTTTAGATCCATATCTTGCTTTTCTTTTTTGTGATGGTGTATCCAGGACTTGCTATGGTGAGAGAGCTGGGTTCTAATGATGCTAAGTAACCTTGGCTTCTGTTGCTTCTGTTCTTATGCTTGCCTCCTGCCATCTGATTATCTCAAGTACTCCCTGCCCTCAATATATCTGATTGGAGCCTGTCCTTCCTGTATTCCCAGTTGAGTCAGAACTTCTCAGAGTCTAGCTTTCTTTGTGATCCTGTGATTCTAGGATCCTGTGATGCTGAGATTCTGGGTGAGTCAGACTTCATGGCAGTCAAGCTTCCTCTGAGATGCTGAGATCCTGGTGTGTCCAAACTCCTGGGATCCTAAGATACTGGGCACATTAGAGTGCCTGGAAGTGATACCTCCTTTGGGCATCATGGATTTCTTCACTGAGTTCTAAACCAAGGTAGACCGGTGCTCACCGGAATAAACCTGAGCCACTGATTGGGCAGGGTTCCCGTGTCTGTGTTCCAGCTGTCCCCAGGTACCTTTGCTTCTATTGGAACAGATGTTGTGTTCCACTCACCACTGATCCTAACATCCTGGGTGTGCTAAGGCACCTGTAGGAATCGTCTGGTGTCCATTGGACTGCTTGCCATGTTTTGGGCCCTGACACTTTTCAAGTAGTTAAATGGACAGAATCAAAGAAATCATTTTGTCCATTTATATTTTATATAGGCTCTATTTTCAAAGTCTCTCAAGTACAAATATCTCCCTGAAGACATTATTTCTTTGTCCATTTTCATGTATTGACTTTTTTTTTTTCAGATAGTACAACAGATGTATTATGTAAAATACAGACACATGTGAAATCATTCTCAAGTTCTCTCTCATTGCTAAAATTGTACATGATTTGTTTGGAGGTGGGGTAGTTTGAATGGATTTTATGCCTGTTTGTCTCATTGTATCATTTATTTACATCAAGCCAAATCTATTATGATGAGAATAGAAAGTTATTTATTCTGGAATTCATGCTCATTTTCTCAACACACAAATTTCAATTTAATTTGATTTGTGCACTTGTGTAAGTGAAGGGATCTGGAAGTTCATTCCTTCAACTTCTCATCTTTCTGGGAAAAACTTGAAGGAATAGATTCTTCAGAAACATATAAATGCATGTATTCTTTATTTGGATGCATTTTGCTATATAATAATGTTACCATCTTCCTAAAATTTCCTAAAATATTATGTTTGTACCAGGATGAGAGACAGACTCACATCTCCAGTATATTTGGGACACAAATTGGGTTGCTACATATTATTTTTTGATTTAAAAGTTTGGATTGTTCAATGGTGTTTGTGCCTGCTAATATCTCACTAGCTTCATAATGATAATTTACCAAGCTGCATTTAGAAAGAATTAACCTTTGACCTCTCACTAGCTCATCGGAGTGGCTGTAAGAGAATAAACTTTTATTTTATTTTCAAGGAAACATGAAGTTAATGAATGCAAAATAAATATCTAAGATGAAAGAATAGCTACAAATTACTTATTTTAAATCAATCACATTAAAACTACTTACTTTTCTTTTTTACTGGATATTCTCCGTATTTACAGCTCAAAAGTAATTTTTCCCCTTTCCCAGTCCCCCCAATCACAGCAGAAAATCCTATACTATCCACCCTCCCCCTGCTTCTATGAACGAGCCCACCCACCCACTCTTCAATTCCAACTTCCTTGCTATCACATTCCCCTACACTGGGCCATCTAGCCTTCACAGAACCAGAAGTCTCTCCTCCCACTGATGTCTGATAAGGCCAACCTCTGCTAAATATGCAGTTGTAGCCATGGGACACTCCATGTGTACTCCTTGGTTTGTGCATGGGAACTCTGGGGTCCTGGTTGGTTGATATTGTTGCTTGTCCTATAGGGTTACAAACCCTTTTATCTCCTTCAGTCCTTTTTCTAACTCTTCTATTGGAGACCATGGTTGGCTGTAAGCATCCACCTATGTATTTGTCAGGCTCTGGCAGAGCCTCTCAGGAGACAGCTTTTTCAGGCTCCTGTCAGGAAGCACTCCTTGGTATCCACAGTACTGCTTGTGTTTGGTAACTGTATATGGGATGGATCCCTAGTTAGGGCAGTCTCTGGATGGACTTTCTTTCAGTCTCTGCTCCATACTTTGTATTTCCTCCCATGGGTGTTTTCTTCACCCTCTCAGAAGAGCTAGAGTATGAAAACTCTAATCTTCCTTGTTCTTGAGCTCCATGTGGTCTGTGAATTATATCTTGGATATTTTGAGCTTTGGTGCTAGTATCCACTTATCAGTGAGTGCATACCCTGTGTATTCTTTTCTGACTGGGTTACCTCATTTAAGATGGTATTTTCTAGTGCCATCCATTTGTGAATTTCATGAAGTCATTGTTTTTAATAGCTGAGAAGTACTCCATTGTATAAATGTGCAACGTATTCTGTATCCATGCTTTCCTTAAGGATTCTGGGTTCTTTCCAGCTTCTGGCTATTATAAATAAGGCTTCTATGAACATAGTGGAACATGTGTCCTTGTTATGTGTTGGACCATCTTCTGGGTATGCTCAGGAGTAGTACCCCCAGGTAATATTATGTCCAATTTTCTGCGGAACTTCCAGACTGATTTCCAGAGTGGTTGTACCAGCTTGCAATCCTACCAGCAATGGAGAAGTGTTCCTCTTTCTCCACATCCTGACCAGCATCTGCTGTCATGTGAGTTTGGATCTTAGCCATTTTGACTGGTGTGAGCTAGAATTTCAGGGTCATTTTGATTTGCATTTCCCTAATGACTGTGGATGTTGAACATTTCTTTAGGTGCTTCTTGGCCATTTGATATTTCTTAGTTGATATCCCTTTGTTTAGCTCTGTACCCATTTTTAATAGGGTTATTCGGTTTTCTGGTATCTAACTTCTTGAGTTCTTTGTATATATTGGATATTACCTTTTAGTAAAGATCTTTTCATAAACTGTTGGTTGTAATTTTGTCCTATTGATGTTTCCTTTGCGTTACAGAAGCTTTGCAATTTTATGAGGTCACTTTTGTCTATTCTTGTTCTTAGAGCATAAGCCATTGGTGTTCTGTTCAAGAAAATTTCCCCTGTGCCCATGTGCTTGAGGCTCTTACCCACTTTCCCCACTATTAAATTCTGTGTGTCTGGTTTTATGTGGATGTCCTTGATCCACTTGGACTTGAGATTTGCATAAGGAGGTAAGAATGGGTCAATTTGCATTCTTCTACATGCCGATTATCAGTGGAACTACCACTATTTGTCAAAAAGTCTGTTTTTATTCCTTTTAGAAATATCAAGTTATCATAGTTGTGTGATTTCATTTCTGGGTCTTCAATTCTATTCCATTAATCTTGCTGCCTATCTCTGTACCAACACCATGCAGATTTTATCACCATTGCTCTGTAATACAGCTTGAGGTCAGGTATGATAATTTGCCCCAGACTTTCTTTTATTATCGAGAATAGTTTTTGCTATCCTGGGTTTTTATTATTCCAGATGAATTTACAAATTTCTCTTTTTAACCCCATGAAGAATTGAGTTGGAATTTTGATGGGAATTGCTTTGAATCTGTAGATTGCTTTCAGCAAGATGGTCAATTTTACTATATTAATCCTGCTAATCCATGAGCATCGGATATCTTTTCAACTTCTGAGATCTTCAATTTCTTTCTTTAGAGACTTGAAGTTCTTGTTATACTGATTTTTCACATGCTTAGGGGTAGAGTCACACCAATGTATTTTATATTGTTTGTGACTATTGTGAAGGGTATTGTTCCTAATTTTTTCCTCAGTCTATGTTTCCTTTATGTAGAGGAAAGCTACTGATTTTCTTGAGCTAATTTTATATCTACTTTGCTGAAGTTGTTTATCATGCTTAGGAGTTCTCTTCCATAGTGGAATTTTTGTGGTCGCTTAAGTATACTATCATATCATCTTCAAATAGTGATATTTTGACTTCTACCTTTTTAGTTTTTATCCCTTTAACCTCCTTTTGTTGTCTAACTTCTCTGGCAAGGATTTGAGTACTATATTAAATAGATGGGAAGCAAGTGGGCAGTCTTGTCTAGTTACTGATTTTACTGGAATTGCTTCAAGTTCTTATTTTTCAATACTAGAAACATGATTGATTTTGTTAAGCTATTGTAAATATTTGAAGATTATAAAAACATAAATATATCTTTTATCAGTGGATTGTCAGGATACAGAAATACTTACAGCTTACCACAGAAGTATCTGCACTGAAAGAAAGTGGTAAATAGAAAGGACCATGGAATTTCATGGTCTCAAAACAAGGAAGACATTTCTAAAGTAGAAAATTAAGTAATGACAAGACACAAAGACATAGGTATCTATATCACTGTAGTCTAGATCTGGACTTATATTCACTTTGACTTCCAATACATTAGAATATTCAGTCAAAGAATAGCCTAATATATTGTATCTTTATGAAATGTATCCCTTCTTGTCATTAAATTAAACTTTTCTGAAATATAAGAGAAAATCTTGAAAATTTCAATTTGTTTACTAAAATACTCTAAAATGATAATTAATAAAAGAGTGATTTGTGTTGTGTAGGAGCACTATTTGTTTTGAGACTATTATGACTTTATTGTGAATTCCCAGGACATCTGCATTATACATAAAGTTAACATATTAGAAATGATGACCACTTATGATAAAAGACTAAAATGAAAAAATAGTGAGTAATGGGTGCTAGTTTTGGGAGGGAGGGGCTCAGCTCCATGTGTTTCCTTAGGATATTTCTCATTTGCTACTGTTTGCATTTTAACGATTTATTAATTTTTATTTTATGTGTATGAGATATGTGTATGCATTTATATATGTACACCACATTTAGGCTGATTGCCTCAGATCTCCTAGAACAGAAGTTGCAGATGATGGAGAGTTATCCTGTGGGTAATAGGAACTGAATCCGGGTCATCTGTAAGAAGAGCAAGTGTTTCTAGCCACGGAGCAATGCCTCTATTTTCTATCATTTGAACATAAAGGTAAAATCATGTATAATTTAAGCATAAAACAGATAAATATGTCACATATTAAGCATCTCACAACAAAGTCAAAAGCAGAGATCCACAAGCACATAAAACCACCTACAAAAACGAACATGTCAGGAACCAACAGTAATCTCTCTTTAATATCTTTCTATATTAATGGACACAACTCACCTATAAAAAGACATAAGTTAACAGACTGGACATGCAAACAAGTTCCAGCATTTTGCTCCATACAATAAAACACACCTCAACAACAAAGACAGGAACTATCTCAGAGTAAAAAGATGGAAAAAATTCTTCCAAACAAATGGTCCAAGGAAACAAGCAGGAGTTACCATTCTGATATCCAATAAAATAGACTTTCAACCAAAAGTTATCAAGCATGATGAAGGACACTTCATATTAACAAGGGAAAAATCAACCCAAAGAAAGTCTCATTTCTGAACATCTATGCCCAAAATGCAAGAGAACCCAAATTCATAAAAAAAAACTTTACTAAAACTAAAAACTTGCATTGAACCACACACAATAAGAGTGGGAGATTTCAAAACCCCACTCTTACAAATGGACAGGTCATTGAAACAGAAACTAAGCAGAAGCACAGTGAAACTAAGAGAGGTTATGAACCAAATGGATTTAACAGATATCTACAGAACATTTCACCCTAAAAGAAAAGAATACATCTTCTTCTCAACACCTCATGGAACTTTCTCCAAAATAGACCATATAATTGGGCACAAAACAACCCTCAACATATACAAGAAAATTGAAATGATACCATGCATCGTATCCGACCACTATGGCCTAAGGCTGGCCTTCCATAACAGCAAAAACTACAGATGGAACCTGAACAACTGTTTACTCAGTGATAACATGGTCATGGAAGAAATAAAGAAAAAAGTTGAAGACTTTCTAGAATTTAATGAAAATGTTGACAGAGCATACCCAAACTTATGAAACACAATGAAAGCAGTGCTAAGAGAAAAGTTCATAGCACTAAGTGTACTGGTAAAGAAACTGGAGAGAGCTTACCCTAACAACTTAACAGCATATCTGAGAGCCCTAGAACAAAAAGAAACAAACTCACCTAAGAGGAGTAGAAGGCAGGAAATAGTCAAACTCGGGGCCTAAATTAACCAAATAGAAACAAAGAAAACAATACAAAGCATGAGGAAAACCAAAAGCTGATTCTTTGAAAGAATAAACAAGATAGATAAACCCGTAGCAAAACTAACTAAGGGGCCAAGAGGCAGTATCCAAATTAATAAAATCAGAAATGAATATGGAAACCTAACAACAAAAATGTAGGAAATTCAAAAAATCATCAGATCCTACTATAAAAGCCTATACTCAACAAAACTGGAAAATCTAGATGAAATCCATGGTTTTCTAGATAGATGGCACATCCCAAAGTTAAATCAAGAGCAGGTAAACTATCTAAACAGGCCCATATCACACAAGAAAATAGAAAGAGCCATTAAAAACCTCCCAACCAAAAACAGCCCAGGGCCAGATGGATTTACTGCAGAATCCCACCAGACCTTCAAAGAAGATCTGATACCAATTTTCCTCACACTATCCCATAAAATAGAAACAGAAGGAATACTACCTAACTCGTTCTATGAAGTCACAATTACTCTGATACCTAAACCTCACAAGGAACCAGACAAACAAAAAAAAAGATCTTCAGACCAATCTTGCTTATGAATATCGATGCAAAAATACTCAATAAAATTCTTGCAAACCAAATACAAGAACACATCAAAAGCATTATTCACCATGATCAAGTAGGCTACAACCCAGGGATGCAAGGTTGGTTTAGTATCTGAAAATCCATTAATGTAATCCAGTATAGAAACAAAATCAAGGAAAATAAATCACATCCTGCTTGGATGCTGAAAAAGCATTTGACAAAATACAACACCCCTTCATGTTAAATATTGGAGAGATCAGGAATTCAAGGCCTATACCTGAAAGCAATTTATTGCAAATCAACAGCCAATATCAAATTAAATGAAGACATACTTGAAGAAATTCCAGTGAGATCAAGGAAAACACAAGTATATCCACTCTCCCCATATATATTCAATATAGTACCCAAAGTGTTCACTAGAACAATAAGACAACAAAAAGAAATCAAGGGAATATAAATTGGTAAAGAAGAAATAAAAATGTCACTATTTGCAGATGATATGATAGTATACATAAGCAACCCCAAAAAATTCTACCAGAGAAGTTCTACTGCTGATAAACAATTTTAGCAAAGTGGCCCAATACAAAATTAACTCAAATAAATCAGTAGCCTTCTTTAAACAAAGGATAAGCAGGCTAAAAAAGAAATTAGGGAAACAACTCCCTTCACAATATCCACAAATAGTATAAAATACCTTGGACTAACTCTAACCAAACAAGTGAAAGACCTACATGACCATAACTTCAAGTCTCTTAAGAAAGAAATCAAAGAAGATCTTGAAAATGGAGAGATCTCCCATGCTCATGGATTGGCAGAATTAACATAGTAAAACTGGCCATCCTACCAAAAGAAATCTATAGACTCATTACAATCCCCATCAAAATACCAACACAATTCTTCAAAGACATGAAAAGAGCAATTCTCAAATTCTTCTGGCAAGGCAAAAAACCCAGAATAGCAAAACCAATTCCTAACAATAAAAGAACAGCTGGGGGAATCACCATCCCTGACCTCAAGTTTTACTATAGAGCAATAGTGCTAAAAACTGCATGGAATTTTTACAGAGACAGACGCGTTCATCAATGGAATAGAATTGAAGACCCAGAAATAAAACCATACACTTACTGTCACTTAATCTTTGACAAAGATGCCAAAAATATACAATGTAACAAAGAAAGTATCTTCAATAAATGATGCTGGTCTAACTGGCTGTCTGTATGTAGAAGAATGAAAATAGACCCATATTTGTAACCTTGTACAAAGATCAAGTCCAAGTGGATCAAAGACCTCAACATAAATCCAGATACACTGAATCTAATAGAAGAGAAATTGGGAAAGACTCTTGAACTCATTGGCACAGGGGGAAATTTCCTAAACAGAACTCCAATGGCTCATGCTCTAAGATCAAGAATTCATTAAATTGACTTCATAAAATTGCAAAGCTTTTGTAAGTGGACAGAGATGATTATACAAATCGGCAACCTACTGGTTGGGAAAATATCTTCACTAACCCCACATCTGATAGAGGGCTAATATCTAAAATATAGGAAGAACTCAAGGAGCTAATCACCATAAACCCAAACAACCCAATCAAAAAATGTGGTGTACAACTAAACCAAGAATTCACAACTGACGAGTCTCAAGTGGTTGAGAAGTGTCTAACGAAATGTTTAAAGTCTTTAGTGATCAGAGAAGTGTAAATCAAAAGGAGCCTGAAATTCCACCTTACACCACTCAGAATGGCTAAGATCAAAATCTCAGGTGACAGCATATGTTGGCGAGGATGTAGAGAAAGAGAAACACTCCTCCATTGCTGGTGAGATTGTAAACTGGTACAACCACTCTGGAATTCAATCTGGAGGTTCCTTAGAAAATTGGAAATAGATCTACCTGAAGACCCAGTAATACCATTCTTTGGAATATACCCAAAAGATGCCCTACCATGCCACAGGGGCTCATGTTCCACTATGTTCATAGCAGCCTTATTTGTAATAGCCAGAATATGAAAACAATCTAGATGTCCCACTGATATAATTATGGATACAGAAAATGTGGTTCATTTACACAACGGAATACTATTCAGCTGTTAAATCTACTCCAGTAGTGACAAGTGTGACAGGCCCAAAAAACCTGGGCTCTGTCCCAAGATGAAAAGTTTACAGAAACTTAGTCTCCTGGAACCATGGCATCCTGTATAATGAATGCTCCAATGTCCTTGCTTTAGTTGGTAAACAGATCGGTGTGCTTTCCCTTAATATTGCTTTATTATAAGTGCTCCTATGGATTGATTTTTTGACATATAGCTAAATTAGATTCTAGGCTCTCCTTGATCCGACCCTAGGCATGGATAGCTAAGTCACTGCCATACACAAGAATTTACCATTATCTAGGAAGAAGGAAGTTTGTGATCTAAGGAGGATCCAGATACTTAGAACTATAGATAGCTGAATTATAACCCATACCCAGGTATTTACAATAGCCTAGAGGGAAGGTGGACTATACAATAGACTAGAATCAGAACTATGGCAAGGGCATGACCTTAGGTTTAAGCTGACCTTAGGTGGGGCTATTTTTTGATCCCAGCTGTTAATATTGAATTTTATCCCAGCTGGTTCCTGCCAGTCCTTCCATGTTTGCCTTCCTCTGTATTATGTGAGAATCCGATAACCTCATTGTACCTTGCCGGTGTGTCACCTAACTTCCCTATTTTCTTCTGCATAAAAAGTGTGATGCTTGATGTGCCAAATTACACTATAATCCATGCTCCCTTGTGTCGAATCTGTTTGTCACCCCACTTTGACCGACTCCTTTGCCCACCTACAACCAGAAACCCATTCTGCGCAGATAGGAGACCCAGAAAGGGTTAGTCTGCAGCATTCAGCTATTAAGAAAGGACATCCTGACTTTTGCAGGCAAATGAATGGACCTAGAAAATATCTTCCTGAGTGAGAAAATTCAGACCCAAAAGGACATGCATGGTATGTACTCACTAATAAGTGGATATTAGCCAACAAACTAACAAACAAACAAACACCCATACAGAATACACAAGATACATTCCACAGAATTCAAAAGGCTCAACAAGCTAAAGTGTCCAAGTGAGGACATCTCAGTTCCACTTGGGAGAGAGAAGAAAGCAATCACAAGAGGGGAGGGAGGGACTTGGGAAGGAAAGTGTATGAGGTGGGGGGCAGTAGGAGGGGGAGAGGGGAACCTGATCTGGTATTGGGTGAGGGAAAAGGAATGAAGCCCTAAGAGCCAGCAGGAAGAATGTAAATAGGCAACCTCAGGAAATAGGAGGTTGGGAGGACCCCCAGAATGCACTAGAGACCTGAGAGGTAAGAGTCTCCCAGGACTCATAGGGAGGGACTTTTGATGAAATGCCTGACAGTAGCGAGAGGGAACTTATGGAGTCCACCTCCAGCCGGAAGACAGGATATCAAGTGAGGGATGGGAGTGCCATCCCACAGGCACACCTCTGACTCACAATTGTTTCTTTCTGAAAGAATTACAGGGATGGAAATGGAGAGGATCCTGAGGAAAAGAAGGTCCAGATACAGGCCCAAATTGGGATCCAGCTCAAGGGTAGGTCCCAAATTACTGAAGCAATGGAATGCTCAGAAAATGGGATCTATCATGACTGCCGTCCGAAAGACCCAACAAGCAGGTGAAAGGTTCAGATGTATTTACTTGCACTGCACCAATGGACAGAAACAGCTAACCCCTGTTGTTGAATTAGGGAGGGCTGAAAGAAGCTGAGGAGAAGGACGATTCTGTAGGAGGACCAGTAGTCTTAATTAATCTGGACCCCCAAGATCTTTCAAATACTGGACCACTAAATAGACAGCATATACCAGCTGATATAAGGCTCCCAACACACATACAGTAGAGGACTTCCAGGTCTGTGTTCATTCAGAGATGATGCACCTAACCCTCAAGAGACTGGAGGCCTCTGGGAGTTTAGAGGTCAGGTATGGTGGGGTGTGGGGGCATCCATATGGAGACATGGTGGGGTGGGGAGGAGGTGTGGGATATGGAGAAATCGGAGGGTGGATGGGGAGGGGCAGGGAGTGGAATATGGAGTGTAAAAAAGGAATTGCAAAGAAAATTAAATTAAAAAAATTATTTATGGATATTCTATATTATTAAAAGGATAATTAATTCTCTTTTGGGTTATAATTATGCTCATAACATATTATCCATCTAAAAAATCGAAGACAGACATATTGCCTGGAGCTTAAAATCAGGTTTTATTTGTCTAGACTGAAAATATCACTGACCTGTGAAAGTTTTAGAAATTAACATCTATTTATAATTAATGATTATAAACAGTAGGTTTTTATTTTATGCAGAATATAGTAGAAATTTCAAGCAGTGATCCATTTCTGTAACCAAATTTGAAATGTTTACAGGTAAAGAATTTGATACCAATTTTGTAACGGACTTCAACAATAACTTATCATCTGAAAATGTAATTTAGGTCCTATCTGTCCTGACCCGCTGACAACATATAACTAAAGCTCCAAAACTATTTTGATTGAAAGGTAAGGGTTATGTTCAATGTATGGACATAAGTGTACCTTCAAGAAATTTTCGTTGAGAATCACTGAAGTAAATAGATACAGTCTATGCTATGTCAGAAAAAAATTAATATTAATAATGGAAAAAATTGGAGCAGTGCTGTAGTATTTATTTTGAAATTTTGAATTTTTCTTACTGTGATATGTCAGAAAACGGTTTGAGAAGAATGGAATTTTGTTTCTTTATGCAGGACTCCATCAATCCCAGTTTAGCTGAGGGTAGAGTCACTTGCTTATTTGAGTCCCTGTGTAGAAATATTGACAACTACATACAGACAAACTGACAGTACCTGACTCAGTTCACCATGTGTCATTATACACAAACATCATCAATGTGTCTGCATTGCATCACACTGTAGATCAAGAGTTCTTTTACTACAGCTATCTACAACCCCTGGTTCCCAAGCAAAATAATCTTACTCTAGTTTTCATACTCATAATTCAGGTGAAATTGATGCTTATTCTTAAAAAGAGTTTTGTACATATGCCAGCTCAAAGAAATTATACAAATAGACATAATGAGGACACATACAAAATAAGAAAGTATATTTATTCTAGTATTGTTTAAAATAATGAAGTTGAAATAACTTGAGATTGACTCTTCATGTTGCACACTCTCCTTCAATGTATTATGTGTGAAATCCTGTTTCCTCCATCACATATAGACTGTTGATGATTTAGGCTGATGGATATTGACAGCTGAGGTATTATTGAATAAGTTAATATATCATGAGCACTAAACACTAGATATATTTTAGCTTAATTGATAACGAATTAATAGTTCCATATAGTAATAAAATATGGACATTTCACCATTTTGAATGTTGATAATGATCATATTTTGTCCTAATGTAGAATTGTGTATTAACCATGTTCCTGGGTTAATTCAAAATAAACACCTAATAATAGTGGTCAAATTTATAGTCAACCTGATAATACCATGGCTCATCTGCTGTGCCTAGTTGTCTTGTAGAATCACCAGAATTCCAGATAGGTGTAGTGGGAGAGCTACTGCATGTAAGAGGTTGGTTTTGTCCTCATCATATGTGCTTCGATTCGAACTAAATGCACATATTTCTTGAAACGAAATTCAGCTCTCTGAAAAATTCAACTGATTCTGTTCCTCCTTTAGCTTTAAAATAAAACCAATACAAAAACAAAATAGGACTCTCAAAAATCCTATCAGATATCCCTTGGAAAGAATACCTTTACAAACATATTGGTATGTTATGATGTATATTTTTGATAATTAAATTATAAAACAGATTTATATTGATTAAAAATATATTTTAATGAATATGTATATGTCTGTATAAATTTCCACATATACATAGGACAGATTTTAATCAGTACACACAAAAGTTAGATTTGGAGACTGAAAAAAGATATTATTCTAAGAAGTAGTTATAAATAAGCATGTTTATAGTATTAGAAATATCAAGATAAAATTAGTATTTCATTAAAGACAATACATTTTTTGCTCTGAAATTTTCCTAAAACATGATTTACCTAACTAAGACAACTTACAAAATTTTGTGACAACTATTTCTGTGAATTTTATTCTACGTAGTAGGTTATCCCTATCAGCTATGTGGCTGTAATTCTTAATAATTCTTCCATGTTTTATTTACAAAGCTAGCATATGACACTGAAATGCCAATTAGGGAAGGTGAATGTATTGTTTTGATGCTTCTATTCTCCTTTCACAAATTATCATGTCCAAAGTAACGTTTTCTTCTTCTGGATTTATTTAATGCAGGTACTTCTGAAGTATACAGCCCCCCCCAACTTATCTAGCTTCATTTATAATATACCATCTATTACCAGCCAGAGAAATTTTAAATATTTTATTTTTGTCTCAGTGACTGCTTATGGTACCAATGGAATGCAGAAGAGAAAATGATTTAGCATAAAACAGGAAGCAGATTATGAATTATTCTGAGTGAAACAATTAGGCAATGATGGAGACTTCAATAAATAGAAGATTGAAGACTGAATAGCCGCACACATATGTAATTTGGAGATAGCTATCACAGTCCTGGTATGGTTTATCTTGCCTGTCAACTTGTGAATTAAGAGATGCATGGATGTGTCTGTGGGGATATTTCATAGTAGATTTACATGTGGCAAACAATCCAAATATGAAAAGTTTCCCTGAATGTAAGTAGGACTGCCTAATTTTCAGTGCTATGGACAGATTAAATGGAAAAAAAACCCAAAAATCTAATCAACTAATTTAACATTTCACCTGCATGTTTTTGTTTTGTTTTATTTTGTTTAGGCTCCACACATGTGTAAGCTCTCTACCATTTTAAATGGAAAGTTTTGAAATGATTAACTAATACAAAATATTTCAGTTGTTTCCACCAGGCATTTTCTTACATTCAACTAATTACATTACTAATGATACTACTAATTATGCATACTAATTACATTCAGCGATTAGCATTTGGGAGGAAGAGGCTGGGAATCCTATGGAAGTTCAAGGCCATCCTGGTCTGCATAGTGAGTTCTAATATACTCAGGACTAAATAGAGAGAACCTGTCTCAAAACCTAACAAAGAAAAATTGATTAGCACAGAAAATTGTTATCAGCAGGGAAGTGGTGGTTGTGATTATTGACCTTATAATTTGGAAGATTTAGGACTGGTTCATGCATAGGATTTGGAAATATTTTTGAGAAGCCGACTAAAGAAAGTATAGAATCATAAAAGCAGATATAAAGAGACCATTGTGAAGGAAGCTAAGATGATGAAGATGTTAACAAAAATTCAGACATTGAAGATAATGCTCATGAGATTTCAGTTAAGAACAAAACTTTTGGGAAATGAAGCAGTGGTAGTATCAATCACATCCTGATAATGTATTTATATTTTGCCAATGTCCTGATATTTTATAGGAAACTCAGACCGGAGGTGATTCATGACTTAAAGAGTTAGAAATAGTAATTAAGGATAAGAAATCATCCGAATGTGATCAATATTAATATTATACATTTAGTATATATTATAATTATCAATATTAATTTTATACATTTATAGTAATATATGTATACATTGACAGTAACAGAAATATGTATTAGTCTGTATTCACAGGTTTTTATCCACTTGCAACCCTGTACCCAAAATAAAACTTGGAGGCTTAATATTGTTTACAAATTTCTTGGCCACAAGCTAGACTAGTTCCCCAACTAATTTTTAACTTATTACCCCTTTTATTCTAACATGAGTTCAGCTAAGTGGCTGGTTACCTCTTCCTGGTCTCCATGTCCTGGTTGAAAATTCTCTCTCTCATTCTTTATAAGCAGGGAGTCCCAGGTAAAAGTCCCACCTTCTAATTTCGTATCAGCTTATTGGCCATTAGATTTTTATTGACAGGTGATGCTTCCATACAGAAAACAGGAATTATATGTACATTGGTCAAAAAACAAAAACTAAGTTTAAGGACTTCCACTTTGTTTGATAATTACCCCCCATGTATACAGTTAATAATACTGTTATTATACATGTATATAAATAGTTTATTAACAATTTAAAAATAAAATATACTAAAATGTGAAAACATGCATATCTACATTGGAAACCACAGAAAATGTGAAATGTACTTAAAGACTAGAAAGATGCAATGATAGAAATATCTATGCTATTACTTTCCTTGATGAGTTTTCAAGAATTAATTTGTTATACATGAGGATTAACCACTTTAGGTTATCCAGTGTTCTAAGCTATTTGTTTTCTAAAGCTAAGCAACTTTAGAAAACTGTAGACATGCTTGTCTGTTTAAAGATAAACTCCATCTGTAGGGTGCACAAGCATCCTTGGTAAAGCATCAAGGTTTTTTATTTTTAAATATTTTTTATTGGGTATTTTCCTCATTTACATTTCCAATGCTATCCCAAAAGTCCCCCATACCCTCCCCCCGACTCCCCTACCCACCCACTCCCATTTTTTGGCCCTGGTGTTCCCCTGTACTGGGGCATATAAAGTTTGCAAGTCCAATGGGCCTCTCTTTCCAGTGATGGCCGACCAGGCCATCTTTTCATACATATGCAGCTAGAGTTAAGAGCTCCAGGGTACTGGTTAGTTCATAATGTTGTTCCACCTATAGGGTTGCAGATCCCTTTAGCTCCTTGGGAACTTTCTCTAGCTCCTCCATCGGGAGCCCTGTGATCCATCCAATAGCTTACTGTGAGCATCCACTTCTGTGTTTGCTAGGCCCCGGCATAGTCTCACAAGAGACAGCTATATCTGGGTCCTTTCAGCAAAATCTTGCTAGTGTGTGCAATGGTGTCAGCGTTTGGAAGCTGATTATGGGATGAATCCCCGGATTTAGCAGTCTCTAGATGGTCCATCCTTTCGTCACAGCTCCAAACTTTGTCTCTGTAACTCCAAGCATCAAGTTTTAAAGAATCAAGAAGCTGGTTTAACAAAATGATCCAGTACAAAGTAAGTTTGTATTTTTCTTTTCTTTTCTTTCCTTTTTTTCTTTCCTTTTCTTCTTCTTTTCTTTTTTCTTTTCTTTTCTTTTTTCTTTTCTATTCTCTTTTCTTTTCTTTTCTTTTCTTTTCTTTTCTTTTCTTTTCTTTTCTTTTCTTTTCTTTTCGTTTCTTTTCTTTTCTCTTCTTTTCTTTTCCCTTTCCTTCCCTTCCCTTCCCTTTCCCTTTCCTTTCCCTTTCCTTTCCTTTTATTGCATCTCTATCTTATCTTATCTTATCTTATCTTATCTTATCTTATCTTATCTTATCTCATCTCATCTTTATTTTATGATTATGGCTGTTTTAGTAAATGATTGCTTTAATACCACGTTCATGCCCATTGTCCATGCAGGCCAGAGAGGGTATAGGATCCTTGGAACTAGAGTTATAGATGGTTGTTAGCCATCATGGTAATACTGCGAACCAAAACTGTGTCCTCTGAAAGGGGAGAGAGTGTTCCTACCAATTGAGCTATCTTTTCAGCATCAAGCATGTCAGTTTTGTAAGGATGCTTTCTAGTACAGAAGTTTGATTTTCTCTTGCAAGCTTATAAATATTCTATTATGATTTCATGAAGTACTTTTTATTTCTTTGATTTCATTCTTTTTCTCAGAAGTGTGGTATTAAAATCTTATTTCGAAATTGAGATGTATCTATCACAGTCTCCATAAACTAAGACTGACAACAAAATGCAAGGTCACCTTTCTATTATTCTAGTTCAATACCACAGCATATTTCTCTTTTAAAAAAAAAAACCATAAATCTCATTTATAAGCAACATCTCAGTTCAACATACTTAATCATCAGGGAAATGCAAATCAAAACAACCCTGAGATTCCACCTCACACCAGTCAGAATGGCTAAGATCAAAAATTCAGGTGACAGCAGATGCTGGCGAGGATGTGGAGAAAGAGGAACACTCTTCCATTGTTGGTGGGATTGCAAGCTTGTACAACCACTCTGGAAATCAGTCTGGCGGTTCCTCAGAAAATTGGACATAGTACTACCGGAGGATCCAGCAATACCTCTCCTGGGCATATATCCAGAAGATGTCCCAACCGGTAAAAAGGACACATGTTCCACTATGTTCATAGCAGCCCTATTTATAATAGCCAGAAGCTGGAAAGAACCCAGATGTCCCTCAACAGAGGAATGGATACAGAAATTATGGTACATTTACACAATGGAGTACTACTCAGCTATTAAAAAGAATGAATTTATGAAATTCCTAGCCAAATGGATGGACCTGGAGGGCATCATCTTGAGTGAAGTAACACAATCACAAAAGAACTCACACAATATGTATTCACTGATAAGTGGATATTAGCCCAAAACTTAGGATACCCAAGATTTAAGATACAATTTGCTAAACGCATGAAACTCAAGAAGAATGAAGACCAAAGTGTGGACACTGTGCACCTTCTCAGAATTGGGAACAAAACACCCAGGGAAGGAGTTACAGAGACAAAGTTCGTAGCGGTGATGAAAGGATGGACCATTTAGGGACTGCCGTATTCAGGGATCCATCCCATAATCAACTTCTAAACGCTGACACCATTGCATACACTAGCAAGATTTTGCTGAAAGGACCCAAATATAGCTGTCTCTTGTGAGACGATGCTGGGGCCTAGCAAACACAGGAGTGGATGTTCACAGTCAGCTATTGGATGTATCACAGGGCTCCCAATGGAGAAGCTAGAGAAAGTACCCAAGGAGCTAAAGGGATCTGCAACCCTATTGTTGGAACAACATGATGTACTAACTAGAACCCTGGAGCTCTTGTCTCTAGCTGCATATGTATCGAAAGATGGCCTAGTCAGCCATCAATGGAAAGAGAGGCCCATTGGACTTGCAAACTTTATATGCCCCAATATAGGGGAATGCCAGGGCCAAAAGAATGGGAATGGGTGGGTAGGGAAGTGGGGGGCGCTATGGGGGACTTTTGGGATAGCATTGGAAACGTAATTGAGGAAAATATGTAATAAAAATATTAAAAAAAATAATAAAATAAAATAATTTATAAAAAAAAAAACATAAATCTCATTTATAAGCAACATCTCAGTTGTGAAGGACAAGGAACTCTTTAAAAGACAAGGAATAAAGTAGGTGATTTATATAGGTATGAACTAATTGACATATAACAGCCAGAAACAACTAAATAAAAAGTGAACAGTTTTTATATTTTCCTGTATATAGAAAAATGGAACTCTTTTGGATATATCTAGAAAATTATGGAAAAATTACCTGGCTATGATTTCAAAAAATGAAGGGAAAATTATTAGTGAGACTCTTGCTAATATATTTTGTTTGGAGGGGAAGAGTTTTGCACAGAAGTATTAAACTCTATCACATCCAGGCTCAGGTGTGGAATGACTAAAGAAGGACAGAAATGTGCTTCCTCTGACACTGTGAAGTGTGGTTCAAACACTTAAATCATCTACAGAAGTAAATATTTTCCAAACTCAAAAGTGCCTTTGGTTATTTATGCTACATTAGTTTTAAAAACTACCTGAAAATATCAAAAAAGCATGCAAAGAATTGCAAATGAATTTGGGTATAGAAACTCTCTGCTTTGTCTTTGATCAATAATTTCTTTAAAATTCTACTACATGGTACTATTATATAAGCATGGATAGCCTTCCTTAGCTTTTTTCTTTATTCCAAAAATCTCAGCAACCTAACTAACCAAACACAAGCTGAACAAGGATAATGATAATCAACCTGAAGTGGATGGGGAAAATTCCAATACAAATAACTACATGCAACTAAAGAGTGGCGAGAGTGAGAGAAATAATCTTCTCTAGGGAAGAGCCCAATAATTCAGTATTTAGCCAAATGATGATGCCTAAATGCACATACAAGTAATATTACAAGGACAGAACAGGTTATAGTTAGGAAGATATATTGCATATATATATATATATATATATATATATGAAATAACAAAGAAAAAGGCTACATATTGCAAAGAGAAAAACAATGCATGGGAGGGTTTAAAGTGTAGGAAGGGAAAGGGAAATGTAATTAGTTTTTCAAAGTAATAAAAATATTTATTGAAGTATGGTACATAATTTCAGTTTTAGAAAGCATGAGACAAAAAACAAAAAAGCAATCCAAACCAAACCAAACAAAATCAAAACTAACCAAAACAAAATCTGCAGGTTAAACTGTGAGACAATTTAATCAGTCATTTCTCTTTGGGTTAGGAGCATAGTTCCAGGCTCTTTCTAATGTCTTCATTCTCAAGACTGGAGACCTATTAAATGTTTACTATTTATTCTGGTATAATAAAGGTCTTATATTCTTACTTAATTCTAGAGTGTAATTCTCTTTATTTGGGTATTCAAATTTCCTCTGAATTCTTCAACCATTTTTTTTTTAGCCTTTCTATGCTATTCCTGAATTGCAGTTATGTTAATTTATGCTTTCACATTTTGTTTTCCTCAATCTGTCCTTTCCCCACATGGACAAAATAATTCTTGTAATTTTGAGACACATTTCTTTATAAATGCATCCAACGTGTCAAGCTCTTGATTTCTCTCCTATTTTAAGATATATCTTAAGAAAATCATCTGCCAGTACCTCCAATGGCAGACTGTTCCAGCTTTTGACATTTAACATTTTGAAATATATTGTAAGGGTCTTTGATTTGAGAAGAATGATATCCCAGACTCAAATAGTATGGAAAATCCGAGAGTGTTCATTCTGTAGAAATCCATGATGAAGGAGCATACAATTCACCATGATGGAACAGGATGAAGACAGAGGTATGAGATACATAGGATCCACTTAACGCCAATTAGTGAAATTTCAGGAAGGAGTAGGTGAGCTTTATCCTGATTGGTTGTCTCTATTTCCAGGGGTATGAGTGTCTCTGGGATTGGCTAGGGCTCCTGAAACTTTCCAGGAGGAGCCTAGAAACTATTGTTGACTTATCTGAACTGTTTGGCTTTGCCCCAGGCTAGATGACAAAAGGAGCTCCTGATTGGCTGCCCACAGGGATACAGTTTTTCCAGTAACTGCCTTGCCCAGACCTGTCTGCTCTTGGAAATATAAACTTAGGCCTAGACTCTCAAACTGCGAGTCTGGAGCCTATCATGGAGTCTGCTTGGCTTAGTCCTCTCAATATCAGATAATGTGATAAATAATTTTAAATATAATAATTAGCAGCTATAAAGAAAATAAGTCTACATCAGTTTTACACAGTTTTACTGACCCAATTCCTGGTCCAAGTGGGACCCTCTAGAGCCCATAGGAATCAGGAACTGCAGTGCAGCTGGGGACATGATTCTTCCAGTTTCCATCTGTGTCCTGGAGCTGACCCTGTGCCACAGCTATCCACACCCCAATCAGATCTGGAGAGAGCTTGTTTCCCAGGAGTGCTGACACACCTAAGATCATAGATGAGACCATCACTACTGGCTCAATACCTGGCCCAAGTGCAACTTGCCCAGAGCCCTTACCAGGAACCAGGAACCAGGAACCAGGAACCAGGAACCAGGAACCAGGAACCAGGAACCAGGAACCAGGAACCAGGAACCAGGAACCAGGAACCAGGAACCAGGGAGCACCTGGGAACATGTAGCAGGAGACACAATCTTCCAGTTTCCATCTGCAATCTGGAACTGATCCTGTGCCACAGCTATCCAGGTCACTTCTTAACAACCACCAATCAGTAGGAAAGCAGAAGTTACAGTTGTACCTAAAGACATTTACTTATAAAAGTTTATGGTTTGGTTTCCAGCTACAGCCATTCTTTTTTAAAGGCAACAAGTTCTAAAATAGGGCCCCAATCAGATGGGTGCCAAGCTGGAAATCCCCTTGCTTGTTTGCTGGCCTCTATGAATGCGTGCTTGAATGCTCAGTGCTTCACCCTTCTGTCCTACTGCATGAGTGATGACTGTGTGACACTGGCTTGAACTTGAATAAAGTCCCTTGTTCTTTTGCATTAGAATCGGCCCTTTGGTGATATTTTGGTGCTTGTAAAATTAGCAAAACATCTTGGTGTGTTGGCCTGGAACACTAAGACCCCTTAAGAATCCAGATCTGAAAAAAATCTTAATGCTAGCCTATAAGGAATTCCTGTCTGTATGTCTGTGTGGAGTTGCAATAATTCTGTTCTCTGTGTCTGTGCCATGCAATACAATTTCTGTTCCTTGTATCTATGCCATATTGCCATCATTCCATTCCTGTCTGTGTCTGTCTATGTGTCTGTGGAGAACTGCTATTATTCTGTTCTGAAAAGAGGCCTAAAAATGTGTATTTCATGGTTAGTGCAACTGGGGCAGAAGTGCTAGATAGCCTTCATTACACAGGACTGGAAGACATTCCAGACTTTGAGAGGGAGGAGACCTCTAGTGTCTCAATCAGGGCTGGGTACAGGCTCAGGTAGCCATGGCTACTTTTCCTCCTGAAGGAGGGTAGAGGATGAATCTTTTTGTGTTTATATTTGTTTGTGTTCCTGTTGAATAATTGTCTACTCTTGCATTTCTTGTTATGGGGCAACATTGACTTTGACAGATTTAGGATGGGACAAGTACCTTTTACCCTTCCAGAATTATTTCTCAGTTACTTTAAAGATGTTAGGACCAGAGGACAGAACATTTCAGTAACCACTAGGAAAGAGAAATTAATAAAGTTCTGTAGGTCTGAATGGACAGGATTTAACATCATCTGGCCCAAAAGAGGTATTTCTGGACTTTAGACTGGTAAAGGCCTTGAAAACATCATTTTCAGACCTAAGTCTAGCCAACTGGATCAGGTATCCTATGTACTGTTTTGGAGGGACCTACTAGAGAATCCTCCTAACTGGCTTAAATCTTTTGACCACAGACATCAGGCAGAAGTGTTCACTTTGGCTAACAAAAAGACCAAGGATGAGAAAACAGAGACACCAGACCATCTACCTCCTCCTACACCAGCTCTCTATCTGGTCCTCCAGGGATAAATGAGAAGGATGTCATTTTTCCACCCCCATATTGTTCTTCTCCTTGAGCAGAACAGCATCCTCTGCAGTCAGAACCACAGGCAGTAGAACAGGCCTGGCTCACAGATTCACAGCCTTCAAGGGGCAACTCCCAACCATGAATTCATTATCTTGCTCTTGGAGGCAGAGGGCCTGGTTGATGATCAGGGGAACCAACCCCACTACTATTGGCCCTTTGCCACTAGTGACCTTTACAACCAGAGAGCACAAAACTCCCCATTTTCAGATAATCTTTGAGATTTAGTTAATCTCTTGGAGACAGTCCATTTTACTCACTTAATATGATTGACAACAGCTCTTACAGGTTATCTTCACTGCAGAAGAAAGAGAAGACATGCAGATAAAGGCCAGGAAATTGTTTCTTGGCCCCAATGGTGGCTTTCCTTTGACATTCCTGGTTTGTGACTTCAATACTGCTGAAGATAACGGAAGAGTCTTAGTCTACTGCCAAGCTCTATTGGCAGGACATACCAGCTCAATATTTTGGCCATGGTATATGGTACTAGACAGGGAAACAATGAGAGCCCTGCAGATTTCTTGAAGAGGGTTATGGAGGCATTTCAACAATACATTCCGAATGATCCAGAATCACCAGAAGTGAAAGCAGCAGTAGCTCTAGCCTTCACCAACAAGGCAGCACCAGATATAAAGAGAAAACTACAGAGGGTTGAGAGATTAAGAGAAAAGAGTCTGAGAGAGTTAGTGATAGTGACAGATAAAGTGTTTAATGGAAAGTAGAGTGTGGAGGAAAAGCAAATTATGGCAGAAAAATGGAGCAAAGACAGAGGAAAGAGCAGAACCATCAGACTCACGACCTTACAAGGATCATGATGGCAGTCAAGGTCAAACCAGAGAATAATAGGAGATGCCTAAAAACAGATGACTTCTGGATAAAGAGGTAAAGGCGGTCCCAAGCTAAGAGTTCACCCCTACTTGGGAGAGAACCAATGTGTTTATTGTGAGAAGGCCACTGGACCAAGGAATGCCCCAAGAAAAAGAAGTCCATCCAAACCATGGCCTTAGAGGATAGAGATGGAGATGTGGAATGGGAGGGTGGGGTTTGGACTCTCCTCCTGAACCTGGGTAACCCTAAGAGTGGAGGGGAAACCCACCAGCTTCCTTGTTGATAGTGGAGCTCAACATTCTATCTTGCTTAAACCTAAAAGTACAGTCTCTTCCAAAAAGTCTGAGGTCCACAGAGCAAAAGGAATTAAACAATGAAGTACCTGAAAACAGTGGTCTTGGGAATGGATTGAGTAACCCACACATCCCTTTTTGTACCAAATATCCATACCCCCTCTTGGGAAGAGATCTTCTGATAAAAATAAAGTTACAAATATATTTATCCCCAGAAGAAGCCAAACTATTAGATTCTGATGAAAGCCAATTCATGTCCTGACCACCACTCTACCCAAACAATCTCAGTTATTTGACCTTCTACCTACCTCAGAGGATGAAATTGCAACTTGGCCCAGTGCTTGGGTAGAGACACAAAGAGTCAGGATGGCTAAACATTGGAACCCAATCTGGATTGAGATCAAGCCAGGACCAAAGACTGAGTGGGACTGACAGTAGTACCTCATGGCTCTGATTGCCAGAAAGGACATAATCCCCCATATCAGGAGGCTACTAAATGTGGGGATCCTGAGGCCATTACAATCAACCTGGAATACCTCCCTCCTCCCAGTCAAGAATTAATGATTACAGACCAGCACAGGACTTAAGAGAGGTAAACAAACCAGTCCTGGAGATCCACCCAACAGTCCCTAATCCTTACACCCTTCTGAGTGCTATTGCTCCCGAGTGCCAAAGGAATATGGCACTGGATTTGAAGAAGCTTTCTTCAGCCTATCTGGCACCAAGAGCCAGGACCTCTTTGCCTTTGAATGGCATGATCCTGAGTGTGGGATTAGCAAACAGCTAACTTGGACCTATCTGCCACAAGGATTTAAGAACTTACATATAATCTTTGATGAGGCCCTTCATGAAGACTTGAGTGAATACAGAATACAGTACCCTAAACTTGTCTCTTTTACCGTATGTGGATGACCTCCTGATGGCAAGTGAAGTCAAACAAGTGTGCCTGAGGACCTCTTGGAGGCCCTGGGGAATTTGAGCTATTTAGCCTCCACTAAGAAGACCTAACCCTGAAAACCACAGGTGACCTATCTAAGTTACATATTAAGAGAAGATTAAAGGAGACACTCTGAGACCAGGAAGGAAATTGTCCTGCACCTCCAAATACCCAAGACTACCCACAAGGTAAAGAAATTCTTGGAGTCCACTGGACTCTGCAGAATATGGATAACAGACCTTTCAGAAATATCTAAGCCACTATATGAGGTCAACAAAAGGCCTTCTGAGAGCTTTATCTGGATGAAGGGACACCAGAAAGGCTTTGACACCTTAAAGAAAGACTTAATTTCTGCACCAGCTTTGTAATTGCCATATACCACTAAGCCCTTCCATCTCTTCATGGACAAGAGATCTGGAATAGTAAAAGTCCTATTGAGTCAGAAAAATCAGGCTTAGGTGCTGACCAGTAGTAACCTACCTGTCAAAGAAATTAGATCCAGTAGTCAGAGGCTTCTCCCCCATGTTTTTGCATCATTTCTACCACAGACCTCCTACCTAGTGGGCATGTACTATAGAGCTCACTCCATGTGTCCATGGGACCATATTACATCAAGATAATGAATTCTGTGTACTTGTTCAGCTATTTCCTAAGATCATCTACCACATAGACAACTAAGTCCAAGACTTCCTGGATGGAATATCAAACTTGGCCCCTACTAGGGTCAAGTAAAAATCTCAGCCCTGACATTAGATCTCATGGGATAAGGTATAACTGGCACTGGCACCAGTATAGCCTCTCTAATGCTGCAAAACAAACAAGATACTTATATAGAAAGACTAAAGAAAGATAGCTATCACTTCCACTGAGACTGTAGGTTCCCTGGCAGAGGTACTACTACAAAACAGAAGGGGCCTAGATCTGCTGTTCATACAAAAAGGAGGACTATGTTCAGGCTTTAAAGGAGAATGTTGTTTCTATATTGACTGTTCAGGGGTAGTCAGAGAATCAATGGCCAAAGTTAGGATAGGCTTTGCTTAATGTAAGAGAGAAAAAACAGTCCCAAGGATGGTTTGAATCTTGATTTAACAGTTCTGCTTAACTACTCTGGTATCTGCCTTTCTGGGGCCAGTTCTTATCCTGCTTATACTCCTTACTTTCAGTCCCTGCATCCTAAACAGATTGGTCCAATTCCTGAGAGAGAGACTTGGGCTATTCAGTTTTTGGTCATGTGGAGTCACTATCAGTTCCTCCAAAACCTGGACAATGAGGCCTTCATGCTCCAGAATGCCCCATGATTGGGCCTTCTAGTTACCAGAGAAAGGGGTGAATGAGAGACCAGGCCAACTTCATCTTGGGTTAAGGCTCCAATTTAGAGAACCTAACTTAAGGTTGAACTCCATTTAACCACCTGGCCTGCACCTAGCACTGGTCTCCAGGTTACTCCCTAGCACCCACCAATGAGAAGGAAAGCAGAAGTTACAATTGTACCTAAAGATATTTACTTGTGAAAGATTATGGTTTGGCTCCCAGCACCAACAAATAATTTTAAAGGGCAACAAGTTCTAGAATAGACCCCAAATCAGATGTGTGGAATGCTGAAACCCCACTTGCCTGTTTGCTTGCCTCTATAAATTCTTGAAACTGGAGCCAAGGCTTCACCCTCTCATCCTGCTTCATCAATGACAATAGTGACAATAGTGTGTGTGACTCTGGCTTGAGCTTGAATAAAGATCTTTTTTCAATTGTATTGGAATTGGCTTCTTAGTAATATTTTGGGGCTCAAAAACAAGCACAACTGCAGCTTTTCTCCCTGGTTTTTGCTACAGTTCCTGTTTTTATCAGATTCTGTCTGGCACTCCTGCCTTGGCTTTCCCATTGTTGCAGAATATATTTGATAACTGTGTGAAGATGAGATTGGCTTATTTACTGGGAAAAAATGTTTCTAGTTGTGGTGTTGTTCAGATTTAACACATACTTTTAATCCCTCTGGCTGAAATAGAGACTCCACTTAGTATACACCTTTAATCCCAAACAATAAAAGTAAAGTTAGTTTACATTAGGAAGTACCCATGTTTGAAAGCAATGTCTAATTGTGTATCATATAAATTGATGAATCAGAGAAAGATTTGACAGAACAATATATGCTTATGTCTCATGTGAACAGAGAGAGGAAAGAGAGGTGACTTAAGAGAGAGCAGCACAGAAAAGAGAAGACAGTTTTACCAGGAGAGTTTTACAGAGACAGACTGATGAAAGAACAAGATAGACACACATGAAGCCAGAGAATGACAATGAGCCAGAAGATTAGAACAGATTGCCATAAGTAGCTTTCAGCCCAGCAGAACATAAAGTCAGAGTCTGAGAGGAAAACCAGATTGAGTCAGTCAGCTTGGAGAGGAGTTTGAGCCAGAACAGGTGAGTTGATCCAGCCATTCAGTGTTCAGAAAGAATTGTAAAGAGTAAGCTTATTTAGCAGCAAGTGTCAGCATCTGAAAATATTCTAGGCCTAGATTACACAGAAGCTAGAAGATTCCAAGCATAGGTCTAAGTTAGCAAACAGAAGCAGCCTCCAAGAGAATGATTACATCAGTTGAACAAAAGTGTATTGTACACTAGATAGTAGAGTATAATGACAAGTCAAATGAATTATTTTCTATACTGAGTTGATTTGGGACATTGGGATTTATTAGAAAAACAGAAAAGTACCCTGCGCATACAGTATTCAGGTCAGTGACAAGTTACTTTTGCAAGCATCTTGGTACCACCCTGTATATGGTAGGCTTTTATCCTTGTGATAAAGTAGAAAGCAGATACAGAGGTACTGAACAGTCAGTTCATACTTGAATGAGAAGATAGATACTTTAATTTTGGTGTAATTTTATTTGGTGTATATGTAATTTGGTGTAATTTTATTACCTAAGTCTTGTGTGTCCCTGCCTATTATGTTATTTACAAATGATTAGTTGAGTAAATGCATAGGCTAGGTAAGACAACCAGTTTTCATCCTAAAGGACTGCACTTCTTTGTGCTAGGCACATGCCTACAGGTGAGCTTTATTGTAAGACTGGTGTTTTTTTTTTTGTTGTTTTTTGATTGTTTTTGACTATTGCCATGTTCTCCTTAAAATTGCCTTGGAAGCCTCTTCACTGAGCTTCATGCATCTTTGTTAACAAGCCTAAGTCACCAGACCTGGATAATGACAAATCTTTTAAGGACTCACTGTGTTTGTTTGAATAAAAAAGCCCTTCATAGGTCCTTCTGACTGGTCCTTTCTGCTGGAACAGACTGCTAGCTGTTAAGAATGAGGACATCCTGAGTTTTACTGACAAATGGATAGAACTAAAAAATATCATCCTCAGTGAGGTAACTCAGACTCAAAAGGACATGCGTAGAATGTACTTACTAATAAGAGGATATTAGACAAAAGAAAAAAAAAAGTAGGACAGAACACCCAAGATACAGTCCACAGAACTTAAAAAGGAGAACAGGTTGAAGGGCCCAAGTGAGGAAGCCTCAGTCCCACTTGGGAGGGAAAAGAAAGCAATCACAAGGGGAAGGGCAGAGGGACTTGGAAGGGGAGAAGAGGGAAACATGATCTGGTATTGGGGGGCGGGGGGGGGGGAGTAGGACTGATGCCCTGAGGGCCAGTAGAAAGAATGGAAACAGGCAACCTTAGGAGGTACAAGGTTGAAGGTGGGGTGGTGGTGGTGGGGAACATCCAAAATGTAACAGACACCTGGGAGGTGAGATACTCTCAGGACTCAAAGGGAGGGACCTTAGATGAAATGCCCTACAGTGGGGCGAGGAAACTTGTAGGGCCCACCTCCAGCCGAAATCACTCCTAAACTGTTCCCATTTAAGTCAGAACTAAAGTAGAGGTGTTGGCAGCCTCCTAGAAACTAAAACAGCTTCAGAGACTAGATTTACCTTTCAAAGGTTGGAAATGTTTGGGTAATCACAGGTACCACCTTTTATAAGAGTTAGAAAGCAGAAATCTCAATTCTCCCTTGTACCTTTCTCTACTGTCTAACTGATGTGACTGTCTCTCTGTCACTGCATTTCTGCTGAACGGAGCCTCAGGCACTAGTCAAACAGGTTGGTATCATCAGACATAATTTCCTCAAAGCAGAACTCACATCTCTGGCTACAATGGTGACTCTCCACTTACTTCAGTACTTTAAAAGGCTGCAGCATGCATACAAAAGACTTTCGTTTCATTAAGAAAAGGTTTTGAAAGGTCCTCAGATGATGAGTTTATTTTGTCTTGTCTGGATAGAGGTTTGATTTGCTCTTGAATTTTCCAGGGTGGAGACTAGGAAGAAGGCACAGGGTGTGGAGGTCTACTCTGTGGTCATCTCCCTCATCCTCACCATCCACTGACAGAGCAGCATCCTTGCTTGAAGAACTGAACTTCTCAGATTTCTTTGGCTCAGGTACAGATCTGAATTCTTGATCTTTTTTGCCCTCATTCCTTTCATCCCCAGGACCATACCTGGAGTTTCCAGTTTGGCCTTGTGTGACACTCACCCTATCTACTTTATTTTCAACTTTCCTTGATGGTTCTTCCTCAGAGGGCTGAGCTGGAGTACTTTATCTCCACCATTTCTGGGGACTGCTGGTCTGTGTCTGAGCTCCGAGATCAAGCAGGAAGGTTAGAGCTTCGCTTCACCCACACATTCTTCTTTGGTGGAGGGGCTGGCATAATCTTTAGAGACTGGTTTAAGAGGCTTAAAGGTTAGAGAGTGACAGTCTTCTTTATTGAGGGTTTCATTTTCTAGAGATGTCTCACTCTTTCCATTGTGTATCTCAGTCTGAGTTACTTTTGCCAGATGTGGCCACAGTCCCAGTCTGAGATGACTCACTTACTGTTCTCCACCATTCTCTTCCTGAGTTTCTTCACTTCCCCGATTTGGGTGTCTCTCCAGGGAGCTGGAGGTCTAGTTTTGGCTCATCCAACTGACACTGCAGCTTCTGCTCCTCTTTCTGTAGCTGTTCCTCTGTTTCTCTTTCTCTAGCATTTGTGTCAACAGACTTCACCTGATTATGTGTTTATAAAAAGATATAGAGGTGTAAGATATGTTCTATGGGGGTGTGGTGATGTATGGTGGGAGGGGGTGCCTCAGCAGGACCATGTCGAGGCATCTCTTCCCCATGAGGGACCAGCCACAGGAATAAAGTTTATTCAGGGCATGGGGAGGGGAATTAAAAGTGTAGTAGAGGCAGAGAAAGGCAGAGAGAGGGAGAGAGTAGAGAAGTAGAGGCGGGCCAATGGCCATGAGCACGTGGAGAGAGGGTGAAGGGAAGGGGGAAGGGAAGAGCTCAAGATGGTAAGAGAGAAGCAAGGGGGAAGCAAGAGAGGGAGGATGGGGCAAGTAGCACCTTTTATAGTGGGTCAGGCCTACCTGGATGTGGCCAGATAACTGTAAGGGGGGAAGCATCCTTGGCTACTGCCAGGTAATTATGGGGTGGAGTGTAGACAGAATGCTAAAATCACCCCTCCAAAGATAAAAGCGGCTGGGATGCACTAGGTGGTACTAGCAGAGGAGTCATCTTCTTTAGGCATACTCTGAAGTTTTAGATTAAGTTTGGGTCTTTGGCCTGGGAGTGGGGTGAGGGGCAGGTATGGAGGGGGTGGAATGTGGGGGTGTGTCGGGGGGTAGGGTTGGGGAGATATGGAGGTGGCGGAGGAAGGGGGGGACTTGAGGGCGGCCCTGTCATCACGCTTATAATTATCCTAAGAGTAATCATCCCTGGAGTTCTATGATGAATCATCCGTTCTGCCGTATCTATCTTCATAGCCATCCCCACCTCCTCTGTAGTCATCGTCCCTCTGAAACCCACTTCCAAATGCTCTTCTGCCACTGCCCATCCTGGAGTCACAGCACTGGTCATAATCTCAGCTGCTTATGTCATCATAATGATTCTGGACCTCATAGAGGCTCATGTTTCTGTGTGGGCCATCTTGATGATGGTCCAAATACCCAGCCCTATACCAGTTTGAATCTTAGCGATCTCAGTACTTGTCTCCAAAGTTATCTCCTCTTTTAGGTAGATAGTCATCAAAGCTGTCTGTGGCAAGACGGGGCCTCCAGTCTGTGTCTGTTTTGTCTGAATTTCCAATTTTTATCTTGACCAAAAGAACAGTCATCTCTGTCTTTATCCCGTCCTTGATTAGCAACATCCACTCGAATTCTCCTGTTAGTAGAGACTTTTCATTGAGACTCAGAGCACTGAGCAGAGAATTCAGGTCCTTAAATTCTGCATAGCCAAACCTGTCTGGATTGCTGGATTCACGAGGTAAGCCTACAGCAGTGATATTTAATCCTCTAAAGAATTCTTTAATGGAGTCTTCTGTGACATCATAGACTAGATTCTCTAGGAAAGCAGTATAGGGTGGCAACCTGGGAAGAGGGTCAATATTGGGTTCCCAAGCAGTCCATGGAACAGTGGGAAGTATGGAACGGCCAATTGGAGGTTCCCTCTACACCATCATCTTTACTATGTCAAATTGTTGACACATCTCCTTTCAGATGTCTGTGTCATCAGCCCAGTTGACTGGTTTGGGGACATAGGTGGTTCCTTCACCAGTTCCCCCATCCTCAGTTATAAAGTCTGTTAGGGAGATCATCTTCCCCTTCTTTTTGGTTGAGGCTGCCATGTTGGGAGAGGGAGAGAGAATGCATGAGGTCAATAATACTTAATCCTTTTAGATACTCCTTTTATGTTTTCTATTGATTACACATGTGCACACACCACACCCACACATGCATGCACACACACACACATACACACAATTGACAAACAGAAAAAAGTGAATGAGCAAGATAGTGGGTAGTATAGAGAGCCAGAGAGGTAGAAAGATAGAGATAGAGAAACAGAAAGAGATAAGAAAAGATTACTTCTTGGCCTAGCTGTCCATGTTACTCATAACTGGTGAGCATGTGTGCTGCTTTCCACAGAGGCCAAATAAGTAGCCCACAAGCTTCTCCACACAGAACAAAATTAATGCAGACTTGTATTTACTTTTTCCTAGAAACTGAAAGTTTTCCATGAAACAGAAACACAATACTTTTTCCCTCAGAAGTAGTATAAATCTAACTTTCTGACAAAGTTGAATTCACACAAATCTCCAAAGTTAATAAAGTCTCAGAACCAAATAAAGCACTTAATTGACTAAGACTTCATTGATTATATGTTAGAGTATTACTCTGTTCACCACTTAGACAGATAATTTAAGCAAAGATACAATGCTTTATTGATAGCCTTGGGCAGTTCACAAACTGATCACTCAAACTTCTAACACTTGAACATTTCTTTCATCTATTCTGAGGCACTTGACAATTTTGTTTTTCTACACTTGAGTAGTTTGGCATGAGTAGGCTATGATACATTTTAATCTCAGTAACAAATACTGTACAACATCATGTCAAAACTTCTCATTCTTACTCAGAGGATCTGATTGTAATTTGGAAAATGAAATATACAACTGTAGTTGGCAACTTCCCTATTGACTAACACTTTCTTTGGCAACTTTTTATTCTGATCTTAAAATACCATTTATTTTTTAAACATAAACTGACATTTGATTCATAGCACTGAACTCAGTGACTACTATCAAAATTTATATGTATAATCAATTGTAATAAATAAATAATTGCCATTGATTGATTTTATAATATTGTTGGTGGGTGCTTTAACTTTAACTTTGAGATGACATTATTTTTCAGGAACAAATGTATTCTAGTTATATGGTACTTAGAGCATGTTTCTATGCAAAACGTTTAAGTAACCTTTAAAATAACAGCATTCAGCATTTCTCATAACTTCAAAATGATCCCAGTGTTAACCTCCTCTAAACTAGAACCCCATTGCCTTCAATAATAATACCCAAAGAAACTGAATTTTTTTCATTACCCTTTTTTCCTGGGCACGAGCAATGTTAGAATAAAATATCAATGTTCAATACCATCACTTTTGATTCATGAAAGCTGCATGCTAACGTCTGAAAATGTGACAAATGAGAGATAACAAGAGAAGGTAACAGGTGTTATGTGGATGTAAAAATTTGATGGTATGTCTTGACAAGTTAAAACAATGTTATATAATCTAATATTGTAGGAATATGTATAACTGTGGTTTTTCACTCTCAGAAACTAAACACCTATTTTTTTTTCACTTGCTGATTCTGGAAATTATTTTGGAAGATTGTTTGTTAATGACTGCAGTTGATAGAATGAATTAAAATAGTATCCATTTGAGTGTAAAGTCATCATTGTTTCCTACTAGATAATGTATATGTGAGAGATTAATGAAATATTAAGCAGGATAGAAATGTATGCACAGATCTTTCAACTGGTAGATTACCGTGGAAGCTCACGATACAATCTCAATTGATTGGTTGAGCTCTGATAGAAAATACTTATATCATTGCTAGCTACCAGATCATAGAGCTGCAAGGAAATCTGTTCATATATTTCTGGAAATTTTGGCTGTTTACCAGTAATTGGGGCTATACTTTATGGCTTCCTTTTGACAGGAGGTATTTTAATTCATGGACAATTTATAACAATTCTTACATTTCTTCTATTAAATAACTTTGCCTCTGGTCTTTTTTAGGGACCATCAATTATTCTTGTTAAATTAAAGGAAGTTGATTCTGTTTGCTGAGACACTTTTTCTATTCTTTATTGTGTGTTGCTAAATTTATCAATACTCCTATTCCTTATAGTGAGGAAACTCTTGCTCGGTGGTCTACAATGTTTCCACAAAAGGGAAATAGATGATATGGCCATTGTGTTTCAAGTGGGGTATTTTCAGGTTTGGATGGAATACTCAAAATTTCATACTTGATACAGTTTTGTAAGATAATTGGCAAGGTAGCTGAAGGTATGGCTTAGTGAAACCAACAAAACAACAACAACAACAACAGAACCTAAATATAGATACTGAGGTACCCAGGCTATTAGAGGCACTCTTGGAGCTGGAGAGAAGAAAGAATGATTACCATAAATATGAGAAGCAAAGGACACTGAACTTTCTGTCAAGTACACACGCTGTCTATAAAACACACACACACACACACACACACACACACACACACACACACACATTTTGCCTTATTTAAAAATATAACATAAAATGTTACTAAAAATGAAATGTCATTATTTCTACCATAATATATTTTATAATAGTTTTCTTTCAAGTTTTATGCTATAATATATTGATTACAGGCTCTTAAGAATGATTTTAACTTCCTTTATTTTTTTATTTATTTATATTCTTAATTTTTTTATTAGGTATTTTCCTCATTTACATTTCCAATGCTATCCCAAAAGTCCCCCATACCCTCCTCCCTGACTCCCCTACCCATCCACTCCCACGTTTTGGCCCTGGCGTTCCATATATGCGTTCTCTGGGGTATATAAAGTTTGCAAGTCCAATGGGCCTCTCTTTCCAGTGATGGCCAGCTAGATCATCTTTTGATACATATGCAGCTAGAGTCAAGAGATCTGGGATACTGGTTAGTTCATAATGTTGTTCCACCTATAGGGTTGCAGATCCCTTTAGCTCCTTGGGTACTTTCTCTAGCTCCTCCATTGGGGGAACTTCCTTTATTTTTAATTAATTAATTATTAAATTTATTTATTTGTTAATTTTAACGTTTCAATATTAGCCTGCCTCTTCTCACAGTACTCCCTCATGCAGATTTTCCCTGCATTCCACCTTCTCCTCCGATATACTTTATAATAAAGGTAAACTAAATAAAAAAACAAAATAAAATAAAATAAAACGTAACCTCAAATATTGTCTTCAACTTCCCAAATTGGCTAGAATTATCTGCCATTTGAAGTAAAGTCTCTAAACATTACAATCCATAAAGTACTGAATAATTTCTTCTCTGGTAATCTTTCCAATAATGGACAGAAAATTGTGCTTGTTTTCTTAAAGACTTTGGAGGTGAATGTGATTTGTGCAGATCAACAGACATGCTACCAAGGAAGGGCCTTTTCATCTTACTGACAGGGATCATATTGCAAAGCCAGAGAACTGGATGCTTGCCACCCAAGCAATTTAGGCTGTGTCTACCATTTCAAAAGAAACTTTTAGAAAATAAATATTTCTAGCAAGCAAGTTGTCAAAGTTGTCTGCAAAGATTATATGGTTGGAAAGGAAGTCGATGATATTTTTTCACTACTACATGCAACCATTATTGCTACCATGTGCATACTCAACTGTAGTCTAAGTTTTTGGTTCTTCTAAAGATTATATCTTAAGCAATAAGCTGGTCCTAATACTCTCCTGGCTGATAAATAGGTATCTAAAACCCTTTAAATGCCTTCAGTGAAGATGAAAAATCAATGATAATCTAGACAGAAAAAAATGAAGAAAGAAATTAAAGACTTTTTAGAATTTAATGAAAATGAAGGCACAACATACCCAAAGTTATAGGAAATATTGAAGTGCTAAGAAGAAAACTCATAGCTCTGAATGCCTCCAAAAAGAAACTGGAGAGAGCCGAAACTAGCAGCTCAATAGCATATCTGAAAGCTCCAGAACAAAAAGAAGCAGAATACACCCAAGAGGAGCAGAAGGCAAGAAATAATCAAACTCACGGCTGAAATACATCAAGTAATTGGTAGTCTTAATTACTTTTTGGGTATTAATGTTTTTTTCTTCAACTGAATTTACACGTGATCATTACAAGATATTAGTAAAATGTGTAAAATATGGTTGTTCATTTACACACAAAAATTGAGTTGGGCTTTGTGTATTAGATACCATTGTGTTCACCTGAAAATTTATTAATGACATTTCAGCATAGAGAAAATAACCTGACTTTTCACTGATTTTTATTTCAGTATTTGTTTTTAAGTTAAATAACTTAAATAGTTATCACAGAGACTTTTACATACATTTTTACTGCTGCATTACTCACACTAGCTAAAATATATAATCAGCTTACACACTTATTGATGAGTGAATAAAGAAAATACCTACGTGGCCCGGGGACCTGAGACTGCTTTGGTTGGGGAGGCAGAAATCCGGCCTGAATAGGGCCACAAGCCTCTCCGGTCAGAAAAGCGCCAGGGTAGCTAGGGCGCAGGGTCGGCTGACACTCGCCAGCTACCCACAACACCCGCCACAGGATCTTAAGACTGCTGGTGAGTGGAACACAGCTTCTGCTCCAATCTTTAAACAGTGACAACGATAACAACTAACCCCAGAGATTACCAGATGGCGAAAGGTAAACGTAATAATCTTACTAACAGAAACCAAGACCACTCACCATCATCAGAACCCAACACTCCCACTTCGCCCTGTCCAGGGCACCCCAACACACCAGAAAAGCTAGACACGGATCTAAAAGCATATCTCATGATGATGGTAGAGGACTTCAAGAAGGACTTTAATAACACACTTAAAGAAATACAAAGGAACACTGGTAAACAGGTAGAAGACAGTAAAGAGGAAGCACAAAAATCCCTTAAAGAATTGCAGGAGAACACTGCTAAAGAGTTACAAATCCTTAAAGAAAAACAGGATAACATAATCAAACAGGTAGAAGTCCTTACAGAAAAACAGGAAAACACATCCAAACAGATGATGGAAATGAACAAAACCATACTAGACCTAAAAAGGGAAGTAGACACAATAAAGAAAACCCAAAATGAGGCAACACTGGAGATAGAAACCTTAGGAAAGAAATCTGGAACCATAGATACGAGCATCAGCAACAGAATACAAGAGATGGAAGAGAGAATCTCAGGTGCAGAAGATTCCATAGAGAACATCCGCACAACAATCAAGGAAAATGTAAAATGCAGAGAGATCCTAACTCAAAACATCCAAGAAATACAGGACACAATGAGAAGACCAAACCTACATATAATAGGAGTGGATGAGAATGAAGATTTTCAACTCAAAGGACCAGCAAACATCTTCAAAAAAATTATAGAAGAAAACTTCCCCAATCTAAAGAAAGAGATGCCCATGAACATACAAGAAGCCTTCAGAACTCCAAATAGACTGGACCAGAAAAGAAATACCTCCCGACACATAATAATCAGAACAACAAATGCTCTAAATAAAGATAGAATACTAAAAGCAGTAAGAGAAAAAGTCCAAGTAACATATAAAGGCAAGCCTATCAGAATTACACCAGATTTCTCACCAGAGACTATGAAAGCCAGAAGATCCTGGACGGATGTTATACAGACACTAAAAGAACACAAACTCCAGCCCAGGCTACTATACCCAGCCAAACTCTCAATTAACATAGATGAAGAAACCAAAGTATTCCACGACAAAACCAAATTCACACATTATCTCTCCACGAATCCAGCCCTTCAAAGGATAATAACAGAAAAAAACCAATACAAGGACGGAAACCACGCCCTAGAAACAACAAGAAGGTAATCCCTCAACAAACCTAAAAGAAGACAGCCACAAGAACAGAATGCCAACTTTAACAACAAAAATAACAGGAAACAACAATTACTTTTCCTTAATATCTCTTAATATCAATGGACTCAACTCCCCGATAAAAAGACATAGACTAACAAACTGGCTACACAAACAAGACCCAACATTTTGCTGCTTACAGGAAACTCATCTCAGAGAAAAAGATAGACACTACCTCAGAATGAAAGGCTGGAAAACAATTTTCCAAGCAAATGGTATGAAGAAACAAGCTGAAGTAGCCATTCTAATATCTGATAAGATTGACTTCCAACAAAAGTCATTAAAAAAGACAGAGAGGGACACTTCATACTCATCAAAGGTAAAATCTTCCAAGAGGAACTATCAACCCTGAATATCTATGCTCCAAATACAAAGGCAGCCACATTCATTAAAGAAACTTTAGTAAATCTCAAAGCACACATTGCACCTCATACAATAATAGTGGGAGACTTCAACACACCACTTTCACCAATGGACAGATCATGGAAACAGAAACTAAACAGGGACACAGTGAAACTAACAGAAATTATGAATCAAATGGTTCTGGCAGATATCTACAGAACATTCTATCCTAAAACAAAAGGATATACATACTTTTCAGCACCTCATGGTACCTTCTCCAAAATTGACCACATAATTGGTCACAAAACAGGCCTCAACAGATACAAAAATATTGAAATTGTCCCATGCATCCTATCAGATCACCATGGACTAAGGCTGATCTTCAATAACAAAATAAATAATAGAAAGCCAACCTTCACGTGGAAACTGAATAACACTCTTCTCAATGATACCTTAATCAAGGAAGGAATAAAGAAAGAAATTAAGGACTTTTTAGAGTTCAATGAAAATGAAGCCACAACATACCTAAACTTATGGGACGCAATGAAAGCATTTCTAAGAGGAAAACTCATAGCTCTGAGTGCCTTCAAAAGGAAACTAGAGAGAGCACACATTAGCAGCTTGACAACATACCTAAAAGCACTAGAACAAAACGAAGCAAATTGACCCAAGAGGAGTAGATGGCAGGAAGTAATCAAACTCAGGGGCGAAATCAACCAAGTGGAAACAAGAACTATTCAAAGAATCAACCAATCAAGGAGCTGGTTCTTTGAGAAAATCAACAAGATAGATAAACTCTTAGCCATACTCACTAGAGGGCACAGGGAAAGCATCCTAATTAACAAAATCAGAAATGAAAAAGGAAACATAACAACAGATCCTGAAGACATCCAAAACACCATCAGATCCTTCTACCAAAGGCTATACTCAACAAAACTGGAGAACCTGGATGAAATGGAGAAGTTCCTAGACAGATACCAGGTACCAAAGTTGAATCAAGATCAGGTTAATGATCTAAACAGCCCTATATCCCCCAAAGAAATAGAAGCAGTCATTAATAGTCTCCCAACTAAAAAAAGCCCAGGACCAGATGGGTTTAGTGCAGAGTTCTATCAGACCTTCAAAGAAGATCTAATCCCAGTTCTTCACAAACTATTCCACAAAATAGAAACAGAAGGTACTCTACCCAACTCATTCTATGAAGCCACAATTACTCTGATACCTAAACCGCAAAAAGACCCAACAAAGATAGAAAACTTCAGACCAATATTCCTTATGAATATTGATGCAAAAATCCTCAATAAAGTTCTTGCTAACCGAATCCAAGAACACATCAAAACAATCATCCATCCTGACCAACTAGGTTTCATCCCAGGGATGCAGGGATGGTTCAATATATGGAAATCCATCAATGTAATCCAGTATATAAACAAACTCAAAGACAAAAACCACATGGTCATCTCGTTAGATGTGGAAAAAGCATTTGACAAGATCCAACACCCATTCATGATAAAAGTCTTGGAAAGATCAGGAATTCAAGGCCCATACCTAAACATGATAAAAGCAATCTACAGCAAACCCGTAGCCAACATCAAAGTAAATGGTGAGAAGCTTGAAGCAATCCCTCTAAAATCAGGGACTAGACAAGGCTGTCCACTTTCTCCATACCTATTCAACATTGTACTTGAAGTCTTAGCCAGAGCAATTCGACAACAAAAGGAGATCGAAGGGATACAAATTGGAAAAGATGAAGTCAAAATATCACTTTTTGCAGATGATATGATTGTATATATAAGTGACGCTAAAAATTCCACCAGAGAACTCCTAAGCCTGATAAACAGCTTCGGTGAAGTAGCTGGATATAAAATTAACTCAAACAAATCAATGGCCTTTCTCTACACAAAGAATAAACAGGCTGAGAAAGAAATTAGGGAAACAACACCCTTCTCAATAGTCACAAATAATATAAAATATCTTGGCGTGACTCTAACTAAGGAAGTGAAAGATCTGTATAATAAAAACTTCAAGTCTCTGAAGAAAGAAATTATAGAAGATCTCAGAAGATGGAAAGATCTCCCATGCTCATGGATTGGCAGGATCAACATTGTAAAAATGGCTATCTTGCCAAAAGCAAGCTACAGATTCAATGCAATCCCCATCAAAATTCCAAATCAATTCTTCAACGAATTAGAAAGTGCAATCTGCAAATTCATCTGGAATAACAAAAAACCTAGGATAGCAAAAACTCTTCTCAAGAATAAAAGAACCTCTGGTGGAATCACCATGCCGGACCTAAAGCTTTACTACAGAGCAATTGTGATAAAAACTGCATGGTACTTGTAAGGAGCCGTCCTCACATTCGCCATTATAAGATGGCACTGACACCTGTGTTCTAAGTAGTAAACAAACCATCTGCACATGCGCTGGGGTAGTTTCCCACCCCATGTGCTCTGCCTTTCCCGTGATGACAACTCTGGCTGATGGGCTGCAGCCAATCAGGGAGTGACACGTCCGAGGCGGAGGACAGTCCTCCATAAAAGGGAGGGGGCTCCACCATCTCTCGCTCTCTCTCTGTCTCCTTTCTCCACTGGCTCCTGATGGGGTAAGCAATAAAGTTTGTACTGCAGAGGATTCCGGTTGCCCTGAGCGTGTTCTTACCAGGGGGACACACAAAAGCGGCGGGCAACAAATGGTGCCGAAACCCGGGAACTACTGCATCACGGGGAAGGAGCGGTTAATGAAGTGTTCCCACAAAACAGACTGTTGAGAAGGATCCGGCATGGGTTCAGAACTCTTCAGCTGGGGAACGGAGCAGAACCAGAACTGCTGGGATGGGACGCGTGTTACAGCTTTACAAGGTATGTCTAGTCTTGAACTTTCTCTAGTGTTAAAAGCCCTTTTATTTCTTTTCACATGTCAACAAGTGGTTAAGGCAGGGTGGAGAATTCTGGACGAAATTCAAGACAGTCTATCAGAAGTAAAGTGGGGAGAGATTAGAAGGAAAGAGGAGAGAAAACAAAGGAAAAAAGAAAAGTTAATGTCAGGGAAAAATACCTGGGGAGAGATTGGAAGGAAAGAGGAGAAAAGAGATGAGTTTAAGGAGCCAGTTCTTAATAGCTGTGAATCAGATGAAGAAATTAGCCCTTCTGAGGAAACAGACTTGGAGGAGGAAGCAGCTTGTTATGAGAGAGAAATGCGAGCTTATAGGTCAAGAAAAAAGCCAAAAGCGACTGGCAAAGGCCAGCTTGCTGCTCGGCCTCAGGGCAGTCGGCTTCAAGGTCATAGTGCATCTCCGCCCTATGCGGAGCCTCCGCCCTGCATAGCGCGTCAGCCCTGTGCAAAGAGGCAGTGCGCGGACTCCTTCATTTCAAGAGAGGCACAAAGGAAGATACAACAGGCATTTCCGGTCTTTGAAGGAGCCGAGGGTGGGCGTGTTCACGCTCCGGTAGACTATACACAGATTAAAGAGCTTGCCGAATCGGTCCGTAAATATGGAGCCAATGCTAATTTTACCTTGGTGCAGTTAGACAGGCTTGCTGGCATGGCACTAACTCCTGCCGACTGGCAAATGATTGCAAAAGCCGCTCTCCCCAGTATGGGCAAATATATGGAATGGAGAGCACTATGGCAAGAGGCTGCACAAACTCAGGCCCGAGCAAATGCTGCCGCTTTGACTCCAGAGCAGAGAGATTGGACCTTTGACCTGTTAACGGGTCAGGGAGCTTATACCGCTGATCAAACAAATTATCACTGGGGAGCTTATGCCCAAATTTCCTCCGCGGCTATTAAGGCCTGGAAGGCACTCTCCCGAACAGGTGAAGCCACTGGACAATTAACCAAGATCATCCAGGGACCCCAGGAGTCCTTCTCAGACTTTGTGGCCAGAATGACAGAGGCAGCAGAGCGTATTTTTGGAGATTCAGAGCAAGCCGCACCTCTGATAGAACAGCTCATTTATGAGCAAGCCACACAGGAGTGTCGAACGGCCATAGCCCCAAGAAAGAATAAAGGCTTACAGGATTGGCTCAGGGTTTGTCGAGAGCTCGGGGGACCTCTCACCAATGCAGGCTTAGCGGCTGCCATCCTCCAATCCCAAAAACGCTTCATAGGCAGAAATGATTGGAGGACATGTTTTAACTGTGGGAGGCCTGGGCATTTTAAGAAAGATTGTAGAGCTCCAGACAAAAAAAGGGGGACCCTCACTCTTTGCTCTAAGTGTGGCAAGGGCTATCATAGAGCTGACCAGTGTCGCTCTGTGAGGGATATAAAGGGCAGATTCCTTCCCCCACCTGATAATCAATCAGCTGATGTGTCAAAAAAACGGGCTATCGGGCCCTCGGTCCCAGGGCCCTCAAAGATATGGGAACCGGTTTGTCAGGACCCAGGAAGCAGTCAGAGAGGCGACCCAGGAAGACCCACAAGGGTGGACCTGCGCGCCACCTCCGATTTCCTACTAATGCCTCAAATGAGTATTCAGCCGGTGCCGGTGGAGCCTATACCATCTTTGCCCCCTGGAACCATGGGCCTTATTCTCGGCCGGGGTTCACTCACCTTGCAGGGCTTAGTAGTCCACCCTGGAGTTATGGATTGTCAACATTCCCCTGAAATACAGGTCCTGTGTTCAAGCCCTAAGGGCGTTTTTTCTATTAGTAAAGGAGATAGGATAGCTCAGCTGCTACTCCTCCCTGATAATACCAGGGAGAAATCTGCAGGACCTGAGACAAAGAAAATGGGCTCCTCTGAAAATGATTCTGCCTATTTGGCTGTATCTTTGAATGATAGACCTAAGCCCCGCCTTAAGATCAGCGGAAAAGAGTTTGAAGGCATCCTTGATACCGGAGCAGATAAAAGTATAATCTCTACACATTGGTGGCCCAAAGCATGGCCCACCACAGAGTCATCTCATTCATTACAGGGCCTAGGATATCAATCATGTCCCACTATAAGCTCTGTTGCCTTGACATGGGAATCTTCCGAGGGGCAGCGAGGAAAATTCATACCTTATGTGCTCCCACTCCCGGTTAACCTCTGGGGGAGGGATATTATGCAGTATTTGGGCCTTGTTTTGTCCAATGAGAATGCCCCGTCGGGAGGGTGTTCGGTTAAAGTAAGAAATATCATGGCAAAGATGGGTTATAAAGAGGGAAAAGGGTTAGGAAATGAACAATTAAAACTGGGCCATATTGAACCATCTACCTCACCTTGGAATACTCCAATTTTTGTAATTAAGAAAAAGTCAGGAAAGTGGAGACTGCTCCATGACCTCAGAGCCATTAATGAGCAAATGAACTTATTTGGCCCCGTACAGAGAGGTCTCCCTGTACTTTCCGCCTTACCACGTGGCTGGAATTTAATTATTATAGATATTAAAGATTGTTTCTTTTCTATACCTTTGTGTCCAAGGGATAGGCCCAGATTTGCCTTTACCATCCCCTCTATTAATCACATGGAACCTGATAAGAGGTATCAATGGAAGGTCTTACCACAGGGAATGTCCAATAGTCCTACAATGTGCCAACTTTATGTGCAAGAAGCTCTTTTGCCAGTGAGGGAACAATTCCCCTCTTTAATTTTGCTTCTTTACATGGATGACATCCTTCTATGCCATAAAAACCTTACCATACTACAAAAGGCATATCCTTTTCTACTTAAGACTTTAAGTCAGTGGGGTTTACAGATAGCCACAGAAAAGGTCCAAATTTCTGATACAGGACAATTTTTGGGCTCTGTGGTGTCCCCAAATAAAATTGTGCCCCAAAAGGTAGAGATAAGAAGAGATCACCTCCATACCTTAAATGATTTTCAGAAGCTGTTAGGGGATATTAACTGGCTCAGACCTTTTTTGAAGATTCCTTCCGCTGAGTTAAGGCCTTTGTTTGATATTTTAGAAGGAGATTCTCATATCTCCTCCCCTAGGGCTCTTACTCTAGCTGCTAGCCAGGCCTTACAAAAGGTGGAAGATGCCTTACAGAATGCACAATTACAACGTATTGAGGATTCGCAGCCTTTTAGTTTATGTGTCTTTAAGACAGCACAATTGCCAACCGCAGTTTTGTGGCAGAATGGGCCATTGTTGTGGATCCATCCAAATGTATCTCCAGCTAAAATAATAAATTGGTATCCTGATGCAATTGCACAGCTCGCCCTTAAAGGCCTAAAAGCAGCGATCACCCATTTTGGACGAAATCCCTATCTTTTAATTGTACCTTATACCGCTGCACAGGTTCAGACCTTGGCAGCCACATCTAATGATTGGGCAGTTTTAGTTACCTCCTTTTCAGGACAAATAGATAACCATTATCCAAAACATCCAATTTTACAGTTCGCCCAAAATCAATCTGTTGTGTTTCCACAAATAACAGTAAGAAACCCACTTAAAAATGGGGTTGTGGTATATACTGATGGATCAAAAACTGGCATAGGTGCCTATGTGGCTAATGGTGAAGTAGTATCCAAACAATATAATGAAAATTCACCTCAAGTGGTAGAATGTTTAGTGGTTTTAGAAGTTTTAAAAACCTTTTTAGAACCCCTCAATTTTTTAGAAGTGGCTGGAGTGATTAAGCCTTCCAGTAAAGTTGCCAATATTTTTCAGCAGATACAATTAGTTTTGTTATCTAGAAGATTTCCTGTTTATATTACTCATGTTAGAGCCCATTCAGGCCTACCTGGCCCCATGGCTCTGGGGAATGATCTGGCAGATAAAGCCACTAAAGTGGTGGCTGCTGCCCTAACATCCCCGATAGAGGCTGCAAAAAATTTTCATAACAATTTTCATGTGACGGCTGAAACATTACGCCGCCGTTTCTCCTTGACGAGAAAAGAAGCCCGTGACATTGTTACTCAATGTCAAAGCTGCTATGAGTTCTTGCCAGTTCCTCAGGTGGGAATTAACCCACGCGGTATTCGACCTCTACAGGTCTGGCAAATGGATGTTACACATGTTTCTTCCTTTGGAAAACTTCAATATCTCCATGTGTCCATTGACACATGCTCTGGCATCATGTTTGCCTCTCCTTTAACCGGAGAAAAGGCCTCACATGTGATTCAACATTGCCTTGAGGCATGGAGTGCTTGGGGAAAACCCAAACTCCTTAAGACTGATAATGGACCAGCTTATACATCTCAAAAATTCCAACAGTTCTGCCGTCAGATGGACGTGACCCACCTGACTGGACTTCCATCTAATAAAACAGAAAGAGGAGGCTCTACCCCGAGTACCAAGAGTGTCTGTGTCTGCAGCACTTTTACACTCAATTTTTTAAATCTTGATTCTCATGGCCATACCACGGCTGAACGACATTGTTCAGAGCCAGATAGGCCCAAAGAGATGGTTAAATGGAAAGATGTTTTAAATAACAAATGGAAAGGCCCGGATCCTATTTTGATAAGATCCAGGGGAGCTGTTTGTGTTTTTCCACAGAATGAAGACAACCCATACCAGAAAGACTCACCCGAAAAATCCAGACTGACCAAGGGAATACTGATGTCCCTCGTCTTGGTGATGTCCAGTGCGACAACAACAAAGGGAAAGCAGCGTTGGGAGATACAGAATTGGACGGCTAAATTTGAACAGACCCTTTGAAAATTAAGACTTGCCCCATGCACTTGGACCTGTCCCTGACCTAAGGACTATCTTTTCAACATTTTCCTTCTTTAAAGAATGGGTGGGGGTGGAATTATTTGGAGCTGTTCTTTGCTGTGGATTAGTGTTGCTTCTTTGATTGGTCTGTAAGCTTAAGGCCCAAATTAGGAGAGACATGGTGGTTATTTCCCAGGCGCTTGCAGCACTAGAACATGGTGCTTCCCCTGATATATGGTTATCTATGCTTAAGCAATAGGTCGCTGGCCACTCAGCTCTTGCACCCCACGAGGCTAGTCTCATTGCACGGGATAGAGTGAGTGTGCTTCAGCAGCCCGAGAGAGTTGCACGGCTAAGCACTGCAGTAGAAGGGCTCTGTGGCATTTATGAGCCTATTCTAGGGAGACATGTCATCTTTCAAGAAGGTTGAGTGTCCAAGTGTCCTTCCCCCAGGAAAAACGACACGGGACCAGACCAGGACCCCTCCGGGTGATGAGCCTGGGAGGAGGTTTTGTGTACGGCTCCTTTACCTGCACACTGGGGATTTGACCTCTATCTCCACTCTCATTATTATGGGTGGCCTATTGCTCTTAAATAAAAGAAAAGGGGGAGATGTAAGGAGCCGTCCTCACATTCGCCATTATAAGATGGCACTGACACCTGTGTTCTAAGTAGTAAACAAACCATCTGCACATGCGCTGGGGTAGTTTCCCACCCCATGTGCTCTGCCTTTCCCGTGATGACAACTCTGGCTGATGGGCTGCAGCCAATCAGGGAGTGACACGTCCGAGGCGGAGGACAGTCCTCCATAAAAGGGAGGGGGCTCCACCATCTCTCGCTCTCTCTCTGTCTCCTTTCTCCACTGGCTCCTGATGGGGTAAGCAATAAAGTTTGTACTGCAGAGGATTCCGGTTGCCCTGAGCGTGTTCTTACCAGGGGGACACACAAAAGCGGCGGGCAACAGGTACTGGTATAGTGACAGACAAATAGACCAATGGAATAGAATTGAAGACCCAGAAATGAACCCACACACCTACGGTCACTTGATCTTCGACAAGGGAGCTAAAAACACCCAGTGGAAGAAAGATAGCATTTTCAACAAATGGTGCTGGCACAACTGGTTGTTAACATGTAGAAGAATGCGAATCGATCCATTCCTATCTCCTTGTACTTAGTTCAAGTCTAAGTGGATCAAGGAACTTCACATAAAACCAGAGACACTGAAACTTATAGAGGAGAAAGTGGGGAAAAGCCTTGAAGATATGGGCACAGGGGAAAAATTCTTGAATAGAACAGTAATGGCTTGTGCTGTAAGATCGAAAATTGACAAGTGGGACCCCATGAAACTGCAAAGCTTCTGCAAGGCTAAAGACACCATCAATAAGACAAAAAAACCACCAACAGATTGGGAAAGGATCTTCATCTATCCTAAATCAGATAAGGGACTAATATCCAATATATATAAAGAACTCAAGAAGGTGGACTCCAGAAAGTCAAATAACCCCATTAAAAAATGGGGCTCAGAACTGAACAAAGAATTCTCACCTGAGGAATACCGAATGGCAGAGAAGCACCTGAAAAAATGTTCAACATCCTTAATCATCAGGGAAATGCAAATCAAAACAACCCTGAGATTCCACCTCACACCAGTCAGAATGGCTAAGATAAAAAATTCAGGTGACAGCAGATGCTGGCGAGGATGTGGAGAAAGAGGAACACTCCTCCATTGTTGGTGGGATTGCAAGCTTGTACAACCACTCTGGAAATCAGTCTGGCGGTTCCTTAGAAAATTGGACATAGTACTACCGGAGGATCCAGCAATACCTCTTCTAGGCATATATCCAGAAGATGTCCCAACCGGTAAGAAGGACACATGCTCCACTATGTTCATAGCAGCCCTATTTATAATAGCCAGAAGCTGGAAAGAACCCAGATGTCCCTCAACAGAGGAATGGATACAGAAATCATGGTACATTTACACAATGGAGTACTACTCAGCTATTAAAAAGAATGAATTTATGAAATTCCTAGCCAAATGGATGGACCTCGAGGGCATCATCTTGAGTGAAGTAACACAATCACAAAAGAACTCACACAATATGTATTCACTGATAAGTGGATATTAGCCCAAAACTTAGGATACCCAAGATAGAAGATACAATTTGCTAAACGCATGAAACTCAAGAAGAATGAAGACCAAAGTGTGGACACTGTGCCCCTTCTTAGAATTGGGAACAAAACACCCAGGGAAGGAGTTACAGAGACAAAGTTCGTAGCTGTGATGAAAGGATGGACCATTTAGAGACTGCCGTATCCAGGGATCCATCCCATAAGCAGCTTCTAAATGCTGACACCATTGCATACACTAGCAAGATTTTGCTGAAAGGACCCAAATATAGCTGTCTCTTGTGAGACGATGCTGGGGCCTAGCAAACACAGGAGTGGATCTTCACAGTCAGCTATTGGATGTATCACAGGGCTCCCAATGGAGAAGCTAGAGAAAGTACCCAAGGAGCTAAAGGGATCTGCAACCCTATTGTTGGAACAACATGATGTACTAACCAGAACCCTGGAGCTCTTGTCTCTAGCTGCATATGTATTGAAAGATGGCCTAGTCGGCCATCACTGGAAAGAGAGGCCCATTGGACTTGCAAACTTTATATGCCCCAATATAGGGGAATGCCAGGGCCAAAAGAATGGGAATGGGTGTGTAGGGAAGTGGGGGGGCGCTATGGGGGACTTTTGCGATAGCATTGGAAATGTAACTGAGGAAAATATGTAAGAAAAATATTAAAAATTAAAAAAAAATATTTATTTAAAAAAAAAAAGAAAATACCTACCTCTCTCTCTACACACGGGAAGAGAGTAAATATTGCCAGTTCAAAGGTCCAGAAAAGAAAATCCTCCTGTCATGTAATAATCAAAACACTAAATGTACAGAAAAAAAAGAAAAAATATTAAAATCTGCAATGAAAAAAGCTAAGTAACATTTAAAGGCACACACCTGACTGCTCAACAGAGATGATAAAATCCAGAAGATCCTGGACAGATGTCATGCAAACCTTAAGAGACCTCAGATGTCAGCCCAGATTAGCAAAATTCTCAATCATCATAGATGAAAAAAAAAACAATATATTTCATGACAAAAACAAACTTAAAGAGTAACTTTCAACTAATCCAACCCTACAGAAGGAAATACAAGGAAAACTTTGACACAAAGAGGATAAGTACACCCCCAAAACACAAGAAATTAATCAACTTGCATAAAAACCAAAAAGAGAGAATGAGAGAAAAAAGTTCTGCCTCTAACATAAAAATAATAGGAATTAACATGCATTGGTCATTAATATCTCTCAAAAACAAGGTGGTCAATTCACCAGTAAAAAGAAACGGCCTAACAGACTGGATATGTACACAGGATTCATTATTATTCTGCTACATATAAGAAACATACCTTAAAAACAAAGATCAACACTACCTCAGATTAAAAGGCTAGTAAAAGGACTTTCATGCAAACAGACCAAAGAAACAAGCTGAAGTCTAACACCTAGTAAAATAGAGTTTCAACAAAAAATAATCTAAAGAGATGAGGAAGGACATTTCATACTCATCAAAGGAAAAACCACCAAGATGAAGACACAATCCTGAACATCTATGCTTTGAATGGAAGCACATCTGTATTTGTCAAAGAAACTTTTCTAATGCTCAAATCACACATTGATCAGTAAACTACAAAAAGGAGGAATTCAACACCCCTCTCTCACCAATGGACAGGTCATTGAAATAGAAACTAAAGAGAGAAACAATGAAACTAACATGTTTTAAACCAAGTGGATACAATAACTATCTACAAAACATTTTACCCCCAAATAAATAATATACATTTTTCCTAGCAACTCCTGGAATATTCTCCAAAATTGACCAATATATTCAGGCACAAATCAAACATCAACAGATACAAGAACATTGAAATAAATCCCAGCATCCTATGAGATCACCATGGATAAAGGCTGGACTTCAACAACAGATATAACACAAAGCCTGCACACTTATGGAAACCAAACAACTACTCAGTAATAACTTGGTCAGTGAAGCAATAAAGAAATTAAAGACTTTCTAGAATCCAATAAAAATGAAGGTACACCATCTGCAAACTTATGGCACACAATGAAAGCAGTGCTAAGCAGAAAATTCAGAAAACTAAGAGAGTTTATAAAGAAATTGGAGACATCTCATACTAACAACTTAACAGCTCACCTGAAATGCTAGAACAAAAGAAGCAAACACACCAAGAGGAGTAGATGGAAGGAAATAGTCAAGCTCAAGGCTGAAATCAATCAATTAGGAACAAAGAAAAGAATGGAAAGAATCAACAAAACCAAGAGCTGATTCTTTGGGAAAATCAGCAAAATAGACAAACCCTTAGCTAGACTAATGAAATGTCACAGATACAGTATTCATATCAATAAAATGTGAAATGAAAAGGGAAACATAACAGAAACCAATGAAATCCAAAAAATCATTAGGTCTCACTTCAAAAGTCTCTGCTCCATAAAACTGGAAAATCTAAATGAAATGGATGTATGTCTAGATAAGTGCAACATATCAAAGTTAAATCAAGATCAGGTAATCTATCCAAATAGTCTCATAACCCCTAAGGCAAAGGAAGTAGTCATTAAAAGTCTCCCAACCAACAAAACAAACAATAAAAAAGAGCTGATTTTGGTACAAAACTCTACCAGAACTCCAAAGAAGAGCTAATACCAATACTCCTCAAACTATTCCACAAAATGGAAACAACAGGAACACTACGTAATTGATGCTGTGAGAACACAGTTACTATTATACCTAAATCACACAAAGATTCAACAAAGAAAGAGAACTTCAGACCAATTTCACTTATGAATATCAACACAATACTCAATGAAATTCTCACAAACTGAATCAAATGATACATCAAAAACATCCTGCACAACCATGAAGTAGGCTTCATCCCAAAGATGTATAAATGGTTCAATATATAAAAATCCATCAATATAATCCATTATAATATAAGCCAACTGAAAGACAAAAGAATCACATGATCATCTTATTGCATGCTGAAAAAGTCTTTGACAAACCCAACACCTCTTCCTGTTAAGAGTCTTGGAGAGTCCAGAAATATCTACTAAAATTAACTGCACTGACTCCTGGGAGAGTCCCTTATTATAGGTTTCAGGGACTTTCTAAATATTCTACCTTTCCACCTACTCCAGGCAGCTCTAGATTTCCATTCATTTTCCTGGACCACTGGTGTAGAAGGGATAGCAGGGTAGGATGTCTTACCCTCTCAGAGGAGAAGATGAAGGGGGTTAAGGGGGGAAGGGGCTAGGTGAGGGAGGAGGGAGGGACCCATAAGGGGATCAGTGTTTGGGATGTAAACAAACAAATAAAGTAATTAATTAAATAAAACAAACCTAAACCTAAACCCAAACCAAACAAAAAACAAAAAAAGAAAGAAAAAAGAAAAAGAAAAAAACAAAAACCAACCAACCAACCAAACAAACAAACAAACAAGCAAAAAAAAAAAAAAAAAAAGAAAGAAAGAACGAAAAAGAAAAAGAAAAGAAAGGGATACATCTCTATTTCTGAAATATGGAATTTTGGTCTCTAAAAACCTTAGTTTCATTTCATAAATCAAACTTGTAACAATTAGAGATAGCTGTAAAGACAAGACATTCCTAAGGTCGCAAACTGAAGGGACAACCAGGCTAAAAATGACTTTATAATCATTCTGGAAGTGATGACATTGTTTTATTATTACTCTATACATGTTTCTTATTATTTATTTTGAGTAAATACTGCATTCAGTTTAATAATCAATTGTCTTCCCTTACAAATGGCTACGCGACTTTCATCATTATGTCTCTAACCCTCCTGAAAAATAAATTATGTGATCTTAATTTTCATCATATTCAGTAGATGGGAGTAATTAAGAAACAGATATATGTAAGACCACATAAACACTTTAAAAGTTCTTGATGTTAACCATTGCCAGTATACTTTTCAATGACAACACCACATATTATAATTGTCCCATGTGAACAGACCGTGAAGTATTCTTGCTTAAGTTATGTATTTTCAAAATTATATTTCCATCCCTTTTTTGTGTAATGCTACACAAAATTTACTTGGTGATAGTATTTTTAATTATTTTAGAAAGTGTGTTTATATATACTTCACATATTATTTTATAAATAAAGTATATTAAAGCATATGAATGCTTTATATTTCATTCAATTCAGAATATGTATTTATATGTATATGTAATTATAGTCCTTATATATTAATTTCAATTTCTTCAATTGCATATTAGATCAAATATTGGTCATTTTTCTGGAATTTGTTTTCCACCATATATGTACCTGCATATCATACCAAATGATCATTTTATATTTTGTTGTATATGTGCTGACATGTTTTTATTTGTTTTCATATTGACAGTCTTGTACATACATGTAACCTCTTATTGAGATCTTTTTACTTTTCTCATGATTTTCAAATATTACAAAATAATTCTAAGCTAGTTTTTTAATTTTATTTTATTTTTTGGTTTATTTTTATTTTTATTTTTTGAGACAGAGTTTCTGTGTATAGCTCTGGCTGACCTGGAACTTACTCTGTAGACCAGGCTGGCCTTGAACTCAGAAATCCACCTGCCTCTGCCTCCCAAGTTCTGGGATTAAAGGCATGAGCTGCCACCACTGCCCAACTCTAAGCTAGTTTTTACTACTTAAAATTACCAAACAGGTTCCGGTGTGCGCCAGCCCCATGCCACCTTGGGTGCAAACTCTGCGGATTGTTCCACAGTCCCCTGAGGACTTTCCACACCACAGGCACCCTAGCAAACCCAGGATCTTGGGATCAATGGTGAGTGGAATGGAACATCTGTTCCAAAACACCTGGGAGTGGCCTGTGCAAGCAGGAACAGGGACACAGGAAACCCACCCAGCCAGCATCTGGGGTTCATTCTGGTCAGCACCAGCCCCGTGTCACCTTGAGCGAAAACTCAGCAGACGGTTCCAAGGACCCCATGGTACTTTCCATGCTGCAGATGCCCTAGAACACCCAGGATTTAAGCATCACTGAGAAGAGTCAGCCTCCAGAGAGGGCTCTGACCACGGGTCTCAGATGAGAGTGCCATCTTGTATCCCAGGTCTGTCAGAGACCAGTCCATGCAGGAGAGCACTTGGGCCAGAGAAGCAACAGAGCTCCCTTTGGGCTTCCATCCTCAGCCAGGAGGCAGAGCTGTGAACCAGACCTCTGGGCACTTTCTGTGCAACAGGAAAGCTTGCCTGCAGAGAGAGCTCTGACCACTGAGACTCAGGAGAGAGATGGACTCCCAGGAAAACTGACAGAGGTTAACAGAATCACAGAAGGAACAAGCTCCAGGCAGAGGCAGCTAGAACATCTAACAAAAGAGACTTCCAGATGGTGAAAGGCAAACATAAGAATCTTACTAACAGAAACCAAGACCACTCTGCATCATCAGAACATAGCACACACACCACAGCAAGTCCTGGATACCCCAACACACCTGAAAAGCAAGATTCAGACTTAAAATCATGTCATGATACTGGTAGAGGATTTTAAGAAAGACATTAATAACTCACTTAAAGAAAAACAAGAGAACACTGCTAAAAAAAAAAGTAGAAGTCCTTAAAGAGGAAACACAGAAATTCCTTAAAGAACTACAGGAAAACACACCAAACAGGTGATGGTGAAAGATCCACAACATGAGGACTCCCCCACCTTCTGACTCAGGAGAAGCAACACCCCAAATCACTCATGAGAAATGGTCTTGCTGCTAACTGCAAGAAGACTTTTTATTCCAAGAGCGTTCTCAGGCCCACAGTCATACACCACATGGGTACAGGACCACGGTGCGCCGTATAGCTGGGTAAGGGAGTATTTAAAGGAAGAAACCACAACTCAAGGAGGTGGGGAGGGTGTTGTTGGAAAATACCAAAAATACCAGTTTAGAGTCACAAGGAAGTGAAAAGTCATAAGAGTCACAAGGAATACCTGGTAGTTGTGTGGGTTATTTCTCAAGACAGTTTCTAAGAGCCCCTAACAATACCACATTTGCATAGCAGGTTCCAGCAATGGTCAGGGTGACTTTTTTTTTGAAAGAACACTCTTTGAACCCAGGAAGTGGGTGGGTGGAGGAATGTCTCTATCTGTTTTATGATTAGCATGCCTTGAAGCACTGAGTCACAAAGGTCACATTCTCAAGCCTGGACCTAAAGACCTAGAATTTTTGTTCTTACGTTACACTTTTTCATTGGAATTGAACAAAACCATCCAAGAACTAAGAGTGGAAGTAGAAACAATGAAGAAAACCCAAAGGGAGACAACTCTGGAGATAGAAATCCTAGGAAAGAAATCAGGAACCACAGATGTGAGCATCTGCAACAGAATACAAGAGATGGAAGAGAGAAACTTAGGTGTAGAAGATTCCATAGAGAACAGGGCACAACAATCAAAGAAAGTGCAAAATGCAAAAAGATCCTAACTCAAAACATCCAGGAAATCAAGATACAATGAGAAAACCAAACCTTAGTATAGTACCTATAAATCAGAATGAAGATTTTCAACTTAAAGGACCAGTAAATATCTTCAATAAAATTATAGAAGAAAACTTCCTTAACCTAAAGAAAGAGATGCCTATGAACATACAGGAAGCCTACAGAACTCCAAATAGGCTGGACCAGAAAAGAAATTCCTCCCAACACATAATAATCAGAACAACAAATGCACTAAATAAAGATAGAATATTAAAAGCAGTAAGGGAAAAAAGTCAAGTAACATATAAAGGCAGACCTATTAGAATTACACCAAACTTCTCACCAGAGACTATGAAAGCCAGAAGATCCTGTACAAATGTTATACAAACCCTAAGAGAGCACAAATGCCAACCAGGGCTACTATACCCAACAAAACTCTCAATTAGCATAGATGGAGAAACTAAGGTATTCCAGGACAAAACCAAACACACACAATACCTTTCCACAAACCCAGCCCTTCAAAGGATAATAACTGGAAAACTCCAACTCAAGGAGCGAAATTATGCCTTACAAATAGCAAGGAAGTGATCGTTCAACAAACCTAAAAGAAGACAGCCACAAAAACAGAATCTCAACTCTCACAACAAAAATAACAGGAAGAAACAATTACTTTTCCTTAATATCTCTAAATATCAATGGACTCAATTCCCCAATAAAAGGACATAGACTAAATGTACTGGCTACATAATCCAGACCTAGCATTTTTCTGCATACAGGAAACCCACCTTAGGAACAAAGACAAACACTACTTCAGTGTGAAAGGCTGAAAAACAATTTTCCAAGCAAATGGTCCAAAGAAACAAGTTGGAGTACCCATTCTAATATCGAATAAAATCGACTTCCAACCCAAAGTTATCAAAAAACCAAGGAGGGGCATTTTATACTCATCAAAGGTAAAATCTTCCAAGATGAACTTTCAATTCTGAATAACTATGCTCTTAATGCAAGGGCAGCCACATTCATTAAGGAAACTTTAGTAAAGCTCAAAGTACACAATGTACCTCACACACTAATAGTGGGAGACTTCAATACCCCATTCTCATCCATGGACAGATGCTGGAAACAGAAACTAAACAGAGAAACATTGAAATTAAGAGAAGTTATGAAACAAATGGATTTAACAGATATTTACAGAACATTTTATCCTAAACAAAAAGAATATACCTTCTCTGCACCCCATGGTTCCCTTTCCAAAATTGGCCATATAATCGGTCATAAAACAGGTCTCAACAGATAAAAAAATATTGAAATTATCCCATGCATCCTATCAGATCACCACAGACTAAGGCTGATCTTCAATAACAACATAAATAATACAAAGCCAACATTGACATGGAAGCTGAACAACACTCTACTCAATGATAACTTGGTCAAGGAAGAAATAAAGAAAGAAAATTAAAGAATTTTTAGAGTTTAATGAAAATGAAGACACAACATACCCAAAATTATGGGACACCATAAAAGCAGAATTTTAGAGGAAAATTCATATCTCTGAGTGAAAAAAAAAAAAAAACAAAAACAAAAAACCTAGAGAGAACACACAGTAGCAGCTTGACAGCACTCCTAAAAGCTGTAGAACAAAAGGAGGCAAATTCAACCAAGAGGAGTAGACAGCAGGAAATAATCAAACTCAGGACTGAAATCAACCAAGTGGAAACAGAAAGAGCTATAAAAAGAATCAACCAAATCAGGAGCTGGTTCTTTGAGAAAATCAACAAGGTAGATAAACTCTTGGCAGACTCACTAGAGGGCACAGGGACAGCATCCTAAATAAAATCAGAAATGAAAAGGGAGAAATAACAACAGAACCTGAGGAAATCCAAAGCATCATCAGATCCTACTACAAAAAGATATACTCAATGAAACTAGAAAACCTGGATGAAATGGACAAATTTTCTAGACAGATACCAGATACCAAAGTTAAATTAGGATCAGATTAATGAGCTAAACAGCCCCATATCCCATAAAGAAATAGAAGTAGTCATTAATAGTCTCTCAACCAAAAAAAGTGAGGACCAGATGGGTTTAATGCAGAGTTCTAACAGACCTTCAAGGAAGACCTAATTCCAATTCTACTCAAAATATTTCACAAAATAGAAAAAGAATATACTCTACTCAATTCATTCTATGAAGCTACAATTACTCTGATACCTAAATCACACAAAGACCCAACAAAGAAAGAGAAATTCAAACCAATTTCCCCTATGAATATTGATGCAAAAATACTCAATAAAATTCTTCCAAACAGAATTCAAGAACACATCAATATCCATCATGATCAAGTAGGCTTCATCCCAGGGATTCAGGTTTAATATACGAAAATTCATCAGTGTAATCCACTATATAAACAAATTCAAAGAAAAAAACCCACATGATCAGTTCATTAGATTCTGAGAAAGCATTTGACAAAATCCAACACCTATTCATGATAAAAGTCATGGAAAGATCAGGAATTCAAGGCCTAGAGCTAAACATAATAAAAAGCAAAGCAGTAGCCAACATCAAACTAAATGGAGAGAAACTTGAAGCAATCCCACTAAAATCAGGGACTAGAAAAGGCTGCCCACTTTCTCCCTACCTATTCAATATAGTACTTGAAGTCCTAGCCAGAGCAATTAGACAAGAAAAGGAGATCAAGAGGATATAAATTGGAAAGGAAGAAGTCAAAATATCACTATTTGCAGATGATATGATAGTATATATGTGACCCTAAAAGTTCCACCAGAGAACTCTTAAAACTGATAAACAGTCAGTGAAGTAGCTGGATATAAAATTAACTCAAACAAATCAGTGGCCTTTCTCTATACAAAGAATAAAGAGGCTGAGAAAGAAATTAGGGAAACAACACCCTTCCCAGTAGTCACAAATAATATAAAATACCTTGGTGTGACTCTAACTAAGGAAGGGAAAGATATGTATGCTAAGAACTTCCAGTCTCTGAAGAAAGAAATTAAAGAATATCTCAGAAGATGGAAACATCTCCCATGCTCATGGATTGGCAGGATTAATATAGTAAAAATGGCTATCTTGCCAAAAGCAATCTATAGATTCAATGCAATCCCCATCAAAATTCCAACTCAATTCTTCACTGAGTTAGAAAGGGCAATTTGAAATTCATCTGGAATAACAAAAAGACCTAGAATAGCAAAAACTATTCTCAACAATAAAAGAACCCCTATGCCTGACCTAAACCTGACTACAGAGCAATTGTGATAAAAACTGCATGGTACTGGTATAGAACTGAAGACCCAGAAATGAACCCACATACCTATGGTCACTTGATCTTTGACAAAGGAGCTAAAAGTGAAAGACCTCTGAAGGGAAATCCTCACTCAAGTCTTGAGATAATTGTGGTCCCCCAAGAACTCACGAGAGATCAAACTTGATATAAAGCACATGAGGCTTTATTTGGGGAAAGCCAGAACTCTGGGAATGACTCACAAAGAGTCGACCCGAGGGGAAACTGGCCCCAGTTTTTATAGGCCCTCAGGGGGGAAAGGAGAAGGAGCGAGTAGGGGATGTCCCAATCTAAACAATATCTATTCTCAAGAAATAGGTATGGGAGAGGCAGACAGCTTCTGGGACAGGCAGGAGCCACAGAGCCACTGAGGCAGCACCCTTTTGGGGCCGCAGACATCCGGCACCCTCACAGCCGGAGGACAGTGGCCCGCCCTGCATGGGAGCCCTCTGCCTCAGGAGCAGGGAGTGCCATCTTGGATCCAGGACTCCACCGAACTTAGGAACTTAGTCTGCACAGGTGAGAGTGTGCACCACAGAAGCTGACAGCTTCTGTGACCTGCCAAAGAAACACAGCATCTGGGAAAGGTCCTGTTTTGGGCCTTCTTCTTCGGCCAGGAGGAGGTCCAAACACCAGATATCTGTGCACCTTCCCTGTAAGAGGAGAACTTGTCAGCAGAGAGTGCTCTAACCACTGAAACTCAGAGGAGAAAGCCTGTCTCCCAGGTATGCTGATACACTGTAATCAGAATCACGAGAAGAACAATCTCTAAACAGAGACAACTGTAACAACTCCAGAGATTACCAGATGGCGAAAGGTAAACGTAAGAATCTTACTAACAGAAACCAAGACCACTCACCATCATCAGAACCCAGCACTCCAACTTCGCCCAGTCCAGGGCACCCCAACACACCTGAAAAGCTAGACCTGGATTTAAAAGCATATCTCATGATGATGGTAGAGGACATCAAGAAGGACTTTAATAACTCACTTAAAGAATTACAAGAGAACATTGCTAAAGAGTTACAAGTCCTTAAAGAAAAACAGGATAACACAATCAAACAGGTAGAAGTCCTTAAAGAAAAACAGGAAAACACATCCAAACAGATGATGGAAATGAACAAAACCATACTAGACCTAAAAAGGGAAGTAGACACAATAAAGAAAACCCAAAAGGAGGCAACAATGGAGATAGAAACCCTAGGAAAGAAATCTGGAACCATAGATGCAAGCATCAGCAACAGAATACAAGAGATGGAAGAGAGAATCTCAGGTGCAGAAGATTCCATAGAGAACATCGGCACAACAATCAAGGAAAATGGAAAATGCAAAAAGTTCCTAACTCAAAACATCCAGGAAATCCAGGACAAAATGAGAAGACCAAACCTATGGATAATAAGAGTGGATGAGAATCAAGATTTTCAACTCAAAGGAGCAGCAAACATCTTCAACAAAATTATAGAAGAAAACTTCCCAAATCTAAAGAAAGAGATGCGCATGAACATACAAGAAGCCTACAGAACTCCAAATAGACTGGACCAGAAAAGAAATACCTCCCGACACATAATAATCCGAACAACAAATGCACTAAATAAAGGTAGAATACTAAAAGCAGTAAGAGAAAAATGCCAAGTAACATAAAAAGGCAAGCCTATCAGAATTACACCAGATTTTTCGCCATACTAGGAAAGCCAGAAGATCCTGGACAGATGTAATACAGACACTAAAAGAACACAAATTCCAGCCCAGGCTACTATACCCAGCCAAACTCTCAATTAACATAGATGGAGAAACCAAAGTATTCCAGGACAAAACCAAATTTACACATTATCTCTCCATGAATCCAGCCGTTCAAAGGATAATAACAGAAAAAAACCAATACAAGGACGGGAACCAAGCCCTAGAAAAAACAAGAAGGTAATCCCTTAACAAACATAAAAGAAGACAACCACAAGAACAGAATGCCAACTTTAACAGCAAAAATAACAGGAAGCAACAATTACTTTTCCTTAATATCTCTTAATAACAATGGACTCAACTCCACAATAAAAAGACATAGACTAACAAACTGGCTACACAAACAATACCCAATATTTTGCTGCTTACAGGAAACTAATCTCAGAGAAAAAGATAGACACTACCTCAGAATGAAAGGCTGGAAAACAATTTTCCAAGCAAATGGTATGAAGAAACAAGCTGAAGTAGCCATTCTAATATCTGATAAGATTGACTTCCAACCCAAAGTCATCAAAAAAGACAGGGACGGGCACTTCATACACATCAAAGGTAAAATCCTCCAAGAGGAACTATCAATTCTGAATATCTATGCTCCAAATACAAAGGCAGCCACATTCATTAAAGAAACTTTAGTAAATCTCAAAGCACACATTGCACCTCTTACAATAATAGTGGGAGACTTCAACACACCACTTTCACCAATGGACAGATCATGGAAACAGAAACTAAACAGGGACACAGTGAAACTAACAGAAGTTATGAATCAAATGGATCTGTCAGATATCTACAGAACATTCTATCCTAAAACAAAAGGATATACCTTCTTCTCAGCACCTCATGGTACCACATTGACCACATAATTGGTCACAAAACAGGCCTCAAGAGATACAACAATATTGAAATTGTCCCATGCATCCTATCAGATCACCATGGACTAAGGCTGATCTTCAATAACAAAATAAATAATAGAAAGCCAACCTTCACGTGGAAACTGAACAACACACTTCTCAATGATACCTTGGTCAAGGAAGGAATAAAGAAAGAAATTAAGGACTTTTTAGAGTTCAATGAAAATGAAGCCACAACATACCTAAACTTATGGGACGCAATGAAAGCATTTCTAAGAGGAAAACTCATAGCTCTGAGTGCCTCCAAAAAGAAACTAGAGAAAGCACACATTAGCAGCTTGACAACACACCTAAAAGCACTAGAACAAAAGGAAGCAAATTCACCCAAGAGGAGTAGATGGCAGGAAATAATCAAACTCAGGGGCGAAATCAACCAAGTGGAAAAAAGAAGAAGTATTCAAAGAATCAACCAATCAAGGAGCTGGTTCTTTGAGAAAATCAACAAGATAGATAAACCCTTAGCCAGACTCACTAGAGGGCACAGGGAAAGCATTCTAATTAACAAAATCAGAAATGAAAAAGGAGACATAACAACAGATCCTGAAGACATCCAAAATACCAGCAGATCCTTCTACAAAAGGCTATACTCAACAAAACTGGAGAACCTGGATGAAATGGAGAAGTTCCTAGACAGATACCAGGTACCAAAGTTGAATCAAGATCAGGATAATGATCTATACAGCCCTATATCCCCCAAAGAAATAGAGGCAGTCATTAATAGTTTCCCAACCAAAAAAAGCCCAGGACCAGATGGGTTTAGTGCAGAGTTCTATCAGACCTTCAAAGAAGATTTAATCCCAGTTCTTCACAAACTATTCCACAAAATAGAAACAGAAGGTACTCTACCCAACTCATTCTCTGAAGCCACAATTACTCTGATACCTAAACCACAAAAAGACCCAACAAAGATAGAAAACTTCAGACCAATATCCCTTATGAATATTGATGCAAAAATCCTCAATAAAGTTCTAGCTAACTGAATCCAAGAACACATCAAAACAATCATCCATCCTGACCAAGTAGATTTCATCCAAGGGATGCAGGGATGGTTCAATATACGGAAATCCATCAATGTAATCCAGTATATAAACAAACTCAAAGACAAAAACCACATGATCATCTCGTTAGATGCGGAAAAATCATTTGACAAGATCTAACACCCATTCATGATAAAAGTCTTGGAAGATCAGGAATTCAAGGCCCTTACCTAAACATGATAAAAACAATCTACAGCAAACCAGTAGCCAACATCAAAGTAAATGGTGAGAAGCTTGAAGCAATCCCTCTAAAATCAGGGACTAGAGAAGGCTGTCCACTTTTCCCATACCTATTCAACATTGTACTTGTAGTCCTAGCAAGAGCAATTCGACAACAAAAGGAGATCAAAGGGATACAAATTGGAAAATATGAAGTCAAAATATCACTTTTTGCAGATGATATGATAATATATATAAGTGACCCTAAAAATTCCACCAGAGAACTCCTAAACCTGATAAACAGCTTTTGTGAAGTAGCTGGATATAAAATTAACTCAAACAAATCAATGGCCTTTCTCTAAACAAAGAATAAACAGGCTGAGAAAGAAATTAGGGAATCAACACCCTTCTCAATAGTCACAAATAATATAAAATATCTCGGCGTGACTCTAACTAAGGAAGTGAAAGATTTGTATAATAAAAACTTCAAGTCTCTGAAGAAAGAAATTATAGAAGATCTCAGAAGATGGAAAGATCTCCCATGCTCATGGATTGGCAGGATCAACATTGTAAAAATGGCTATCTTGCCAAAAGCAATCAACAGATTCAATGCAATCCCCATCAAAATTCCAACTCAATTCTTCAACAAATTAGAAAGTGCAATCCACAAATTCATCTGGAATAACAAAAAACCTAGGATAGCAAAAACTCTTCTCAAGGATAAAAGAACCTCTGGTGGAATCACCATGCTGGACCTAAAGCTTTATTACAGAGCAATTGTGATAAAAACTGCGTGGTACTGGTATAGTAACAGACAAGTAGACCAATGGAATAGAATTGAAGACCCAGAAATGAACCCACACACCTACGGTCACTTGATCTTCGACAAGGGAGCTAAAAACATCCAGTGGAAGAAAGACAGCATTTTCAACAAATGGTGCTGGCAAAACTGGTTGTTAACATGTAGAAGAATGCGAATCGATCCATTCCTATCTCCTTGTACTAAGGTCAAGTCTAAGTGGATCAAGGAACTTCACATAAAACCAGAGACACTGAAACTTATACAAGAGAAAGTGTGGAAAAGCCTAGAAGATATGGGCACAGGGGAAAAATTCTTGAATAGAACAGTAATGGCTTGCGCTGTAATGTCGAGAATTGACAAGTGGGACCTCATGAAACTGCAAAGCTTCTGCAAGGCAAAAGACACCATCAATAAGACAAAAAAACCACCAACAGATTGGGAAAGGATCTTCACCTATCCTAAATCAGATAAGGGACTAATATCCAATATATATAAGGAACTCAAGAAGGTGGACTCCAGAAAATCAAATAACCCCATGAAAAAATGGGGCTCAGAACTGAACAAAGAATTCTCACCTGAGGAATACCGAATGGCTCAGAAGCACCTGAAAAAATGTTCAACATCCTTAATCATCAGGGAAATGCAAATCAAAACCACCCTGAGATTCCACCTCACACCAGTCAGAATGGCTAAGATCAAAAATTCAGGTGACAGTAGATGCTGGCGAGGATGTGGAGAAAGAGGAACACTCCTCCATTGTTGGTGGGATTGCAAGCTTGTACAACCACTCTGGAAATCAGTCTGGCGGTTCCTTAGAAAATTGGACATAGTACTACCGGAGGATCCAGCAATACCTCTCCTGGGCATATATCCAGAAGATGTCCCAACCGGTAATAAGGACACATGCTCCACTATGTTCATAGCAACCTTATTTATAATAGCCAGAAGCTGGAAAGAACCCAGATGCCCCTCAACAGAGGAATCGATACAGAAATTATGGTACATTTACACAATGGAGTACTACTCAGCTATTAAAAAGAATGAATTTATGAAATTCCTAGGCAAATGGATGGACCTGGAGGGCATCATCTTGAGGGAGGTAACACAATCACAAAGGAACTCACACAATATGTATTCACTGATAAGTGGATATTAGCCCAAAACTTAGGATACCCAAGATAGAAGATACAATTTGCTAAACGCATGAAACTCAAGAAGAATGAAGACCAAATTGTGGACAGTATACCCCTTCTTAGAATTGGGTACAAAACACCCATGGAAGGAGGTACAGAGACAAAGTTTGGAGCTGTGATGAAAGGATTGACCATCTAGAGATTGCCATATCCAGGGATCCATCCCATAATCAGCTTCCAAACGCTGACACCATTGCATACAGTAGCAAGATTTTGCTGAAAGGACCCAAATATAGCTGTCTCTTGTGAGACTATGCCGGGACCTAGCAAACATAGAAGTGGATGCTCACAGTCAGCTATTGGATGTATCACAGGGCTCCCAATGGAGAAGCTAGAGAAAGTATCCAAGGAGCTAAAGGAATCTGCAGCCCTATAGTTGGAACAACATGATGAACTAACCAGTACCCCGGAGCTCTTGTCTATAGCTGCATATGTATCGAAAGATGGCCTAGTCGGCCATCACTGGAAAGAGAGGCCCACTGGACTTGCAAACTTTATATGCCCCATTATAGGGGAATGCCAGTGCCAAAAGAATGGGAATGGGTGGGTAGGGAAGTGGGGGGTATGGGGGACTTTTGGGATAGCATTGGAAATGTAATTGAGGAACATATGTAATAAAAAATATTAAAAATAAAAAAAGAATATCTATTCATAATGCATATTTTCTGCTTATCAATCAAGACCTGATAGTTTATTGTGCATGAGACTTGAACACTAAACAGCTCTCCATAAGCAAGAATTGTATAGACTGCTGTGGTCTACCCATCCCCATTACTGAATCCATGCCCAAATCCCAGAGCAGTGGCTTGGGAAAGGCAGCCGCTGATTCAACCTGAACTGGTGAAATTTACCAGCATCTCCAGCATTCCTATTCTGACGTTCAGTTAATGTTAAATAAATATATCTGCCATAATTGGATGTGAATAAATGTACTTAAAGATAAAAAAAAAAGAAATAGGTATGGGAGGGGTACAAGGAAAGAGTCTGGTGTAGGTGCAACAACTCCAGTTTTTCCCCGGCTGTGGTTTCTGGGGAGATTTTCTGACTCTTCTCCAGCAACCAATATCACAAACACCTGGCAGTGAGGTGCAACAATGGGCACACACCTGGGTTCAAGGAATGATCAGAACATTGGCAGACTCACGGGTTCAAGGAGCGGCCAGAGCATTGTGCATCTCTATTTTTTCTAATCAGTGAAGCTAGTTCTGCTAACAATGAAATCTATTTTGTCAATTTCAGGGCTTCTGTAACCTTTTACATTCTGTCAGGATCTTTCAAAACCATCCAGTGGAAATAAGAGAGTATTTTCAACAAATGGTGCTGTCTCAACTAGGGGTTATCATGTAGAAAAATGTGAATTGATCCATCTTTATGTTCGTGTACAAAGCTCAAGTCTAAGTGGATCAAAAAACTCCACAAAAAACCAAAGATACTAAAACTTATAGAGGAGAAAGCAGAGAAAAGTCTGGAAGATATGAGCACAGGGGAATAATTCCTGAACACAATAGCAATGGCTTGTGCTGTAAGATCGAGAATCAACAAATGGGACCTCATAAAATTTCAAAGCTTGTATTAGGCAAAAGACACCATCAATAAGACAAAAAAACCACCAACAGATTGGGAAAGGATCTTTGCCAATACTAATTCTAATAAGGGACTAATATCCAATATATACAATGAAGTCAAAAAGCTGGATTTCAGAAAATCAAATAACCCCATTAAAATATGGGGTACCAAGCTAAACAAAGAATTCTCAACTGAGGAATACTAAAGGGCTGAGAAACATCTGAAAAAAATGTTCAACATCATTAATCATCAGGGAAATGCAAATCAAAACAACCCTGAGATTCTACCTCAGACCAGTCAGAATGGATAAGCTCAAAAATCCATATGACAGCAGATGATGGAGAGGATGTGGAGAAAGAGGAACAGTCCTCCATTGCTGGTGGGATTGCAAGCTGGTACAACCACTCTGGAAAATCAGTTTGGTGGTTCCTCAGAAAATTGGGCATAGTACTACAGTAGGATCCAGCAATACCTCTCCTGGGCATATAACTAGAAGATGCTCCACCTTGTAATAAGGACACATGCTCCACTATGTTCATAGCAGTCTTATTTATATTAGCCAGAAGCTGGAAAGAACCCAGATATCCCTCAATAGAGGAATAGATACAGAATTTGTGGTACATTTTACACAATGGAGTACTACTCAGCTATTAAAAACAATAAATTTATGAAATTCTTAGGCAAATGGATGTATCTGGAGGATATCATCCTGAGTGAGGTAAACCAATCACAAAAGAAATCACATGATATGCACTCACTGATAAGTGGATATTATCCCAGAAACTTAGAATACCCACGATACAATATGCAAAACATATGAAACTCAAGAAGAAGGAAGTCGAAAGTGTGGATACTTTGTTCCTCCTTAGAATGGGGAACAATATATGACTGTGAGCATCCACTTCTGTATTTGCCAGGCACTGGCATAGCCTTAAGAAGAGACAGCTATATGAAGGTCCTGTCAGCAAAATCTTGCTTGCATATGCAATAGTGTCTGGGTTTGGTGGCAGTTTATGGGATGGATCCTCAAGTAGGGCAGTCTCTGTATTGTCCTTCCTTCTGTCTCAGTTCTGAACTTTGTCTCTGTAACTCCCTCCATGGGTATTTTGTTCCCCATTCTAAGGATGAACAAAGTATCCTAGAGAAAGTAACCAAGGAGCTGAAGGGGTCTGTAACCCTATAGGTGGAACAACAGTATGAACTAACCAGTAACCCCCAGAACTGTGTCTCTAGCTGAATATGTAGCAGAAGATGGCCTAGTCGGCCATCATTGGGAGGAGAGGTCCTTGGTCTTGCAAAGATTATATGCCCCAGTACAGGGAAATACCAGGGCCAGAAAACAGGAGTGGGTGGGTTGGGGAGCAGGGCTGGGGATTGGTGGGGGGAGGGTATATGGGACTTTCGGGTTAGCATTTAAAATGTAAATGAAGAAAATATCTCATAAAAAAGAAAAAAATAGTTGCAGATATATAAAGTAAAACTGTGAATAATAGAAAATTTACATATATACATATGTTTATTTTGGGACTTTCTCCAAAAGGAATAACAGGGAACAAAATACCCATGGAGGGAGTTACAGAGTACAGAAGGATGGACTATCCAGAGACTGCCTCACCCAGGGATCCACCCCATAAACTACCACCAAACCCATTCACTAGGCAGATGCCAATAAGTGCCTGCTGACAGGACCCTGATATAGCTGTCTCCTGCGAGGCTCTGCCAGTGTCCAACAAATACAGAAGTGGATGCTCACAGTCATCCATTGAATGGAGCACAGGGTCCCCAATGAAGGAGCCAAAGAAATACTCAGGGAGCTGAAGGGATCTGAAGCCCCATAGGTGGAACTTCAAGATCAAATAACCAGTACCCCCAGAGCGCCTTGGAACTATGCCATCAATCAAAGAAAGCACATGGTGGGACTCATGGTTCTAGCTGCATATGTAGCAGAGGGTGGCCTAGTGGGTCATCAATGGAAGGAGAGGGCCTTGGTCCTGTGAAGGTTCTATGCACCAATATAGGGGAATGCCAAGACCGGGAATGGGAGTGGGTGGGTTGGGGAGCAGGGGAAGGTGGGAAGGGATAGGGGATTTTCAGAGGGAAACTAGGAAAGGGGATAACATTTGAAATGTAAATAAAGAAAATATCTAATAATAATAATTAAAAAACTACCAAACACTTCACTTTTAAAGAAAGAAGAAAAAACATAGTTTTTATTTTAGAACACTTTATTAGGTGGGTTTACTTTTTGTGCTTTGTAATTTATGAGATAGGTCAGTATTTCAAGTCCATCTCCGGCTATTACTGGATAGTTTGCATCCAGGGTAGTTGGAATCACAGCTGTGTTATTCAGACATGGAGGTCCTAAGCCTCCAACTCTATTTCCACTTTTCACCTCTGCTATTTTTCTCAAATAATTCTTACAATGCTAATCACTGTATTCTGTGTTGGAACTAATTATAAATTTAGAAAACTTAATATACTTAAACACTAAATACAATATTAAAATCTAACCTTTTTTTTAGCCCAATCAGTGAAACACTGTTTTATAGTTCCAGCAAGTTTGAGACCTGTACTTGAATAATTTTACCTAATGCCACAATAGAGAAACTTCTGAAATAAAACTCTTGGCACTCCAGGAGACTATTTTTAACATTTCTCTTTTTCTTCTTGTCATTCCAGAATAACTATAATCCACATACATTTTTAAATTCTCTATTTTTGTGATCTACTACATTTCTTTGATAGTTAAGGTAATCGATACTGAAATGAGTCTTTCATGTGCATTTTTTTCCCGTTGCTACTATTTTAGATCAGATATTTGTATTTCAATTTTGGATAAACTTTATAAAAGTTCTTATTTAATTTTGTCTTTTATAACTTAATTGCTGTGTCATTGTCGTAATTCATTTTACATTTATTTTTTTAGACTTTCATTTTATTTTACTTTTTTGTATGTATGGATGTTTTGCATGTATATATGAATTTGTACCTCATGATGACAGAGGAAAGAAGAGGAATTTGGATCTCCAAGTGTTTAAGTTGCAAATTATTGTTAGCTGCCATGTGAGGCCATGGCTGGAACTTCTAGAAGAGCTCCTAGTTTTCTTTCCCAGTGAGTCATTGCTTTAACCCTTATTTTTTATTTCCTAATCTAGTGAATACCAACTTAAGGTAGTGTGGGATATTGGGAAAAATACTTGAAGCTCAATTTTATATCAATGAGAAAAGTAACTTCAGTTAGTTTTGTGAATAATAACCTTGAGATAATATGGTAATTTGAAGAAAGAATGTCCCTCAAAGGCTTCAGTGTATGACCATTTGGTCTTCAGTCGTGTTATTTGGAGAAGTAGTATACCCTTGCAGGAGTATGTATGCTATTGCGAACAGGATTTGAAAATCCATTGCTTGCCCCTTTTAGTACTCTATGATTGATTTCTGAATGAAGTTGTGTTCTGTCAGAATCCTGCTTATGCCATCTGATGCCAAAAGTCTTTTGGCATTATGGAGTTTCTCTGTGAACAATCCTTTGAAATAGATTTTTCTTTCCATATATTGTTTTTGGTGAGAGTTCTGTACCATAGTAACAGAAAAGTGAGTAGTTCTAGGAAGATTTAGCTATTAGGAAAGATTGTATTCATGGTTAAGTACCAAGTCAACAGATAAAAAGCAAAGCCAAGAAAGGCATTTTAGAGGAGGTAATCTTTAATCAAACTAAGAGAAATATTAATAACCCTAAACCAGCTGGGCAGTGGTAGTGCACGCCTTTAATCCCAGCATTTAGGAGGCAGATGCAGGCGGATTTCTGAGTTCCAGAACAGCCAGGACTACACAGAGAAACCCTGTCTCAAAAAACAAAACAAAGAATCAAAACCAAAACCAAAACCAAAACCAAAACCCACCAAAACCCAAAACCCAAAACCCAGAAACCAAAAACCAAAAACCAAAAACCAAAACAACCAAAACAACAAAAACATTTGAAATTATTGGTGGAGTTTTAACTCCCCCCACCCTTTCTTGGTAAACTATGGAGAAACTTACACTTCTAGAGATGTATTTCCATTAGTATAATAGTATAATTTCTGACAATAGTACTGTTGGTTTCAAATAATTATAACTTGCCAAAATAATTTAATTAGTTTTATTGCTACTAATGAAAATACAAGAGAGTCTTAAGGTTACTCTATGGATAAAACATCATGACCAAGGCAACTTGGAGCACAACGGTTTTATTTCACTCACAGTTTTGTATAAATGAATTTAACATCAAAATCAGTGAGGACAGGAAGCAGCAGCTGGTGCTGAGGGCATGGAGGGGTGCTGCATACTGACTTACTTTGCTTCTCATATCTTGCTCAGCCTGCTATCTTGTAGAACTCAGGACTAGCAGCATAGGAATGGTACAAACCACAGTGGGCTGTAACCTCCCCATCAATTATTAATTATGGAAATGTCCTGCATACAGACTTGTCTATAACCCAAATTTATGGAAACGTGAGGGTCACTGAGAAGTGACCCTGGCCTGTGTCAAACTGACATGAAAGTACCCAGTGCAGACTTAAGCTTATTTTATTCATGTATTATAATAAGTAAATAAATTGTAATGATATAAATAATGAAAAGGGGCAAATAGCATCAATTTCAAAAAGCAGATTATGAGTGGATTACAGGATAAATACACTAGATCAGTGGCTCTCAACCTATTTCTGAAACCTTTTAATATAGCTCCTCATGTTGTAATGACCCCAACGATAAAATTATTTCCACTGTTACTTCATTACTTTAATTTGTTCTTGTTGTGAATTATAAAGTAAATATCTGTGTTTTCTGAGGATTTTAGTTGATGCCTGTGAATGAACCATAAAAGGGTCACAACCCACAAGTTGAGAACTACTACACTAGAGGTGTGAACTCCAGCATTGAAAATCTAATGTAATTGTAGGTTTTCATTAATTTTCATATATTCTTAGTCTTTCTGAGCAAAATAATTATTCTTTCCTATTAATTATTAAACTATTTTTACCAATACATAATGCTAGAGCTTTTAATTTTTAAATTATTGGTATATTTCATACTCTCAAAGGCACATATTTATAAATTAAAGTAATGTTTAAGACATCTTTGGGCACAGCCAGATCAGATGAGTTGTACACAGTCCCCTGACCCCATTTTCTGGCTCTGGGCTCACCCTGCCATCCTAAGGAGGTCTGTGGGGCCTAAAGAACATCCTACTTCCCCATGGAGGACTTCATGGACCCCAGAAACATGAGATTAGAGCCCTTCTTCACCAATCCATTGCCAGTAATATGGGCCTGGGGCACAGCCAGTATATTTTGACCGTTCTTTGCCTCCTGGCCTCCATGTCTCACTCACAGATCTCTCTGCCTTCCCTAGGATTTCAACTGCCATCAGGATCATCCACTTAACACCAGGGACAAACAGATATCTAAAGATCAGCTTGTGAACACAATGAACAACGTCAACATCCAGGAAATTTGGGACACTATGAGAAGACATAACCTTAAAATAATAGAAATGAAAAAGGATATGATTTCCAGCTCAAAGGCCCACATGAACATGTTCAACAAAAGCATACAAGAAATTTTCCTAGCCTAAAGAAAAAGATGCCTAAAGACATACAAGAAGCTTACAAAACACCAAGTAGATTAGACCAGAAAACTCTCCCATTATATAATAATCAACACACTAAGTGTATAGAACAAAGAACTAATATTAAAAGATGCAAGGAATAAAGCCATATAGGGAGGCCTATCAGAATTAATTCTGACATTTCAACATAGAATCTAAAAGCCTTAGCACATGTCTTGAAGACCCTAACGGACCACACATGTCAGCTACATAACAAGTAAAACTCTCAATGACCAAAGATGAAGAATATAAGATATTCCTTGACAAAACCAAATTTAAACAATATGTTTCCACTAAATCTGCTTTACAGAGGAGAGTAGAAGGAAAACTCCAGAGCAATTTGTCTAACTACACCCAAGAAAACAGAAAAATTAAGTTTACAGCAGTAAAACCAAAAGAAGAAAAACACACATACATGCACACACACACACACACACACATATACACACACGCACATATCATCAACACCACCACCACTACCACTACCATCACTATGACCACCACAACCACAAACAATGTCAAAATAACAGGAATTAACAATTATTAATCATTAATGTTTCTCAAGATCAAAAGACTCAACTTACCAATAAAAAGACAAAGGTGAAGAGAATGTTTTATATGAGAAACATACCTGGGATGGGGGGGATAAACAGCCCCTCATAATAAAGGACAACAAAACAGTTTTCCTAGGAGGGAAAAAAGGCTAGCTGGAATATCCATTCGAAGATCTAATAAAATAAACTTTCAACCAAAAGTAATGTATAGAAATGAAGACCCTTCATACTCATCAAAGGAGAAAATTTACCAAGATGGTATCTTAATCCTAAAATATATGCCCCAAATTCAAGGGCACCCACATTCATAAAAGAAATACTGATAGAGCTTAAATAACACATTGAAACATACACATTAATAATGAGAAACTTCAACAACCCTTTCTCACCAAAGGGCAGATCATCATCAAAACTAAACAGAGAAATAATGAAATTAACAGGGGTTATGAATCAAATTGTCCTAACAAATTTCTATAGAACATTTAAGCCAAAAACACATCTCCTTATCAGCAGCTCATGGAACCTTCTTCAAAAGAGACCATAAAGGTCACATAGCAAGCCTCTACAGATACAAGAAGATTGAAATACCCCTTGCATACTATCAGGTAACTATGAATTAAAGCTTGACTTCACCAACAACAGACACAACAGAAAGCCTACAAACTCATGGAAACTGAATAACTCTTTACTCAATGACCACAGGGACAAAGAATAAATAAAGGAAGAAATTAAAGACATTCTAGAATTCAATGAAAATAAAGGCACAACATACCCAAAATTTATTGGACAAATGAAAGCAATGCTCAGAGAAAAGTTTATATTACTAAGTTCATTTATAAAAAATTATGAGATCCTATAGTAGCAACTTAAAATCTCTCATGAAAGCTCTAGAATAAAAGGAAGCAAGCACAGCCAAGAGTAGTAGACAGCAGGAAGCAATTAAACTGAAATCAATAAATTAGAAACAAGAAGAACAATTTAAAGAATCAAGGAAATGAATAGCTGGTTATTTGAGAACATCAACAAAATATACAAACACTTAGCCAAACTAACTAAAAGGCAGAGAGAAAATAGCCAAATTAACAAAATCAGAAAAGAACGGGGGTGGGGGACAACAACAGACACTAAAGAAATCCAAGGAATCATTCAATCTTAACTAAATATTAAAAATTAAGTCTTAAAAATTAAGTATTTAAAGCCTGTATTCCACAAAATTGGAAAATCTAAGTAAAATGAATGATTTTTCTTGATAGGTTACCAAACTTATATCAAGATCAGATAAACAGCCAGGTTGTGGTGGCACACGCCTTTAATCCCAACACTTGGGAGGCAGAGGCAGGCAGATTTCAGAGCTGAGTTCGAGGCCAACCTGCTCTACAGAGTGAGTTCCAGAACAGCCAGAGCTACACAGAGAAACCTTGTCTTAAAAAAAAAAAAAAAAAAAAAAAAAACATAACAAAACAAAACAAAACAAACAATCAGATAAACAATCTAAACAGTGTGACAACCCATAAAGAAATGAAGTAGTCAATAAAAGTCTCCCAACCAAAAGAAGCCCAGGGCCAGATAGTTTAATTCTATGAAACTTTCAAAGAGCTCATACCAATACTCCTCAAAAAATTTAAAACTAACCAAAATAGGAACAGAGGGAACACTGACAAATTTATTCAACAAGGCCACAGTCACCCTGATACCTAAACCACAGAAAGACACAGCAAAGAAAAAGAATTTCAAAACAATTTCCCTTATGAATATTTGTACAAAACACTCAATAAAATATTCTCAAACCAAATTCCATAACACATCAAAACGATCATCCAGCATGATCAGGCAGGCTTCATACCAGGGATGCAGAGATGGTAAACATGTTAAAAAAAAATCAATGTAAGCCACCATATAAAGAAACTGAAGGGGAAAAAAAAATACATGATAATCTTTTTCAATGCTGAAAAAGCCTTTGAAAATGCAATATCCATTCATGTTAAAAGTCTTAAAGAGATCATATATGGCACATAACTAAACACAATAAAGCTAATAGACTGCAAGCCAATAGCAAACACTAATTAAATGGAGGGGAACAGAAAACAATTCTATCAGGTGTAAGAGAAGGTTGTCCTCTTGCTCAGTATCTCTTCAATATAGTACTTGAAGTGCTACCCATAGTATTTAAAAACTAAAGGAGATCAAGCGGACAGAAAATGGAGCAGATAAAAATTAAGACATTGCTATGTAATGATGATATGACAATATACAAGAGTGGTCCCAAAATTTCTACCAGAGAACTCCTGTCCTTGATAAATACTTTTACCAAAGTGGCTGGTGAAAATTAATACAAAATTAATACAAAAACATCAGTAGCCCTCATTTATACTAAGGATAAATGGGCTGACCAAAATTCAGGGAAACAACACATTCACAATAGCCACAAATAATATAAAATATCTTGGTGTAACTCTAACTAAGCATGTGAAAAACCTGTATGACCAGAACTTCAAGTCTCTGAAGAATGAAAATAAAGATGAAAATGGAAAGATCTCTCTCCCATGTTTCTAGATCTGTAGGATTAACATAGTAAAAATGGCCATCTTATCAAAAGCAATCTACAGATTTAATGCAATTCCCATCAAAATTCCAACACAATTATTTATATTCCTTGATATAAAATTTCTCAAATTTATATGAAAAAAAGAGGCTAACTAAAACAATCCTGTACAATAAAAAAAAAAAACAAAAAAACAAAAAAACAAAAAAACCTTCTGGAGTTATCACCATCCCTAGAGCAATAGTGATAAAAAATGCATGATATTGGTACAGAAACAGACAGATTAATCAATGGAATAGAATCAAAGACCCAGAAATAAAAACACACACCTATCGACACTTGATCTTTGACAAAAAAAAGCCAAACTATACATGGGAATAAAAAAGCACAAAATGTATGGTTTTATTCCCAAACCATACATGGGAATAAAAATGGTTCCTGTCTAGCTGGATGTCTGCATTTAGAAGAATGCAAGTAGATGCATATTTCTCAACCTGCACAAAACCCTAATCTCAGTAGATCAAAGATTTCAACAGTAAAACAAATATACTAAATTTAATAGAATAGAAATTAGGAAATAGCCTTGAACTTCTTGGTACATGAGGCTAATTTCTGAACAGAAAACTTAGTGCTCAGGCACTAAGATAAACAATTAATAAACAGGAACTTGTGGATCTGAAAAGCTTCTCTAAGGCAGAGGACACCATCAACTGGATGAAATGTCAGCCTACACAATGGTAAAATTTCTTCACCACCTGTATATGTGACAGAAGACTAATAATAACCAAATTATAAAAAGAACTCAAGAAATTAGACACCAAAAACCAAATAACCCAACTAAAGACAGGCATATAGAACTAACCAGAGAATTATTAATAGAGGATCTTTAATGGCCAAGAAACATTTAAAGAAATATTAAACATCTTTTGTGATCACAGAAATTGAAATCAAAATGACTCTGAGATTCCACCTTACTAAGATCAAAAACTGAAGGTAGAGCACATACTTTCATGGTGATGGAGCAAGGGAAATGTGTCTGTGTGATAAGGAGTCTCGCAGGCGAGGACACACACACAGGACACACTCGGATCCTTCTGCAGCAAAGCTTTAATGCATCTCGAGAGAAAGATGATCAGCTTCTGGGGAGGAGGCCCAGAACATAGGAAACCCGTCCCTTTTATAGACCACAAGAGCAGTTGGAGATGTATTTCACCCTGACTGGTTGCTCACTATCAGCCCAGTTGACGCCACGGGACAGGCAGGGCACAAGGAATGGAAAAATACCCCAGCACATGAGCAGACTACTTGTTTACCAGTCAGAACACCGGATATCAGCGCCATCTTGTAATGGCAATTGCAAGGGCGGCTCCTCACAGGGAAACACTAGTATGTTGCTGGTGGATGTGGAAACTTGTTCTTCCATTTTGTAAATCAATCGAACAGTTTCTAAGAAAATTGAGTATAATTCTGTCTGAAGACACAGCTGTGCCACTTCTGGAATTATAACCAAAAGATGTCCAACTATACCACAAGCACACTTGCTCTACTCTGTTTTTGGCGGCTTTATTCATAACAGCCAGAAACTATATACCATCTAGATACCTTCAACTGAAGAGAAAATGAAGTTCATTTGTACAATGGAATACTACACAGCTGTTAAAAATAAGGACATCATGAATTTTGCAAACAAATGGATTTAACTAGAAAATATCATGCTTAGTGAGGTAACTCAGACCAATAAGGACATGCATGGTATGTAGTCACTTCCAAGTGTTTATTAGCCATAAAGTACAAAATAACCATGCTACAATCCACAGAACCAAAGAAACTAAATAAGAAGGAATCTCACTCAGGAGGAAAAATAAAGTTGTCATAGGAAGTAGAAGGGAGGAAATTTGAAGGGAGGATGGGGAGTGGTATTGTGTGGGGGTCATGTATAGGGAAAGACTGAGACAGAGGGTTCAGAAGAGTGAATGGAAATATTGTTGGGGTTTGGGGGTGGCATGGTGATGCCTCTCTAGGACTTGCCAGAGACCAGTGATGGGGGAGGCTCCCAGGAGTCAGTGGAGGTGACTTTAGCTACCACCTATAGCAGAGGAGATAGGTAACCTGGAGAGCTTACTTGTAGCCAGGCAGGACAACCAGTGGAGAGGTAAAGACACCAACATGCCCATAAAACCTTCTACCCAAAATTTGTCCTACCTACAAGAAGTTTAGGGACAAAGATTTAGGAGAGTCCAAGGGAATTTGGGTATTTTCTCAATTAGTAATCAAGCAGAGAAGGCCCCCTTGTTGTGGTGGCATCCCTGGGCTGGTCGTATTGGGTTCTCTAAGAGAGCAAGCTGAGTAAGCCAGGGGAAGCAAAACAATAAGAAATAAACCTCCATGGCCTCTGCATCAGCTCCTGTATCCTGACCTGATTGAGTTTCAATCCTGACCTCCTTTGGTGATAAACAGCAACTTGGAAGTGTAATCTGAATAAACCCTTTCCTACCAGACTTGCTTCTTGGTTATGATGTTTTGTCCCGGAATAGAAATCCTAAGACACACATGTTATATTGTTTTAGTATATTTTGAAATATGCATATGAAGTGTAATTTTGAAAGGTTACTAACTGTACAAAAATATAAATACATGGAAAATGTGTGTTTTGGTAAATCTCCAAACTAAATAAGCCTGGGCAATGAAAACACAACTCAATTAATATGAATACATGCTGTGCACCTAGTGGGCAGATCTACTACTATACTATCATCTTCTCCATAGAAGAGACCCCTTATAACTTGCGGTTTCTCCAGGCCATGTGCTTCTTCTCTGCTTTCCCTCTCCCCCTCTCCCTCCTCCTCCCCCTCCCCTCCCCTCCCCTTCCCCCTCCCCATCTCCCAGAACCTTCATCTCCACCTTCTGCCTCTTTCTCTGCCCAATTACTGGCTGTAGCTTTTATTTATAAATTAAGGTGGGAAGAAAGTTTACAGGAAATCACCTGAGTGCTGACTCATTCCTTGATTGTAGCTTGTCACAGGAAAAAAGAATTAACATAAAATACATTAAATGTGTATTTTAAATACACACCTTTCTTGAACATTTCTTTAAGTGCTTCTCAGCCATTCATGATTCCTGTTGAGATTTCTCTGTTTAGCTTTCTACCCATTTTTTTAATTGGATATTTTCTTTATTTATATTTCAAATGTTATCCCCTTTCCTGGTTCCCCTGGCCCAGAAACCCCTTACCCTATCCCCCTCCTCCGACTTCTGTGAGGGTGTTTCCCCATCCATCCACCTACTCCCACCTCCCTGCCCTTGCATTCCCCTACACTGGGATATTGAGCCTTCACAGGATCAAGGGCCTCTTCTCACACTAATGTCTGACAAGGCCATCCTTTGCTACATATGTGGCTGGAGCCATGGGTCCCTCCATGCGTACTCCTTGGCTGGTAGTTTGTTGGAATCTAACTTCTTATTTTATTTTATTATATTTTATTTTAATAAATTATTTAGTTCAGTCATCATCCCCCTCCTGACACATTTTGGATATTTGCCATTGGTCAGATGTAAAGTTAGTGAAGATATTTTCCAACTCTGTAGGTTGCCATTTTTTCCTACATAGTCATCAAGGAAATGCAAACCAAAATAACCCTGAGATTTCACCCTACACCAGTCAGATTGAATAAGATCAAAACCTCAACAACAGCATGTTCTGGTGAGAATTTGGAGAAAGGGGACCACTGATTCATTGCTAATGGACAAGAAACTTGTACACCTACTCTGGCAAATAATCTGGTGGTTTCTCAGAGAATTGGAAATAGTTCTATCTGAGGACCTAGATATACTGATCCTGGGCATTTACCCAAAAAATATTCCAAAGACATTTTATTCACTATGTTCATAGCAGCTTTATTGATAATAGTCAGAAACTGGAAACAGCCCAGATGTTCCTTAACCAAAGAATGTATACAGAAAATGTGGTACATTTACAGAATGTAATACTATTCAGTTATAAAACAAGGATGTCATGAGTTTCACCTGCAAATGGATGGAAATAGAAAATATCATCCTTTGTGAGGTAACCCAACCTAAAAGGACAGACATGGTATGCATCCACTGATAAATTGATATTAACCATTAAGTACCAAATACCTACATCCAAAGAACTTAATAAGGATGGTCCAAGTGAGTATGTTGGGGGGTAATCTGATGTTTCGATGGGTAATCTTCAGTTAACACTAAAGGTCTTGTTCCTTAATTGGTTCATGATCTATCAATAAAGATACTAGCAGCCTATGAGCTGGATGGAATAGGTGGGACTTCCTGAATTCTCACAGGCAGATTAGAAGACACAAGGGAGGGGAGAAAGGATTTGCCATATGTTGGAAGGAAAAAGAGCCATCAGCCATAAGAGATCTTGGGTAGAGTGACCCTTGGCCATGTCCACAAATGGGCCTGGTGTAGCAGGTGGGGTATAAGAAACATAATTAAACTGAAGGCAGATTTAGGAGGCTGAACAAGGAGAAGGTGTCTGAGCAACTAAAGTTGAGGGAAGATTTGGTGTGTTGAGCTAGAAGTGAAAAGAGGGGTGTGACGGCCAAGGAAGTCTTTAAAAAGACTGCCATTGTGCTACCACTATTAAAAACAAGTTAATGTGTATGTGTTTTTCATCTGCATATCTAGGGTGGCACCTGGGTGGGGGCTGCTAGCATGGTCTGCTTAGAGCTTAAAGTGGGGGGTAGCAAAACCTACATGCTAAATGAGTATATAAAAATCTTACTTAGCCGGGTGGTGGTGGTGCATGCCTTTGATCCCAGGACTCTGGAGGCAGAGGCAGGCAGATTTCTGAGTTCGAGGCCAGCCTGGTCTACAGAGTGAGTTCCAGGACAGCCTGAGCTATACAGAGAAACCCTATCTCAAAAACAAAAATCAAAACAAAACAAAAAAGAATCTTACTTAGAAATGAGAATAAAATAGTTATAGGAGGCAGAGGGAGAGAGGGATCTGGGTGGAAGAGGAAGGAGAGTAGGTGGCCAGGAACAGGTGCAGAGAGTGACAGGAAAGAGGGCCAGAAGGCCAGAAGAATGAATGGAAATCTGCATCTGATGGTGCTTGAGTGATTGAGGTAATCTCTAGGAACTACCAGAGACTTGGGAATGGGGAAGGTCCCCAAATTAATGTTGTTGACCTTATCAGAGATACCTAATAGTAAGCACATGGAACCTGAAGAGGCAGAAACCCCAGCAGAAGGATAAGGACATCAATCCACCCACAAAACTTTAGACCCCAAATTTTTCCTGTCTTAAAGAGATGCAGGGGCAAAGATGGAACAGAGACTGAGGGCATGCCCAACTAAAAACTAGCTAAACTTGAGACCCATCCCATGGACAAGCACCAATTCCTGACACTATTAATGATACTCACCTATAATTGTAGACCAGAGCACAAATGTTCTCTGAGAGGCTCTACCTGGCAGCTAACTGATACAGATGCAAATACCCATAGCCATAACATTGGACAGTGGTCAGGGATTCTTATGGAAAATTTGGGGGAAGGATTAAAGGTACTAAAGGGGAAAGGAACTCCAAAAGAAGACCAACAGAGTCAAATAACCTAGAACTCTAGGAGGCCTCAGAGACTGAACAACCAACCAAAAAGCATACATGGGTTGGACTGAGTCTCCAAGCATGTTTGTAGCAGACATGCAGGTCAGTCTCCATGTGATTGCCTGGCAAGTGGATCAAGGGATTTTGTAGCTTGATCAATGGTTTATGTGTCTGGCATCAGTGGGATAGAATGTGCCTAATGCAGCAGAGATTTGATGTGCCAATATGAGGGAATACCCAGGGATCAGGGCTCACCTTAGAAGAGAAGGGTGATGATGATAGAGGACTTTAAGAAGGGCATAAATAAATAACTCCCTTAAAGAAATACAGGAGAATGTAGGCAAAAAGATAGAAGACCTTAGAGTAAACACAAAAATCCCTTAAAGAACTATGAGAAAACACAAGCAAATATGTAAAGAATTGAACAAAACAATCCAGGATCTAAAAGTAGAAATAGAAACAATAAAGAAATCACAAAGGGAGACAGCCTTGAAGAAAGAAAACCTAAAGAAGACATCAGAAGTCATAGATGAAAGCATTACTAGCATAATACAAGAGATAGAAGAGAGAACCTCAGGGGCAGAAGTTACCATAGAAAACATTGACACAACAATCAAAAAAAAAAAAAAAAAAAGGCAAAACGCTTCTAACCCAAAACATCTAGGAAATCTAGGACACAATGAGAAGACCAAACCTAAGGATAATAAGTATAGAAGAGAGTGAAGACTCCCAATTTAAAGGGCCAGTAAATATCTTCAACAAAATTATAGAACACTTCTGTAACCTAAATAAAGAGATGCCCATGAACATACAAGAAGCCTACAGAACTCGTAATAGATTGGACTAGCAAAGAAATTCCTCCTGTCACATAATAGTCAAAACACCAAATGAACAAAACAAAGAAAGAATATGAAAAAGCAGTCAGGGAAAAGGGTCAAGTAACATATAAAGACAGACCTATCAGAATTATACCAGACTTATCTCCAGAGACTATGAAAGCCAGAAGATTTGGGCAGATGTTATACAGATCCTAAAAGAACACAAATGCCAGTCCAGGCTACTATGCCCAGTAAATGCTTAATTACCATCAGTGGAAAAACCAATGTATTCCATGACAAAACCAAATTTACACAATATCTTTCCACAGATCCAGCCCTTCAAAGGATAATAAATGGAAAACTCCAACAGAAGGAGGAAAATGACACCCTAGAAAAAGCAAGGAAACAATCTTCTTTTAGCAAACCAAAAAGAAGATAGCCACATAAACATAATTCTACCTCTAACATCAAAAATAACAGAAAGCAATAATCACGTTTCCTTCATATCTATTAGTGGACTAATGGACTCAATTCACCAATAAAGAGACATAGACTAACAGACTGGATAGGTAAACAGGACCCAAAATTTTGCTGCATACAGGAAACTCACCTCAGTGACAAAGACTGACACTACCTCAGAGTAAAAGGCAGGAAAACAATTTCCCAAGCAAATGGACCCAAGAAACAAACTGGAGTAGCCATTCTAATATCAAATAAAATTGACTTTCAACCTAAAGTTATCAAAAAAGATAAGGAGGCACACTTCATACTGGTCTAAGGAATAATCTACCAAGATGAACTCTCAATTCTGAACATCTTTGCTACAAATGCAAGGGCACCCACATTCATAAAAGAAACGTTGCTAAAGCTCAAAGCACACATTGCACCTCACAGAATAAAAAAAAAGGAGACTTCAACACTCCACATTTATCAATGGACAGATCATGGAAACAGAAACTAAACAGAGAGAGTGAAACTAACAGAAGTTCTGAACCAAATGATTTAACAAATATCTATAGAACATTTTATCCTAAAACAAAAGAATATACCTTCTTCTCAGCACCTCAAGGTACCTTCTCCCAAACTGACCATATAATTGGTCACAAAACAGGCCTCAACAAATACAAAAGTATTGAAATTATCCCATGCATCCTATCAGCTCACCATGGACTAAGGCTGGTCTTCAATAACAACATACATAATAGAAAGTCAACATTCAGTTGGAAACTGAACAACACTCTACTCAATGATACCTTGGTCAAGGAAGAAATACAAAAAGAAATTAAATACTTTTTAGAGTTTAATGAAAATGAAGCCATAACATCCCTAAACTTATGGGACACAATGAAAGCAGTCCTAAGAGCAAAACTCATAGCTCTGAGTGCCCCCCAAAAGAAACTGGAGAGAGCATACACTAGCACTTGAACAGTACAACTAAAAGCTCTAGAACAAAAAGAAGCAAATACACCAAGAGGAGTAGAAGGCAGGAAATAATCAAACTCAGGGCTGAAGTCAACCAAGTAGAAACAAAAAGAGCTATACATAGAACCAACCAAACAAGGAGCGGGTTCTTTGATAAAACCAACAAAATAGATAAATCCTGCACCAAACTAACCAGAGGGCACAGGGACAGTATCCAAATCAACAAAATCAGAAATGAAAAGAAAGACATAATAACAGAAACTGAGAAAATACAAAAAAAATCAGATCCTACTACAAAGCCTATACATAAGAAAACTGGAAAATCTGAATTGAAATGGACTATTTTCTAGAAAGATACCATGCAACAAAGTTAAATTAGGATCAGATAAATGATCTAAACAGTTGCAAAACCCCTAAAGAAATAGAAAATGTCCTTTTAGTTTCCCAACCAAAAAGAGCCCAGGGTCAGATGGGTTTATTTCAGAGTTCTATCAGACCTTCAAAGAAGATCAATTACCTATACTCTTCCAATTATTCCACAAAATAGAAACAGAAGGAGCACAACCCAATTCATTCTATGAAGCTACAATTACTCTGATACCTAAACCAGACAAAGACCCAACAAAGAAAGAGAACTTCTGACCAATTTCTCTTATGAATATTGATGCAAAATACTCAATGAAATTCTCACTAACCGAATCCAAGAACACATCAAAACGATCATCCATCATGATCAAGTAGGCTTCATCCCAGGGATGCAGGGATGGATCAATATACAGAAATCCATCAAAGTAACCCACTATATAAACAAACTCAAAGAAGAAACCACATGATAATCTCATTTGACAACATTTGAAAAACATTTGACAAAATCCAACACCCCTTCATGATAAAAGTCTTGGAAAAACCAGGAATTCAAGGCCCATACCTAAACATAGTAAAGGCAACATAAAGCAAACCAGTAGCCAACATCAAACTTAATGGAGAGAAAATTGAAGCACTCCCACTAAAATCAGGTACTAGACAAAACTTTCCAATCTGTCCTTACCTGTTCAATATAGTACTTGAAGTCCTAGCCAACAATTAGACAACAAAGTGAGGACAAGGGATACAAATTGGATAGGAAGAAGTCAAAATATCACTATTTGCAGATGATATGACAGTATACTTAAGTGATCCTAAAAATTCACCAGAGAACTCCTAAAACTGATAAACAACTTCAGCAAAGTTCCTGGATATAAGTTAACTCAAACAAATCAGTGGTCCTCCTCTATTGAAAGGATAAACAGGCTGCAAAAGAAATTAGGGAAACACCTTACACAATAGTCACAAATAGTATAAAATATCTTGGTGTGACTCTAACTAACCAAATGAAAGATCCGTATGCTAAGAGCTTCAAGTCTTTGAAGAAAGAAATTGAAGAAGATATCAGAAAAATGGAAAGATCTCTCATGCTTATGGATTGGCAGGATTAATGTAGTAAAAATGGCCATCTGCCTAAAGCAATCTACAGATTCAATGCAATTCCCATCAAAATTCAAACTCAATTCTTCATAGAGTTATAAAGAACAATTTCCAAAGTCTTCTGGAATTACAAAACAACAAAACCAAAAAACCAAAAAAACCCAGGATAGTGAAACTATTCTCAGTAATATAAGAACATCTGGAGGAATCACCATCCTGACCTCAAGGTGTAGTACAGAGAAACTGTTATAAAAAAAATGCATAATATTGGTACAGTGACAGGCTCATAGAGCAATGGAAAGGAATGGAAGACTCAGAAATGAAACCACATACCTATGGTCACTTCATCTTTCACAAAGGAGCTAAAACCATCCAGTGGGAAAAAAAGACACCATTTTCAACAAATGGTGCTGGATCATCTGGCAGTTAGCAGTAGAAGAATATAAATCGATCCAGTCTTATCTCCTCATAGGAAGGTCATATCCAAGTTGATCAAGGACTTCCACATAAAACCAGATTCATGGAAACTAATAGAAAAGAAAGTGGGGAAGAGCCTTGAGCACATGGGCACAGGGGAAAATTTCCTGGACAGAACACCAATATCTTGTGCTCTAAGATCAAGAATTGACAAACAGGACCTCATAAAATTTCAAAGCTTCTGTAAAGCTAAGGACACTGTCAATAGGACAAAAAGGCAACCAACAGATTGGGAAAAGATCTTTACCAATCCTATGTCCAATAAAGGGCTAATATCCAATATATACAAAAAACTCAAGAAGTTAGACTATGGAGAACCAAATAACCCTATTAAAATGGGGTACAGAGCAGAAGAAAGATTTCTCAGCTGAGGAATACTGCTTGGCTGCTAAGCACCTAAAGAAATGTTTAACATCCTTAGTCAGCAGGGAAATGCAAATCAAAACAACTCTGTGATTCCACCTCACACCTGTTAGAATGGCTAAGATAAAAAACTCAGGTGACAGCAGATGCTGTATAGGATATGGAGAAAGAGGAACATTCCTCCATTGTTAGTGGGATTGCAAGTTGTTAGAACCACTCTGGAAATCAGTTTGGTGGTTCCTCAGAAAATTCAATTCATTTTTTTTTGATTAACATGCTTATTATTATTAACATGATTTAACCTACTTGGATGAATATCATAGACACCAAAGATGTCTATATCAAAGCATCTCCTCTCAGGCATGGTGATTCCACCAGAGGTTCTTTTATTGTTGAGAATGGTACCAGAAACATAGACCACCCAAGATACAATTTGCAAAACACAAGAAAATCAAGAAGAGGGAAGACCAATGGGTGGATACTTCATTCTTCCTTAGAATAGGGTACACATGAAAGGAGTTACAGAGACAAAGTTTGGAGCTAAGATGAAAGGATGGACTATCCAGAGAATGCCCCACCTGGGATCCATCCCATAATCAGCCACCAAACCCAGACACTATTGGATATGCCAGAAAGATTTTGCTGAAGGGACCCTGTTATAGCTGTCTTGTATGAGGCTATGCCAGTGCCTGGCAAATACAGAAGTGGAAGTTCATAGTCATCTGTAAGATGGAACACAGGGTTCCCAGTGGAGAAGCTGGAGAAAGCACCCAAGGAACTGAAGGGGTCTCCAACCCTATAGGTGGAACAACAATATGAACTATCCAGTACCCCCAGAGCGTGTATCTCTAACTGCATATGTAGCAGAATATGGCCTAGTCGGCCATCACTGGGAAGAGAGGCCCCTTGGTATTGCAAACTTTATATGCCCCAGTACAGGGGAATGCCAGGGCCAAGAAGCAGGAGTGGGTGGGTAAGGGAGCAGGGTAGGGGGAGGAGGGTATAGGGAACTTTCGGGATAGCATTTGAAATGTATATAAAGAAAATATCTAATAAAAAATATCAAAATACCACAAAAATGAATTGAAGACCCAGGCATAAATATATAAGCATATGGATCTCAATTTTTAACTAGGAAGCAAGAAACTCATACTGCCAAAAATGTAAATAAACAAACAAACAAAACCCCATATTATCTTAAACAAACTGGTAACTCCATGTAGAAGAATTCATATAGATCCATATATATCAATCTGAGCAAAACTCATCAATTAATGTTTCAAAGATATTATCATTGGCACAAATACTCTGAATATGATAGCAGAGAATGTGGTGAATACTCTTGAACTCACTGGCACAGGAAAAGCCTTTATAAACAATAGCAGCAGCAACAACAACAAAACATTAGAAAAGACACAAAGAACAACAATTATTACTAAGGAACTCATTAAATTGGGAAAATTTAGAAATGCAAAGAATACTCTCATTCTGAAAATGCAGCAGCCCAAAGAGTGGCAAATGATGTTTGCAAACTGTATATCCAATAGAAAGTAATATTTAAAGTAAATGAAGAACTAAGAAAATTTAAATTGGAAAAAAACAACCTAACTGATAAATGAGTACAATTCTAAACAAAAAACTTTCAAAAGTGAAAAATGCAAAGTTATGTGATGCTCTTACATAAATGTTCAACATTCTTAGCCATCAGGGAAATTCACATCAAAAGTATTTTGAGATTTTATGTTATGTCAGTCAGAAGGACCAAGATCAATAAAACATATGAATGCCCATTCTGGGAAAGATAAGGAGTAAGAGTAAGGAGAACACACATTCGTTGCTGGTGTTAGTTCAAACTTGTACAACCATTATGTAAATCAGTCTACAAATTCTTTAGGATCTATCTCAAAATTGATCATACCATTCTTAGGCATATTCTCAGAGAACAGCATACCTTACTATGAAAACACATGCTCATATTCATTGCTGCTCTATTCATAATAGCCAGAAATCAAAACCACACAATACATCCAGCAATGAATGACTGGATAGAGTGTGGTAAATATACATAATGGGATATTCTTCAGATATTAAAAAATGGGTTCATAATATTCAAATGTAAATTGATAGACCTAGGATAACAATCTAGAGTAAATTAACCCAGACCTCAAAAGAAATTTATGGTATATTTTCACTTTTATGGTGATGTTACTTAAGTCTTCAGTGAGAACTTTACAATCTATAAAATCACAGGAGGCATCTATAAAATTAGAAATTAATCTGGACCTTTGAATTGGGAAGACATATACCTTTAATCTTGATGTTGAGTCAGGACGACACACCTTTAACTGGGCCACAGTTTCTGCTGGAAGCCATGGAAGAAGGTTTTGCTTTTTTTCTGCTTGTCCTTGCCTTGGTAGCAAGTCCATTCCTTCAATGGTACTAACCCCTATTCTTTGGGATTCAAGCACACAGTGTAGATCACCTGTGAGATCTGGGAGACCAAAACTTGTAGACTGAGCAACTTTTGAATCCCTGGATTTTCCATTCATGACCAACCATTGCTAGAATAGCAGGACTAAAGCCTGTATGTCATTTTTAAAACAAATCCCCATTTACCTCCTCTTTTTCTTCCTCTTTCTCCCTCCCCTCTCCCTCCTTCTCATCATCAGAAAAGCTTCTTTCTGCTATAGATGGTATCAAACACACCTGGAAGTGTGCATAGGGTGAGATAACTTGGAACACTTGTTACAAATGGAATGTTTCTAACATTTCCCTTCCCTCATGGCTCAGGAAATCCTGCAATACTGCAGAAAGAAAGTTTCTAACATCCTGAGTAATGGGGGAAACAAACAAACAAAACAAAAACAACAACAACAAAAAACCCAAAAACAAAAAACAAAAAACAAAAAACAAGGTTACTTAAATATATCATGCCCAACACATATCATATGAACTTTCTGAGACTGGCTGAATGCCAGTTAAGGTCAGTGCCTGATGTGTCCCAATCTGAGGAAAGAAATGAATACATTTCCCCTTCTCTACAAAGAATCCCCAATGAATAACCACTTGCAAAGGAAAATTCAATGTTCTACAAGGTAGTCTCCCTGGAAAAAAAAACACCATTCTGACTAGTAAGGCCAGATATATACCCAACAATAGATGAACTCAATACTTTGAAGTTTTTTTCTTTTCTTCATGCCATTTAGTCTGGACTTTTTTTCCCTTACTTTATAAGACTTTTGCTTAAATTTCATGGTTTCCTCTTTCTCTCCTTCTTTCTCTGGTCTTTCTTTCTCTGTTCTTTCTTCTCTATTTTTCTTTCTTTCTTTCTTTCTTTCTTTCTTTCTTTCTTTCTTTCTTTCTTTCTTTCTTCCTTTCTTCCTTCCTTCCTTCCTTCCTTTCTTCTTTCTTTCTTTCTTTCTTTCTTTCTTTCTTTCTTTCTTTCTTTCTTTCTTTCTTTCTTTCTTTCTTCTCTCTCTCTCTCTCTCTCTCTCTTTCTCTCTCTCTCTCTCTTTCTTTCTTTCTTCTTTGTCTCTTGCTTGCTTGGTTGCTTTACTCAGCATTCCTTGTATAGCACTGGTTATTCTGGAACTCTCTTTGTAGACCAGGCTGCCTTCTAATTTAGAGATCCATATACCTCTGCCTCCAGAGTATTGGGATTTAAAACAGGTGCCACTAACCACGCCTACTCAGCAATTTTTTCAGGATAATTTTATGTAAGTCACTGCTTGCATCTTTGCAACTCTACTTGTTTTTGCCTTGTGCTTTTCCTTTGGCTCTTTGTTTTTCTACTAATTTACCTTTTTTGTTTTATTCAGTGTTGTTTGTTTTTATTTTATCTTATTTGTACTATTTTTCCTTTAAATTTAATGCCTGATTGTTTTCTAGTAAACAAAAGCAAGAATGGGTATAGGTTTGGATAGATAAGAGGTGGAAATGATCTCAAAGATGTTGGGAGAAGGGGCACTTTCTTGTATAAAAAATATTTTAAAAATGTAACAATATATTTGAATAAATTTGATATGGAAGAACCTCTAAAACAGATGAATTCATGAAGAAGAGGATACTTTAATCACTAACTGAAGATACAATTTGTTAAGTTAGAACACAGCTGATGTAAGATCTGAAACAGTGACAGTAATGCATATGGCTATTGTTAGGAACAAAAACAATAGAAACAGACAGAGTAAAGCCAGGTCACCTTTGAGAGTCTTGCTAATTATAGCACATAGCAATATCTATGTATATCTTCCAGTTCTAAATGAAAGATTTTTCCTACACCAGTAATAGTTTCTTAATAAGAGATTATTATTATTATTATTATTATTATTATTATTATTATTATTATTCTGTAGGGAGGTGCATGTGTACACATACATGTGCATGCAATAGTAACTGTTGGAGGTAGGAGGAAAACTTTCAGGAATTGCTTTTCTCCCTCTATTGTGGAACAAGGAAACTGATCTCAAATTGTAAGTGTTACCTGGTAAGTGTTTTATCTGCTGATCCATCTTTCTGGCCCCAGATAATGAGCTGAATGTATACAAAGAAATTATACCTGTGCTTAACTTGTGTCAGTATGTTGAGCTTCAGAAATTCTGGTAATTGTTACCAACAGTATTTTAAAGTACGTGGTTTCAACCTCCTTAACTAGTTCTTACTTATATTTAGATGGATTGTAGAGTTTATTTTCCCTAGTACTTAGCCCAGTTGATAAGTTGGTAAATAAAGTTCTTGGTTTTCAGTTCCTCTGACTTTGTTTGGGTTTTACTGCTGGAAAAAGACAACAAGTCCAAGAACTCATAAAGGATAGCATGTAATTGTGGTTGTCTTATAGGTTCACAGATTGAGTCCATTATCACTAAGGCAGGAGCATGAAAGCATCCAGCCACACATGGATCAGAAGGAGCTGATGTGAAGGCTGCTAGGAGAAGACAGTTTCCAGAAGATAGGGAAGTCTTAAAGCCCACCCCCACTGTGACACACTTCCTCAAACAAGGCCACACCTATTCCAACAAAGTCATAATTTCTAATAATGCCAGTTCCTAGGCCAAATATATTCACACCACCACATGTATAAATACTCCTCGAACTATTCCACAAAATAGAAACAGAAGGAACACTACCTAATTCATTGCATGATGCCATAGTTACTCAGATACCTAAATCACATAAAGACTCAGCAAAGAGAAAGTACTTCAGACCAATTTTTCTTATGAATGTTGATGCAAAAACAGAACCCTTCCTTTACACAAATGATAAACAGGCTGAGAAAGAAATTAGGGAAACAACCCCCTTCAGTTATATAGTAGCATTAAGAGAGTTTCTGCTCCATGCTACTAGCACTGAAAACAGTGAATCCATGAGTCAAGGAAAACAGATGGTGGCCTCTTGACAACAGTAAGAAAATACATTTACCCAGTGTCTCTACACCAGATTTCATGCCTTCCTATGGTATAATATTTTGTGCCAGCAAGACATATCAGAATTATCGTCTCTAAGACTGAAAGACCTCCTGTATTGTTTTGTTCCAATGGAAATGACAAGATTGTTAGAACAGCCATAAAAATCAATACTTACAATAATGTCTGACCTAAGAACTTCAAGTATGTTTCTGTTCACTTAAGTCCTTGTCACTAATGTAAAGGAAAATATACAATTGTGTGTGACTTTAATCTACCTTTGATTAAATCAACAGGTTCCCCTGAGGCAGTGCTGCCATGAAATAAAGTCTTAGCTGGAGATAAAGGACTGACATACAGTTCAAACTTTGATGAAGGTGGTTAAAAAGTACATAAGGAATTTCTGGATTATTTAACCACAAATAAATATAAGCTCTATGTTCAATGAAAAATTAAATGTACAGGTACAAACTTGAACTTTTAAGGATGAGAATGTTGAAAAGGTTGCTATAAGAAAAATGATATTTAAATGGGCATATGGATAATATTTAAAGATTATCCACTGCACGGTTTATACTACAAAATTTAAAATCCCAGGAGCAGTTGTGTGTACATCCTCAGTTGGAAAGGTTACAAATTTAGGCACCCAGAGACTTCAGGAGCCATGTTCTCTCTTCTAACCTTCCTTCATGGTAAGCCTTCGCTTAGAATGTTCTAACATGCTGTGTTTGCTACCACACTCTTCTTTAAAATGTCTGTCTCTTCATAGTTGTGCATCCATAGTGTCTACTTTCAAGATCTTTACTATTTATTTATTTGTTTGTTTGTTTGTTTGTTTAAAACTCACTCCCCATATTTCACAGCTGGAAGTAATCTCTTTGCCTCCTCAGTACTTATCTGTGTGTCTTCTATGGTATTTATCACTCTTCTTTGTGGGATGGTTATTTTTAAGCATTTTTTTACTTCCCAGACTAGACGATAGATTTCAGCTTTTCGAGTGTTCTTGGAAAGTGTGAAAGGGCAGAAAGCGGCATATGGTGTGATAGTACTGAGTGTGATACAGCAATTGAGTCTGCGAAATGCTGAAGAGAGAGCTGAAAAACATGAACATGCTGAAAAAAAAATCGAGCTGAATAGAGGCATTGATAACATCTTAGCCTTTGTCATTTCTCGGGAGTCCTGCAGCCACATTCGGATAATCATCTCTCAGTTCAACAATTGTTATGAGCCTCATTCCTGGCTTTCTGCTAGTTTCTCAAGTTTGGAGATAAACTTCAATGATCTATTTAAGTAAAAACTCTGCCAAAGTATCTTCAGCTTTTCTCAAACCAGTGAGCTGGTTGACTGAAATCTCAAGCATACATTTAATGTGAGAATATATAGAAAAAGGATGGAATCTGATTTATCTGAGTTTTCCATACTTAACATAGAGTATCTGAATATTTGAAAACACTTCCACATTGCATACAGGTAGATTATAGATGGACCACATTGCAAACCGAAATTTAAATATTTTTCTTCCATTTACTGTGCTTTATATTATTACATGTATAAAGATAGGTTGTGTTCAAATAAAAAATTAAGGAAACATTTTAAAAAATTTTTATTGGTTATTTTATTTATTTACATTTCAAAATTATCTCCCTTCCCAGTTTCACCTCCACAAACCTATCCCACACCCCCTCTACCTTGATTTTATGAGGCTGCTCCCCCCACCCACCCACCCACTCCTCTCTTATTGCCCTAGCATTTCCCTATGCTGGGGCATCAAACCTTTACATGACCAAGGGCCTCCCTTCTCACTGATGACAGATAAGGCCATCGTTGGCTACAAATGCAGCTGAAGCCATGGGTCCCTCCATGTGTACTCTTTGGTTAATGGTTTAGTCTCTGGGAGCTCTGAGGAGTCTGGTTGGTTGATAACTTTGTTCTTCATATGGTGTTGAACATCCCTTCAGCTCCTTCAGTCCTTCCCCTGACTCCTCCATCGGGATCCCTGTTCTCAGTCCGATGGTTGGCAGCAACTATCCGCATCTGTCTTTGTAAGGCTCTTTAAAAGTGACTAAGTCTCTCTTTGTACAGAGAACTTGAAAGGTTGTGAGATCTTAGGTCACCATCATTTTTATAGAAATTTGAGACAGAGATAAAAATTACTTACAAGCTTCAATGACATTTATTGCAACTTTTTGAAGAACATTTGAATAATTGATTTGCCTTCTCTCCAATTTAATTTCTTTAATCTAATCTTCCATATGATTAGTATTCCTTACTTCAAACGAGTTAGAAAACACAGTCTCTTAGGGGATCAGATAAGAAGTATATAGCAGGAATAGCCACAACTGGCTATACTATTTGCTATGTGTATTCATTTGCATGTATTAATTTTGAGTAAAATTTCATATATGTATATGAAAAGCCCAAACAACAAAATATGACAATAAATTTCCTATTAAACACTTATGGACTTATTACTCAAAATTAATAATTAAGGTTTGTATTAATGACATTCTTTAATATCTCAATGTTATAATTAAATCATAGCTGATGAAGAAAATCTGTTTCTTTTATTTAATTATTTTTTAGCTGTTTCTTTTAAAGGAAATGTCAATTTAAAATTTTAGTGGAAATATCATTAAGTTTTCAATACATTTTAAGGCTAGAAATATAATTAACTAAACTCAGAATGAGTAAAAGATGTTAAAATACATAAAAACAGTTTTAATGGAACTGCGTGGCTCATACCATAAACTTGCCATAAAGAATATTTACTATTCTCAGCCATAAAAATAATTTGGAAATGAACAATATTAATAATTTCCATGACATAATGATAATTTCTAACAGTTCAGATGTCTTTGTTGCGTAATATCACCTGTTGTTGTGTCCATATATAAAGCTTTTGAGAACCTAAGAAGACCATGAAGGAGCTGATTCTGATTCAATCACACTAGGGTCTTTATGTAAGCTTGAGCTTGGGCTCAAGCTTGCCATCACTGACACAGCTGGACAAGAAGGTAGAGCCCTGAGCACTCAATGTGGCAAAGTTTTATAGGAAGTGATGAGCAAGCAAGGGGATTTTAGCCTGACAAGATCTAATTGAATGACTATTGTAAGTCGACAGGTGGGCTCTCTGAAGCAAAACCATGAGCAATCACAAACTGTCTGAAAGTCCATCTGGACTAAGAGACTAATCTTGATTGGTCATTGTTAGTGACTAACTGTGGGATATAGGCCAGAGAAACGTTATGTGATTCTTCCTGGTACTTTGGTGCAGCTTGGATTCAGCTGCAGGTCAAGTTCTCAGGCTCCCTTTCTTTTAAAATGGAAAATGGAGTCCTCTGTCCCAAGATGGAGTAGGTTTGGCTTCTTGCTATGACATTTTTTTTTATGGCAAATATAGACTAACCTGAATTTTAGAGTTTAAATCTTGTTTCTGTTTTATGATATTCAGATAATACTGTGAAGAATTAATCTACTATAAACAATAAATATAAAATTGGTTATTTATCTAACTGGAGAGTTTATCTGCATAATATTGAACCTAAATATGTCAGTTCCTACTACATAAATAGATTAGGGATTATTTTTGATAGGAGCATATTCAAGAAATCTAATAACCTATTAAGAATAGTAGCTTTAAATAACATTCTAATTTAAGGATATCAATAATATATACACTTATGTGCACATTTAGGTAATTGTGAGATTTTTAGGTATGATAATATAATGACTTAATGGTCATGACTCAATCAGTATTTAGAAAGAGTAGAAGAACCCTGTTTTCTAGGGCTACAGGTAAAATATTTATGAATGAACATCTATAGTATGATTAAGATATTTAGAATATTTTTGCAAAAACTTAGCAAATGTGGCAGACTGGTAATAATACTCACTCTTTGATTATGATTTAATGGTTTGTTTGATTGGAAAGGTCTAGAAGATTACTGAGTTCACATCAGCAATTTATACTTGAGGACAATTGTAGGTGAAAATTTAAATTCAAACCATAGTGAATAATAAGTAAAACATGAGGATGACCTACCAGAAGGGAGCATACTACTTCTTAAAGGAGAAACGTACTAAATAGGTAAAGAACATATCCACTGTACATAGTATATATAACTTATTGTCATATTATGATGAAGATGATGACAAGTGGTAATGAAGATAATGCCAGGAACTAATCTTAGGGCCTCACACTTGATAGACAAGTAATTAACACTGTAACTGTATTCTCAGCCATAATGTCACATTCTTTCAAGATTTCTCACTGTTAAATTAATTATAATATTCTTGCTTTCCCTATCCCTTGCCCATTTGAGAATCATACCCAAGTTATATTTTTTGTAGTAGAGTCAATATGTAGTCACATATTGATTTCAATATGTGTCACATCTATTGATTTCCAGTGATGTATGTTCAAGTGAAATTGTTGGTTGTAGAGCTCTCAATAATACCCTTTAGATTTCAGAATAAAAAAGAAAGAAAATTCAAATGAATATCTTGCATAAGAACAGCAAGTGTTCATTGGGGTCTTCATAAGGCTCTTTAAACATGACTAAGTCTCTCTTTCTACATAGAACTTGAAAGGTTCTATGTAGATACACTCTGTGCTTCAGATACATTTTTCTGGATATACTTTTTGCATATCCAGAAATTTTATTACTACAGTCTGAAATAGAGCATACTACAATAGCACCTGGAGAAAGGAACAGATTCTTACGCTAACCCATGTAGGCACACTTAGCAATGTTTATACCTTTATAAGCTTCATGCTTGCCATTTTTAATACTTTTAATAATATTCTGGCCTTCCTTCAAAACGGGAATGAGTAACCTCTGATATATTAGTGCTGATGAAATTATATAAAGAAATACAGTTCCCTTAACTCCATGTGCTCTGCCATATAAACAGAAACACAATAAATAATTATACCCATAAATACATTGTGGCTGTCTTTATTTCCATGCCTGTATTATGATTCTACTAAAATATTTTCTTATTTTCACTAAGTCTATAACAGATAGCACATCAATTTGTGAATTAATCTCCAAATCTTATTTGTACTGTCATACCTGAGCAACTTTTGCATACTCTTGAATTCATATGAACCTAAATTTGATCTGAAATTTTTAAGTAAGTATACATACTCATAACCACATAAGTCCTTACTTAGAACCATCAGATAACCTGTCTTGAACTAAAAATGAAACAAAACAAAACAAAACAAATAATGCTGCTAGGCCAGAAGTCAATTGCATTTTTAACACAGTTGCTTGTTTCATTTTACTTCTCATGACATTTCTTAAATAACACATTACCATAGAAAACCTTTATTTAATGAGTACTCTCATTTTGTACTCCCAAATGTACAAAAGTAGAAATGCTACTATATTCCAATTTATATAAAATAAAATTTAAATATCCTCACTCAAAAGCAGTATTCTGACTATTGGTTGATAACCATCTCTACTCTTAACTTGTAAAACCCAGAATATCTAGAAAAATAAATTATGAACCCATTGTTCTTATAGATGAGCTTTTAAATTGCATAGAGAATATATTGGACAAGGCAATATGGAATCCTGCAGAACATGCAGAACGGGCCAAATAGAAAGAAATGTTCAAAGAAGCTACACATATGTCATCAGATGTGGTATCAGATAGAGAATCCAAGCAAGAAAAGATAACCAGAGGAACTCTCAAGAGCAGAGGTAAGATACTTCACAGGTTGTGTATACATGTCATACATGAAACAGATGAGAATAGATTCAGAATATTCAGAAAAAAATCAAAAATCTAATTCTTTTCAGTTTCATGAGGTCCCATATTTCAACTGTTGCACCTCACGGAACTGAAAAGCTTCAGTAGGGCAAAGGACACTGCCTGTAGGAAAAAACATTAACATACAGATTGAGACTCTTCACTAATACTACATCCAACAGTGGGCTAATATCCAAAACATAGAAAGAACTCAAGAAGGTAGAGTCAAAAAAAAAAAAAAAACTAATTAAAAAATGGAGTACTCCTCGGCTCCCTGACCACCGGATGCGGTCGCAGCCCGCGAGAGTGCAGCCTCCGGAGCGACAGCTGCCGCGGCGGCCAGAAAAATGAAGAAGGAAATTGCGGCTCTTGTCTTCTTTTTCACAAGGCTGGTTCAAAAGCATGACAAGTTGAAAAAAGAAGCAGTTGAGAAGTTTGCTGAGAAATTAACTCAAATACTTCAAGAGAAATATAAAAATCACTGGTATCCAGAAAAACCATCCAAAGGTCAGGCCTACAGATGCATTCGTGTTTCAGAGAGTTGATCCCGATGTCCTGAAAGCCTGTGAGAACAGCTGCATCTTGTACAGCGACCTGGGCTTGCCTAAGGAACTTACACTCTGGGTGGATCCGTGTGAGGTGTGCTGCCGGTATGGAGAGAAAAACAATGCATTCATTGTTGCCAGCTTTGAAAATGAGGATGAGAACAAGGATGAAATTCCAAGAAATTTAGCAGGGCTCTTGATAAGGTGACTTCTGATTATCACTCAGGGTCCTCTTCCTCAGATGAAGATACAAGCAAGGAAGTGGACGTGAAACCCAGCTCAGTGGCTGCAACGCCAAACCCCGTGTACCAGATTTCAGAACTGATATTCTCACCTCTTCCAATGTGGCACCCTTTGCCCAGGAAAAAGCCAGGAATGTACCGAGGAAGCAGCCATCAGACTCACTACCCTCCTCCTGTTCCATTTGCTTATCCAAATCCAGGAAGGAAGAATAAACCATTCCGCCCAATCCCGGTGACATGGGTACCTCCTCCTGGGATGCATTGTGACCGAAATCACTGGATTAATCCTCACATGCTAGCACCTCACTAGCTGTGTCGATGTCATGTTGCTAGAAAGGAAGACATACTTTCCTGTATACTAAGAGTTCATACTTGTAGTGAAGTGAGATGGGCAAAACCATCAGACTTATTTTTATAGAAAAGCTATTGAGAATAATCTTTCTTAAAGTATATATATATGCACTTTAGATATATTGATATAGTTTGAGAAACTTTATTAAAGTTAGTCAAGTGCCTGAGTTTTTAATATTGGACTTGAGTATTTATATATTGTGCATTGACTGTGTTGGATACAAAAACACTGTAGGAGTGGGCGATGTGTTCTAGCACCTTTGAGCATTTACTTTATGGAGAGTATATAAGTTATTTATACAGAAGGACATCTATTTTATGTCATTATTTAGAAGAATTGTGTGAAATCATGTAGTTGCACATAAAAAGTAGTTTGAGGCAAAAAAAAAAAAATGGAGTACTGAGTTAAAATGAGAATTCAGAAGAATCTTGAATACCTGAGAAGCACTTAAAGAAATGTTCAACATCCTTAGTCATCAGGGAAATTCAAATCAGAAATACCCAGAGATCCCACCTTACACCAATCAGAATGGCTAAGATGAAAAAGTGAAGTGGCAGTACATGTGGGTGAGGGGTGAGGGAAAGTAGAACACTCCTTTAATGCTGGTAGGATTGCAAACTGGTACGATTACTCTGGAAATCAATCTGACAGTTCCTTAGAAAATTAGATAGCTCTACCTGAAGACCCAGGTATACTGTTCCTGGGCATATGCCTGTACACTGATCTATCATACCACAAGGACACATGCTCCACTCTGTTCTTAGTAGGCTTATTTGTAATAACCAGAAGCAGGAAACCACCTAAATATCCCTCCACTGAGAAATGGATACAGAAAATTGGTTCCTTAACACAATGGAATACTATTCAGCTATTAAAAATGAGAACATCATGCATTTTGGAGGGCAAACAGATGGAACTAGAAAATACCATCCTGGGTGAAGTAAACCAGACCCCACAGGACATATATGGTAGGTATTTGCTGATAAGTGGATATTAGCTCCAAAGCTGAGAACACTCATGACACAACTCACAAACGGTAAGAAGTTTAACAAGAAGAAAGGCCCAAATGAGGATGTTTCAATCCCACTTAGAAGTGGGAACAAAATAGTCATGAGAGGCAGAGGGAGGGAGGGACTAGGGTAGGAAAGGGGAAGTGGAGGGAAAAAGGGGGCAGGATCAGCTATGGGGTAGGAGACAGTAGAGAAGTTCAGAAGGTCAGGAGAATGAATGGAAATATGCAGCTGAAGGTGTTGAGGGTGACGGGGACCTCTAGAAAGTACCAGAGACCTTGGATGTGAGATGCTTTCAGGACTCGATGGGGATGATCTTAGTCAAAATGCCCAACAGTAGGGATATGCCTGCTTATACAGCCATTTCTAGGAGAGGCTGTTTCACAGCAGACTTCCTGATACTTGGGCCTTACAGGTTTTAACTACCCTTTTCTTTGGTGTTCCCTGAACCATAGACACAGATCTGTGATGGAAACACGTCTGATCGTGTTGGGTGCTACCCCATGCTCCATTGATCCCTGTATTGTTTTCTGTTGTGGATTTCTGTAATATTTCTCTGAAATTCTCCACTTGCTACAAGTTCTACATTTGTAAAATTTCTTTGATGTGAGGTGGTCCCTGCAGTTACATCTAATGGTTAAGAGCTAAAAGGCAGAGATGAATGGAACATATTTAACTATAAAGAACAAAAAATTGAAAGTAAAGAAATAGGTGGAATTTAGGAAGATTGGATTTGCTTTCATGAGGAATCTCATGGAAATACTTGTTCATTTGAGATACAGAGTAACCAGAGATTAAAATATAAATGATGTTACCTATTTACAGATTACTTATAGAATTCTGAGTTATTCAAGGAACTGCATCCTATAAGGCCTCACTGCTTCATGGCTGAAGACTTGGAAAAGGATATTACTAATGACAACCTTCAATGAGCTGCATCACTGTCCTGGAAGTGTTTGTCACTTATATCTGGGAGCAGACTTAGTAGTCATGTTAGTCTTGCGATCTCTGAGTCTTAAGAGTCATGTTTTCCCAAGCTATGTAAACTTCTTTCTCTTTTCTTGAGAATATGTTTCAGTCCAGAGCAAACAGCTTTGTAACAGTCACCCCTTTGCCTAGCTCTTACATTCCGTTGTCATTTCCTCCTTAGTCTTACAAGATATAATGTAAATCTCTAATTTTATTTTCCTCACATCTAGTTGAGCCTGGGTTGGTGTACATATTGCCCCCACAGCTAAGAAATATTGTTGGTAATTTTTTTTTTGAACAGCATGCATGGAGATTCATGACACTAACAGTAACACACAATTGGGAAGGTTTTAAAGTCATTCTTCTCCTGATTTTTCATTATACAGGGAGCAGTCCACACTACACAGTGTATTCAGTATTATACTATAGTTTTACCATCTACTTATGACATGACACCAATAGCAATGTCCAAAAAAATTGTGTCTTGTGGTCAGCTACAGGAGCACCTCTGGCCAACTACTTCTAGGGAGATAACTCTTTGAGGGCATCAGAGATTCAACCAAATCTTTTGTGACTTCTTGCAATGCTTTGTCTTTGTTTTTTGTTTGTTTGTTTGTTTGTTTGTTTGGTATTTTTGTATGTTTGTTCATTTGTTTTGTTTTTGTTTTTTGGTTTTTCAAGACAGGGTTTTTATGTATAGCCCTTGGCTGTCCTGGAACACACTCTGTAGACCAGGCTGGCCTCGAACTCAGAAATCCGCCTGCCTCTGCCTCCCGAGTACTGGGATTAAAGGCATGCGCCACCACTGCCTGGCTTTTTTTTTTTTTTTTTTTTTGATACACACAAGTAACTTAATTAAAACTTTAAGTTATTTTTATGATTTTCCAGAAGCTTGTCCAAATCCATAATATACTCAAACCTTAGCAGTATGTACTGAAACCCTGATTGGCTATATGGAAAAAGATATACAGGAAGCCAATGGAAGGAGCGAAAGTCCTGAATTCTCTTCTCCTAATGTCTCAATTCCTGCGTTCTGCAGAAAGAAAATTTCAAACAGGACCTTATAATAAAGAAAGTGGATAGAGTACACTTTTAGCAAAAAAAAAAAAAAAAAAGGGGGGGGGGATAAACACATACTCTTCAGAATAAGCAGGCCAACACAAGCAGTAACGACACTAACAAGTCAAGAGAGGTCAAGAGAGCTTTTATTTATCTTTTTTCTGTTTACTGTTCCCTAGGCCTTTACTGTGAGTGTGTACTTACTGTGAGTGTGTACTTCCAGGAGAGAGATAAGTCAAGGAAATAATTTTAACTCAGAATTCAGTCTCTCTCTCTCTCTCTCTCTCTCTCTCTCTCTCTCTCTCTCTCTCTCTCTCTCTCTCTCTCTCTCTGTGTATATATGTATATATGTGTGTGTGTGTGTGTGTGTGTGTGTGTGTGTGACTCTGTGTAGGGATATAAGTACCCTGCAGAGAAGCCTTTGAAGCCATTTTAACCAAACCCTAGCCTCTCCAGACAAGGATTCTATTTCTCTCTCTTTTCTCCTTCTACTAAAGAGAATTAAGTGCCAGGTCCATTTATCATAACCCTAGATCTTGCCCTCACTGTGCTTTACTTTTTCCACGTATATGGCTCTTAATAACCAATGTCAAGCCTGGAAGAAACAACTTCTCTAAGACTCTACCCCTTTTCTTCAACTCTTACTTTCCCATCCTAATCTGTGAAGTTATCTGAGCCTTGGAGGGTACCTTCCTATATGTGTGATTTTAAGGAATGAGAAAGAACTACAGTTATCAGTACTGAGATTTTAAAATATTATGTCAAAGAAGGAGAAATAACTGGCAAGACAACTCAGCAGGTAAAAGGCTTTGCTCTCAAATTTGAAAACTTCACTTTGATTCTCTGATTCCACATGGTAAAGTGAGCATAACAAGTCTTGAACATTTTCCTGCTGATTTTCACATGTCTACTGGTACTATAAACATGGTCAAAAGCTTATGTTTGGGGAAGTTGAAGAATACATTTGTATGTATACATGTGCATGTATGTATGTATGAATACACATAAACATATACATATAAAATATTTTTCTGAGCTTTAGGTTGCTATATACAGCAACAGTCATATAAAAATAGTTTGATTGATTATGAAACTCAGTCCAGAACTAAGACCTTTGCAAAGAAAGGTTTGCTCCAAAACTAATCCTAACAGCAGCTGTATGCTTCTTTCAAACCTTTTAACTGATATTTTTTTTAATATTTTTTATTATGCATTTTCCTCAATTGCATTTCCAATGCTATCCTAAAAGTCCCCCATATACTCCCCCCCACTCCCCTACCCACCCATTCCCACTTTTTGGCCCTGGTGTTCCCTTGTACTGGGGCATATAAAGTTTGCAAGTCCAATGGGCCTCTCTTTCCAGTGATGGCCGACTAGGCCATCTTTTCATACATATGCAGCTAGAGTCAAGAGCTCTGGGGTACTGGTTAGTTCATAATGTTGTTCTACCTATAGGGTTGCAGATCCCTTTAGCTCCTTGAGTACTTTCTCTAGCTCCTCCATTGGGGGCCCTGTGATCCATCCAATAGCTGACTGTGAGCTTCCACTTATGTGTTTGCTAGGTCCCGGCATTGTCTCACAAGAGACAGCTATATCTGGGTCCTTTCAGCAAAATCTTGCTAGTGTATGCAATGGTGTCAGCGTTTGGAGGCTGATTATGGGATGGATCCCTGGATATGGCAGTCTCTAGATGGTCCATTCTTTTGTCTCAGCTCCAAACTTTGTCTCTGTAACTCCTTCCATGGGTTTAACTGATATTTTTATAGTTTTCCAGATGTGAATCTTAAAAATGAGTGGCTGGCTCAGAGATCATATCACTAAAAATTCCTTTCTCTTTATGAGTAAAAGCTTCATAGAATCTGAATCATGAACCCCAGAAAACATTAAATATTACACAATTTAAAAATAGAAGTGTAAATATGATGGACATAGGTCAGAGGTCAGATAGACCTGCTAAAATGTACAGGTTCCAGTGTCTTGAAATAAAAAATCACACCAGGGACACATGGATAGAAGTCTAAACAGAGGCTTCAAAAGATGGCAGAATAAAGTTGTCCCAGAAATGTAAATGTAATTATGTCAGTAAAACAAGAGATGCTGAAGGACTCAAAAGACTGTGGGACAAGAGAATTTTGCTTCTTTTTTTTTCTGGGGCATTTACATAATGTCTACATTTTCTGGCACCGATAAATAGGCTTTTCTCAAATATGCTCTATTTCTTACATTTATTTCTAGGTGGGTGGGTCCCAATTCCTGGCAGTTGTCACATGTCACACACACACACACACACACACACACACACACACACACACACACACACTAATCCTGATGTCTTCATTAGTTTCTTATTCTGAATTCATACATTCACATTAGGTATCTAGTATAATATTTGTAGACTTAAATATCCTTGAGGATGGAAACCTTTGTTATAGCCAGATTTTTGTCTATCCTTTACTAATTAAAGTTACAAACACAATGATTTTAAAGAAGGAGAAAGAAGTACAATTTTCACTCCAGAGATTTTAAAATATTATGTGAAAGAAGGGAGGAAGTAATGGCAAGATAACTCAGCAGGTAAATGACTTTGCTGTCAAATTTGACAGATTGATTTTGAGTCTCTGATTCCACATGGTGAGATGAGCGTACCAACTCTTGAAAGTTGTCCCTCAGACTTCCACATGTCTACTGGTAATAAAGATGGTCAACAGACTATGTTTGGGGACGATGTAGAATCTCATGGATTATCTGTAGTTTTGTTGATTTGACATGCAGTTCCTATCAAACTGCCTTCTAAATAATTATGTCTATGCCCTGAGATTACTTCTCATACCCGCTCTGATCAGAGAATTTTCTTTTTGCAGTGGAAACTTTTAACTGTTGAGAGATATGACCAGATGTTCAAGGTGATACAAATGAGTGATGGTTGAAGGCTTAGCCATAAATATGACCTCCTGCAAGGCTCGTTAAACATTATGAATGAAAGAGCAGAAAGGATCTAAGAACTGGGAAAGAGTCTGGGTGTTGTGGAATGCTTTCTTCAAGCCATACCATAGCTCTTGAACTCTTGGCCACATAGTATTTATCATTTCTGATATAAAACCTGCACAAGATAGGTTAGGCCATCCTCATATGACAGATAGAAAGTTGCTACTTGAAGTGGGAATCCTCCTTAAATATTAAATGGGAACCTTAACTTTACTGGGATTAAGAGAGACAATTTCTTTTATGATATAGACCCAGGTAAGATATCTATGAGTTTGTAACCATTTCCAATGAGCTATCATTGCATCATTCAAAATAAGAATAACAAAGAAAGAAAAAATGACCATGAAATCAGTAGGTGGAATACTTTGGAAGAAGAAGGTTATGGTAGTCAGTAGAAATGTGAAGTAGACAAAAGTGCATAATGGAGAGTAAATAGGTTCAAAACACATTGTATGTATGTATAGAAATATCAAAATTAAACACATTCTCATTCATAAATAAATATGCTAATAACATATTAGTAACAATAATAATTGATATTAATAAAACAAAATTGTTTAAAGCTTATTTAAATATTTAGGTTAATACAAGAATCTCTGTAGCCCTTGCTCCTCTCATCCATCAAGAGTGATTTTTTTTCTTCAAAATGATCTTTTATCTTTGTCTACTCCCACTTCATGAGTGTCTCCTATCATTCTGTAATAAATTCTGTCCTTTCCAGTTATACTGTATGGATATCATCTAAATTATTTTTATGTAGATCACAAAGGAAGCACAGAGGTAAGGAGGGGCCAGAGATATATCTCATTCCAGCAATGAAGAACATAAAAAGAAAGGTAAATATATAAAGCTGTAGATTTTATGATTGATATAATTTGGTAAGTTAGTAATACTCCATTAAAATAATTTATTAGAAGATGAAATTTTAATTGAAGAAAATCTTATGTATGAACATGTTTATTTGTAACCAAAAAAGCCAACCTTAGTGTTCATATGGTTGTGTAACAAAACCAAAGATAATAAAGGCAATTTTGAAGGAAAATATGGTGAATACTTTTTTCTGCCAGACATCAAGATATATAATACTTCTGTGGTTCTAAAATAGGATGGTTTTATGTGAGATTAAATAAATAGATCAATGGAACAGAACAGAGAACTGAAGTGTCACACATAAATATGTCATTGATGTGTATAAATCAGTTGGGAAGAGGAAAAAACTATTTAATAAATCATATTGAAATAATTAGCTATCTTTATGGAGTACAATAAATTTAGCATCCTATTTCATAATGTGTATGAAATCAAACTCCATACTGAATTATTACCTAAATGTAAGAAGCAATTTTATAGCAAGTATAAAATAAATTAATTACAAAAGATATCACAGGCATGCTTATAGTTAATACTTTGTACCATAATGATGGCAATGTATAAAGCATGTAAGTGGATACACAAAGCTAAATCATAAAAGATAAAATACATTCCCAGAGTATGTAATGTTGAATTTTAATAATATGCTTATAAAAACAAGGAACTCAAACTCCTACAGAGCATTAAGAAAAATTACAATGAACAAGAAAAAAATTGTAGTTTGCCATTGACCAAAAAGGAAGTAAAAATAATGATTCCTAACACTTAACCAATCTGACACATAGCATAGGTGACTAATGTATTCATTAATACACTGACATAGTTTTGCCAGTGTTAGTATCAAAGGTTGGAGAATATGAAAAAGAATGCAAATCCAATCATTGAACATTTTCAGTTCACTGACTTATTATCTTTCTAGGAGATAACATGCTAGCCATTGGTCTTTTTCCTTTTCTTCCCCCCCCCCTTCTTTTTTTTTTTTAAATTTTGAGACAGGGTTTCTCTATTTAATTCTGGCTGTTGTGGAACTCACTCTGTAGACCAGGTTGGCCACAAACTCAGAAATCATTTTGCCTCTGCCTCCCAAGTGCTGGGATTAAAGGTGTGCACCACCATTGCCTTGCTCATGCTACCCATTCTTAAAAATATACAGGAAACTGCATCTGAATGGTTATCTTAAAATACTTTTGGTACGATATCATATTGCTTTAGGCTGAAGAGTTTATAAGGAGTGAATATTTATTTCTCATTTTCTGGAAGCATGAAGCCCAACAAGAAGATTCTATGAAGGCTGGTGTCTAATGAAGATGTACTCTGCTTTTAAGATAGTACCATATTGCAGTGAACTCAGAAGGGATTCATGCTATGTCTTCCACTAGTGAGAGGTTTTTTTTGGGGGGGGGGGGGTTCTTCCCTAGGTTAACCATCCTCGGGAACAAGTCCATTCATTTTTTTTATTTTAAATATTTTTTTATTACGTATTTTCCTCAATTACATTTCCAATGCTATCCCAAAAGTCCCCCATATACTCCCCACTCCCCTACCCACCCATTCCCTGGCATTCCCCTGTACTGGGGCATATAAAGTTTGCATGTTCAATGGGCCTCTTTCCAGTGATGGCCAACTAGGCCATCTTTTGATACATATGCAGCTAAAGTCAAGAGCTCCAGGGTACTGATTAGTTCATAATGTTGTTCCACCTATAGGGTTGCAGATCCCTTTAGCTCCTTGAGTACTTTCTCTAGCTCCTCCATTGGGAGCCCTGTGATCCATCCAACAGCTGACTCTGAGCATCCACTTCTGTATTTGCTAGGCCCCAGCATAGTCTCACAAGAGACAGCTATATCTGGGTCCTTTCAGCAAAATCTTGCTAGTGTATGCAATGGTGTCAGCGTTTGGAAGCTGATTATGGGATGGATCCCTGGATATGGCAGTCTCTAGATGGTCCATCCTTTCGTCACAGCTCCAAACTTTGCCTCTGTAACTCCTTCTATGGGTGTTTTGTTCCCAATTCTAAGAAGGGGCACAGTGTCCACACTTTGGTCTTCATTCTTCTTGAGTTTCATGCGTTTAGCAAATTGTATCTTCTATCTTATGTATCCTAAGTTTTGGGCTAATATCCACTTATCAGTGAGTACATATTGTGTGAGTTCCTTTGTGATTGTGTTACCTCACTCAGGATGATGCCCTCCAGGTCCATCCATTTGGCTATGAATTTCATAAATTCATTCTTTTTAATAGCTGAGTAGTACTCCATTGTGTAAATGTACCACATTTTCTGTATCCATTCCTCTGTTGAGGGGCATCTGGGTTCTTTCCAGCTTCTGGCTATTATAAATAAAACTGCTATGAACATAGTGGAGCATGTGTCCTTCTTACCGGTTGGGACATCTTCTGGATATATGCCCAGGAGAGGTATTGCTGGATCCTCCGGTAGTACTATGTCCAATTTTCTAAGGAACCACCAGACTGATTTCCAGAGTGGTTGTACAAGCTTGCAATTCTACCAACAATGGAGGAGTGTTCCTCTTTCTCCACATCCTCGCCAGCATCTGCTGTCACCTGAATTTTTGATCTTAGCCATTCTGATTGGTGTGAGGTGGAATCTCAGGGTTGTTTTGATTTGCATTTCCCTGATGATTAAGGATGTTGAACATTTTTTCAGGTGCTTCTCTGCCATTCGGTATTCCTCAGGTGAGAATTCTTTGTTCAGTTCTGAGCCCCATTTTTTAATGGGGTTATTTGATTTTCTGGAGTCCACCTTTTTGAGTTCTTTATATATATTGGATATTAGTGTCCTATGTGATTTAGGATAGGTAAAGATCCTTTCCCAACCTGTTGGTGGTCTTTTTGTCTTATTGACGGTGTCTTTCTTGAAAACCCCTTGTTAAAATGCTAATCTGTGTGAGTTATATTTTCTGATATTTGTCTATTGGGGACTCTATCTTTCTCTGTCCTCTCTTACCTGCCCACTTTCTTTTGGTATCCTGTCTGATGAGGTGAGTAGTTATTCTCTATTATGGCCTCTTTACATTCCTAGACCAATCCTCTGTAACTGAGAAACACCCAAGATCAGCTCTAACAAACCTGTGAATAACACCACAGAGCCTCCATCAGGAGGGTAGAACTACCTAATATAGTGGGGTCAGCCAACAAACTCGAGAGGTAACTGTTTTTTACTTGAATTTTGGATGATTACAGTGAGTATGTGTTGTTGATCAGGGTTACATACCTCAGTATGTATCCTTGTGCCATCTGAAACCTTCCTTTCATTGATTAGAATAAGTTTTGAGTTTGTGTTCCATTGTGGGATTAAAGACTCAGTGTTGGATGGAAACAATTAAGTTCCATGTGGATATCTAACATAGGTTATATACATCACATGCAACCCTTAAATATTTCTTGTTCTTAACAAGATGGACTATTACTCTGTCACATGGTCATATTACTGCCCAGTAAGCTTGAATGGAAGTCAGAACACTAACTAGGCAGACATTGCCCAGGGTGCACTTGAGGCACACACACACACACACACACACACACACACACACACACACACCAAGCAAAGAAACTATACACAGCAAAGTCAATAGGGGGCTACACATTAAAGCAGGAAGGAACAGATGAGGATAGGGCAAGACAGAAATAATTTAAATGTATCACATGCAACCCTTGTTATTAAAAAGATAGCCCATTAATTTAAGAGTGTTGTTTTTAGGGAGGAAGTTTGTCTTTTTGGCCGGGATGAGGGTTATCTTAGCACAGAGATGTTACTTTGTCAGTCACATTAAAATGAAAAATGAATTCACACTTTTAGAAATACATAAGAGGATTGGAGAGTCAGAACTGGCAATATCATGCATGTTTTGGATAGGAAGCATCCACCTAAAGACCATAGCATAGAGATACAAGAGCTATAATGGTCATTGTTGACATTACAAGCAAGAAATACAGATATGGTGTATTCACACGATATACCTTTCCCTGCATGTGATGGAATCACACAGGTAAAATTCTAACATACAGTTAGCTCCTGAAACTATGCTTTAATAGGTATTCAACCCATTGTGTGTTTTCAGTGCAAGCAAATGATTCAATATTAATTTTTGAAAGTTTTCTTTTATTTAAAGAGAACAAAATAGGAGTAGTGGTGAACATCTGTAACCAAAGAATTTGGTGGTAGTTAGGAGACTCTGGCATTTATTGTCATCCTAATTTGAAGACAACATGGATTACATGAGAACTCCCTAAAAATAAGAAAGCTGAGAGGAGATGATTAGAATTATCTGTATGATTCCTTTAGTTCTTCTAGCTAGTTAAGATATTTTCTTCATGTTTTTGAAACAAGTATTACTGTTCACAGCTTCCATAAGTAACAGAAATAAATCATTTCACCCGCATTAGTTTTGTGACAACAGAGTCAAAGACCTTTTGTTTAAGCTTCTAAATATGTCTTAAAGATGCCAAAAAGCCATTAGGATCAGAATAAATGAAAATGGTACATAGGTTTATTTTTCAAAGGAGAGAGCCAGGATGGAATTTCTGAAAACTTATCTGAACGAAAGTGGTCCACTGATGCCTGATGCTGAGGAATTCAAGAGTCTCGAAGATTTAAGTGAATGTTTTGAACATGGGACATATTTAAAAAGAGTTAAAATAATAAACCATCTGTGGTATTTTACTCCCCCTTCTAAGAAGGACAAATATATCCACACTTTGGTCTTCATTCTGTTATGCCCAGTTCTCTGGGACCCCAAAAGATTACTAGGAAGTGCAAGTCTGCTGTAATAACATAGAGAGCCTTTATTCACAAGGTACACCCGGATCACAAACCTTTCCCACTCTGTAGGCTTAGGAATTTGATGCCCAGGTCCAGAAGCTTGGAGTATTTATATGCATATATGCATAAGCAGGGATCCTTGGACTTTGGGGTGACTGAGGAGGTAACAATGGGAAGCCATCCTTCAAATCTGATGTTTGTGCAGCTGGGAGGGGGACCATTCTGACTTGGGAAATGACTTTATGGTGCTATCAGGAGCTAGTGTATTTTTACAAACTGGTCAAAGCTTTGTGGGAACCCTTAATTGCCCCTTCTGTCATGATCCAAGAGTGGGCCACTTATCATTTCAAGGATGTTTGGTTCTTGTTCCCTTCTAGGACAGGAGCCATCTACACCTGAGAAATGTCCATTATCTATCAAGGAGAGTGTCAGCCTCAGTGACACAGAGGTTGGGGTATGTTGCCTTTGTCTGTTCCCAAAGCTGGCATCTGTCATACTGGGGGGTGGGGAAGCATTAAGGGGAAGGGAGTGCCACCATGAAAAGGGGAATTACAATATTCTGGGTCCAGGATGGGCCTTCTCTATTTGCTCTTTCCAAAAGGCAGAAGGCATCTGTGCTGGGAAAAAGGGGGAAGGGGACTCTAACTGTGCAAGTTGTGGGAAAGTGCAGAGGCAAATTTCCTGTGTTTCTTCACTTTTTCTGCTTCATGTGGTCTGTGAATTGTATCTTGGGTATTCTGAGTTTTTGAGCTAATATCCACTTATCAGTGAGTGCATAACTTATGTGTTCTTTTGTGATGGGTTACCTCACTCAGGATGATATTATCTAGCTCCATCCATTTGCCTAAGAATTTCATGAAGTCATTGTTTGTAATAGCTGAGTAATACTCCTTTGTGTAAATATACCTTTTCTGTATCCAACCCCCACCAAAAGCTCCCAAGGACTAAACCACCAACCAAAGAGTACACATGGAGTGATCCGTGGCTCCAGCTGCAAATGTAGCAGAGGATGGCCTTGTCAGACCTCAATGGGAAGAGAGGCCCTTGGCCCGGTGAAGGTTCAATCCTCCAATGTAGGGAAATACCAGGCCAGGAAAGCTGGAGTGTGTGTGGGGTGTAGGGGAGAACCCTCATAGAAGCAGGGAGGGGAGGATGGGATAGAGGGTTTTCAGAAGGGGAAACCAGGGAAGGGGATAACATTTGAAATGTAAATAAAGAAAATATCTAATATAAAATTTCAAAATAAAAAATAAAATAATATAAAATAAAATAATAAACCACCAATACTGAAGATACTGAACATTTTGAAAACAGTGACAAGCCAACAATAACTGACATGAGTCTTTGGAATCCAGTCTAAATGGATGCACTCTGCTGAGACAACCTAAATAAAGAAGTCTATAAATCTTAAGATGATTTTGGGTTGATATATAGAGAAGATATAAGTTTCCTTTCTCTTCCTGCCTTCAGCATTACTTGAGCACTTCATCTGTCATGGTATTAGTGGAGGTTTAGTTAAAAATAAGAATTCCAAATACAACAATACATTTTTATTGTTTTGTTAAGGATGCCACTGATTCAATTGATTCAATAACCTGATTCATTGTGACAAATGGTGCCCATGTACCAAACACTAAGAAGACCTTTAAATAATTGTTAGATAATAATTAGATGTTGAATTTACCATTTTACTTCACAGGCATTACTTAATACTAAGACATTATTTAAAAACAAGAAACACTCAGGTATTTTTAGCTAATAAACTAACTATAATAATTACTCTCTCTCTCTTTTTTTTTTTTTTTTTTGGTTTTTTGAGACAACAGGGCTTGTCTGTATGTCCCTGGCTGTCCGTGAACACACTCTGTAGACCAGGCTGGCTTCAAACTCAGAAATCTGCCTGCCTCTGCCTCCCAAGTGCTGGGATTAATGGCATGTGCTACCATGTCTGGCGCTCATCTTTTTGATAAATATAAAAAAAATTAAAGTTCTTGAATGTCAACATCTCATAGTCTAAGCTACAAGTATTTAATAAAAAGATGATGGATACATTTTCTGTAGTTTTTTTTTTTTTTTTTTTTTTTTTTTTTTTTTTTTTTTATAGAGAACAACTTTCAGTCATCTTGCCTCCCTATTTCCTTAGGAATCAATATCTCAGATAACAAAATCCATGTTAAAGCTGATTCTTGGAATATCAGATTGTGTCAAATGTCTCCCAATCAAGTATGCCTATGGTGTTTTGTTTTTGTTTAAAAAAAAAGTATTGCTTGCTTCTTTGTGTTATGAGTTATGTAATTATGATTCCATCTATTGATTGAATGAAATTATGAATTCAACAATGGACGTTTTAATGTCTAATTTTCTTTACTAATGCCTTCAGTTGTGAAGATCACTTGCTACCAAAAAGCTATAAATTACATGTTTTTAAGTTTGTTAAATAATGTAGAAACATTTTCAAAGATTATACTTTGTGATATTATATTAGCAAAGTTTGAGTATTCCGTTCATCAGTTTTGCTTCTTAAGCATTCATCATTAAAATTATATGTTGGAGTGTTTCCATATTTAAGATGTATAAACCTGAGGAGACAGATGGCAAAATATGGCAGATAAACAGAATAGATGAATAATTCAAGAAAGGTTGCTAATAGTACATTTGTCCACTACCTAAGTCCAATCTGCTTCCATCTACACTATGACATAAAAATTGAAGAAAATGTCAATTAGAAAAATATTGTTATTTTTCATTTTTTTGAGAAACATTTCTGATCTTAGTAAAACCAACATATCTCTTACTTTATAATTTTTGTAACAAGGACATATATGATTTATAACTCAGCATTACTACATTTATTATATATTAATATTGCATATGCTAGTCAGCAGTTGGTATAACTCATTTTCAACATTTCTTAGGATTCTATTAATATTGGCAGTTTAATATCTCAAGTGTAAAATATATACTAAATATAACTACTTGATGAAATGAATACTAAATATATTAACAAAGTTAGCAAAATAATAAACAATCTGAGTTTAATGAAAATAAAATATTTTGAATGTACAGGTCATTGTTTTCTGTATTGAGAGGTATAGTTGACAAATATATGTTTCTATTTTGCTTTTGAAAACACTCTTTGAGGGGATGAAGTGACATTATAGCACTTGTAAGAACTGATTGCTATGCAGGGGACTGATATGAAGTACTTAGCACCTACAGCTGGTAGTTCAAACTCATTACTTCAGCTCCAGGGGAATTGATGTCCTCTTTTGTCAAACACAGGAAACTGCACAACACATATCTACACAGATACCAACACATCCACATGAAAAAAACCATATAGTAACATGAGTATTTGAATATCTAAGGGGAAAAGGTTGTTTCAAGCAGTGTACTTACAATAATCAGTCCTTGGCTTCTTACCGAATTACAGCAGTGAGAAATGTGTAAACCCATTCATGGAAATGCAAGGATGCAAAACAGAAAATTTATTAATGAATTATAAAAATGGAGACAATTGGGGCAGTGAGATTCTCAGTGTATAAAAGTGCTTGTTTGCTGAATGACATGAGTTTGACCTCTTAAACTCTCATGGTAAAATGTGCTGACCTCCACCTATATGTGCTGTGCTAGGGAATACAGAAATGGACACTCGCACACATATACACAGGTACATGAATATAAAACCTGAAGTAAATGTAAATATTATATAGAGAAAGCTGAAAACATGCAATAGAGAGAGAGGGTAGAAAACCATACAGCAAATAATTTCATTTTTCAGAATGAAATCAAAAGCAAAAAAAAAAAAAACAAAACAAAACCAAAAACAAAAACTGTGATCACTAGGTAAAAATATCAGCTCTTGTTGCTGTGATCCAGATGAGGACCATTAAACAATTCTGGAAAGGCAAGAAAACATGAACCAGATTGACTTTGTATTCTGCTTCTAGTGCCACAGAAAGTAGTGTTTGGCTCAACTATTGAAAACTGCAAACCTAGAGGGTGATTTAATCACAGAATGAGGTGGTTTCCATCTTCCTTAAACTGGCAGAATGTGAGAACCTGACTGTTACGTTTACTTTTATGACTCTGACACAATCCCTTATTTGGTATGGAGTGTGTGTGTGGCGGGATGATTTCAAACTACATTTTCCAGCTCTGGATGCAAACATCTGATATCAAGTAGGACACAGAACTACTTTCCCCTGCAAACTCTAAAAGAACACTCCTTGCCTTCTCCTATTTTTACATCTAGAGAAATGTTATGTGATTGACAGAGAATCATATGCAAGAAACAAGGAGGAAAATGAGAACATTAATGCAAAAACAGCTCAATAGTGCACACAAAGAAAAGAGATGTCTATCAGAATAAATTGTTTAAAATTCCATGTCTCAAACATGATATTTTTTCAAATAATAATTGAGATTACCCGTAGATTTATCACAAATTTGGTGGGAACAGAGGTCTATACTTATCAAAACTTGTACTCTCTTCTTTTATACAAGAAAGTCACACTAATCATATATTGATGCTTTCTGTGTTTCTTTTTTAAACAAAATACAAAAATTATTTACAAAATCAGATCAAAGTGTGTCTACATACATTGCTTCCACTACCACAGGTAAAACATAAAACCGTGGATGGTTTTCTGTTCATTTTAAGATCATAATAGAAAATAGGCCTGTCATATCATTTATCATTTGCTTTCATAGCAATATCTTGTTTCACTTTCTGTTGGAAAGTATCAAACATATAAAAGAGCAAATGCAGAGCCATGCATCCATGAGGGCTTCATGTGACTGGTTTTGATGGGAAATAAAATGAACATGCAAAATATTCTTTCCAATTTTGTCTTTTAGAAAGCCTAATCTGAAATGTATAATTCCAGACTCTGACGCATACTATCTTGGTTACTTCAAACAATATTTCTACCCTGTTTCATATCTCAAATTTATACCAGCTCTACTTGAATAAATATATGAAAGTATGAGGTTTAGAACATTGTTCTTTATCCAACTTTGGCTCCTAATACATGCAAACTCTAATAATCTATGCCATCATATTTTTTTCAGTTCAACATGAGAAATAATGTCTACATCATATGTGAGAAATTAAGGAAACAACCCAGTTACAGTGTATGGCAGGATCAAATAGTCTCATTTCACTTTATGACATGTATAAGTGGTCATAATATAATTTGGAATTACAATGCCCTAATGAAACTTAGATCAGGAAATACACTCGAGTTTTGAGCACACTTATAAAAAGCACAAGTACCTACTGGGATACTGTCTACTCCAAAAAGACTTCTAAAATATAGGTAGCTATTATATCCCAACAATGACTTTCACTATCCATAGGTTAATAAGCATACTTTTATGTACTTTCATAGGAATTGTAAGTCTTTTCCATGCATCACTTAACTTTTTACCTTCATGCATTTGTCTTTGAGGGTATGGCTCAAATTATACATGTTTTATATGATAATGAGGAATCACAAAGTACAGCAGATTAAGACTTCCTATACTATGATCTTGTTTCCTCAAACATATTTCTGTAACAACTGAGTTATCAGAGATGTGACATCCCATCAATATATTTTGTAAATGTTGTTGAATATAGTATTTTATAATCCAATAATAAGCAATCTAGGAAATTTATTTAACTAATGAAATTTTCACAGCTAAATACTGCTATTCTAGTTGAACAATTTGCTCAAGGTTTTTACTGGGAAAATGAAAGGATTTAACCAGATATTCAGTCATGAATATTCTATTCTAAGAATATTGCTATCCTAATTAAAGGCATACCTATTATCTTTATCCTGTTTATAATTGTATGCAGTTAGTATTTTGTAGGAGTTGGCAAAGACTATATATGGAGTATCATTTCATTCTGAATGTCTATTTGATGTATGTAGTCTCAGCAAATACTTTTTAAATGAACATATCACTTATAGCTGCTAAAGTTGCATCTTCATGTTTATAATATTCACTATAGTAATTTAATGCATTTATTACTGTGTGGCTTATTTTAATTACTAAATTGTATTTACTTTCCCTTAAAACATTTCAGAGTGCATAATGATGAATTAGGGAAATATATTTTTATGATGGTTGCTTGATAAATTATTAAACAAAGATTTTCAGCACACCTGTACAAATTCATTTGAAACTGGAAGATATAGAGCTATTTTCCTAGTAGAAAAGTGCCATGGTGATAAAACAGAAAGTATCTCCATTATATTTTATTTCCAGATGGTACTGAGTTACAAAAGTTGACTCCAATTAAATTATTGTGGAAATGTGTGCTCTTTAAAAATAGATCTGCAAAAATATACTTCTAAAACTGAAGGAACTGAGCTTGCACTATTAACACAATATAAATTATACAACTAGGAGTTTAGTTCTAATTAAATATTCAAGAATTTATTTTCTTTGGGCCATTAAAAAAATAAATATACAAGATCTTGTAGGCCATCCCCTGACTACCTTTGGCAGGAGCTCAGTAGACAGTCCCACAGTCCCCAGAGGACTCTCCATGCCTCGGGTGCCCTAGTACACTCAGGATCTTGAGAGCACTGGTGAGTGGAATGCAACATCTGTTCCCAAAACAACCAGGAGGGGCCTGTGCCAGCAGGAACAGAGACACAGGAAACCTGCCCAACCAGCATCAGTGGAAGGTCCCATGGTTTGCAGAGGACTCTCCACACTACAAGCGCTCTAGCATGCCCAGGATTTTAGGATCGCTGGGGAGTCAGACACAACATCTGTTATAAAACATCCATGAGGGGCCTATCCCAGCAGGAACAGGGACACAGGAAACCTGGCCAACCAGAGGCTCCAGTTACTTCTGGCCTTTGGTGGTCTACCTTGGTTTCAAACACAGCAGACAACCCATCAGTCCCCAGAGAGGTACCATGTCTAGGGGCTGTAACACTCCCAGGATCTTAGGATTCCAGGATACCATCATCCCAGGAACTTAGTCACACCAAGATCTCATGGTCTCAGAGGAAGCTTGACTGCCAAGAACTCTGACACACCCAGAATCTCAGCATAACAGGATCATGGAAGCACAGGATCACAGGAAGGATAGGCTCCAATAAGATATACTGAGGGCATCAAGCACATGAAATAATCATATGGCAGGAGGCAAGCTTAAGAACAGAAGCAACAGAAACCGAGGTTACTTGGCATCATCAGAACCAAACTCTCCCACCATAACAAGTCCTGGATACACCATCACACCACAAAAGAAAGATATGGATGTAAAGTCACATCTTATGATGATGATGGAGGACCTTAAGAAGGAAATACAGGAAAACACTGGTAAACAGCTAGAAACCTTTAAAGAGGAAACACAAAAATGCCTTAGAGAGTTACAGGAAAACAATACTAAAAAGGAGATGGAATTGAACAACACCATGCAGGATCTAAAAAGGGAAATAGAAACAATAAAGAAAACCCAAAGGCAGACAACTCTGAAGATAGAAACCCTAGGAAAGAAATCAGGAACAATAGATACTAGCATCAGCAACAGAATACAAGAGATGGAAGAGAGAATCTCAGGTGCAGAAGATTCCATAGAGAACATAGGCACAACATTCAAAGAAAATGCAAAAAGATCCTAACTCAAAACATCCAGGAAATCCAGGACACAATGAGAATACCGAACCTATGGATAATGGAAATAGATGAGAATGAAGATTTTCAACTTAAAGGGCCAGCAAATATCTTCAACAAAATTATAGAAGAAAAATTTCCAAACCTAAAGAAAGAGATGCCAGTGAACATACAAGAAGCCTACAGATCTCCAAATAGACTGGACCAGAAAAGAAATTCCTCCTGACACATAATAATCAGAACAACAAATGCACTAAATAAAGATAAAAAATTAAAAGCAGCAAGGGAAAAATGACAAGTAACATATAAAGGCAGGCCTATTAGAATTACTCCTGTCTTCTCACCATAGACTGAAAGCCAGAAGATCCTGGACAGAGGTTATACAGACACTAAGAGAACACAAATGCTAGCCCAGGCAACTATACCCAGCCAAACTCTCAATTACCATAGATGGAGAAAACAAAGTATTCCACGACAGAACCAAATTCACACAATATCTTTTCAGGAATCCAGCCCTTCAAAGGATAGTAACAGAAAAAAAAAAAAAAAAACAATACAAGGACAGAAACTATGCCCTAGAAAAAGCAAGAAAGTAATCCTTCAACAAACCTAAAAGAAGACAGCCACAAGAACAGAATGCCAACTCTAACAACAAAAATAATAGGAAACAACAATTACTTTTCCTTAATAACTCTTAATATGAATGGACTTAATTCCCCAATAAAAAGACATAGACTAATAGAGTGGCTACAAAAACAGTACCCAACATTTTGCTACTTACAGGAAACCCATCTCAGGAAAAAAGACAGACACTACCTCAGAATGAAAGGCTAGAAAACAATTTTCCAAGCAAACAGTCTGAAGAAACAAGATGGAGTAGCCATTCTAATATTGAATAAAATTGACTTCCAACCCAAAGTTATCAAATAAGACAAGGAGGGGCACTTCATTCTCATCAACGTTAAAATCCTCCAAAGAGGAACTCTCAATTCTGAATATCTATGCTTCAAATACAAGGTCAGCCACATTCATTAAAGAAACTTTAGTAAGCTTAAAGCACACATTGTAGCTCACACAATAATAGTAACACCCCACTTTCATCAATGGACAGATAGTGGAAACAGAAACTAAACAGAGAAACAGTGAAACTAACAGAAGTTATGAAACAAATGGATCCAACAGATATCTACAGAACATTTTATCCTAAAAGAAAAGGATATACCTTCTTCTTAGCACCTCATGGTACCTCCTCCAAAACTGACCATATAATTGGTCACAAAACATGCCTCAACAGATACAAAAATATTGAATTTGTCCTATGCATTCTATCAGATCACCATAGACTAAGGCTGATGTTAAATAACAACATAAATAATAGAAAGCCAACATTCACGAGGAAACTGAACAACACTCTTCTCAATGATACCTTGGTCAAGGAAGGAATAAAGGAAGAAATTAAAGACTTTTTAGAGTTTAATGAAAATGAAGCCACAATATACCCAAACTTATGGGACACAATGAAAGCATTTCTAAGAGGAAAACTCATAGCACTGAGTGCCTCCAAAAATAAACTAGAGAGACCACACAATAGCAGCTTAACGAAACACCAAAAGCTCTAGAAAAAAGGAAGCAAATTCACCAAAGAGGAGTAGATGGCAGGAAATAATCAAACTCAGGGGTGAAATCAACCAAGTGGAAACAAGAAAAACTATTCAAAGAATCAACCAATCGAGGAGCTGGTTCTTTGAGAAAATCAAGAAGATAGATAAACCCTTATCCAGACTCATTAGAGGGCACAGAGACAGCCTCCTAATTAACAAAATCAGAATTGAAGGTGGAGACATAACAACTGATCATGAAGAAATCCAAAACACCTTCAGATCCTTCTACAAAAGGCTATACTCAACAAAACTGGAAAACCTCGATTAAATGGACCAATTTCTATACAGATACCAGGTACCAAAGTTAAATCAGGATCAGATTAATGACCTAAACAGTCCAATATCACCTAAAGAAATAGAAGAAGTCATTAATAGTCTCCCAACCAAAAAAAGCCCAGGACCAGATGGGTTTAATACAGAGTTCTATAAGACCTTCAAAGAAGATCTAATCCCAGTTCTTCACAAGCTATTCCACAAAATAGAGGCAGAAGGTACTCTACACAACTCATTCTATGAAGCCACAATTACTCTGATACCTAAACCACAGAAAGACACAACAAAGATAGAGAACTTCAGACCAGTTTCCCTTATAAATATCGATGCTAGAATACTCAATAAAATTCTCGCTAACCAAATCCAAGAACACATAAAACAATCTTCCATCCTGATCAAGTAGGTTTCATTCCAGGGATGCAGGGATGGTTTAATATACGGAAATCCATCAATGTAATTCACTATATATATAAACTCAAAGACAAAAAACACATGATTATCTCGTTAAATGCTGAGAAAGCATTTGACAAAATCCAACACTCATTCATGATAAAAGTCTTGGAAAGATCAGGAATTCCAGGCCCATACCTAAACATGATAAAACCAATCTACAGCAAACCAGTAGCCAACATCAAAGTAAATGGTGAGAAGGTGGAAGCAATCCCACTAAAATCAGGGACTAGATAAGGCACTAGATAACCCACTTTCTCTCTACCAATTCAATATAGTAATTGAAGTCCTAGCCAGAGCAATTCTACCACAAAAGGAGATCAAGGGGATACAAATTGGAAAGGAAGAAGTCAAAATATCTCTATTTGCAGACGATATGATACTATATATAAGTGACTCTAAAAATTCTACCAGAGAACTCCTAAACCTGATAAACAGCTTCAGTGAAGTAGCTGGATATAAAATTAACTCAAACAAGTCAATGGCCTTTCTCTACACAAAGGATAAAGAGGTTGAGAAAGAAATTAGAGAAACAACATCCTTCTCAATAGTCACAAATAATATAAAATACCTTAGCGTCACTCTAACTAAGGAAGTGAAAGATCTGTATGATAAGAACTTCAAATCTCTGAAGAAAGAAATCAAGGAAGAACTCAGACGATGGAAAGATCTCCCATGCTCATGGATTGGCAAGATCAATATAGTAAAAATGGCTATCTTGCCAAAAGCAATCTACAGATTCAATGCAATCCCCATCAAAATTCCAACTCAATTCTTCAACGAAGTAGAAAGGGGAATTTGCAAATTCATCTGGAATAACAAAAAACCTAGGATAGCAAAAACTCTTCTCAAGGATAAAAGAACCTCTGGTGGCATCACCATGCATGCCTGACCTAAAGCTTTACTACAGAGCAATTGTGATAAAAACTGTATGGTACTGGTACAGACAAGTAGACCAATAGAATAGAATTGAAAACCAAGAAATGAACCCACATACCTATGATCACTTGAACTTTGACAAGGGGGCTAAAACCATCCAGTGGAAAAAAAGTCAACATTTTCAACAAGTGGTGCTGGCACAACTTGTGGTTATCATGTAGAAGAATTCGAATTGATCCATTCTTATCTAAGTATTCTTGTACTAAGGTCAAATCTAAGAGGATCAAGGAACTCCACATAAAACCAGAGACAATGAAACTTATAGAGGAAAAAGTGGAGAAAATTCTTGAAGATACGGACAGAGGGAAAAAATTCCTGAATAGAACAGTAATGGTTTCTGCTGTAAGATCGAGAATTGACAAATGGGACCTCATAAAATTGCAAAGCTTCGGGGGCTGGTGAGATGGCTCAGTGGGTAAGGGCACCCGACTGCTCTTCCGAAGGTCCAGAGTTCAAATCCCAGCAACCACATGGCGGCTCACAACCATCTGTAACGAGATCTGGCGCCCTCTTCTGGAGTGTCTGAAGACAGCTACAGTGTACTTACATATAATCAATAAATAAATCTTTAAAAAAAAAATTGCAAAGCTTCTGTAAGGCAAAAGACACTGTCAATAAGACAAAAAGGCCACCTACAGATTGGGAAAGAATCTTTACCAATCCTACATCAGAAGGGGACTAATATCCAATATATATATATATATATATATATGTATATATATATAAAGAACTCAAGAAGTTGGACTCCAGAAAATCAAATAACTCCATTTAAAAAAATGGGGCTCAGAGATAAACAAAGAATTCTCACCTGAGGAATACCAAATGGCTGAGAAGCACCTGAAAAAATGTTCAACATCCTTAATCATCACGGAAATGCAAATCAAAACAACCCTGAGATTCCACCTCACATCAGTCCGGATGGCTAAGATCAAAAATTGAGCTGACATCAGATGTTGGTGAGGATGTGGAGAAAGAGGAACACTCCTCTATTATTGGTGGAATTGTAAGCTTTTTCAACCATTTTGAAAATCATTCTGGCAGTTCCTCAGAAAATTGGACATAAACTACCATAGAATCCCACAATACCTCTCCTGGGCATATATCCAGAAGACATTCCAACCGGTAAGAAGGACACATGCTCCACTATGTTCATAGCAGCCTTATTTATAATTGCCAGAAGCTGGAAAGAACCCAGATGCCCTCAACAGAGGAATGGATACAGAAAATGTGGTACGTTTACACAATGGAATACTACTCAGCTATTAAAAAGAATGAATTTAGGAAATTCCTAGGCAAATGGATGGACCCGGAGGATAACTTCCTGAGTGGGGTAACCCAATCAAAAAAGAACTCACATAATATATACTCACTGATAAGTGGATATTAGCCCAGAAACTTAGCATGCCCAAGTTACAATTTTCAAAACATATGAAACTGAAGAAGAACAAAGACCAAAGTGTGGATACTTTGCCCCTTCTTAGAATTGGGAACAAAACACCCATGGAAGGAGTTACAGAGACAAAGTTTGGAGGTGAGATGAAAGGATGGACCATCTAGAGACTGCCATATCTGGGGATCCATCCGATAATCAGCCTCCAAATGCTGACACCATTGCATACATTAGAAAGATTTTGCTGAAAGGACCCAGATATGGCTGTCTCTTGTGAGGCTATGCCAGTGCCTGGCAAACACAGAAGTGGATCCTCACAGTCAGCCATTGGATGGGACACAGGGCCCCCAATGAAGGAGCTAGAGAAAGTACCCAATGAGCTAAAGGGGTCTTCAAACCTATAGCTGGAACAACTATATGAACTAACCAATACCCACTGAGCTCATGTCTCTAGCTGCATATGTAGCAGAAGATGGCCTAGTCGGCCATCATTGGGAAGAGAGGCCCCTTGGTCTTGCAAACTTTATATGCCTTAGTACAGGGGAACACCAGGTCCAAGAAGTGGGAGTGGTTGGGTAGGGGAGTGTGGTGGGAGGGTATGGGGGATTTTTTGGATAGCATTTGAAATGTCAATGTAGATAATACCTCATTTTAAAAAAAAACATTAAAAGAAAAAAGTTTAAACAAATGTAATTAATGTGAATTATCAAACTTCCAGCAAATAAGAGTATATTATTAAAAAAAAACCCCACAGGTGTTTAAATGAGATAAAACTGCCTTTTGAATAAATGAGAAAAAAAAAAAAAAGAAATCCTAAAGGGAGACAACCCTGAAGATAGGAAACCTAGAAAAGAAGTCAGGAGTTAATTATGCAATCATAACAAACAAAATACAAGAGATAGAAGAGAGAATCTCAGATGCAGAGGATACCATAGAAAACATTGACACAACAATCAAAGAAAATGCAAAATCCTAATCTAAAACATCCAGGAAATCCAGGACACAATGAGAATACCAAACCTATGGATAATAGGTATAGATGAGAAAGATTTTCAACTTAAAAGGCCAGTAAATATCTTAAATAATATTATAGAAGAAAACTTCCCCAACCTAAAGAAAGAGATGTCTATGAACTTACAAGAAGCCTACAGAACTCCAAATAGGTTGGACCAGAAAAGAAATTCCTCCCATCATATAATAATCAAAATACCAAATGCACAAAACAAGGAAAGAATATAAAAGAGGTAAGGGAAAAAGGTCAAGTAATATATAAAGCCAAACCTATCAGAATTACACCAGACTTCTCTCCAGAGACTATGAAAGACAGAAGATTCTGGGCAGATGTCATACAGACCCTAAGAGAACACAAATGCCAGTTCAGGCTACTATACCCAGAAAAACTGTCTCAATTATCATAGATGGAGAAACTAAGGTACTCCATGACAAAACCAAATTTACACAATATCTTTCCAAAAATACAGCCTTTCAAAGGATAATATAGGGAAAACTTCAACACAAAGGGGGAACCTAAGCTCGAGAAAAAAGCAAGTAATCTTTCAACAAACCCAAAGAAGATATCCACATGAACACAATTCCAACTCTAGCAACAATAATTAAAGGGAAGCATTGACTTTTCCTTAATATCTCTTAATATTAATAGACTCAATTCCCTAATAAAAAGACATAGAGTAGCAGACTGGTTACCTAAAGAGGTCCCAACAGTTTTGCTGCATACAGGAACCACACCTCAGGGATAAAGACAGACACTACCTTAGAGTAAAAGGGTTGAAAACAATTTTCCCAGCAAATGGTCCCAAGAAACAAGCTGGAGTATGCATTCTAATATCGAATAAAATCGACTTTCAACCTAAAGTTCTCAAACAAACAAACAACAAAAACAAAAACAAAAACAAAAAACCAAAACAAACCAAACCAAAACAAAACAAAAAAAACAAGGAGGGTCACTTCTTACTCATTAAAGATACAATTTACCAAGATGAGTCAGGTGTGGTGGTTCAGGCCTTTAATCCCAGCAGTTGGGAGGTAGAGGCAGTCAAATTTCTGAGTTCGAGGTTCGAGGCCAGCCTGGTCTACAGAATGAGTTCCAGGACAGCCAGGGCTACACAGAGAAACCCTGTCTCAAAAAAACAAAATAACAAACAAAAAAAACCCAAACCAAACAAACAAACAAAAACAACAACAAAAATATACCAAGATGAACTCTCAATCCTGAACACCTATGTTCCAAATGCAAGGGCATCCACATTCATTAAAGAAACTTTGCTAAAACTCAAAGCACACATTACACCTCATACAATGATAGTGGGAGACTTCAACACCCCACTCCAGTCAATGGAAAGATCCTGGAAAAATAAACTAAACAGAGACACAGTGAAACTAACAGAAGTTATGAAACAAATGGATTTAACAGATATCTACAGAACATTTCATCCTAAAACAAAAGCTTCTTCAACAAATGGTGCTTGGTCATGTGGCAGTTAGCATGTAGAAGAATGTGAATTGATCCATTCTTATCTTCTTGTACAAAGCTCAAGTCTAAGTGGATCAAAGAACTCCACATAAAACCAGAGACACTGAAACTTAGAGGAAAAAGTGGGGAAGAGCCTTGAAGATATGGGTACAGGGGAAAGATTACTGAACAGAATACTAATGGCTTGTTATATAAGATCAAAAATCGACAAATGGGGCCTCATAAAGTTGCAAAGCTTCTGTAAGGCAAAGGACACTGTCAATAAGAGCAAAAGGCAACCAACAGTTTGTGAAAAGATCTTTATCAACCCTTAATCTGATATGGGACTAATATGCAATATATATAAAGAACTCAATAAGGTGGACTCCAGCAAACAAAATAACCCCATTAAAAATGGGGCTCAGAGCTAAACATAGAATTCTCAACTGAGGAATTCGGAATGGCTGAGAAACACCTAAAAAAAAAAAAAAGTTCAACATCTTTAATCATCAGGGAAATGCAAATCAAAACAACCTGTGATTCCACCTCACACCAGTTAGAATGGCTAAGATCAGGTGACAGCAGATGCTGGTGAGGATGTGGAGAAAGAGGAACACTCCTCCATTGCTGGTTGGATTGCAAGCTTCTACAACCACTCTGGAAATCATTTTGGCAGTTCCTCAGAAAATTGGACATTGTTCTGCCTGAAGATCCAGCAATACCACTCCTGGGCATATACCCCGAAAATGCTTCAACTTGTAGTAACGACACATGCTCCACTATGTTTATACCAGCCTTATTTATAATAGCCAGAAGCTGGAAAGAACCCAGATGTCCCTCAACAGAGCAACTGATACAGAAATTGGGGTACATTTACACAATGGAGTACTACTCAATTATTAAAAACAATGGGTTTATGAAATTCTTAGAGAAATGGATGGATCTGGAAGATATCATCTTCAGTGAGATATTCGAATCACAAAAGAACACACATGATATGCACTCACTGATAAGTGGATATAAGCCCAGAAGCTCAGACTCCTTCTTAGAAGGGGGGGACAAAATACCTATGGAAGGAGTTACAGAGAAAAAGTTCAGAGTAGAGTCTGAAGGAGCAATCATACAGAGACTGCCCCACTTAGGGATCCATCCCATAAATAATCACCAAACCTAGACACTATGGCAGATGCCAACAAAAGTCTGATGACAGGAGCCTGATATAGCTGTCTCCTGAGGGCCTTTGCCAGTGCCTGGCAAATACAGAAGTGGATGCCCATAATCATCCATTGGAAGGAGCACAAGGTCCCCAAGGAAGGAGGTAAAGAAAGTACCCAAGTAGCTGAAGGGGTCTGAAGCCCCATAGGAGGAACATCAATATGGACCAACCAGTACCCCCAGAGCTACTTGGAACTAAATCACCAATCAAAGAAAACACGTGGTGGGACATGTGCTTCTAGCTGTATATGTAGCGGAGCATGACCTAGTCCGTCATCAATGGAAGCAGAGGCCCTTGGTCCTTTGAAGGTTTTATGCACTAGTATAGGGGAAGGTCAGGACTGGGAATGGGTGTGGGTGGGTGGGTGGGTTGCGGAGCAGGGGAAGGGGGAAAGGAATAGGGTTTTTTTTTTTTTGGAGATAAAACTAGGAAAGGAGATAACATTTGAAATGCAAATACAGAAAATATCTAATTAAAAAATGGACCACAAAGAGAGAGAGAGAGAGAGAGAGAGAGAGAGAGAGAGAGATATCATGTCTAAGACAGCATGCATTATGCATTTTGGGGAAACATCAGCCTGTTGAACAAAAGAAAATTATTTTGAGAATGCAAAAAGTTGTGTTGTTAAAGCAATATCAAACAGTAGAAATATATTTTTAAATTTTGTGTTCTTGCTCTTCCCATCTTTTGTGTTCTATGTGCGTTTGTATGTGTTTGCATGCTTGTGTGCTTCTGTTTGTGTGAGAGAATTTTTTTTTTAACTTTTAACCACTCTGGAAATCCATCTAGTGGTTCCTCAGAAAACTGGAAATAGTTCTTCCTAAAGACCCAGCTGTACCTCTTCGGGGAATATACCAAAAAGGTGCTCCACTGTCTCACAAGGATGTGATCCACTATGTTCATAGAAGCCTTACTAGCAACAGCTAAAAACTGGAAGCAACTCAGATGCTTCTAACCAAATAGGGAGGGGGATACCTGATACCTACATCATCTGGAAGCAGGGTCAGCTTTCCTGCTCTCATGCCCTCTGGGTGGCTCACCCACACCCATGCTTCCAGAGCCAACTCCATTGTCCTGCCCAGTTAAGGTTCAGTGCCCAACAGATTTCGAGATTTTTAAAAGAAAATGATACATTGAATTTGTGAGTGCCTAAGAAAGATGTAAAAGTAGTTGGAAAGAGGAGGGCAGAATGATGTAAGTCTAGCACACTTATATGAACTAAAAGAAAATTATGGAATGTGGAATGTACATTCCTGGATGAAGCTTTTTAAATACTACCTTGGTTCTCCTCTTGAGAAAGTTAATCCTTTATGGAGTTTGGTTAAGTAAAAAATTAAAAAAGGTTTAAACTATATATATTTTTTTAATTGAAAATAGAATCTTCTTTCTTACAATGCATCTCACTATAGTTCTGCTCTTTACAATCCTCCCAGTTTCTCACCCTCTCTCTTCCCTAGATCCATGCCTCCTCCATTTCTTCTTCAGAAAAGAGGAGGCTCCCAAAAGACAAGAACCAAACACAACAAAATAGGATACAACAATACAAGGTAAAGGCTTCATCTTGACTCTGGACAGGGCAACCCAATAGGAAGAAAACATTCATAAGAGCAGACAAAATAAACAGAGACACACATGCTCTCACTCTTAGGAGTCTCTCAAAAATACCAAACTAAGAACCCTGTGTACATGTACACAGAGGCCCCTGTGCAGACCCATGCAGGCCACGTGATTGCCAGTTTAGTCTCTTTGAGACCATTTGAGCTCTGTTTAGTTGATTTACTAGACCAAGTTTGCCTGGTGTCCTTCATCCTCTCTGACTATGACAATCTTTCCCTCTCTCTTCATGGAGATACCCAGTCTCCAATGGGATACTAGATGGAGACTCTCTTTACAAATATTTCTTAGATATAGGTTTCTGTACCTGCTTTTGTCTAGTGCTGGAGGAAGACTCCCTAAAGATGACTGGATAAAATACCAATCTATGAGTACAGCAGAATATGAATACCACTGGAAAAAATTTCATACTTTTTTACAGTTGTGTTTCATTCTTCTCTAGGTCTCTGACTATTCAGTCTAGGTTTCTGGTCATCCAGGCAGTGTAGGGCCTGGACTCCCTCTTCTTCTGGGGCTCAAGTTAAACCAAAGATTGATTGGCTACTCCCACAGGATCGTTGCCACCAATGCTCCAGTGTATTTTGCAAGCAGAACAGATTCTTGGTAGAGGGTTTTATGACTCCACTGGTATCTATATTTCTCTTCCCATAGTCTCCCGATTACGATCTTGTGCCAAAGACACTAGAAAGTAGTGAACTGGCAGTAACTGGGTGATAATTTAAGAAGAGTGTTCATGGCACTAATTCATGTTTCCAATTTTGTTGAAAAAGTTGCACTTAGATCAAATTTGTTTCACTTACTATGATAGTAACAGACTCATATATTGTTATTTAAAAGATATTTAAGTGTCATATTTAACACTGGATGGACCCTGTTTTTTCAGACTGTAGCAAAACACTGGATAATTAACTCTTCTATAGAGAAGGTTTACTTTGAATCTGGTTTTTAATCAATTCCATTACTCTTTGGCTGTTGCCTGAGTCCTCAGTCCTTCCCTGATGTTCCCCTTAGGGGCAATGGGTGAGAAGGCACAGATTCAATGGCTGAGATTCCTAGAGCAGGTGAGAACAAGGCAGCAAGCTCATTTATTAATTCTCAGGCAGCACCCTTTATATATTCCGCCAGCATCTAATTGGTCACAAGTTAAGTGTGTCCTTCAAGCGGCAGTTCTTGATTGGCTGTCATTTGTCACCAATCTCTAGTTTCTCCTGCAGGCTGCAATTTCACCCTCATGTGGAAATTGCCTCAGCCACTCTCCCACTCACTGCTTACTAATATTAAGTAGCCACTACACTGGTGGTGGGGCCTTTTTTTGTTCCTCTAACATTTGGCCTTTGTTGGGATCTAATATCAATGGTGCAGAGCACAGGCTGTAACAACATTGTTTCCAATGCTTGGAATTTGAAACAATTGGACAGATCTTGTTGGTTCACTTCTCCTGAAGGTATTTGTCTACTAAAATAAGCACCTACACTAGTCCTTCAAAAAGACAATTAGACAAAACTACAACATGACTCCAGCCAATTCTGAGGCTTCAGAGGGTTTATTTTTGTCATTCTAGGTTCATACAAAGAATATGGACTCTCCTAAGGCATAAACAAGTAGTCAAGGAACAGACAAAGCACAAAGGCCCCATGATAACACATTCTTCAGCTATATTCATATTTAGCCTACTTCCTTGCTCTAGCCCGATGTCAAATTCCTGCCAAATTCCTACATGGGTGTACCAAGAGCTCTCCACAAGACCCCATATCATACATATTTTACTACCTTCCAGTGGCAACAGCCTAGGAACCACATCTACAAAGACTGGTCTGCTAAAAGAAAAATTACAGTCTAAAGTATGGTAGGACCTATTGCTTTTCTTCTTGTGTAAAAGAAAAGAACATATGTGAATCCTAGTTACTGTAGTTCAGAAGTTTGGGGGAAAATGTCTACTTCCTCACTTCTCCAAGTCTAATATTTTGGGCAAGTTATAGTACAGGAATAATTCTTATCAAAAGTTTTTCATTCTGCTTGTCTCAGAACAAAACCAAAGATACTTCACTTCTCATATTAGTTGGCGTTAATATTGTTAACTGTGATAAGTTAAATCATCAAATTTAAAGTCATTGTCTTCTTAAATGAAAGGTGTTATAGAAACAGTAAAAAAGGAATGCTATATCTAGGGTATCCTAAGTTTTGGGCTAATATCCACTTATCAGTGAGTACATATTGTGTGAGTTCCTTTGTGATTGTGTTACCTCACTCAGGATGATGCCCTCCAGGTCCATCCATTTGCCTATGAATTTCATAAATTCATTCTTTTTAATAGCTGAGTAGTACTCCATTGTGTAAATGTACCATAATTTCTGTATCCATTCCTCTGTTGAGGTGCATCTGGGTTCTTTCCAGCTTCTGGCTATTATAAATAAGGCTACTATGAACATAGTGGAGCATGTGTCCTTCTTACCGGTTGGGAATCTTCTGGATATATGCCCAGGAGAGGTATTGCTGTATCCTCCGGTAGTACTATGTCCAATTTTCTAAGGAACCGCCAGACTGATTTCCAGAGTGGTTGTACAAGCTTGCACTCCCACCAACAATGGAGGAGTGTTCCTCTTTCTCCACATTCTCGCCAGCATCTGCTGTCACCTGAATTTTTGATCTTAGCCATTCTGACTGGTGTGAGGTGGAATCTCAGGGTTGTTTTGATTTGCATTTCCCTGATGATTAAGGATGTTGAACATTTTTTCAGGTGCTTCCCTGCCATTCGGTATTCCTCAGGTGAGAATTTTTTGTTCAGTTTTGAGCCCCATTTTTTCATGGGGTTATTTGATTTTCTGGAGTCCACCTTCTTGAGTTCTTTATATATATTGGATATTAGTCCCCTATCTGATTTAGGATAGGTAAAGATCCTTTCCCAATCTGTTGGTGGTCTCTTTGTCTTATTGACGGTGTCTTTTGCCTTGCAGAAGCTTTGCAGTTTCATGAGGTCCCATTTGTCAATTCTCGATCTTATAGCACAAGCCATTGCTGTTCTATTCAGGAATTTGTCCCCTGTGCCCATATCTTCTAGGCTTTTCCCCACTTTCTCCTCTATAAGTTTCAGTGTCTCTGGTTTTATGTGAAGTTCCTTGATCTACTTAGATTTGACCTTAGTACAAGGAGATAGGAATGGATCAATTCGCAATCTTCTACATGATAAAAACCAGTTTTCTCTGATAAATCAGCTATTCAAATTTTTGTCAGTATTTGCTAACTCTCTTATTGAAAATTTTATTAATATATAAACTCTTCCATGGCACTGTTTCAAGGAAGTCTATTTCCCTCAGAATTTTTCATGCTTTCCTGCCTCCTGAAATTTAATTTACTTCCATCACTTTATTTTATTTTCTTTTATCTGTTTCATTACTTTCTGAACTGTCAGTGTTTTATGGGTTTTGAAAATGTATCTAGATTTTAGCCATTATGACTGATGCTGCCATATATTTTTGAACATACAAGTTGATACATGTATTTATATATGTTATAGCTATGGATGATTTGTAAATTGATATCTAGGAATAGAAATCTTAAGTCACAGAACTGTTCACTTCATTAGCCAGAAGTGTACATTGATTTGCATTTCCACATCATAATTAAATACTGTACAATTCCTCTTATAGCATGATATGTGCACTTGTTCTATACCCTCTTCTGTGCATTAAACAAAACATACGTTTTCCTTAATCACTTCCTCCCTAAAATTTTCACACTATACTTTTTCCATTTAAATGAGACTATGTTAAGTTCTTGAAACTAGATCTTACTTTCTATCATTTTTCTTCAATCATGATTTTGATGGACCATTTTTAAGTAAAATATATTCTTAAATAAAACTTGCATTTATCATTTTCATCACTATATTTTGCTTTTCAGAGACAGGGTATTGGTAGTAAAAGCTGCCCTAAATGTCCTTATGTGAACACAGCTGATCTTGAATATATCATCCTGCCTCTATATTACAAGTGCTTTGATTACAGGCACGTTAATGATGCTATTTTTATATGGTGATGAGAATACAATGCTGAATCTTATGCTTTCTTTTTTTTAATTAATTTTTTTTATTAGGTATTTTCCTCATTTACATTTTCAATGCTATCCAAAAAGGCCCCAATACACTCCGCCCCCCACTCCCCTACCCACCCACTCCCACATTTTGGCCCTGGCATTCCCCTGTACTGGGGCACACAAAGTTTGCAAGTCCCATGGGCCTCTCTTTCCAGTGATGACCTACTAGGCCATCTTTTGATACATATGCAGCAAGAGTCAAGAGCTCTGGGTTACTGGTTAGTTCATAATGTTATTCCACCCACAGGGTTGCAGTTCCCTTCAGCTCCTTGGGTACTTTCTCTAGCTCCTCCATTGGGGGTCCTGTGATCCATTCAATAGCTGACTGTGAGCATCCAATTCTGTGTTTGCTAGGCCCCGGCATTGTCTCGAAAGAGACAGCAATATCTGGGTCCTTTCAGCAAAATCTTGCTAGCAAAATCTTATGCTTTCTAAGTAAGCATTTCATCAACAGCTGTAACCTGGAACACTTATTTGCTATTTGAGAACTTAACCTTCTTCTGCTTTCATCTCTACTCACCTTTGCTAGATACCTACACAAGGTCAGATAAAATGAAAAGATGGAGATCATTCAATAATTTGAACAGAGGATGTACACCATTGACTTAAATGTTAAAGGGAGTAATGAGACATTGGTTATCATGCTCCCCAAACTATAGAAATTGAAAATGTATAAATGAATACTTATATTTAACAAAATCACTTTTTATCCTGTTGTTGAGATATTCTGGAGAAATAATTATCCCGAGTCACAAAACTGAATTTTAACCTCTCTGTTCTCGAGGGTATAACTAATTCATGGAATGCAGCCAAATTACTGTTGTGTTGGCTGGTCTTCGAAGAACTCCATTCTCTTTGCAACCAGAAAATGATGTTCACAAAAGGGAGTCTCCTCAGAAACACTCTACAAATTTGTCTAAGGGCATTGCTGGCAGAGAATTCTGGCATTGGGGGTTATCACCCACTGGGATCTCTGAGGAACATTCACCAGGGAGTTTGTGTACTTCAAGAGGAGAGGGTCCAGTAGTGCAGTGGTAGGAAGCAGAAGCCTCAAAAGGTAAAACAACTTACTCCTGTCTCCTCTTTCCAGAACCCTTGACTGATAAAATTAGTGCTGCGGGTCCTAGTAAATCAACAAAGTATCTGTATTTGATGTACATTTTCACAAGACCAGCACAGAAGAATAGACTTTGAGCTGAGAGGCTAGACCTTTGTTCTTGTGCCTCTTTGTCTCACCAAACCTGAATCCTGTATGTAGGCTTTAAAACATCCACTATTGTTTCCCATCTCCATATCTTCTTCTTCTTCTTCTTCTTCTTCTTCTTCTTCTTCTTCTTCTTCTTCTTCTTCTTCTTCTTCTTCTTCTTCTTCTTCTTCTTCTTCTTCTTCTCCTTCTCCCTCCCCCTCCTCTTCCCCCTCCTTCTCCTCCTCTTTCTTCCTCTTCTTTTTCTTCTTCTCCTTCTCCTTCTCCCTCCCCTCCCCCTCCTCCTCCTTCTTCCTCTTCTTCTTCTTCTTCTTCTTCTTCTTCTTCTTCTTCTTCTTCTTCTTCTTCTTCTTCTCCTTCTCCCTCCCCCTCCTCTTCCCCCTCCTTCTCCTCCTCTTTCTTCCTCTTCTTTTTCTTCTTCTCCTTCTCCTTCTCCCTCCCCTCCCCCTCCTCCTCCTTCTTCCTCTTCCTCTTCTTCTTCTTCTTCTTCTTCTTCTTCTTCTTCTTCTTCTTCTTCTTCTTCTTCTTCTTCTTCTTCTTCTTCTTCCTTTCTGACCAAGCCTGCTTAGTCATTCAACAGGTTCTCCAGCGAGGTAGTGAGGATTAAAAAGAAAAAAGACAGTTAGAAAACATTGTGGTGTGACCCCAGTCAATTCTGAGACTGAAGACAAATTTAATTTTCCCAATCTGCTTTTTATACTATTTTAATTGAATGCAAGTATTAAGGGGGGCAATACAATAAGGAACTAACAAGGCAGTAAGCAAAGTCTCATGATTACTCCTATGACAATTTTTGAAAACGGCTTGTCACAATGACCAAAATACTTTGAGCCCACTTCCTTGTCCAAACCTAAATCTTGCCAAAATCTTGTTCCACCCTAAGATTAAAATTCCTGCCTAATTCTACTTCCCTATTAATAGCCTAAAATTATAGTGTTGCCGAAACTTACTTCCCTATAATGTGCTAATGTCAGATTCCTGCCTGAGCTTACTTCCTTGTCATGGCCAATGTCAGACTCCTGCCAAGCAGCACCCCAAAAAGCTTTCCACATTTTTTTTTTTTTGGTTTTTTGAGACAGAGTTTCTCTGTGTAGCCCTGGCTGTCCTGGAACTCACTCTGTAGACCATGCTAGCCTCGAACTCAGAAATCCATCTGCCTCTGCCTCCCAAGTGCTGGGATTAAAGGCATGAGCCACCACTGCTTGGCTCCATGTACTCTTCTTATAAGAAACAACTCAGGTTTATTGCACAGATATTTACTTACAAAGCATTAGTCCCAAATAATGTAATCTTCAAATCTAAAGATCAAAATGATTTAACTAAGTGGCTTGGCACATTCTCTTTGGTGTCCAACATATATGGCAAGTTGAATTTACTTGTTAATTTGCATTTTCCTTCTCCATGTTTCCTCAGACAATCTAGACAAAATAGCTTCCTGTTTCTTTTCACCTCATTTTATATTCTTAATCAATCAAATAGTAGTGACCCTACCTCTCATATATTGGATATATTTTCCTCCTTTTCTTTTTCTTCTTTTTAGCTTTGTCTTATTTTTTTGAGTCAATGGCAGTATATGGCAAATTTCTTCCAGCTAACCCTTCAGTCTTGAGTTGCAAGGTTCTAGTTCTCTCTTCTTGCTGTTAATCTGGTAATTAGTAAAATGTAACCGTGGTGATGAAAGTATTTTGCTTTAATCTCGTACAGATTCTTTACTGCTTATAGTAATGTTTTTCATCCATGTCCATTAGAAACCCTAGTGGCCTTCACGTGTTAAACAGAGAATAGAGAACAGAGAAAGAAAGGATGCTAGCTGGTTTACATATGATGCTTCTCTTATCTCTTATATATCTTTTGTGAATAAGATATGTACACATTGTGCCTTACTATAAACAATTAATGCAATTCAAGTCAGAAAATTTAACAAGTAGCAACCTGTGGAATAAATTCAAATTTTTGACATAACATCTACAGCAGATCACTTTCCTAATTTTAACTGACATCTAATTCTTCATACTCTGCCAGGAAAGTGAAAATTCAACTATAGCATTATTCAGTTGTTCAACATACTTTGAATAAGCCTACATTTTTACATTCATTCAGTATTTAATAAATGTCTTTCATACTTAAATTTGTCAGATTCTATTGCACATTCTGCAGAAATAATAGTGGAAATAATAAAGGTAGAAAAATGTCAATTCATAAAAATATATATGTAAAATACGATAGGGAGACTAGGAAATTGGAGTAAATAATTTTAGGATACAAACATAGCTAGAGAACATCTGTTAAAGATATTGACAGATGAGTACGGTTCCAAACTTAGATAATGATGTAAATAATGAGTTTAGATATTCAAGGAATCAGTTTCCTAGCCTGAAGAATGCCAATTCCCTTAGGCAATGGCATATGTAGAATATTAGAAGAACAACAGAAATCCAAAGTGATTATAGTAGAAAGACAAAGTAATAATAAAAATAAACAGATTTTAACATGATGGTAATTAAATTACAATAAATCAAGCAAACTATTGAAATAGTTTTGGTTTTTATACAAGGTGACATGCTCTCATCACTTCTTACTGCCACCATCACAAAATATCTTAATCTGAGTACATTAAAGTAATGGAAGTTTATTCCTACATTGTTCTGAAGTTCAGATATTTAAAATCACATGTAAGGAAAACTGTGGTCATATTCTGTCTCTGGTGCTGTGAAGGAGGTCTTTCATTGATGGTGCTTAGCTTGTAGTTGTGACTTCTGTTTCTTGACATTCCTCTTTTGCATCATCAGCATCTGGCATTCTGCCCATTTCTTTCTATACCATAATCTGCATCTTTCCCTTTCTTAGTAACAGGAAATGGATAGTCAGAGATGAGATTAAGACTTTCTAGAGAAGAGTCTTCTCTCTTGAGTAGACTACAGATCAAATAATTACATTAACTGGGTAAGTATCTGAGATACTGTTAGGATTTAATTGCATAATTGGGAAGAAATAACTCAATTTAAAGGCTCTTATTTTAAATGGTATGCCATTTACATTAGACAAAGACAGACACTACCTCAGCGTGAAAGGCTGGAAAATATTTCCAAGCAAATTTCAAAAAAAAAAAACAAGCTGGAGTATTCATTCTAATCAAATAAAATTGACTTTCAACCAAAAGTTAGGAAAAAAAAAAGATGAGGAAGGACATTTCTTACTCATCAAAGAAAAAAATCTACCAAGATGAACTCTCAACTCTGAACAACTACTCCCCAAATACTAGGACACCCACTTTCATAAAATAAACTTTGCAAAAGCACAAAATGCACATTGGACATCACACAATAATAGTGGGATACTCGACACCCCACTCTTAGCAATGGACAGATCATGGAAACAGAAACTAAAGAGAAACACAGTGAAACTAACAGAAGTATTAGACCAAATGTATTTAACAGATATCTGTAGAGCATTTCATCCTAAAACAAAAGAATATACCTTCTTCTCAGTACTTCATGGTACCTTTTCCAAAACTGATCATATAATTAGTCACAAAATGAGCCACAACATATATGAGAAGATTGAAATACTCCCATGCATCTGATCAGATCATTATGGACTAATGCTGATCTTCAATAAAAACAAAAGCAACAGAAAACCCACATACACATGGAAGCTGATCAACTCTCTATTCAATGATAATCTTGGTCAGGGAAGAAATAAAGAAAGAAATTAAAAGCATTTTAGAATTTAAAGAAAATGAAGCCACAACATGCACAAACTTATAGGACACAATGAAAGCAGTACTAAGAGGAAAATACACAGCTCTGAGTGCCTCCATAAATAAATTGGAGAAAGCAGATTAACCACACATGTGAAAGTTCTAGAATGAAAGGAAGCAAATGCACTCAAGAGGAGGAGATGCAGGAAATAAACTCAGGTCTAAAATTAACCAATTAGAAACAAAGAAAACTATCCAAAGAATCAACAAAACCAGGAGCTAGTTCTTTGACAAAATCAACAAGATAGATAAACATTTAGCCAGACTAATCAGAGGACACAGAGATATTATCCTAATTAACAAAATCAGAAATGAAAAGGTAGATATAAAAAAAGAAACTGAGGAAATTAAAAAAGTCATCAGATCCTACTGAAAATGCCTATATTCAACAAAACTGGGAAATCTGGATAAAATGGACAATTGTCTAGACAGATACCAAATACCAAAGTTAAATTAGGATCAGATAAACAATATAAATAGTCCCATAACCCCTAAAGAAATAGAAGCAGTCATTTAAGTCTCCCAACCAATAAAAGCTCAGGAACGGGGGACTAATATAAAATATATATAAAGAACTCAAGAAGGTGGACTCCGGAAAATCAAATAGCCCCATTTAAAAACTGGGGCTCAGAGATAAACAAAGAATTCTCACCTGAGGAATACCAAATGGCTGAGAAGCACCTGAAAAAATGTTCAACATCCTTAATCATCAGGGAAATGCAAATGAAAACAACCCTGAGATTCCACCTCACACCAGTCAGGATGGCTAAGATCAAAAATTCAGGTGACAGCAGATGCTGGCAAGGATGTGGAGAAAGAGGAACACTCCTCCATTGTTGGTGGGATTGCAAGCTTGTACAACCAATCTGGAAATCAGTCTGGCGGTTCCTCAGATAATTGGACATAGTACTACCAGAGGATCCCTCAATACCTCTCCTGGGCATATATCCAGAAGATGTCCCAACTGGTAAGAAGAACACATGCTCCACTATGTTCATAGCAGCCTTATTTATAATAGCCAGAAGCTGGAAAGAACCCAGATGCCCCTCAACAGAGGAATGGATACAGAAAATGTGGTGCATTTACACAATGGAGTACTACTCAGCTATTAAAAAGAATGAATTTATGAAATTCCTAGCCAAATGGATGGACCTGGAGGGCATCATCCTGTAGGGCATCACCCTGAGTGAGGTAACCCAATCACAAAGGAACTCACAGAATATGTACTCACTGATAAGTGGATATTAGCCCAGAAATTTAGAATACCCAAGATATAAGATACAATTTGCTAAATGCATGAAACTGAAGAAGAACAAAGACCAAAGTGTGGACACTTTGCCCCTTCTTAGAATTGGGAACAAAACACACATGGAAGGAGTTACAGAGACAAAGTTTGGAGCTGAGACAAAAGGATGGACCATCTAGAAACTGCCATATCTGGGGATCCATCCCATAATCAGCTTCCAAACGCTGACACCATTGCATACACTAGCAAGATTTTGCTGAAAGGACCCAGTCTTATGAGACTTTGCTGGGGCCTAGCAAACACAGAAGTGGATGCTCACAGTCAGCTATTGGATGGATCACAGGGCCCCCAGTAGAGGATCTAGAGAAAGTACCCAAGGAGCTAAAGGGATCTGCAATCCTATAGGTGGAACACTAAGCAGTACCCCCCACACCCGGAGCTCATGTCTCTAGCTGCATATGAATCAGAAGATGGCCTAGTCTGCCATCAGTGGAAAGAGAGGCCCATTGATCATGCAAACTTTATATGCCTCAGTACAAGGGAACGCCAGGGCCAAGAAGTGGGAGTGGGTGGGTAGGGGAGTGGGTGGGGGAGCGTGTGGGGGACTTTTGGGATAGCATTGGAAATGTAAATGAAATAAATACCCAATAAAAAAAGAAAAACAAAACAAAAGAAAACAACCAAACCCTTCATTTGGGGAAAAAAAAAAAAAAGCTCAGGACCTGATGGTTTTAATGCAGAATTCTATTAGACCTTCAAAGAAGATCAAATACCAATATTTCTCAAATTACTCCACAAAATAGAAACAGAAAGAAAATTATGCAGTTTCTTCTATCCATCCACAGTTATTTTCATACCTAAACCACACAAAGACCCAACAAAGAAAGAGAACTTCGGACTAATTTCCCTTATGAATATTGATGCAAAATTACTCAAGAAAATCCTTGCAAACTGAATCTAAGAACAAATCAAAACCATCATACATCTTGATCCCGCAATGCAGGGATGGATCAATATATGGAAATCCATCAATGTAATAAACTATATAAACAAACACAAAGAAAAAAAACCAGATGACAATATCATTACATGCTTAAAATGCATTGGACAAAATTCAATATTCTTTCATGTTAAAAGTCTTGGAAAGAACAGAAGTTCAAGTCCCATACCTAAACATAGTAAAAGCAATAGAGCAAACCAGTAGCCAACATCAAACTAAATGGAGAGAAAGTTAAATCAATCCCACTATAACCAGGGAATAGATAAGGTTGCCCAGTCTCTCCCTATCGCAATATAGTACTTAAGGTACTATACAGAGCAATTAGACAACAAAAGGAGGTCAAAGAGAAACACATTGACAAGGAAGAAGTCAAAATATCACTATTTGTAGTTAATAAGGTGTTATGAAACAGTGACCCCCAAAATTCCACCAGGAAACTCCTTCATCTGAGAAACAACTTCTGCAAAGTTGCTGGATATAAAATTACCTCTAATAAATCAGTAGCCTTCCTTTGCTCAAAGGGCAAAATGGCTTAGAAATAAATCAGGGAAATGACACCCTTTACAATAGTAACGAATAATATAAAATATCTTGGTGTGAATCTAACCAAGCATGTGAAATATCTGTACTACAAGAATTTCGAGTCTCTGTAGAAAGAAATTGAAGACCTCAGAAGATGGATCTTCAGGATTAACATAGTAATAATGGTCATCTTACCAAAAGCAATCTACAGATTTAATGCAATCCCTATCAAAATTCTAACTCAGTTCTTCACAGGGATAGAAAGAGCAATTCTCAAATTCATTTGCAACAACAACAAAAAATAAAAACAGGATAGTGAAAACTATTATCAACAATAAAAGAACTTCTGAGGTAATCACAGTCCAGGCCCTCAAGCTTTACTACAGAGCAATAGTGATAAAAAACCACCAGGTACTGGAACTGAGAGAGACAAGCAGATCAATGGAATAGATTTGAAGACCCAGAAATGAACCCACACATCTATGATCACTTGATCTTTGACAAAGAAGCTAAAAACCATCCAATGGAAAAACAACAGCATATTCAAAAAAATGGTGGCTTATGTGGTAGTCAACATGTGGAAGAATGCATATTGGGCCATTTTTATTTCTTTGTACAAAGTTCAAGTCCAAGTGGATCAAAGACCTCCACATAAAACCAGATATATTGAATCTATTAAAAGAGAAGTTTCAAAAGAGCTTCAAACACATTAGCATAGGGGAAAATTTCCTGAACAGAACACCAGTGGCCCAGACTCTAAGATCAAATATAGACCAATGTGATCTCATAAAATTGAAAAGCTTCTGTAAGGCAAAGGACACTGTCATCAGGACAAAACAACCTACATATTAGGAAAAGATCTTTACTAATTCTACATATGATACAAGGCTAATATCCAATATATACAAAGAACTCAAGAAGTTAGACTCCAGAGAACCAAATAACCCTATTAAAAATGGGGTACAGAGCTAAATAAAGAATTCTCAGCTGAGGAATACCAAATGGCTGAGAAGCACCTAAAGAAATGTTCAACATTCTTATTCATCAGGGAAATGCAAAATAAGATGACCCTGAGATTCCACCTCATACCAGTTAGAATGGCCAAGGTAAAAATCTCAGGAGACTGCAGATGTTGGCAAAGATGTGGAGAAAGAGGAACACTCCACCATTGCTGGTGGGATTGCAAGCTGGTACAACCACTCAGGAAATTAATCTGGCAGTTCCTCAGAAAATTGGACTCAATAACACCTGAGGAGCCAGCTATACCACACTCCTGGGCATAAACCTAAAAGATGCTCCAATATATCACAAGAACACAAGCTGCACTATGTTCATTGTAACCATATTTATAATAGCCAGAAGCTGGAGACTACTCAGATGTCCCTCAACAGAGGAATGGGTACAGAAAATGTGGTACATTTACACAATGGAGTCCTACTTAGGTATTTAAAAAATTGACTTCATGGGATTCTTAGGCAAATGGATGGAACTAAAGATTTACTGAGTAAGGTAACTCAGTCACAAAGAACACACATGGTATGTACTCATTGCTAAGTGGATACTAGGAAAAAGTCTCAGAATTCCCCTGCTACAACTTATAGATTATATGAAGCTTAAGTACAAGGATGACCAAAGTGTAGATTCTTTAGTCCTAATGAGAAGGGGGAACAAAATACTCATAGGAGGTAGAGGGTGGGAGGGATTTTGGGGTAAAAGAGGAAGAGAATATGAATAAAAGGTGGGGTAGAATCAATTTTGGGAGGAAATTGGAGATGTACAGAAGGTCAGGAAATTGAATAAAAGTATGTAGCAATGGGGAATGGGGAACGGGTGTAGTCATCAGAAAGGCCCAGACACAAGGAAAGAAAAGGACTCCCAGTACTCAATGGGGATGACATTAGATGAAATATTCAATAACAGAAAGAGGGAACATGTAGAGACCATATGGATAGGTGAGGCATGGCCCCCTATTGAGGAATGGGAGTCTCCCACCCTTCTCAAAAATTTTAACCCAGAATTGCTTCTGTCTAAAGGAAACACAGAGACAAAGAGTGGAGCAGTGACTGAAGGAAAGGCCATTCAGAGACTGCCCCACCTGGGGATAAATCCCATATGCAACCACCAAACCCAGACACTACTGCTGATGCTAAGAAGTGCTTTGCTGTCAGGAGGCTGATATAGCTGTCTCCTTATAGGATCTGTCAGAGCCTTGCCAATACAGATGCATATGCTTGCAGCCAACCATTGGACTGAGCACGGTGACTTCAATGGAGTAGTTAGGGGAAGAACTGAAGGAGCCAAAGGGGTTTGCATCCCCATAGGAAGAACAACAATAACCAACCAGAGACCCTAGAACTTCCAGGGACTAAACTAACAGTCAAAGAATACACATGGAGGGACACATGGATCCAGCTTCATATGTAGCAGAGGATTGCCTTACCTATCATAAATAAGAGAGGAGGTCCTTGGTCCTGTGAAGGCTTGATGCCCCACCATAGGTGAATGCTAGGGCAGTGAGGCAGGAGTTGGTGGGTGTGGGAGCACCCTCATAGAAGCAGGGGTAGGGGAGGTAGGATAGGAGGGTTAGGGAAGGGAAATCTGGAAGGGTGATAACATTTGACATGTAAATAAATAAAATAACGAATAAAAGGAAACAGAAAAAAATAATAATGCTAAGAAAACATTTTGTTACAAGATATCTGTTATTTAAGAAAGTTAACAGCAAAGGTATATATAATATTGAAGGAAATTTACCATTGGTTTTATAGGTGTTGTGGACTAAGCATTGGAGCTTTCAATCTTTTTACTTATTGTGTTTCTCTATTTGAATGTAGGAGTTTATGAAGATGCCCAAAAGTTTAATACTGATATTCCAATCTTCCAATCTCTTCACTTTTCACTGGACATGAGCTCTGAGGATATGTCCCCAACGGGCAGAGCAACAAGGGAGTTGCCTGTCAGCAAGGAAGAAAATACTCACTTTGCTGCATGTAGCTTTTGCTAACATGTCTTAGTGCTCTGGGAATGGGCTGTTCTATCTGCCTCCATAGAGAGATTATTGGAAACACGGGTGGAAAACACAGACATAGACACATGTTGATCGTTTTCAACCTGCTTTATTTGCTCAATTGCTGGGAAATTCCAATCTCCTGCACATAGTGTGTCCTACCCAATACTTGTAGCTCATCACTTCTCAAACTGCCCTAGGTTCAATCGTTCAGTTACCTTTAGTCCCAACTCTACATCCCAACCTTCTGCCTGGAGAAGCAGCCTGTTCTTGCTCTGCCCGAAATCTCATATGGCTGGTTGGTTTTCCGACCTCTGAAGCACGGCAAACTCTACTTTTCTCTTTCTTTTGCATATGCCAGCTTACCTGTGATCTGCATGTCTTGCCTATTCCTTCCATCAAGTAATTGGCCCATGGCATTATTACTGATTAATCAAGAACCAATTGGGGAACAGGACCTTAGCATCAGAACCACCCCTACATCTCATCTTTTCTGTGAAAAAAATACAACTCTTCTTCCAGACATAAATTGAACAAAACCATAACAGCGATATAACTTATAAAGCTTGATATACAATTAACATCCAGTCCATCATATTTGTCGATTAGATAATTTACTCTACCCTAATTCCTAATTTAAAGGATTTTGATTCTATCTCTGGATTGTGTTTAGATTTTAGCCTGTAATGCAATCTAAAAACATCTTTTTCTCTATAAACTTTCTCTCAGTATTAAACAACTTGAATTTGATGATGAGACTATAATGAGTCTTTAGCCCCCTTAGAAATCTGAGAATGGTTTAAATATTATTAAATTGGGTACATAGGCAGCACCAAACACTAGTTCTCAAACTTAACAATTGTAGAGACAACTGACTACCTGGACAGCTCCCTCATTTCTGATAATGCCGGAGCATCTGTATTTAGCCTTTTGGCCCAGGATCACCTGACAGACCTTTGCCAAGCAGGATTATGAAGGACTGTTTACCCTGTATTGACAGAGCTCCTAGTAAACTATTCTGCATAATGTGTTCCTTTCTCAGAAAGTATTTTGTCTGCCAATTTCTGCCCTGTGACTACCTTACCACAATAAGCAACCTCACCTGGAGGAGAAGATGCTCAGTTTTTTCTTTGAACAAAAAAGGGGAGCTGTCCGGGGCAGACATGCCTCTAGTCAAATGATCATATAATAACAAAATGATTAATTGTCAGATTCTGTGTAGTTTTGATGTTTTTGAAGACTACCTATATATAAGGTATATCTGAACTGTTAGGCCTTGAATACTCTTAGCAAATTCTAATTGATAAATATCAAAACAACTTCTTATAATTACATAAGAATTTATGTAATTTTGAGCTCAATTTCTTTAAAGTTTCAGTACAGGACATTGAGTAGTATTTTAAATCTGTTTCAATATTGTCTGTTTCCCTTTTATTGAGGTTGCTTTTTCTTAACTTCAAGTACTTTCCTCTATGTTCAAAGAGTCATCCTCCAGTAAGAGGTAATAAAAGCCAACTTCAACCAGTTCAGAGATTAGAGATTAGCTTTATAGCACAAAGGCTAAAGATTTAAAGCTTCTCTTTAGGTCTTTTGAGATCCAAGTTTCAAGAGGTTCAGCAGAAGCATCTCCCAGCTCCATGTTTGCCCTTCTATATCTACTCTGTGACATTATCTACAATATCGCTCAGTGAAAATGTCCATAGACCTGTCTGTCACACTCAAAATGAAGTTGCAAAATTATGGAAAACAGCGATAAGTCAGTCTTCAATGTAAGGCGTATATCCTGGTTTTATATTTTGTTTATGTGTATTATCATAATTTATGCAAACAAAAATAAAAATAAAGGCTTCTTTCCAGAGATGTGTAGTTTGGTCTAGTTTTAAGATATAATGTTAAAGTTAGATCTTAGTGATTACAATTATACCAAGGTTTAATAAAAGCTAGAATGTTTACACATAAGTATTACTATACATAATTAAATCAATGCTTTGAAAGTATTAGAGACTCCGATTAGCTGCTGCTGGTCCACAAAGTATTAAATAGTTTTTGAACATTTTCTTTTCCTTTTTATCACCACTCAAAATGATCCTGTAGCTACATGTTGTTCCTCTTTACCACTTGGACACATAAGCACATACAGAGTAAGTAAAATTCTTTGGCAAACTCAGAGATATACATAACATAGTTTGTATAAGAAGATATGACAAACATAATAGGGAATTCATACTTTAAAGCAAATTGAATGCAAATTTTCTATCAAAAGTGTAATATTTTTGATTATATAAGTAATCTAGCTCCCCTGTAATGATAGAATACCAAATGGATTTGCAACTATTTGAAGGTACTGCTACATTCTGTGTATCTCATTATAAACAAAGCTAGAATTTTCTGCTGAAACAATTACTCCCTTTCTCTATTTTTAATGTCTTGTATGAGGCACACAATACTTATGAGTAAAACTTATCCAGAAGTTTAAGCTGAAAGGACATAGTTCCTCTTTATGGATAACACTGAAATAAGGAAAGGTTGCCGGGTGGAGCATTCAAAGGCTGGCCCCATCCTGAGCATTGCATGAAGGTCTGTCTTTGTTGTCCAGGGCAACCCTGGGTGGTTCATGCCAGGGAGCTGATGCCAAAGGGTTCTTCAAGAGGAACTTCACATTTTTCTTTTTATATAACAAGACATGAAAGTTTTATAAGAAGTGGCATTCAAAACTTAGGTGACACTAAAAATACATAATTTACTAAGAGAATGCATAGTAAATGTTTTGTGACACTTGGACATTTTAGATCAACCCTTTAAATCAAATAAAACAAAGCACTCTGAGTGTATATGAAGAAAGAATATATTTAGTAAGGTTCATTTCAAAGTAAATTTGGCATTATTAAACGTTGGCTTCAACTGCCTCTTCCTAGGTGTCATTTTAGAACGTCTGCTTTTTTAAACCAAGAAGACAGATTGTCACTTCTTTATGAAATACTGTGACTTGCTTGTAAGGATAGTGGCAGAAGTGATGCTCCATGTTTTGTTTTTGGTTGTTTTATTTTTTTTTTCTTTGACACTTTGCCAAAAAAAAGTAAGGACACTTTCACACTGTTAACTTGCAAACTCATTTTGAAGTCTAACTAACTGCACATAAAATCCAAATTGGGGCCAGCAAAAGAGGTCAGATTATGTGTTTGTCCAAATGTTTCACTCATAGCTCCAGTTAATAGTTAGTATGAACTACAGGATTCTGTGTTCCAATTATCAAGTCACCCCTAACCTCAAGGGGATATTATAAAACAGAGGAAAAACCAGCATCCCTGTGCTGTGCCTGGATGCCTGACCCACAGAATCTGTGAGGGTAAAACATTTAAATTTTATATCTGTACATTTTTAGGCAGTTTGTTACATAACACAGACAACCACATGATTAAATCAAAGAAAGAACAACCAACACTACACTTGAGAGTATATAAAAATGGCAGACTGTAGAGTGCCTGAAGTAACATCTGAAATGCAAAGTGTGCCTGAAACTTGTCTGAATTCTCTGCAGCTCTGGAATTGAACTAAGATTTACACCTAAAGCAGAATGAGTGAGCAGAAATGTGATACCCCAGACATACAATAAACCATGTTAAGGAATATGTGACCACTTCCTACCCAAGGGGAGCTCAGTGTGTAGCATAAAGCCATTTATGTCCAACAAATACAACCTGCAAAGGGGAAGGAACTGCAAAGCTAGTATCTAAGCATGGATCTGGGATGAAATACAGCAGTCTTTTGAAGAGCCTTGAAAGTTGCCCAGCTTTTTGGGTTTTGGGTTTTTAGTTGTTTGTTTGTGGGTTTTTTTTTTTATTTTTTTTGGACTGTGTAGTATTTATTTGGTTACCTAAATAAAATAGAACATGCCTAATTTTTTTGTCAGTGAGCTACTTCCAATTTTTTTCTAAAACAAGTAATGCTGAAATTTATGTCCTTGTACACTCATTGTACATTTCACTACCAAGTATATTTACATTTTTCTCAAATAAATTCTCGTTATATTTACATTTTCCTCAAATAAATTCTCATTTTTAATTTTTATGATATATTTTCTTTACTTACATTTCAAATGTTATCCACTTTCCTGGTTTCCCCTCTGACAACCCCCATCTCTTTCCTCCTCCCTCTGCTCACCAACCCACCCACTCTGGATTCCTGGCCCTGGCATTCCCATATACTGGGGCATAGAACCTTCACAGTACCAAGGGCTTCTCCTTCCATTGATGCTAGATAAGGCCATCCTCTGTTACATACACAGCTGGAACCATGGGTCCCTTCTTGTATACTCTTTGGTTGGTGGTTTAGTCCCTGGGAACTCTGGGGGATACTGGTTGGTTCATCAGGCTCTGGCAGACCCTCTCAGGAGACAGCTATATCAGGCTCCTGTCAGCAAGCACTTCTTGGCATCTGAAATAGTGCCTGGGTTTGGTGTCTGAATGTAGGATGGATCCCCAGGTGGGACAGTTTCTGGATGACCTTTTATTCAGTCTCTGCTTCACACTTTGTGCCTGTATTTTGTTCAAACAGGAGCAATTCTGGGTTAAAATTTTGTAGATGAGTGTATGACTCCAACCCCCATCCTTGCTTAACCTCTGGATGTTGTCTCTACAGGTTCTCCCTCCTCTTTATTGGACATTTTAGCTAATCTCATCCCTGTTGGATCCTGGGAGCCTCTTGCTTTCCTGGCATCTGGGACTCATGGAAATTGCCCAGTTTTAACTATCTGCAAAAGAGAAGCAATCTTATTCCATAAACCACGACAGTTCATTTTTTTAAGATTCATCTTCTCATCTCTAAAATAATATTGTCAGAAAGGAAATCAAAATGGCAAACACTCAGACCATTATAAAGAAAGGCAATGTGAGCTGGCAGTAATGTACATAGTAATATACATAATACATAGCAATGAGGCAAACCCTGTATGATTAAATGCAGGTGAGCCTATCAAAAGTCTTTTAGTTCTTTTTGATTAAATATTTCACAGGGTAATTGTTAATCATGGAGGTAGAGAAGAATATAGATATTTGAGAACAGAGAGACACTACAGAATGATCATCAGAAATCTTTGAACTAGTGACCAGAATCCATTATTCATTTAAGGTCAAGGATTAGTGATTGATGCTTGTTTGGCCTGGTGGCATATACCTGTAATTTGATCATTTAGAAAGTTGAATTCAGGTCATCCTTAGGAACATAAAGTACTGGAGGCTAGCCTGGGCTACATGGGAACCTGTCTCAATAAAACAAAATTTCAAGTGATTAAAATGAAAACTGTCTTCCATTACTTTTCCTGGCATGGTCTGTTCTTAGATATATGTGAAGATTAACGAAGCAGTTGAAATTTATCAGTGTTGATATTTGCTAGGTATGTGTTAACTCTAAAGGGGAGTGACTTTAACCAGAGAATGTCAGACTTAAACTGGATAATGAGATAAGTGAGATGATGTTACATAGGGGAGAAAAATGAAAAGTCATGGGGATTTTTCACTAAAGTGCAAGAGCAACTGGAATGTGATAGGACAGAAATAGATCAAAAGCAGGTAGATATTATTTTAATTTAGTAAATGATGTGACATGTTTGAGGTTTCAAACCCTTTTTTCAATGTTTGAATAAGTTTATCCTTTGTTAAACAAACACTACATAATTAGGATATTAGGGGAATCAGGAGATCCAAGTGATGCATCATCAAGCTCTTTAAAAAGTATCTACAACCATATTTATTAAAATTTTAAAAAATAATTTAAAAGAACAAGTATGCCTATTTTAGGTATTTACATTTCAATGTACATCTTAGTCTATACTCTATTGCTATAACTGAATGCTGGATAAGTTGTAAATAAAAGCAGTTTATCTGCCTTAAGATTCTGGAGACTGGGAAGTCTAAAGTAATGGCCCCAGCATCTGTAAATGACATCTTGGTGTGCCAAATTCACTGTGGCAGGTGATACATGTTAAGGAGGCACATATGAAAGGCAGACATGAAATTAGCAAGAGATTGCTCCCAAAGCTCAACTTGCTTTTCTTGCACAGCCTCTTCTGTGCTAACTAGTGGGCTCTCAAGGTGTCAACCCTAATCTAGTCATAAGGCCAAAACTTCTTGCAGGCCACAATCCTACTTTTAGAGGGACAATTGCTTTTCTAAGTAAATATTGGGTGGGATGCTCAAACCTTTACGGAGACTAGTTATAAACCCTTTTGTAATTCTTGATTCATTTTTGACTGAAATTAAATACACATTTTCCTCTAAAACACACATGCACATAAAAATTTCCACCAACACCAAGAAAAACAAATGGAAAGAAATGTGCAAAGTGAATCTCCCCTTCTCAATATGACATACAATGTAATCTTAAACACTGTACATAATATTTAATATTCTGCATATTCTAAATTTTTCAACTTTTCTTTTTAAATTGCTTAGTTTATTCACCAATGCCTACAATTGAAAGATTATTTATAGTTATGGAGACCATTAGGGTTTGCTGAATATACAACAAATAATGACACCAGGAAAATAATTGTTTAATATTACTTTATGAATATGTATAATCCTATTGTGAGTAATAATAATTCCTCCAAACTTTGTCACAAACAAGAAAAGTATAAATAAATGAGGAAGACATATTCAATCACATTAAATCTATCTGTCTATTTGTCTTTCTGTGTGAATGTGTACGGTTGTATGAACATGAATAATTTATATGAAAATCATCAAAGATTTAAAATTATACTTTAGATTTCAAAAAACCCATTTTATAACTCTTCTTGAACACAGGTAACTGACAAGAACAGGGAGCATATATCTAACTTGTTTAGCATATGCTCTATCATAATACCTGACATAAATCACTTAAAAGAAGAAATAATATAATCGGCTCAGATTTGAAAGATTACTCTCTTGGCAATTAGATCCTTCTTTGGAGGCTCATTGTGGAGCAGAGCATTATGGTGAAAGGCAAACATTACAGAGACTGTTCACATCACTGGACAGAAAACTTGGATGTAGAGTGAAGACACATGCAGAGAGGGACCCTAGATATAAAAGCTTTCAAGAGCATGGAATTCATGACTCCTCCCATCTAAATTTTTCTTTTATATTTTGAAATGATTCTATCATCTAGGAACCAATATTTTAATAGATAAGGTTTCAGCATAAACAGAATTTTCTGTGTCCAGGAAGGATATGTTCCAAAACTCCCTGTTTATGCCTTAGACCACCTGTACTGCTGAACCAAAAATATAATATCATTCTTGTCATCCACTATGGTTATTGTTTTTGTTGTTCAAGGTACAACATCAAGACTAATAATATAATTACTTCTAACCTCCTAATTTAATTATCATGAGTTTAAATTATTCCTTATCCAAACAAAACCAACACACATTTGTTTTTTTGAGTTGAACTAACTTTTTATTGAAAATACTGTATGATCTTTCTTTGATGTATCTAAACAGAGTCACAAGCATTACCCTTGTGCTTGCTTTGGAGCCACTATCAAATAAAATAAAGGTTACTTCAAAACAGCACTGTAATATGGTAACTCAAGTTAGCTTCTAAGTGAGTAGATCATATATACAAAGTATGTGCTAGACAAAGAAATTGTGGGCAATTAAAGCTGCTCAAAGTGAGGCTGCAGATAGTGGGTGTTATCATAATTTTCTTTTTCCAAAGCTGTGATTAAAACAGTCAGATCAAGTGCAACTTTGAAATGAAAGGGATTATGCAGGTCATAATTCCATGTCAAAATTCATTATTTAGGAAAATCAGGCAGGAATCTAGAGGCAAGAAGCATGAATAATTTTAGTTGCTGGCTTCCTCACTGGCTTGATTTCTGATGATTGCTTAGTGAGTTTCCATATGCAGCCCCATACTACCTTCCTGAGTAATGGTGCTGCACATAATGACCTCCATTAATTATCAAGATAATCCTCACAGACATACTCACAAAACAACCTGATAAGTAATTTCTCAAATCACACTGCCTTTGGACTGCACATAGTTGAGTCAAGTCAATAGGCCACCAGGACAGGAGGTGACTATAGACATACATATTATTCCACAAAAGAAAAAGATGAAGTAGAACTGGAACTAGAACTTTATATGAAGACACTTCTTTACGAAGAAAGCATGATACTCTTTAAGAATCAAAATTTTAGTAATTTAAAAGAAATATGCATTGATTTTTTTCTAAAAACATTTTAATATCTACTTCAAGTGCATGCAATTAGTGTTTAGAAATTATAGATTTAACAGAATTATAAATGTTGATATTTTTGTGTTTATTGAGATTTTTATGAGGATATTTTGTTGTGTGGTTTGTGTTTGCTTACAACATGATCTCACAACATATCTCTGGTTGGCTTGACCATTGCTATGTATTCCAGGCTAGTCTCAAAGTCACATAAATCTTCTTACCTCTGTATCAAGAGTGCCAGGATTAAATGAATGTGTCACCAAGCCTAGCTCTTTATTCATTTTTTATCTGTCAAAGATACATTTGAATAAATTGTAGATGTAAATTTTCAAGTCTGGAAGATTTCATTTAACCTAGGTCCCTATCTTTTCCTTATTTGGTAAATTTGAAAAGTTGTTTCTGATGAAAGTCAAATTTCTGATCTCAAAGGAGGGCATAGTATCTAACTTACTTAATATATTACTTTGTGCATACTGGGAAAATGGGATAGTAATACAATGAAGATACTTAAAAGATGTTGGCAAAATTTACTCACACTGTTCCTAACTTATGTTATTGAAGTATCTGCCTACTTACCTGTATCCTTGACTTACAAGGAATTGTATCAGTTATGTTTTATAAACTTGAATGTGACCAGAGGATAAACTCACCCTTTAATAAGATAGGCGGCAAAAAGTAATTCACTTTCTTTTGGTCCTATAGAGATCAAAGTATCTTAATTAATATGAAATTACTATCATGTTAAAGTTAAAAAGATAGTCTAGATGCTGACAGTTTGTGAAGTAACAGGAAAAATATTGTGGCAAGCACTACAGAGTCTTATAAATGCCAGTAGAGCAGTGGCTTCTCCTTGCTTTATGTAACTGGTTTTTTTTTTCTTTTAATATTATAGCTTAATTGCTGTGACATTTTATTTCCTTCCCCAAGAGGAAAAAAAGTTTATGTAATTATGCTTTTCCAAAAGTGAGTGAAGCAAAGCTTAGACAGAAGTCTTTAAATGTGCAGTTAGTAGACAGAATGTTATCCCAAGATATGTTACACTATGTTATGTTGAACTATATATAACAAGTGTACCTGTATATCATCTATTATTCATAAAGAGCAAAATATACAAAGTAGGATAAAAACTTAACTTTTGAAAAATTAGTACAAGAATTACCATATCTTTATTTATTATGTTATTTTCTTTTCATTGATTTTTTTTTCAAATACATAGGTAGAATTTGATGAACCAAGTATTTAAAAACTTACATACAGAGATGATAGAGTAACATTAAATGTTTTCTATAAAATTTGCATGTCATTATCAAAAGACTTTATGCAATCATATTTGCAATAAATATCCACAATTCTTCAAAGAATACATTTTCACTATACCTTTCATTTTATGTTTCAATCTTTGTTTGCATTTTAAATTTGGTAAATTTAATACTATTATACTATATCTGTAATACTTTTATACTATATGCATTAACTTTCTGCCACATAAAGAACAACAGTAATAAAAAAAATCATTATGAGATAAAGTTTATTTTTACTCATGATTCTAAAGCTTCCAGTTTATAACTAAGTAGCTCCATTGCTTTTGGCACCTGGAGAAGTAATGGTTCATTTTAGAAGCAAGAGACAGGGCCAGGCTATGCATTAATTAGGCAAGAAGAGTATTATAAAGAGAAATATAAGTATCCCAACCTTCAACATCAGGGTACAGACTCAGTGACTCCAGTGTCTCCCATGACCACCCTTTTTCTAATGGTTCACAGACTCTTTCAGTAGCATCACCCTGGGGACTAATCATTTAGCCCATGTTCCTTTAGAGAATATTTAACATTAAAAGTATAGCACTGCACAATTTACTTGCTTAAAGGCACAATTCAATGTATTTCTAGTATATTCATAGGGCTATACATATATGACAATTCAACTTTCACAACATGGTTGTTTTCCTTCAAAAACTCATATTCCTAGACGTTAGCCATTCTTAATTCTGTTGACCTATCCATTCTGAAAACCCATTTATTCTTTTTAAATACAGAACTATATATTCTAATTTTATTATATATGTATATATATTATATATAACTTGAGTCATACAATGTATCTTTTTTTCATTTTTTTAATTTTTAATATATTTTATTACATATTTTCCTCAATTACATTTCCAATGCTATCCCAAAAGTCCCCCATAGCGCCCCCCACTTCCCTACCCACCCATTCCCATTCTTTTGGCCCTGGCATTCCCCTATATTGGGGCATATAAAGTTTGCAAGTCCAATGGGCCTCTCTTTCCAGTGATGGCCGACTAGGCAATCTTTCGATACATATGCAGCTAGAGACAAGAGCTCCGGGGTACTGGTTAGTTCATCATGTTGTTCCAACTATAGGGTTGCAGATCCCTTTAGCTCCTTGGGTACTTTCTCTAGCTTCTCCATTGGGAGCCCTGTGATACATCCAATAGCTGACTGTGAGCATTCACTCCTGTGTTTGCTAGGCCCCTGCATAGTCTCACAAGAGACAGCTATATTTGGGTCCTTTCACCAAAATCTTGCTAGTGTATACAATGGTGTTCGCGTTTAGAAGCTGATTATGGGATGGATCCCTGGATACGGCAGTCTCTAGATGGTCCATCCTTTCATCACAGCTCGAAACTTTGTCTCTGTAACTCAGTCCATGGGTGTTTTGTTCCCAATTCTAAGAAGGGGCATAGTGTCCACATTTTGGTCTTCATTCTTCTTGAGTTTCATGCGTTTAGCAAATTGTATCTTATATCTTGGGTATCCTAAGTTTTGGGCTAATATCCACTTATCAGTGAATACATATTGTGTGAGTTCCTTTGTGATTGTGTTACCACACTCAAGATGATGCCCTCCAGGTCCATCCATTTGGCTTGGAATTTCATAAATTCATTCTTTTTAATAGCTGAGTAGTACTCCATTGTGTAAATGTACCATAATTTTTGTATCCATTCCTCTGTTGAGAGACATCTGGGTTCTTTCCAGCTTCTGACTATTATAAATAGGGCTGCTATGAACATAGTGGAGCATGTGTCCTTCTTACCAGTTGGGACATCTTCTGGATATATGCCCAGGAGAGGTATTGCTGGATCCTCCAGTAGTACTATGTCCAATTTTCTGAGGAACCGCCAGACTGATTTCCAGAGTGGTTGTACAAGCTTGCAATCCCACCAACAATGGAAGAGTGTTCCTCTTTCTCCACATCCTCGCCAGGATCTGCTGTCACCTGAATTTTTGATCTTAGCCATTCTGACTGGTGTGAGGTGGAATCTCACGGTTGTTTTCATTTGCATTTCCCTGATGATTAAGTATGTTGAACATTTTTTCAGGTGCTTCTCTGCCATTCGGTATTCATCAGGTGAGAATAATTTGTTCAGTTCTGAGCCCCATTTTTAATGGGGTTATTTGACTTTCTGGAGTCCACCTCTTGAGTTCTTTATATATATTGGATATTAGTCCCTTATCTGATTTAGGATAGGTAAAGATCCTTTCCCAATCTGTTGATGGTCTTTTTGTCTTATTGACGGTGTCTTTTGCCTTGCAGAAGCTTTGCAACTTTATAAGGTCCCATTTGTAGTTTCTCGATCTTACATCACAAGCCATTGCTGTTCTATTCAGGAATTTATCCCCTGTACCCATATATCCAGGCTTTTCCCTACTTTCTCCTCTATAAGTTTCAGTGTCTTTGGTTTTATGTGGAGTTCCTTAATCCACTTAGATTTGACCTTAGTACAATGAGATAGGAATGGATCGATTCGCATTCTTCTACATGTTAACAACCAGTTGAGCCAGCACCATTTGTTGAAAATGTTGTCTTTCTTCCACTGGATGTTTTTAGCTCCCTTGTCGAAGATCAAGTGACCGTAGGTGTGTGGGTTCATTTCTGGGTCTTCAATTGTATTCCATTGGTCTATTTGTCTGTCACTATACCAGTACCACGCAGTTTTTATCACAATTGCTCTGTAGTAAAGCTTTAGGTCCAGCATGGTGATTCCACCAGAGGTTCTTTTATCCTTGAGAAGAGTTTTTGCTATCCTAGGTTTTTTGTTATTCCAGATGAATTTGCAGATTGCACTTTCTAAATCGTTGAAGAATTGAGTTGGAATTTTGATGGGGATTGCATTGAATCTGTAGATTGCTTTTGGCAAGATAGCCATTTTTACAATGTTGATCCTGCCAATCCATGAACATGGGAGATCTTTCCATCTTCTGAGATCTTCTATAATTTCTTTCTTCAGAGACTTGAAGTTTTTATTATACAGATCTTTCACTTCCTTAGTTAGAGTCACGCCAAGATATTTTATATTATTTGTGACTATTGAGCAGGGTGTTGTTTCCCTAATTTCTTTCTCGGCCACTTTATTCTTTGTGTAGAGAAAGGCCATTGATTTGTTTGAGTTAATTTTATATCCAGCTACTTCACCGAAGCTGTTTATCACGTTTAGGTGTTCTCTGGTGGAATTTTTAGGGTCACTTACATATACTATCATATCATCTGCAAAAAGTGATATTTTGACTTCATCTTTTCCAATTTGTATCCCTTTGATCTCCTTTTGTTGTCGAATTGCTCTGGCTAGGACTTCAAGTACAATGTTGAATAGGTATGGAGAAAGTGGACAGCCTTGTCTAGTCCCTGATTTTAGAGGGATTGCTTCAAGCTTCTCACCATTTACTTTGATGTTGGCTACTGGTTTGCTGTAGATTGCTTTTATCATGTTTAGGTATGGGCCTTGAATTCCTGATCTTTCCAAGACTTTTATCATGAATGGGTGTTGGATCTTGTCAAATGCTTTTTCCACATCTAACGAGATGACCATGTGGTTTTTGTCTTTGAGTTTGTTTATATACTGGATTACGTTGATGGATTTCCGTATATTGAACCATCCCTGCATCCCTGGGATGAAACCTACTTGGTCAGGATGGATGATTGTTTTGATGTGTTCTTGGATTCAGTTAGCAAGAACTTTATTGAGGATTTTTGCATCAATATTCATAAGGGATATTGGTCTGAAGTTTTCTATCTTTGTTGGGTCTTTTTGTGGTTTAGGTATCAGAGTAATTGTGGCTTCATAGAATGAGTTGGGTAGAGTACCTTCTGTTTCTATTTTGTGGAATAGTTTGTGAAGAACTGGGATTAGATCTTCTTTGAAGGTCTGATAGAACTCTGCACTAAACCCATCTCGTCCTGGGTTTTTTTTTTGGTTAGGAGACTATTAATGACTGCTTCTATTTCTTTGGGGGATATAGGGCTGTTTAGATCATTAACCTGATCTTGATTCAACTTCAAGGACTGTTTAGATCATTAACCTGATCTTGGTTCAACTTCAGGCGTGTTTTGTGACCAATTATGTTGTCAATTTTGGAGAAGGTACCATGAAGTGCTGAGAAGAAGGTATATCCTTTTGTTTTAGGATAGAATGTTCTGTAGATATCTGCCAGATCCATTTGATTCATAACTTCTGTTAGTTTCACTGTGTCCCTGTTTCATTTCTGTTTCCATGATCTGTCCATTGGTGAAAGTGGTATGTTGAAGTCTCCCACTATTATTGTATGAGGTGCAATGTGTGCTTTGAGATTTACTAAAGTTTCTTTAATGAATGTGGCTGCCTTTGTATTTGGAGCATAGATATTCAGGATTGATAGTTCCTCTTGGAAGATTTTACCTTTGATGAGTATGAAGCTCCCCTCCCTGTCTTTTTTGATGACTTTGTGTTGGAAGTCAACCTTATCAGATATTAGAATGGCTACTCCAGCTTGTTTCTTCATACCATTTGCTTGGAAAATTGTTTTCCAGCCTTTCATTCTGAGGTAGTGTCTATCTTTTTCTCTGAGATGAGTTTCCTGTAAGCAGCAAAATGTTGGGTCTTGTTTGTGTAGCCAGTTTGTTAGTCTATGTCTTTTTATCGGGGAGTTGAGTCCATTGATATTAAGAGACATTAAGGAAAAGTAATTGTTGTTCCCTGTTATTTTTGTTGTTAAAGTTGGCATTCTGTTCTTGTGGCTGTCTTCTTTTAGATTTGTTGAGGGATTACCTTCTTGTTGTTGCTAGGGCGTGGTTCCTGTCCTTGTATTGGTTTTTTCCTGTTATTATCCTTTGAAGGGCTGGATTCGTGGAGAGATAATGTGTGAATTTGGTTTTGTAGTGGAATACTTTGGTTTCTCCATCTATGTTAATTGAGAGTTTGGCTGGGTATAGTAGCCTGGGCTGGAATTTGTGTTCTTTTAGTGTCTGTATAACATCTGTCCAGGATCTTCTGGCTCTCATAGTCTCTGGTGAAAAATCTGGTGTAATTCTGATAGGCTTGCCTTTATATGTTACTTGGCCTTTTTCTCTTACTGCTTTTAGTATTCTATCTTTATTTAGTGCATTTGTTGTTCTGATTATTATGTGTCGGGAGGTATTTCTTTTCTGGTCCAGTCCATTTGGAGTTCTGTAGGCTTCTTGTATGTTCATGGGCATCTCTTTCTTTAGGTTTGGGAAGTTTTCTTCTATAATTTTGTTGAAGATATTTGCTGGTCCTTTGAGTTGAAAATCTTCATTCTCATCCACTCCTATTATCCGTAGATTTGGTCTTCTCATTGTGTCCTGTATTTCTTGGATGTTTTGAGTTAGGATCTTTTTGCGTTTTACATTTTCCTTGATTGTTGTGCCGATGTTCTCTATGGAATCTTCTGCACCTGAGATTCTCTCTTCCATCTCTTGTATTCTGTTGCTGATGCTCGCATCTATGGTTCCAGATTTCTTTCCTAGGGTTTCTATCTCCAGTGTTGCCTCATTTTGGGTTTTCTTTATTGTGTCTACTTCCCTTTTTAGGTCTAGTATGGTTTTGTTCATTTCCATCATCTGTTTGGATGTGTTTTCCTGTTTTTCTTTAAGGACTTCTACCTGTTTGATTGTGTTATCCTGTTTTTCTTTAAGGACTTCTACCTGTTTGATTGTGTTATCCTGTTTTTCTTTAAGGACTTATAACTCTTTAGCCACGTTCTCCTGTAATTCTTTAAGTGAGTTATTAAAGTCCTCCTTGATGTCCTCTACCATCATCATGAGATATGCTTTTAGATCCGTGTCTAGCTTTTCCGGTGTGTTGGGGTGCCCTGGACTGGGCGAAGTGGGAGTGCTGGGTTCTGATGATGGTGAGTGGTCTTGGTTTCTGTTAGTAAGATTATTAAGTTTACCTTTCGCCATCTGGTAATCTCTGGGGTTAGTTGTTATTGTTGTCACTGTTTAAAGATTGGAGCAGACTCTGTGTTCCACTCACCAGAAGTCTCAAAATCCTGTGGCGGGGTTCGTGGGTAGCTGGCGGGTGTCAGCCGACCCTGCACTCTAGCTACCCTTGTGCTCGTCTGGCTGGAAGAGGCCTGTGGCCCTACTCAGGCCGGTTTTCTGCTTCCCTAACTAATGCAGTCTCACATCCCGAGTGCAATTGGATTGGAGCAGAAGCTGTGTTCCACTCACCAGAAGTCTTAAGATCCTGTGGTGGGTGTTGTGGGTGAGTGTCAGCCGACCCTGCGCCCAAGCTACCCCGGTGCTGTTCTGACCGGAAGAGGCTTGTGGCCCTACTCAGGCCGGATTTCTGCCTCCCCAACCACAGCAGTCTCAGGTCCCGCGTGATTGGACTGGAGTATCTTTTTTTCTGACTAGCTAAATCCAATATGTACTGCAGGAAAGACTCATTCTTTTGTTCTAGTATGTATCACTAATTAATGTCTTTGTAATGATGAACACTTTTTCATTGGTCTTATATACTTTCTCATGCATGGATATTTAGCTCATGAACACATTTTAATAGTCATAAATTATGCTAATTTGGATATTTTATGCATATTTTAATGAATATATGTTTATTACATATAAACGTGAAAGGGTTATAACATATGATGTTTACATTAAATTGTTTTCCTGAAACCTCCAGAATATGTTATCACAGCAGATGCATCCTTTTACATTGTCATCAACAAAACATCTAGGTTTCAATTTTTCCAGAAACTTTTGTTATAACTCACTTTTAAAAAATAGAATGTATCTAGAAGTGATTTTTCTTGGTAGTTTTAAATTTTATTTTCCTAATGAAAAAATAGTTAAATAATTTTTCATCTTTACATTGCCTATTTATATATACGCTTTAATAAGATATCTACTGATAATTTGCTTATTTTATTATGGTTATTTGTCTTTAAATTGTTTACTTATACGTTTTTAAAATATATTTTTCAAGTTCAATATCTTTATGATATAAGAACATATTTTCTCTTACTTATTGGTTTTATTTTCATTTGCATGACAGTATCTAAGATGCAAAGAAACATACAATTTTTGAAGATGATGAATAAGAAAACTTTTCCCTCTGTTTGGGTTTTTAGTGTCATATCTAAGAAAATGTGGTCAACCTCAGATTACATTAATTTTTCCCCTCATGTTTCTTTAAAAATTTATAGATGAATGTCTTATATATTTAGGTCTCTGATCCAGTGTTGACGTGTATTTGGCACGAGGTGCTCATCAGCATGAGATACTGACCAGCTTTCTCATTTTACAAGTGGGTGACTAATTTTTGTTTTGAAGCCTTTTCTCTGTATAGAATAACATTCATGTCATTGCCAAAATTCAGCAGTAGATGTTTGGCTTTATTTCTGCATTGTCCCATTGATCTACTCTGTTTCTCTCTTTCTAGGATTGCAATGCAGCCTTATTACTAGAGCTTTCTCATAAGTTCTGAAGTTGAAATGTTTGTAAAGCTCCTAGGTTTTTTTATTATTCTTCAAGATTGATTTGGTTATTCTTATCTTGTATTTCCTATACATTTAAATTACAAAAGCTGTATCAGTGTTTTTGAGCTTCACAGTGGTTCTTCAGTACTTGTAAGGAACTATTTTTAACTCTACGGATTCTAAAGTCTCTTATATAAAGTAGTATAATGATTTCATATTACCTGATCCTGTCTATCATGTTCAAAACCATTTGTTACTTGCATACACTGTCTAATACAGTTCATATAACATATTTGTTTATCTCCACTGCTTAGACTATAGCAAGAGTGAATGCATTTACATATTTAGAGGAGATGGTGCTTTCATATTGTATAATTAATACTGTATGAACCAGGCATGACTCAACATTTAAGCAGTTAGTATTAGAGAGAAACTGAGGATCTATGACAAGAAAGCTGGGGAAAATGTGCTCACATATGATTTTTGTGGAGATTCAGTATAGTGTCAAACATGTGGTAGATTGAAGTTTTACTTTATGAAATTTATGGAAGTTTTTGGCTACTTGTGATTCACAATTTCTTGAATCCACAGATTGAAAAATCATGCCTAATTAGGGTTGACTAAAAATATCTTGGTTGAGATCTATATATACTTATATATAATGAAATACCATTCCAGTAAAGCATTGATGTTACATGTGACAGAGGCAGCATCAAATTATCAGTGGTTGTGTGCCAAGTACTGTTGTATCCACTTTCATTTTACTAAGCTTAATCGGTAATGTTTTACAACAAAATTGCCTAAAAATTCATTTCTCAGGATATTAGTGTGTGTTTGTGTAAGTGTACATAGATAAATATGTAGCTATGGATATGAATGTGTAATTATATAAGAATATAGTAAATAGTATATTAACTGGAACTTAATTTCTTAATAGTCTCCTTCTAAATGTACTCTACAAACAACATATTTTTATGTTTCAGACCAAGTCTTCCTAGTTGCTAATCATTCTTTCTTCAAAAGGGTTTAGAGTAGATCCCACCTCTCAGGATTAAGGTTTTTTTATTTTCCTCAGCTCTTGCTATGCTGGTCTTTTCATTTTTTGAAGTATATGTATAGACTGTGATTTCATGCTCTGAACCATTCTCCTGAAGCATTCATCAAGTATCTAGAACAAGATAAAACCTCATGTGATAGCACATGCTGGCCAGGATGTAGAGAAAGAGGAACATTCCACAGTAGGTGGTGGGATTGCAAACTGGTACAACTGCTCTGGAAGTCAATCTGGTAGTTCCTTAAAAAATTGGGCGTATACCCAAAAGATGCTCGACCACACCCTAAGATCATGTGCTACACTATGTTTATAACAGCTTTATTCATAATAGTCAAAATCTGGAAGCAACCCAGATGTCTCTCAACAGAAAAATAGATACAGAACATATGGTTCATTTACACAATGGAATACTATACAGATGTTAAAAACAAGGACATCATAAATCTTGCAAGCAAATGAACAGAACTAGAAAATAATCATTCTGACTGAGGTAACTCAGACCCAAAAGTACATGTATAGTATTTAGTCACTGATAAGTGTATATTAGCCAAAATATACAGAATATGCAAGATGCACCTCACAGACCCTAAAAGTTAAACAAGAAGGAGGTCCTAAGTGGTGATAGTTTGATCCAATTTAGAAGCTGGAACAAAATTATCATGGGAGGCAGAGGAAGTGGGGGGGACTAACTAGAAAAGGGGATGGGGAGGTAGTGTAGGATCAGATATGGTAGGAGACAGGAGAGAAGCCCAGACGTCCAGAGAATGGTTGGGAATATGCAGCTGAGGGGAATGGTGTATTGGGGGACTCTCTTGAAAATCCCGTAGATCCAGGATGGAGGAAGCTCTCAGGACTCAATGTGAGAGACAAAATGCCAAAAATTGGAGAGATGGAACCTGAAGAGACCACCTCCATTAGTTAGATAGGGCTCCTGTGGAGGCATGGAGACAGCAACTCACCTTCACATCTTTCAACCCCAAAATGCCTCTCTCTAAAAGAAATGTATGGACAAAAATGGAGCAGAGACTGAACAAAAGGCTGACTAGTGACTGGCTCAACATGGGATTCAAACCTTAAAACTATTACTTACAGTATATTGTGAAGTGGGTAGACAGGGAAAAGAACTCTTCAAGGGGGATGAGGAGGGAAGTCAACATTTAGGGAAGTAAGAAAGTAAAATAATTGATTAATACTAAAATAGAAAACTTTATAGTGGTTTGTAATTTCTCCACTGAGATTCCTTTCAATGATAGAAAAACTTTTCCCAAATCCTTTATGTCACTCTCTACCACATCCTTAGCTTTTATGTGATTGATACAATCTGCCAATAGTTTTAATTGTTCTATTTATTATACCTACCTAATTTTACTGCTTTATCCTCATTTAATTTTTCTTTATTCTAGAATCCAGGAACCATGAATTTTGTCTTTGTTCTACAGCTGTCTTGAACTATTGAAGGAGACATGAGACATAAGTGATATGTTTTTAAGCAACTAGCCAGCATATCCACCTTACAGATATAACTTTCCACATATAATTTTGAGATATGATTATTAGAGACTTCAAGAGAGGTGATTACCACTTTAAATATTGACATAGAATTTTACTTTTAGTCTACTTCAAACAAGGATTTCTGATGAGGTTAAGATCCCTTGTGTCAATAATAAAAGGAAAGCAAATATTCTAAGAACTGGAGTACTCAAGCATGGTTCAGGAGGGGAGATGATTAAACTGAAAGATATGCAAACATTTGGGACACCACATTTTCCTACGGGGTTTAAATATTTTTGGATGGCTTCAATTTTTAACTTCTTCTATAACCATTTCTTTGATTATTAGTAAGTTAAATAATTGTGACAGGAAATTTGTCTTATAATGTGACAATAAGATTAAAAATGTCTTCACCTCACTCTTAATAAAAGTTCATTCTAGATAGTAGAATAAATATCTGACTATACAATACTAAACAGAATTATTTCAAGACATATACATTTATCTCTGACATAGAACAAATATACTGTGAGATAAATTTATTATATTTAAATTTTAAAAAACCTTCACCAAAAACAATCTTGGTAGAGAATGAGAATCATAGACAACACTGAAGCTATTTGGAAAGTACATACACACACACACACACACACACACACACACACACACACACACACACACACATATATATATATACACACACATACATATATAATGCTTAATTAAAATATACATACCTACATACAAAAGTTTTTGCCCATGAAGAAGTTTTGACAATGAAAGACTATGGGTTCCATCAAAGTTGCTAAACATCCTATCTGAGACAAAGAAGCTTTCACATGAAAGGCACAATCAAGGAAGGAAGAACCACAGAAAGAAAGGCAGATGATGGAGAAAGCTGAAACTCCATGCATGGAGACAGCTCAACAAACCAGCTGAAGGACAAATGGTTCATCAGACTGACAGAATGAAAACCTTGATGCTGAAATGGACATTTGCTGAAGTAAAGATGATTAGTATTGCAGTTATTAGGTTCACTGCCATTGCATCAATAGATCATCATGAGGACATTTGGACTGTTAAGTTTATAAGACTGATAATTGTTTCTCCTGTAAATTTTGAAGTGAGCACAATTCTCAGTTTAAACAGAAAAGAAGGTGTAGAGGAATATTAATCCAGCAGCATGACTGCTCTGCATGGGACCACATCTGAATACCTTCTAGGTCTGTTTGACCTTGGTGGAATGCAGACATGTTATACCTCTCTAATATCTTTGTCTGTAATAAAGATATGCCCTTAGTACATACCTTTTGTACCAAACAATGTAGGTAAGATTAGTTTGTAGGAGGAAGTAACCATGTTTGAAGGTGATATCTAATTGAGGAAGGGCAGTTCAGCAAGTGTAGTTCAGCTGAGTTAAGACAAGGAGTAGAGTTCGTTTGAGTTCATGTAGCTCAATTTAGTTCCTGTAGTCAGAGAAGTCAGTGTAATTCAGTTCATGAAATTCAGAGTCAGTTTTTCCATATAGAGCACTTCAGTGAAAAGCTGAGAAAAGACAATTTGAATCAGTCAGCTTGGAGACAAGTTTTAGCAAGAATAGCTGAGTTGAACCAGCAAGTCAGAGTTCAGAAGGGTTTGGAAAGGGTGAATTTATTCAGCACTAAGCTTCTGAGATGACAATTACAACCAGTAAATAAAAGTTCTTTTACAGTAAGGCTATTCAGTAGAAAGAAATTCATGTTTGAGGCTGTAATTTCTAGCAATTTTTATGACTGGGGTTATCAAAAACCATAGATAGCAATCTACTATTGTCACTTTCCCAGACTATTATAATTGGCAATTACATTACAAACATGTCTCCTTACACCCACTGATAAATGTAGACACTTTTCATCATCAAAAAGTTTTCTGATACAGAAACCATTAGCAGAAATGCAGAACCATCAGAATTCAGAGAACAACATACTGTAGTGTTAACATTCCCAACCAATATATCTGAATTGAATACTCTACCTCATATGTTCAGGAAATATCACAGAGGAGGAAGCAGAAAAACTTTAAGGGCCAGAGGACTAGAATTCTGCTGATAGTACCTTCAATCAAGTTATGTTGTGCTAACAAAATCTCAACAATATTAGCATATCTAAGAAGACAAGAAAAACAGAAACATCAGTTGACATGATAATGGAGATGGAGAAATAGTACAAGGCTTCTCCCTTGGATGAAGAACTATAAGTAATTGATGGCTGCTGAGAAAAATGAATCCATTTTCTGTTGTGGATAGCCTTGGGGCTAATATATTTGATGTTAATTCCATTCTCTGGTGAGGGGTTGTGAACACTCAGGTGATTTCCTTCAAACCTGCTTCCCACTTCATTTTGTAAAACAAAGGAGAGCTGATGATTGGGCAGATAAAAGGAAAGGTGGAGCAGAAGGTGAGGGGGAGAGAAGAAGGAGAAAATGGAAGAGGGAGAGGATGCAGAGGAGAAGAAAGAAGGAGAAAAGTGGAGCAGAAGCACATAGACTGGAGAAACTGGAAGTTCTAAGGAGTCTCATAAGCTGTGGAAGATGGTAGTGTAGCGATAGATCTGCCCAATCTAGGCGCACAGCATGTAATCATATTAACTGTGCTGTTTTCATTGCCAGGACATAATAATGTTGGAGAGATTTACTGCAACAGTTTTCTCCAATGACAAGCCCCAAGATAGGCTAACCAATCCAAACTTGTCAAAAAGAAAGCCACAGCAGAATATAAACATAAACATTAAGGAAGAAGAGAAGGAATTCATGGATGTGGACTGGATTGACAAGAGTGGGAGCATTGCCAGGGTGAGGAAGGAATACTGAGGACAGACAGTATGGGTGTTGTAGATTCTCATAAACATAATCCATGAAAAAGCAATCATCTGAGAAATAAGTGGAGAAAAGCATATATAACTATTAAAAAGAAGATATTTTAAAGAAAACTCAAAGTATCATTCATAGTATAAAATAACTGCTAAATATGAAGTATTTTTCTCTTTCACCTACAATGGTCAAAAACATTTGCAGGAAAAATATTTACAGGAAAAGATTAAAAATTAAAAAAAAATTATCAAACAGTAAAATAAGAGCTGCAAATATCAATTATCTTAATAATGAAAAACATTACAATTCTGAGTTGTTATCATGTGTCTTAGTAGTTTGGATAAACTATAAATCTGTTTTGCCTAGAATGTGGTAAAATATATTGACAGCAAACTTTCATTGACAGCATTCAAGAGAGTAGGGAGGGCTTCCTAAGCGCCTCCTGTTATTATGGGGGTCTAGGATGGAAATTGCCAGGGAGATGCTCATTGTTGGGGGCCAAATTGCGATAGTGACTCCTCAGCAACCAAGGGCCTCTTTCTTGCCCTCAGTGTCCTTGCTGGGGTGGGTAGTCAAGGGTTTCTTACTCATTGGAGGCCATGTAGGCCATGAAGTTCATGAACCTGTAGCTGTAGTAGCATTCATTGCTGTACCAGGAAATGAACTTTACAAAACTGTCATTGAGAGCTAAGTCAGCCCCAGTATCAAAGGTGGAAGAGTTAGAATTGAGGTTAAAGTCACAGGAGAAAACCTAGTCCTCAATGTAGTCCAGAATGCCCTTTAGTTGAATCTCAGATGCCTGCTTCCTTGCCTTCTTGATGCCATCATACTTGGCAGGTTTCTCCAGGCAGCATGTCAGATCCTCACTGAAACAATGGGGATAGAAACATGAAAGGTCATGCCAGTGAGTTTCCTGTTCAGCTCTGGAATGACCATGCCCACAGCCTTGGCAGCACCAGTGGCTGCAGGGATGATGTTCTGGGCAGCACCAGTGGCTGCAGGGATGATGTTCTGGGCAGCACCAGGACCATCACACCACAGCTTTCCAGAGGGACCATCCACAGTCTTCCTAGTGGCAGTGGTCATGAGCCCTTCCATGATACTTAAGTTCTATTATAATATACTCAGTGGTTAATTATATTGTTCAAAATTAAAACATTAAACCACATATGTGTTTATAGAAAGAAAATAAATAAATTTTTTACAAGACAGAACATAATGATTATGCATAACAAATAAGTGTACCCAAACTTAGAACTTCTACATGGAAAACGTGGAAATGTAATATTTAATAATTAAAACATAATGCACCATAAGCAGTCTATACAAACATTACCATTATTGAAGTTATACACATTTTAGTGCTTCTTGTATGTGTTGTCAAATATATAAACACATGTGTGACCTTCCAGCCAATCTCATGACACTTTTCATTTTTGGAAAATATCCTTGCTGTAACATTGAATACTGGTTTACTTCTATAACAATTTCTGAAATATGTGTGATAAATTTTAGTGTGAACATTTTCTTGTTAGATTACTATATTATCATGTGCAAGATGAAATTCTGTGCATATTCAATTTCTGTGGCCACAATAAAAGACTAATATAAGCCGGGCATGGTGGCGCACGTCTTTAATCCCAGCACTTGGGAGGCAAAAGCAGGTGGATTTCTGAGTTCGAGGCCAGCCTGGTCTACAGAGTGAGTTCCAGGACAACCAGGACTATACAAAGAAACCCTGTCTCAAAACAACAACAACAAAAAGACTGATGTAACTTACTTGAAACTAGTTATTTATCTCACTTTTGTCGATGTAGGTACACACAATCCATTTCATAATCAATCAAGCAAGTGGTGTCAGGACAAGACTCGCATTGTAGGTGACAGTGGATTCTCTCTTTTTGGGATTCTCTAACTTTTATTTGTACCCATCTCCTCAGAGACTGCCCCACCTAGGGATCCATTCCATCTAAAGACACCAAACCCAGAAATGTTCCTGTCCAAAGAAAAGACAGGGACGAAAAATGGAACAGAGACTGAAGGAAAGGTCACCTAGAGACCACTCCACACTATTGCTGAAGCCAAGAAGTGCTTGTTGACAGGAGCCTCGTATAGCTGTCCTCTAAGAGACTCTGCCAGCACCTGACCAACACAGATGCAGATTCTCACAGCCAACCACTAGACTGAGCCTGGGGACCTCAGTGGAAGAGTTAAGGGAATGACTAAGGAACTAAACAGGATTTCAGCCCCATAGGAAAAAACAACAACATCTACTAACCTGACCATCCAGAGTTCCCTGGGTCAAAACTACCAACCAAAGAGTACATATGGGGGTACCTATGGTTACAGCTACATATGCAGCAGAGGATGAGCTTATCTGGCATCAATGGAAGAGGAGGTCCTTGGTCCTGTGGAGGTGTGATACCCCAGTATAGTGACGTGGGAATAGGGGGGCAAGTAGGGGAGCACTCTCATCGAGGCATAGGGGGGCCGGATGGGATGGGGACTTGTGGAGGGGAAACCAGGAAGGAGGACAACATTTGAAATGTAAATAAATAAATAACCAATTCAAAGAATTGTATCCATATGAAATCTAGGATCCACCGATAAGAGATAAAATGTGATATTTATTGTTATAAGACTGGCAATTTGTATAACACAATAACCTCCAGGTGCATGCATTTTTCTTCTCTCTCTCTCTCTCTCTCTCTCTCTCTCTCTCTCTCTCTCTCTCTCTCTCTCTTTCTCTCTCTCTCTCTCGATTTTCGAGACAGGGTTTCTCTGTGTAGCTCTGGTTGTCCTGGAACTCACTCTGTAGACCAGGCGGGCCAGTGTTGACCTTCTCACTTCTTCACAATCTTTGCCATGTAAGATCATATCTACATTTTCCAGATATTGAAAAATTAAATCACTGCTAGAAGACAAAGATGTTCGTTATTCATTTAATAATACAACAAAGAAATGAAATTTAAAAAAAAAAACAATTACTGCTGGTTTTTTGATTCATGCAGACAATTAACAAGCAATAAATAATAATTAAGCAAAACTCTTAACTAAATGATGCTTACAGTGCTGTTGTAGTGTAGGAAATTACTCAACTAAGTATGATGAAGATTATGAAGTACATGTATAATGTAGTCAAGAATATTCATAAGAAAGCTGCTAAGTCTAGAAAGTTCTTTCTGACTTATTTTAGTCACCACCAGGAGTGTCCAGTAAACTTGAGCTGTAGATAGATGTCTGGAGCATGAAACCTGCATCTGAAAAGGAACTTGAAGCATTCTGAAGTTTTTGATAATTCTCTATCCAACTTGCTTTGTTGTTTTGGGAAACACTAACAACAGTGAAGGCTAGAGTCAAATTAATAGTTTGATCTGAGGCTAGATAAACCTTGTAATTTGCATGAAATGGAATAGCCTTGCAATAGTTTGCATTTAGTTGTTATGTGATGACATTGAAACAAAATGCATAAGTACCATGAGATATGCTTTTGCTATACAGAAGCAGTCAAATAGCAATTACAGGTATCAGTGAGAAGGAAGTCTCTTAACAAGAAACAGTAAAAGTATATAGTGATAAAAACACTTGAAAATTCTCTCCATTCTGCAAATATACATATTTCAAAGTCTATGGAAATGGAAAGAGTCTGTGCTTGCAAGACATAATAGCAAGGTCACTTATTGAACAAAAATAATTTGCAGGTGAGAAAAGGTGAATTTGGCTGGAGAATCCTGAAAGGAGGAAATAAACGAGGAAGCGTAATCGATAGATGAAGGGCAGGAGGTCCGTAACCAGTGGCAATGCTGATTTGTATAGGAATTTAATGTGAAGAATATGTAAAGGCTCTCTTTTGAAGTGTATCCCTTCCAGGTATAATAGAAGTCTAAACATTTCAAAGAAAACATTCAAAACAATTTACAACTGAATGTTTTTGCCTGGAAATATTTCAGAATGTCAACTTAGGGTCAGATTCTAAGAATTTTCATGATCTTGTTGAGGCTTGTGAAATTGTAGCAACAGTCTACAGCACATGTTTTTTAAAAAAGGAACTTGATCCTGTCTCTACTTCAGTCATCAGTTGGCCTAGCCTATTTTCCACAGTGTATCAAATAAGGAATGTAAGCATCAAATGATGAAGGGCATCCTTTCTCTGAATTACTTGATCAGAAAACTATAATTTACGAAGTTAGAAGACAGGACACAACTAAAATTTAAAAGAGGTACATATCTGTTTTCAGTTGAAAACAATTTGTTGTTAAGACTTGTTTAAAAAGTACTGGAATATTCTCGCTTTCAAGGATGTGAATATTCAGTTTGTTCACATAATTTCTAATGTTATTTTGGGGGAAATTTATTTTAAAAATTTGATTTCTATTAATTGTGAATTTTTTTCTGGATTTAGAACTATATCTGAGTAGACAAAACATTTCTTCTCCTTTATTTTTGAATTTTGTTAAATGTCAAATTGTTTGTTAAACGTTGTATCCAAATTCTCAGCTCTGTTGCAGTGAGCAAAAATTTAAACTTTCCTAAGGAAAGCCCTTTACTTTCTTTACCGCACTTACAACTGTGACTATGCAGTTTCTGAGAGGTAACCCTTCAGAACCAGTGGCATAATATATACTTCTTTTAGTTGCTACTTACTATGATACAGTAGGAATACATATATATGTCAAAAAGTGTTCAGGACCAGGTAGAGGACTATCACTTTGGAAATAGCCATTCATTCTTTACAAATGTTCTCACCAATGAACTCTATTCTGAAGTACTATAACTACTGTAAATATGATTGCCAGAGTTCTGTATTTGAAAGTGGTCTTCATGAAGTGAAAATGCTTTACAATCCCTAAATTCATGTAAAATATGTAAGTATATTTTATTGATAATATATTGTTTATTTATATCCCAAATGTTACTGACCCTTGAAGTCCTTCCCCACAGAGTTCTAACACCCATCCCACTCCTCTTTGCCTCTAAGAGAGTGCCTCCTCTGAGCAACCCACCCTCCTAGGGCATCAAATTTTTATAGGACTAGACACAACTTTACCCACTGAGGCCAGACAAGGCATTCTTCTACTACATATGTGTCAGGGGCCTCATATCAATCCATGCATTCTCTTTGGTTGATGGCTTAATCTCTGGGAGCACCCAGGGGCCCAGGTTAGTTGATACTGATGGGGTTGCCTATTCATTTCTTTCAATCCTTCCCCAAACTCTTCCACAGAATTCCTGACCCCAGACCAATGCTTGGCTGTCTATCTCAGTCAGTTTCTAGGTTTAGAGGACAGCCATGCTAGGCTCGTGTCTGCAAGCACAACATGGCATCAGTAATAGTGTCAAGGTTTATTGCCCACCCATGAGATAAATCCCAATTATGTTGGTCACTAGATGGCCTTTCCTTCTATTTCTGCTCCAGTTTTTGTCCCTGCATTTCTTTTAGACAAGAACAATTCCGGTTTGAAAATTTGAAGGTGGGTTGGTGTACCCACCCCTCCACTGGGGCTTTGTCTAACTACTAGAGGTGGTCTATTCAGGTTCCCCCTTATTACTGTTGAAAATTTAGTCTAAGGTATCCAACTTGAGTTCTAGGATTCTCTCATATCCCAGGTTTCTGGGAAGAAGTACCACACAATCTTTAATTCTACATCTTTAAGACCTGCATATTTCCACTTATTTCCCTTGCTCTTTGTACTTCTCTCCTGTCTCCCCTATATATGATAGTGTTCCCCCTTTTCCTCTCATCTCCCACTGTGGCCCTTTGTTCCCTCTGCCCCCCATGTTTATTCTGTTCCCCCTTCTAAGTGTGATGAAAGCATCCTCATTTGAGCCTGCCTCCTTGTGTAACTTCTTAGGGTCTGTGGTGGATCACGGGTATTCTGTAACTTTGGATAATATGCACTTATCAGTGAGTACATACTATGCGTGCCCTTTTGAGTCGGGCTTGCTTCACTCAGATGATACTCTCTAGTTCCTTTGCCTGGAAAATTCATGACATCTTTGTTTTTATTGATGATATCATGAATACTATTCTATTGTGTAAATGTACCACATTTTCTGTGTCCATTTTTTTTGTTTGAGGGACATTGGGTTGTTTAAGTTTCTGGCTATTACACATAAGGCTTCTATAAACATAGTGGAACATGTGTCCTTATTACCACATGGTGGTAACATCTTTTGAGTACATGCTCAGATGCAGGGCCAGTATAGCTGGGTCTTCAGGTAGAACTATTTCCAATTTTCCTAGGAACCACCAGATTGACTTCCAGAATCTTTATACCAGTTTGTAAAAAGTAGAGGTCTTATTGTCATTTTGCCCAATTAACAGTGTCCTTTGCCTTATAGAATCTGTTCAGTTCAATAAGGTCCCATTTGTGAACTATTGATCTTTGAGCCTGAGCCATTGGTGTTCTGTTCAGGAAATTCCCCCCTATGCCAATGTTTTGAGGCTATTTCCTACTTTCTCTTCTATTAGATTCAGTATATCTAGTTTTATCTTGAAGTTCTTGATCAAATTGGACTTGAGCTTTTTGCAGGGTGATAAATATGGATCTATTTTCATTCTTCTACATACATATATCCAGTTAGACCTCCACCATTTTATCTAGATTTTCCAGTTTTGTCAAGTATAGACTTTTATAGTAAGAGCTGATGAATTTTTGAATTCCCTTGGTTTCTGTTGTTATGTCTCTCTTTTCATTTCTGATTTTGTTAGTTTGGATACTGTATCTTTGCCCTTTGGTTAGTTTGCTAAGAGTTTATCTTCTTGATTTCCTCAAAGAAACAACTCTTGTTTTTTGATTCTTTGTATCATTCTTTTTGCTTCTAATTGGATGATTTCAGCCCTGAGTTTGGTTATTTCCTATCTACTTCTTTTAGATGTGTTCCCCCCCCCCACTTTTCTTTTATTCTAGAAATTTCCATGGTGCTGTTAAATTGATAGCATAGGATCTTTCTTTTTCTCTATGAAGGCCCTTAGTGCTATGAATTTTCCTCTTAACATCGCTTTCATTGTGTCCCACTAGTTTGGGTATGCTATGCCTTCATTTTCATTGAATTCTAGAAAGTCTTTAATTCCTTTCATTTCTTCCTTGACCAAGTTATCATTAAGTAGAGGGTTTTTCAGGGTTTTTTTGAAGAAGGGTCTATGAGGTACTGAGAATAAAGTATATATATATATATATATATATATATATATATATATATATATATATTTGTTTTGAGGTGAAATATTCTATAGGTATCTTTTATTTGGTTCATAACTTCTGTTAGTTTTACTTTGTCTTTATTTAGTTTCTGTTTTAGTTCACCTGTCAATTGTTAAGAGGCAGGTGTTGAAGGCTCCACTATTATTTTGTGGGATTCACTCTGTTTTGAGCTCTATTAAAGTTTCTTTTATGACTGTGGGAACACTTGCATTTGGGATATAGATGGAACAAATTGAGACATTAATTTATGGATCTTTCCTGTGATGAGTATAAAATGTCCTTTCCCATCTCTTCTGATTACTTTTGGTTAAATGTCTACTTTATTGGATATTAGAATGGCTTTGGACCCTTTGCTTGAAAAAAAAAAAAACAAAAACAAAAAAACAAAAAACCTTTCTCCAGCCCTTTACTCTGAAATAGTGTCTGTCTTTTTTTCTGAGGTATGTTACTTTTATGCAGCAGAAAGAGGGATCCTTTTTATATATCCAGTGTGTTAGATTGTGTCTCTTTATTGATGTTGAGAGATATTAATTACCAATGATAGTTAGTTCTTGTTATTTTATTGTTTGAATTGGTATTGTATGTATGTGATTCTTTTCTTTTGTATTTATTCTGAGATGATTAATTTCTTGTGTTTTCATTGGTGTAGTTACTCTCCTTTTGTTGGAGTGTTTTGTTTTGATTTGTTTTGTTTTGTTTTTTCCTAGTATCCTTGGTATGGCTGGAGAAAGATACTATTTAAATTTGTTTGCCATGGAATATCTTGGTTTCTCTTTCTATAATTATTGACAGTTTTTCTGGGTATAGTTGTTTGGGCTGTCATCTGTAGTCTTTTAGTATCTATAAGACATCTGTCCAGGATCTGATGACTTTTAGAGTTTCTGTTGAGAAGTCAGGTGTAATTCTGATAGGTCTTCCTTTATATGTTACTGGGATATTTTTAACTCCAGCTTTTAATATTGTTTTATCTGTTCTCTACATTTAGTGTTTTAATATTATGTGGTTGGAGGATTTTCTTTTCTGGTCCAATCTATTTGGTGTTCTGTAGGATTCTCTTATGTTCATTGCCATCTCTTTAGGTTAGGGAATAACTTTATCTAATTTTATTCAAGAGACGTTCTGGACCTTTGAACCCCTCTTTTCTTCCTATTATTCTTAGGTTTGGTCTTTTCATTGTGTCCCAAATTTCCTGAATGATTTCCAGTGGTGGGCATGTAACCTGTCACTGGAGGTAAAGAAAAAGAAGCTGTGGACATTGTGTTCGTCAGAACGGCCCACCTTCAAAGTTGGATGGCCTCGAGAGGGGACTTTGACCTCTCTGTAGTAGTGGCCATCCAACGGAAGGTCTTCTGGGATGGATCTGCTACCCATTTTGATGAGTCGGCCTATATTGTGGTCTGGAGGAACTTATTAACTGACTCTCCCTCTTGGATTTGGGGTTTCCTTCCTAGCAGAAGGAAACCGGCACTCCACATACAGACGGTGCCCCTGCAGAGCTGGACCAGAAGAAGGAGGTTCTTCAGGATCCAGGGACAGCAGACCCTCCTCCTCCATACCACCACTGCCCTTGGCCCTAGTGCTACACCTGATACCCCAGTTGGATGCCTCCATTACCATCAGCCCTCTATACCTCACTTGCACAACCTGAGGAGATCCAAGTCCCACCATGGGCACCCAGAGAAAGAGGACCACCCCTCCAGAGATGACAGTGGCTCTCCCTCTCCGAGCCTATGGTCCCATAGATGAGGGTGGAAATCAGGGCATGCAGTATTGGCCTTTCTCTTCGGCTGACCTGTATAACTGGGAGGCTTATCATCTCTCTTTCTCAGACAACCGTAAAGGGTTGATTTACCTTTTTGAGACTCTCTTGTTTACTCATCAGCCCACTTGGGATGATATCCAGCAACTCATGACAGTGCTTTTCACAACTCAAGAGAGGAAGAGAATCATGCAGGAAGCCAGGAAAAATGTCCCATCGGATACAGGAGCACTCTCAATTGACCATGCTGTCATCGATAGTGGGTTCCCTTTGATTAGCCCAGACTGGGATTTTAAAAGAGCTATAGGTAAGGAAGGAGCGCCTAAAGGTCTACCACCAGGTTCTATTGGCAGGTCTCAAGGGCACTGTGAAGCAATCCACCAATTTGGCCAAGGAAAAGGAGGTGCAGCAGGGCCCAGATGAGTCATCCTCAGCCTTCCTTGAGCAGCTTATGGACACATTTTGCCAATATACATCCTATGGTCCCAGTACCAAAGAGCAAAAGGCCACTGTGACCATGGCATTCATAAATCAGGCTGCAAGAAACATTATGAAGCAACTTCAGAGACTGGAGGGATTATGAGATAAGTCATTGAGAGAGTTACTGCAGGTAGCAGGTATCATAATAGGGAAAATGAATAAAAGAAGGAGGAAACAAAGCAAAAAGAGGCAGAATAGGAAGAACTAAGGAGAGAAAAGCATCAATAGAAGAACCTATAGAGAATTCTAGCAATAGTAGTCAGAGGAAACACAAGAGACCAAGAACTGCAGGCTAGAAGGCAGAGGCCCCCACTTGAGAAAGACCAATGTGCTTACTGTAAGGAGCATGGCCATTGGGCCTGGGAATGCCTCAACAAAAAGAAATGGAGAGAGAAGCTCTGAGACTGAGAAAAGAGCCCCCAGATCCAGAAGGTGTTAGCACTAGTCAAAGAAAGCAATTTGGGGGACAGAGTTTGTAACCCCTCCCCAATCCTAGGGTAACTCTAAAGGTAGAGGGGAAGCCTACTCAGTTCCTGGTAGGCACTGGGGCACAACATTCAGTGTTACTCTAAACAAATGGGCCAATGTCTAAAAAAAACATCATGGGTCAAGGTGCCACTGGGACCAAACAATATTCATGGACTCCCGGAAGATCAGTTGATCTGGGTGTGGGCTGGGTATCTCTCTCTTTCATAGCTATCCCAGATTATCCATACACCCCGGCTTGGCCAGGAACAACTCACCAAAATGGGAGGCCAGATCCATTTCCCCTTGGAGAGACCCTAAGTTAAAGGTCTCTAGGGAGAACCACTCCAAGTCCTGACTCTCAGGCTGGAAGATGGGTACAAGTTGTTCCAGACCTCAGTTGGGGTACCCCAGTACCTAGACTCATGTTTTGAGGCCTTTTCCCAGACCTGGGCTGAGAAAGGCTACTATCTAGACCCCATCTATGTGGAGTTCAGATCCCAAGCCTACCCAGTGTCTGTGTGCCCATATCTGAATCAGACCCTACATTACCAGTTTCTTAGAACAAGGGATTGTGCAGAAGTGCCAATCGACTTGGAACATTCCTCTCTCCTGCCAGTGAAGAAACCTGGGACTCAATACTATCTATGGCCCTGAACAGGACTATGAGAGATAAACCAGAGTTGCCAACATATACCCTACTGTGCCTATAACCTATATACCCAGTTGAGCTCCTTGCAACGCCCTAGGACTTGGTACACCGTCCTGGACCTCAGGGATACCTTCTTTTGCCCTACATTGATTCCCCAAAGTCAGCACTACTTTGCATTCAAGTGAAAGCATCCTGAGCAGAAGGTGACAGGGCAACTCACATGGACCAGACTGCCCCAGAGATTCAAGAACTCATCTACCCTCTTTTTCAAGGCCCTACACGTGAACCTTGCCATCTAGTATGAGTATAATCCATAAGTAAACCTTGCCCAGTATGTAGCTGACATTTTGGTTGTGCTGAGACCAAGGAGGACTGTCTAGAAGAGAATGAATGCCTCTTGGAGGAGCTGGGAGGATTGGGATACAGAACCTCAGCCAAGATGGCCCAAATCTGCCAGAGAAAAGTAAGTTATCTGGGTTACCTGCTGAAAGACATTTGGCACTGGCTCTCCAACATTCAGAAAAAGACCATCCTGCACACTCCTCCTATGCAGAGCCCTAAACAGGCATGGGAATTCCTGGGCATGGCCAGGTTCTGTTGACTTTGGACTCCAGGGTTTGCTGAATTGGCTGCCCCCTTCTAGCCTCTGACTAAACAATGGACAGCCTTTCCATTGGGGGGAAGAACAGCAACAGACTTTTGATGCATTAAGCAGGCTTTGCTTGAAGCCCCTGCTCTAGGACTGCCTGATGCCAGCAGACCTTTCCACCTTTATGCAGCAGAGAACAAGGGGATAGCCAAGGGAGTGCTCACTCAGTGGCTGGACCCCTGGAAGCGACCAGTTGCCTATCTGTCAAAGAAATTAAACCCTGTTGCTGCTGGGTGGCCTGGATAGTAGTGGTGGTGATGGTTTTAGTTAAAGATGCTTTTAAATTAACTCTGAGGCAAAATCTGACCATGAGAGCTCCCCATGCCTTGGAGAGCATTGTTCACCAGCCCTTGGATCAATGGCTGACCAACACCCACATGACTCATTATCAGACTCTGTTGCTAAACTCAGATCAGGTGACCTTGACATCACCAATGGCCCTTAACCCAGCCACTCTGCTACCAGACCCTGATCTCGATCTGCCAGCTCATGATTGTCAGCAGATTAGAGCTGAGGACCAAGCATGGTGAAAGGACCTGTCAGATCAACTGCTACCTGATGCCAAGGTGACCTGGTTCACTGATGGCAACAGCTACATGGTAGAGGGACAAAGCAAGGGAGGCAGGGGCCCCATTGTGGATGGACTACAGGTGGTCTGGGTGGAACTGTTTCCTCCAGAAATGTCAGCACAGAAGGCAGAACTAATAGCTCTGACCAAAGCCGTGGACCTGGCGGCAGGCCAAAAGATAAACATCTGCACTGACAGCAGGTATGCCTTTGCCACTGCACATGTACATGAGGCTATTTACCAATACAGTGCACTTTTAACATCAAATGGAAGAGAAGTTAAGAATAAGGCTGAAATCAAAGCCCTTCTAAATACCCTCCTTAGGCCAACCAAGGTGAGTGTTATCCACTGTCCCAGCCACCAGGAGGGTGAGAGCCATATAGCTAGAGGAAACAATCTAGCTGATAAAGTGGCCAAGGAGGAAACCCTTAAAGACACTGTACCTGTACTGATCCAACAGAAAAAGCTGAATAAACCAACCAGCAGAGAAGTTAAAGAATGGCCCCATTTGGTCAAGGGCCAGCCCCACCTAGTCTACACTAAGGAGGAGGAGGCCCAGATCTCCAGCTACCCTACCAACTACTATCTCAATTGTGAAGGTAAATGGAAAACCCAAGAGGGAAAATTCATCCTCCCTCTGGACCACACCTGAGACCTGCAATGACAGATGCATAAGTGAACTCACTTGGTCATCAGAAAGCTGATAGAAGCCATTAAGTGTTCCAGGATGCTCATCATGGACCTAAGATACCTGGTAGAGGAAATAGTAGAGAGTTGCAAATCTGTTAACAAGTGAATGCCTGCCTCACCAAGAAAGACACAGGGAAAAGACCTAGAGGAAATAGACCAGGAGTCTTTTGGGAGCTAGATTTTACAAAGGTTAAACATGGAAAATATAGTTATAAATATTCAATAGTCTTTGTAGATACTTTTTTACGGATGGGTAGAGGCTTTTCCCATGAAAGAGATAGCTCTGGACATGGCCAAGAAGATTCTAGAAGAGATTTTTCTCATGTTTGGGGTACCCAAGGTAATTCGGTCTGATAACTGACCTGCCTTCATCTCTTAGGTAAGCCATGGGTTGGCAAAAGTATTGGGGACAGATTGGAAACCTTATTGTGTATATTGCCCCCCGAGTTCAGGCCATATAGAAAGGATAAATAGGACCTTAGAAGAGACCTTGACTAGACTGACCTTAGAAGCTGGTTGAGACTGGGTGGTGCTCCTTTTCTTGGCTTTGTTCCAAGCCAGAACACCTCATATCATTGCAACCCAACAACTTTCAAGATCCTATACAGAGTCCTGGCTCCATTGTTAGCCATCAGACCTAACCTAGAGATCTCTCAAGAAGGAGATCAAGACCTTAACAAAAGACTGGTGGCCCTTGAGGCAGTTCAGAGACAAATTTTGTCCCAGCTGTCTCCCCTTTATGCTCCAGGAAGGATTGAGGTGCCACATCAGTTTCAGGTCAGTAACTCTGTCTATGTTCACTGACATTGGATTCAGTCCCTGGAATTGTGCTGGAAGGGCCCCTTCCTGGTGTTGCTGACAACCCCGACATCCACAAAGGTGGATGGCATTGCTGCCTGGATACATGCTTATTATGTGAAACCAGTGACCTGCTAACCCCCTGCAGACCACCCATCTTGGAGTGTGAACAAGACAAGCAACCTTTTAAAGCTCAAGATCACTCATTGAGCCGCCAGGGATGAATTTCCTGATGCTAATGGGGGTACTTACTCTGATAAGGCATAAGGGGTAAATGCTGAATCTAGCCATCATCATCCCTCCAGACTGACTTGGATTGTATCATCAGCCCTAAGGGGTGATGAGGTGGCCAGGGTAACCCAAGAACACTCCTCTTTCACCTAATGGCCCCTCCTAACTTTCGTCCTGTGTGACCTGGCAGTCAGGTTGGACACCTGGGACAATTGCAGGGGATATCACAGGTCATTGGAGAACATTCATTCAGGGGCAAATCCCGACGCCTCCTGGGGAAGCCAACAGCCCTCAGGGATGTGGGTCAGAGAGGATCAAAGCCTCAACTTTTCTTGTAACCCAATCACTATGCAGTTTACCCAGAGAGGAAAGTAGGCCAAAGATATATGGCTAAAGGGTAGGACATGGGGCTTCAGACTATACCAAGAAGGATATGATGATGGACTACTTTTTACCATCAAACTCAAGATAGAAGCCCCTACCATTCCTGTAGGACCCAATTAGGAGGCTATAGGTGTCCCCTATAAGTTACCCAAGCCCAAGCCTCTGGCACCAACCCAGTTTGGGTCAACTACTGTCATGACCCCCAACATTCAGGGAACACCCCCTCTGGGTCCCTTAGAACTGAACCAGCTGACTGAGCTTATCAGTAAGATCTTCCTAGTGCTCAATGAATCCAGGCCTGAAGTGACTAGCTCTTGCTTGCTTTGCTATGATATAGCTCTCCCATATTATGAAGGAATTGCCCTCATTCTCCCAATATTAGCCCAACATGTCCTCTAACTGCTGATGGGCCCAGAAGTCGGGTGTAGGACTCACCCTGCAGGCAGTGACTGGTGTGGGACTCTGCCTGGACGATGTCCCCTTCTCCAACTAGTCTCTTTCCAATACCTCCTATTCCCCTGCTCAGACTGCCTTATATGTCATCCTGCCTGAGAATGGATAGAAGGCTTGCTCGACTGGGTCCTCCCCCTGGGTACACCTTGGTGTCCTGAATACAACTAGGAATTTTCATATGTTAGTTCAGTTGGTGCCTAGGCTGATTTACCATCCTTATGAAGAAATGTTAGGTAGATGGGGTGAGGACTACCATACCAAATGAGAACAAATCACTGCCTTGATAGTGTCTCTCATACTTGGATTGAGAGTAGCAGGGGTAATGACAGGGATTTCTTCCCTGGTACTACAAGGCAAAAGCTACCAAGAGCTCAGGGATGAAAAAGACTTAGTCATAGAGAGGATTGAAAAATCAATCACCCAAGCTGGGCAGTGGTGGTGCATGCCTTTAATCCCAGCACTCGGGAGGCAGAGGCAGGAGGATTTCTGAGTTAGAGGCCAGCCTGGTCTACAAAGTGTCCAGGACAGCCAGGGCTATACAGAGAAACCCTGTCTTGAAAAACACACAAACAAACAAACAAAAAAATTAATCACCCACTTTCCAGAGTCCCTAACCTCTTCTGAAGTATTCCTACAGAACCACCATGGTGTGATTTACTCTTTTTACCAAAGGGAGAGCTTTGTGTATCCCTAAGGGAAGAGTGTCGCTATTACCTCATCCACTCAGCAGTGGTTAAAGATTCTATGGCAAAGGTATAAGAGGGAATGAAAGACCCTAGTGGGGAGATCCCCCCACTCAAGTCCCGAGATAGTACACACCCAAGGAATCACGAAAAAAAAAATCTTGATGCAAACACACGAGGCAGTTTAATGATGGAGTTCCGGGCTGACACATGTCTCATGCAGGAGACAGAGGAATCGACTACGAGGCTCAGAAGCTAGGGGTTTATATATAAAAAAGTTGGGAGCAGGGGAAGAAATGGCATGGTTACACACAATTGGACAGTTTAAACATCAGCAAATTATACGTGCAGATTGAGGTAACAGCAATTCTGAAGGGCAGGTGCTTATGTCTCAGCTGAGATAGTCTGGACGTCTTTGTATGCCTCTCCTATCCTTATGGCTAGGCAGTTCATGGAATGACTTAACAGCAACAGCCTTTGTTCTTTGCCCTAGGCCCAAAAAGTCCTCCTAGCTAGCGAGTCACATGAGTCATGGACCTTGAATTTAATTTTCTTTCATTCCCCTCTTCTTCTACTAAATAATTCTAATCTTAGAATTTCACAGGCCTATATCTCTATGTGGAGAATCATACTCTTCTTCTATCTTAACTATGGGTTGGTATTGACACTGGAGGACCATAAGCTGAACTGTATTCATTCTATCTTTAACATGGGTCAAAGGTTAAGAACAAAAATAGAATAAGAAGGGACAGTAAACAGGACTAGGCAGGGACCCTTCTAGTGAGGCTTGAGGGTCTGGGCATGATACAGGTACATGTAGATAAGATCTCCGACTGGAACTGGTAAGATGTCTTTGGGGTACCCAGCTTGTTTGCTGTAGCCAGTTGTGATGAGACATCTTTCTGTACCACCTGCAAGCCTTTTAACTTAGCATACAGATCATTATTACAACAAAATATGGGTTCAAACACATCATTTTTTTAAGACAGTTATGGGCATGGGAGCCCCATAAAGGATCTCAAAAAGACTAAGGCTGAATCAAGAGGGAGTATTTTTAGTTCCAAATAGGGCAAGGGGAAGGAGCACCAAGTTTGTGCCAGTGTCCATGGTTAATTTTGTCAAGGTTTCTTTTAGAGTTCTATTCATCCTCTCTACCTGTTCTGAGCTTTGGAGCCTGTATGCACAATGTAACTTCTAATTAATCCCCAATATCTTGGCCAGTCCCTGACTTACCTGGGCAACAAAGGCAGGTCCGTTATTGGACCCAATTACCTTGGGTATCCCAAACTTTGGGAAGTTTTCTTCTAGGATTTTCTTGGCCATCACATTGGCTGTCTCAGTCCTGGTAGGAAAAGCTTCTACCTAGCCTGAAAAGGTGTCTGTAAACACTAAGTACTTGTTGCCATATCTAGCTGGCTTAATTTCTGTAAATTCTACCTTCCAGTAGGCCCCTGGCCAGTTGCTCCTGAGCCTCTTCTCAGGAGTACACATGAAGTATTCTGTATTAGTCATAGCACAGGCCTTGCAGCTTTGACTATTTCTTCTGCCAAGTCAGAGTCCTATAACATGGTAGTCGGAGGACCTAACCACCCCTTTCTTCAGGGGTGTATCTCTCTGATGTCATAATAATCTTTAGGCTCCTTGACTGCCAGGATCATTGCTCCTTGGGCCGCCTGTTTGGCAGTTAGATCTGCCATTTGATTTCCTTTAGCCACAGCATCTTAGGTCTTTCTCTGCAGATGTCAACAGCCCTCTTTTTCTGTATATAACTCCGTACAGTGGCAAAAGCATACCTGCTGTCAGTGTAAATGTTGATAGACTTCCCTTTTGCCATTTGTAGAGCTTGTATCAAAGCCACAAGTTCTGGGCTGAAGTCCTTTCAGGGAGGCTGCTGGCCTAGTTCACTTGCTTTCTGTCCACCACTGCACTGCTGCCCCCACCTTTTGCTTACCTTCAACCGGGAAGTTACTGCCATTTGTGTCCAGAATGTCAGTGCAGTGATTTAGTCAGTCTCGGACAGTAGGGTAGCTGGTTTGAGGACAGCAGGGGGAGCGAAGGTCACTCATCTAGTCAACAAAAAGCTCTGATAATGTGTCATACGAGCGTTGGTCATCCATAGGTCAGGGGGACTGTTGGATAATGCTTTCAAGAGTATGGGGTGCCACTACAGTTATTTGCTGTCCCAGAGTGAGCTTATCAGCTTCCTTGACAAGCAGAGGTATGGCAGCAACAGCTTTCAGGCAAGAAAACCCTGGGTCTAACTTCTTCGTTAGGTAAGCCACTGGCCTTTTTCAAGGTCCCAAAGTCTGGGTAAGAAATCCTCTGTCGACCCCTGCTCTCTTCCACATAAAGAGTGAAAGGCTTGGTTAGGTCAGGCAAAGGCTGGCCATCAGTAGGGCCTTTTTAATTTCTTCAAAGGCTTTCTGGTGATCTGGGGTCTACACAAACACCTCTCCTTCCTTGGCGAAGGGGTACAACGGGGCACCTAACATCACCAACACAGGTATCCAGAGTCTGCAGAAGCCAGTGGTGCCCAAGAATTCTCTTACTTGCCTTGGTGTAGTTGGGGTGGGGATTTGAGTTAGTCTTTTTCTGGCTTCCTTTAACCACTGCTTCCCATCTTGAAGGGTGTATCCCAAATAAATAACTTCAGTCTGACACAGCTGAACCTTTTTTAGCTGAGGCTCAGTACTCCAACTCATGTAATTCTGTTAAGCACATTGGTCTTCTGTTGCCCAGGTTTCTAGGTCTTGTCTTAATTTTTTTTTTCTCTCTCCTACCACTATGGAAATTCTAGTCAAATTTCTCTCTCTCTCTCTCTCTCTCTCTCTCTCTCTCTCTCTCTCTCTCTCTCTCTCTCTCTCTCTCTCTCTCCATCTTCTCTGCCTCTTTCACTAGATCATGTAACTGTCATCCCTCTTGTAATACACCTTCCAATCTCCGAAGTTTCTTTCTGATATCCAGGGCCAACTGCCTTATGGAGGTCAGGGCCACTGAGGCCTTCTGGGCTTGTGAGGTAAAATCAAAGGGAGTGAACCGCCTGAAGGCTTCCATAGCCTTTCAAGGAACACTGAGGAAGGTTCAATTGGCCCCTGCATTACCTCTACCCTGGTTTATCCTTCTGCCTCACTGCTCATCTCTGATTCTGACTCTGGTCTCTGTCTTTGTCAGCCTCAAGTTTCTTCAACTCTTCCTCTTGCCTGTCTCTTGCTTACTGTCTCCTACTCTAAATATTTCCCATTCAGAGTATCTCTCTCATCTCAGACCTCTCTAATCTCCTTCATCTCTATTTTTACTTTTCTTCAGTGTTAATCTCTCTATTTGCCACTGTCATACATCTCTCCTGAGTCTGCTGAAGCTTCCACAAAGCAGACATATCATCAGTCAACTGTAGGTGGGGTGGTGGGGAGCTGGGGGAGGTCTAGAGCATATAAACACATTCCACTGGACAGACCATGCCACCTCATTCCCTAGAGACCAATCAATTTAAAAGTCACACTGTTCTACCAATCACATTGTACCTAATGGCTGCTGCTCTGAAAAACTGTATAAAGACTGACCAAATTGGCTACAGGGGTGTTGCCATCTCTCCTTCAGGTGTGGGATGACCCTAACCCATTAGAACAATAAATTCCTCTTGTCCTTTGCATTTATTCTCAGCTCTGTGTGGTTCACTCAGCCCCCCAGCACCCCCCCCCCCCCACACCCAAAATCTAAGGCTTGACAGAGTCTTACAATACAGTATGTTTTCTTTGTTTGGATCAGTCTATAGAACATTTGTTTCTTTCTCTCCACTCTTTCTCTCAGTATATCTAACTTTCTGATTTCTTTGTGTAGGACTCTAATTTTTTTTTTTTTTTTTGGTTATGCCTCAGACTGTGAAATATATTTAAAAACGTATTTGATATAGTGAATGTTTGTGTCCATTTTTAAGATTTTCTCTTTTTAGACTGCCTCACCCTGCGGTCCATCTGATAATCAGCCACCAAAGGCAGACACTATTGCATATGCTAGCAAAATTCTGCTGAAAGAACCCTAATATAGTTGTCTCCTGTGAGACTTTGCCAGAGCCTGGTAAATACAGAAGTGGATGCTCACAGTCATCTATAGGATGGAACACACGGCCCCCAATGGTGGAGCTAGAAAAAGTACCCAAGGAGCTGAAGGGGTCTGCAACCCTATTGGAGGAACAACAAATGAACTAATCAGTACCCCCAGAGCTCGTGTCTCTAGCTGCATATGTAGCAGAAGATGGCCTAGTTGGCCATCATTGGGAAGAGAGGCCCCTTGGTATTGCAAATTTTATATACCCCAGTATAGGGGAACACCAGGGCTAAGAAGTGGGAGTGAGTGGGTAGGGGAGCAGGGTGGGGGGGAGGGTATAGGGGATTTTTGCAATAGCATTTGAAATGTAAATAAAGAATATATCTAATAAAAAAATTAAAAAAATGATTTTCTATTTTTTTCCAGTTAGATCAAATACATCTAAATAGCTATGTGACACCACAGTGAATTCACATGTGTTTATTTAAAGGAACACAATATACCTAGAAAAAACTTATATCTAACCAGAAAAAAATCAATTCAAAATATAGGAGAATTAAAACACCTTCCAAGAAGAATGTAGTATGAGCATTGTAAGTTTAAATATCGTACATAAACAACATATAATTTGTTGTCTATTGATTTTACCATACCAATAACTTAGGGAAAACACATTTAACTAGTTATTATGCAATGTAGTCATGGTGATAAATAATTTCAAATATTGTACGATTGTTTACAGGATCCTAAAGAAGGCTATTATAATCATTTTCTAGTCTTTTCTGAAAAACAACGAACAGAAGAGTTTTAAAGTATTATGTATGTTCCTCTATGTGACTCTATCACTGTTTATCAGATTATGAAATTTTATTTCAAAAGTCTCTAAAATATTGTAATTTATTCTTTAATAATGAATATTCACTACTTTCATCCACATTGCTCAAAACCCATGTGAATCATTCTGAAAGATGTGGAGTCCATAACTGTGAACCACATTATTAATCATAGAGTTCATGTTTATCCATTGATAATTATTATTTTTTTTGTCGCAGAAAGATAATAATTTCCTCTATTCCCTCCCAAGAAATATTCAAGTTCCTATTTTCTTTGTAACCTAGAGTGCCTGTCATTTCTTTATATTCATTGTAGTCATTGGAGTGTTGCGGAGAGCCATGCCGTGAGCAATCGCCATTATAAGATGGCGCTGGCCACCGCTGTGCCTAACTAGTAAACAAGTCTTGTACACAGGTGCGAGAGTGAGTTCATGCCTAGTCACTGCTCATCTCGGGGCGTAGTTATGGGGTGATGGGCGAGCAACAAATCAGGAGCTGACACGCCACATCAGGTGCTGAAACGCCATGGCTGAGGGCTATATAAGCAACGCCATTTTCTGGGTTCTGGTTCCTCCCTCCTGAAGAAGCAATAAAGTTTTTGCTGCAGAAGATTGTGGTTGTCCGAGTGTGTTCTTGACAGCAAGAACGAAAGCTCAGGACAGAGTGTAAAATGATTTTGCGTTGGTGAGGCTCATACTCCTCTTAACTCCTAAAAAATGCTTATTGTCCTAAATTTATAAATGTTTTGTGTATTGCCTATGTAAACTCTTTCTTTACTAATTTACTTTTGGATTCCCTCTTTGTAATTTGGTAGATCATTAAATACTAAAATATTGTTTCTTACAAGATTTAGAGCCAGAAATGTCCCAGTGAGCTAACACTTCTCTGATTAATTTGTCTGTGATTCTCATGGCTGAGAATGAATAGCTAACTAGTTTATTACTCTGTTTTTTACTGAATTAAAACATTTCATGTCTATATATTTGTTTCATGTTGAAGGACAAATATCTCTCGTATTTCTGTGGAAAAATCAATGCCAATAGAGACAAAAAGACAAACATCATCGCACTAAATGTATTTTGTGTATTTACTTAATTTTTAATAAAGCCTTTTCTTGCTAGTTATTATTGGTAAACACTTTCTCTTATTGTTTCTCTAAGTTTTCAGTATCAACAAGTTCCTGGAAACTATTCTTTAATATGCAATTGCTGTTGAATATAAACATTTCACACAAGTTGATGCCTAGGGGGAGGATGTGAAATTTATCAAAAGTATTTATTGTAATCAACAGACTCCCAGGTGATGCTGAGTGTTAGACTGGCCATTTGGAAACCAAGAAGCCAGAACTGAGCTGAAATCAGCTCATCATCAGCTGATCATCAGCTCTACCTCACAAAAGAGGCAGTATTTGAGACACTGTTCTGGAAAGTAGAAATATACTAGGATAGTTGTCAAAGGCTTTTATACATAGTACTGTGGAAAGCATGACTTTTCAATTATATCAGATGACTACACTGCTAAATTAATTTGGTTCACTTTTGATAGCAAATTTGTGTGTGTGTGTGTGTGTGTGTGTGTGTGTGTGGTGTGTCTGTGTGTGTCTCTGTGTATGTGTTCACACTTATGAGACTTGTGGTGATAGCTATTGATGTGTTAGATCCATTAGCAGGAAACTGCAAACAATGACAAAGTGCCAGTAAATCTATGTCATCACAGACCTTAAACATAAAAACAGTTCATTATAATATTGGGTCATTTGTTCTTTCCATGTGATACAATCAAAGAATAACATCTGAAGTTTTTTGTTTTTTTTTTTTTTTGTTTTTTGATTGTTTTTAGTTTTTTGTCAAAGCCATGGATGCACTGTATAAGAGAAGACTCTATTGTCAATTAAATAAGAAAGACAAATTGAATAAAAACAAACATAGGTTAAAAATGTATTGTGTGCTGTACTGGCTAGTTTTGTGTCAACTTGACACAGGCTGGAGTTATCACCAAGAAAGGAGCTTCAGTTGGGGAAGTGCCTCCATGAGATCCAGGTGTGGGGCATTTTCTCAATTAGTGACCAAGGGGGAAAGGCCCCTTGTGGGTGGTGACATCTCTGGGATGGTAGTCTTGGGTTCTATAAGAGAGCAGGCTGAGCAAGCCAATGGAAGTAAGCCAATAAGTAACATTCCTCCATGGCCTCTGCATCAGCTCCTGCTTCCTGAACTGCTTGAGTTCTAGTCCTGACTTCCTTTGTTGAAGAACAGCAATGTGGAAATGTAAGCTGAATAAACCCTTTCGTCCCCAACTTGTTTCTTGGTCATGATGTTTGTGCAGGAATAGAAAGCCTTACTAAGACACATGCTTTCCCATTTTCATATAGTAAAGAAATATTTAAACTTTTAAAGCATTGTTTTTAAGTTAAATCTTCTTATGAACCAATTATATGTTGAAAACATATATACTGTATATTGTAGTCAGTTCGGGCTGCTATGATAGAATACTATAGAGGCATGGCTTCCTCAGCTCCATTATGCACAATTTAAAGTACGGTAAATCCAAACCGAAGACATGAGCAGTTCGGTCATAGGTAAGGTCTTTCTGGTTTTGGGCCATCTTTTTGTGCTAAAATCGTAATTAGGACTTTGCACTCATATCTTTACCATGTTTCTAAAGAAACACTCTTCATTTTATCCAACAGAGGATTAGAGTTTCAGAGTTTAAGTGAGGAATATGGACATGCATATATGCTGATTTTTGTACAACATAGCCAACCAAGCAACCAAGACTCTTTATAGAACTATTTATTAAATAAAATAAAATTTCTATGACAATTATGCAATCAAAATTCATAAGTGTAAAAAGCAATTATAAATGTTATCTATTTCTAACAGTTTTGTACTCATTATTTATTTCAGGTATTATATAATAGGGCTCCAAATATCTATGTCACACAGACAGGAAATCAAGAAAATCTATTAAGATGATACTGATATAAATAAGATATTTTCTCTCCTCAGAATATACAGATATTGCTGTTCAATTAAATCTAACTGTTTTAAAATAAGGTATTTATTCCAAGTACACTACAATCATATTTAAAAATTCATCTTTTAGCTAGGCGGTGGTGGTGCACGCCTTTAATCCCAGCACTTGGGGAGGCAGAGGCAGGTGGATTTCTGAGTTTGAGGCCAGCCTGGTCTACAAAGTGAGTTCCAGGACAGCGAGGAGCCAGGGCTACACAGAGAAACCCTGTCTCGAAACACCAAAAAAAAAAAAAAAAAAAAAAAAAGAATATATCATCTTTTGAAAGAAATAGCTAATGAAAAGATTTAAAGAAAAAAACAGTAATACCCCAAACTAACTACCCAAATTAACCTTTCTTTGTCTTAAGACTATAACCCAACTCTCTTTAGATTTGACTCTACAAAATATATAAATTCCTGAGAAATCAAAAAAATTAAGGAGTTAAAATCTTATAGTATCCATGAAAATAGTATTGGATTGGAAATTTTATGTATTTAGAAAAGACCATTATTGTTGGTATTCTGTTTGGACTCCACCTAAACAGTTACCTGGCAACAGCCAGGTATGCTCCTCCCTACAGTTACCTGGCAACAGCCAGGTAGGCCTGGCCCACTATAAAAGGTGCTGCTTGCCCCCTCATTTCTCTCTTGCTCCTGCTTCTCTCCCTTGCCTCTTGCCCCCTTCCTGCCCCTCTCTCCTTTCCCCATCCTCCACATTGTCATGGCTGGCCTCTACTTCTCTATTCTCTTCTCTCTGCTTTTCTCTGCCTCTGCTACTCTCTTAACTACCCTCCCCATGACCCAAATAAACTCTATTCTATACTATACTGGTGTGTGTCTGGTCCATCAGGGTAAGGGATGCCTTGGCATGGGCCTTCTGAGGCACCCCCTTCCTCCACACCCCACCAGAACATATCCTTATAGCTCTTTCTCTTTTTATGATCACAACAGTTATTATCCCAAGTAGCAAAGTGTGTGACTGCTACATACTAAATATAAATCTTCACAAATATAATTTAGAATAATTATACCATCATAAGGAAGATTGCTAAGAATGCAGACAAGAGAAAAATAGAAACAAAAACAGACACAAATGATTTCATCTTTTACAGGTTAATTAACTCATAAATCAATAAAATTACCAAATTTTAATGCAGAAAATACATTCAAATGTAGCATACAGAATTTCCAAAAGCCATGTGAAAATTTTGTCAGAATAATATATAGTAAAATTTATTCTGAGATGAGCAAGCCAGCTCAGTCAGTCAACAGGGTCTCAAGGTAGGCAGTGAGGATTGAAAAGAAAAAGACAACTAGATAACATTATAACTTGACTCCAGCAAGTGCTGAGACTGAAGTGAGTTTATTTTTCCCAGTCAGCTTTTATACCATTCTAGGTACTATCAGAGAATAGGGTCAGTTCTTAGATCAAAGACAAAGTAATCAAACAAGGCAATGAACAAAGAGATCACACCAGGTAGTAATCAAACAAAGTAAACAAAGTCCCTTGAGTCCTTGGGCCTGGGGGTTTATCATGATTGCCAAGACGGAAGGAAAGTCACACCTTCCTTGTCTGTGTTTACCTTGATCCTTCTTTTAACCCAAATGCAAACACTCCTAGCTAATCCTATGTCTTCTTCCAACCCCAGTGACAAGTACTGGCCAAATTTACTGGCCAGCAACAAAAGCTCTCCACATTCAGAGGATGAGATGATTAGTAAAAGGTCAGGAAATAATTCTTGAAGAAATAATGGCTCAAATTTTTCCAAATTTGTTTTTCCAGACAGGAAAGATAGTTTTGAAGAAATACACTTAGGATAATGTACAAATTGTGTAAAGTGGTTACAGCAATTAAGTGAGTGTACACATTGTCAAAGCACAATATATTGCCTACTTAATATCTTAAAATTTCTAAATTATTTCAGGAATATAAATGCTTCAGCAACAGGGTCTCCATTGAGTAGAAAAAAATTCGAAGATGGCAGGGCTCATGACTTAGTTGTTGATGTGAAGAAACTAAAGTATTTCTTTTCAGAAGAGTCATGTTGTTGAGATTTATAAAGGATAGGATGGGAAAATATTTTTAAAATGTATTTCATTTAATAAATCCTTGAAAATAATGGAAAAATATTTTAAAATAACTAAACTTTTATCAATACTGCAATTACACTTTTAATAACTGCTGACATAATTTATATTGAAGCAAGGATGCTAATGGTAATACAAATATGCTAGTGATAATGAAAGACCCCCAAAGGGAGACCCTCACTCAAATCTCTGGAAGGCGCGCATTCAGTGAGACGCTGAGACCGAACTTGCTGTAACCACACGAGGCTTTAATGACACACAAGCAACAAAGGAGCGCTCAAACCAGCATGCTGGGATTGAAACTCATACACCACGCAGGGGTAGAGGAGTCCGACTCCCGGCCTAAACTTTTCACAAGCTTATAAAGGCAAAAACCATAAACCAAAAGGGAGGAGTAAAAAGAATTGGCCCAGTTACACACAATTGGCTCATTTAAATGTCAATGGGGTGATTACAAGCTAACAGGGTAGTACATGCCAGCTAGGGCATAGGGAGGCATAAGGGCCTGGGACTTATTGAGGTTCACAGGACATCTGGTTAATGTATGATTTATGGTGGGCTGAGGGAGGCGCCACCCAGAGAGGCGCCATCCTGTCAGATGGCTATTGAATCAGCCTTGATAGCTCTGGCCTGTTCTTGCATTCCTTTTCTTATCTTTTATGGCCGGACATTCCTTGCTACAGAGTGGGTCTTGCTGTGCCTGGACTTGCTTGGGCCTGTTTATTAAAGACTAAATAGCAAATTTTTACTCTTCAATAATAGTGATATGTGATATTATTTTAAAATATGTTTTCTCTGGAAAAAGTAAATACAAGATACATCTATCTACACATAGTAGAGAGAGAACAAACTGGCAGAAGTAAGAATCTATGAAAACAGGCTTTATAAAATTAATTAGTTTATTGAGAGTCTTGAGAAGCCTGGCTAACTTATGCAAAGCTCACTATGAAAAGTCTCATCCCAGCCAATGAACTACCTCATGAACTTTAGTATTTCCAGTCATATTATGTCTATGAGTGCATATAAGGAATGGTGACTGGAAATTCAGGTACAGGGAGGATTTTGTGAGGGTCATGTAATGCTTCAGAGGGAATGTTAATATTACCATAGATGTTAAATATTAGCTATTTTTTCTGTTTCTGTGGAATATCACTTGATATAAGTGACTTTTAAAATAGTTTTTGGTTTATAGCTCTAGAGGAAGAATCTAAATGGTGGGGGAGGAATGGAAGCAGGGATCCAGAATAAAAAGCTGAAATAGAATATCATCAATTTCAAATACCAGAATAGAGAGTGAACTGGAAATCTGGCATGGCAATAAATATCAAAATCCCACATGCCTTGGCCTACTTTCAGTCACAGAACCACCTTTTAAAACTTTCACAATCTTCCCAAATATTGTCACCAAATAGGGTGCTCAAGTGTTCAAACAGTTGAGGCTATGGAGAACATTCTCACTCAAAACATCAAATCTACTCTATACTTTCAGTTTATTTCCTTGTGTTGGCTGTTATAAAGGCTTTGAGGAGGTATCATAGTCATTTTGGCCTGTCATGGTGTTGGTCATGTCAAGCTGTGAAGAGAGACTTGCACCACAGATGCTTCTAAATTAAAATCATTCTGACAGAATAGATTAACAGTGACTGTGGACCAGTGTTGAAGTGTATTGTTTATTAGGCAGATTTCTCATTTTCACATTAATATAGGATCTTCCTTATAATTATTTTTAAAGAAAAACTAAGGAAAAGTTAAATCTTTAGATTTAAATATGGGCCAGAATACACAAGTTTATCTGAACATCTAATTCTTCCAATTTTCTCAATGAACATTAAAGCCTAACACATGATTTATGTAATCAATATTCATGTTCAATTTTTACTTGTAATTTTTTGGCCTGACTCGTCCAGCAGGTCCAGTTATTCAAGGGTCTCGAGGGGACCTTCTCCTAAGAACCAAATGGGGGGTAGAGAGAGATGGGGGCCTTGTCCAAATAACAACACGGAAACCGTTCTGGATTGCATCAAGCCCCAAATTTATTGAGAAAGGCCCAAGGCTTAAATGCACAAGCAAAAGGGGAAGTACAGATACTTATCAGTGGGAGGGGTAGGGTAATACAATCAAAAGGAGAAGTACTTATGGGAGGGGGGGCAATAGAAATTCTTTCTTTTGGCAGCTACCCGGGGAAGCAGGAACTTGGTAGTCTCAGGGTGTAGTCAGGACATTGGTGATGGCTTAGGGCTGGAACATTCTCGGAATCGGTGTGTTGGTGGCCCGCTTTTGACCCCCTTTTCTTCTCGGGGGGAGAGGCCCAATTCAGAGATCAAGAGTTGTCTTAATAGCTCCCAACATTGGCCCATGCATGTGCTCTTTAGAAGAACTGTTTGGGGTGTTGTCAATCTGTATCTGGATGAAATTGTCAACAATATTAATAGAATAATTCAGTGATAGAATTAAGAACAATGGGCTTCATAAACCAAAGCTTTTAAATGAAGGAACATAAACAATGAAACAGAGGGAAATGTTTTTCCAAAAAACCCAGCAACAATAAAAATAAATCACTCTCCTGCTTTTAATCTAATGGTTTATACCAAACAATTGGTTTTATTGCATATCAAGAACAAGTAAGTTTCCATTAAAACAAATCCCCATGTACTATTAACAGAACTTGATCAGTTTGGCTTCTGCCAAACATCAGTTGTGGCTCTGGAATCAGATTCTCTGAGATGAGGTTTCTTTAACAAGTCTCAAATCCTTTCCTAAAATAGCAGAAATGTAAATGTCTGATAAAAATGTTGAAAATTCATGCCCTGATTCACTAAATGCCAGAAGTAAATGTGTCATCCATATAATATTTACTGATTTCCCACATCATCAAACCAATAAACTACATGCTGAGCAAAAAGAAAATCCTCAACTAGGTAGTAAGGGCAAAATACTGAATAAATATTAAATTGGGGTCTGAAACAGAAGCTGTAGAAATTTTCGAAGTTTTTAGGCTGTGGTATGACTAAGTGACATACAGATGTCTATCATGCTAGAAACATGAAATTAATCTCCAGCAGCACCACAAAAAGGTAAACAAACCAATATCAAAAATCTTATATATATATGCAAATCAAAGCAAGTTTTATTATTTCAAATCAAATCAAAAGTTTTATTTTATCTGCAATGTTACTATCATTTTTTTCATTAAGATATTATTTTAGGGTCATATGTTCAAGTAAATTATTTATTTTGGGGGCCTGCTCTATTGCTAATCATGCTTTCAAATGCTAAACTAGAATTTGGGTATTTTATGGCATTCGAGAAAATAATGACATGACCATTTCATTTGTTCAAATTAAGTCAGAATAAAAGATATTATAACTGACCTGAGGATCAGAAGCTAATAATTTAAAGGACATCTAATTACTTCTCATAGTACTCTCCTTCCCCGCTCTTAACATTAGTTTAGTTTTATGAACCAACAAAGTTGATTATAATAGTATAATAGATTAATAGATAATAGATTAAATAGATATAATAGATATAATAGATAGATAATAATAGATATAATAATAGATATAATAGATTAATAGTATAATAGATGAAAATAGTATAAATCTTTCCATATTAAAACATTACATTCATAATTTTCCACTGAGGATACAAAGAAGGGTAATTAAAAATTAACTTTAATAAACCGCATCTTTATTTTTCTCATATTCATCATGGAGCCTGTTTTTAACTGTTCTAAATCTTTTTCCTTTACTGAACTATGGCCAAGAGAATTTGTTTTCAAAGCAAAAAAATAATTAGGTTTAGAAATATGTTCAGTGATAGGAACTAGGAATGAATGTATACATGGACTGGGTGGCCTCCAAGTTGAAAATCAAAAAATACTTAATTAAGAACTGCAACTACATTTGAAATGATATATAAAAAGTATTTTGTTTTTAGGATAAACAGAAAATACAAATTTCCTCTCACCATCACAAAGGAACCAAAGTAAGTATTCTGACTGAATGTGGATGAAAATTCTACTCATGTTTAAGTGATGACAAAATTAAAATATATCGAAGCAAGCAATTAAAATGCTTTGAAAATAAAACAGAATTACTATTAAAATACAGTTTTTAATGTCTGACTTTGCGGTTCATGAAAGTCTGATAAAAATGAAGAATAAAAGTCAAAATAGTTAACCATGTGAATGGCAAAGAGAAAGATGTGGTGTGGTGTTTCAATTGCAAGAGCATGTGGAAAGAACTAGATTTTATTTCTTTTCCCACGATCTTAAAGATGCATCTATTTATGTTTTGATGTAAGTAGGAGAGATTGGGGGGACTGTTAATGAATGTTTATAAAGCTATAAAGTCTATTGGTGAAGCCAGTTAACAAGCTAGAAAATTCATCTCCAATAAATAGCTTGTACACTTTTAGACAGGAGCTTTGCATAATCGTCATCAGGGAGGCTTTCTCCGCAACTAATGGAAAAACGATGCAGAGATACACAGTCAAAAATTAGGCAGAGCTTGGGGAAGACTGCAGAAGAGGGAGAGGAAAAAGCCAGGGAAGTCAAGGATACCACATAAAAACACTCAGAATCAACCATTGTTGCCTCATAGGGCAAAACAGAGACTGAACTAACAATTTAAGGAATAAATATGAGTCTGACCTAGTCCCCCCCTGCATATATGTTACATTTGTGTAGCTTGTTCTTTTTGCGGGACTCCTTAGAGCGGGAGCAATGGCTGTCTCTGACTTGTTTGCCTGCTTTTAGAACCCCTTTCCTCCTACTGAGTTGCCTCATACAACTTTAATAGGAGGGTGTTATTGCAATTTGATGTGCTTTGTTTGATTAATGTCCCTGATAGGTCAGCCATTTTTATGAAGAGAAAGGCAGAGGAGTGGAAGTCAGCAGGCTGTGAAGGGAGGAAGGAGTGGGAACTATAGTAGAAATGCAACACAAGAAAATAATAAAGTAATAAAAATTAAGTAGCTTGGAGCAACTTACAAACTTGTTGCTTGTCTAATGTAACATGATGGGCAGAAACAAAAATTTATCAGAACTACACCAAGCTATGAGCACTCCACAATGCTTATGCATAGTCTGAAGCCTACATAAAGCAGACATCTAGTGACAAATTCCATTTGTTGTTAGGAAATAACAGTAAAAAGACACATTTTGTTGTTGTTGTTGAAAGAGAAAATTTTGAGTAAAGAGAGGTTTAGATGGAAACTAACATGACATGAGAGCTTCAGTAGCTCTTTCCAGAGACACCATGAATATGGAGATATAGAATCTTGGCTTTTATTTTTCCTTTCAATAACTGTTAACTTTTCATGATCATGGTAATAGAGAGGTACTTAGTAAAGAGCTCCGAGGTCAGTTTAGGGGGGCAATTCCTATTTTAGTTAATTATATACAGGTAGTAATACCAGTAAATAATTACCAGCCATGATTTAAACTCCAGAAATGTCCTATGTAGTTTACTACTTCAAATGCCAATCTACTAAAAAAAAAAAAAAAACAGTATTATAATTTGGGTAAGAATAGTCCACCAAAGTTTTATAATTGGAAGACTTGATTCCTGTCATGGTTATAATATGTTTGGCCCATGGGAAGTGGCACTATTCAGAGGTGGCATTGTTGGAATAGGTATGGCTTTGTTGGATGAAATGTGTCACTGAGGAGGCAAGCTTTGAGCAATCCTCATGTTCAAGCTCTGACCAGTACAGAAAAGAGATCCTTCTCCTGGCTTCCTATGGAAGCAAGTATGCTTCTTGCTGTCTTTGATTAAAGTATAGAACACTCAGGTCCTTCTAGAGCACCATGTCTGCCTGGTTCCTATCATGCTTCCCACCATGATAATAATGGACTGAATGTTTGAAACTGTAAACCAGCCCCAATTAAATGATTTCTTTTTTAAGAATTGCCTTGGTCATGGTATCTCTTCATAGCAATGAAACCCTAACTATGAAAATCCTTGCTGGGCAGTGGTGGCACATGCCTTTAATCCCAGCACTTGGGAGGCAGAGGCAGGCAGATTTCTTCAGATTTTGAGGCCAGCCTGGTCTACAGAGTGAGTTCCAGGACAGCTAGGGCTATACAAAAAAACCCTGTTTTGAAAAACAAACAAACATCCTCCCTCCCCAAATCCTCAACTAAGAGTATTCTTGAAAACTGGAGGGAATGTTAGAAAATTATAGTCCAGCTAGGAGAAATGACTAGGTTTGTATTTTGAAAATTATATTTTATTCCTTAGCTATTCTATTTTCTCTTTAGAGTTCTCTTTTTCAGAGAAATAGAAGAGGAAACATATTGGTGTGTACTATGTGGTCTTAGTCATAGAATTCTGCTTCAAGGTTTGAACTGAGATCTCTAAACCTTTGAACCAAAATGTGTCTATCTTCTATTATTTTTCCTTATACATATTAGGATATGGTGAAATTTATTCTATCTTTAATTAACATAGCATATAATATTTATATTCATTAGGTGGCCTTAAATTGCTTTCTAACTTATGAACATAATTTGAAATAATTAGAATATTGTTTAAAAATATTTAAGGATTTTTTTTTATTTTAAAAGCATACAAACCAAAAACTTTCTTTGTTCTTATGATGGGCCTTCAAAAAAATCACTTCTTTTCATCAAGTTTGTACCTTTATTACAGTGAAATTTCCTTTCTAATACATAATTACAGTTAAAAGAAAATTCAATTTTGGACCATTTGTGAAAAGTTTAGATGTCTGTCTGCTTGTCTGTCAGATTGCCTTTCTCTATCATACTCAGAAAGACTCACAATAAAGCAGATTATACTTCATGTTGTTTTACGTCTAACGAAGGGGATTTTGACATGTAGTCTATCACTTCTGTTCTCATGTTCTCATTAGTCAAAGCACATCAGAAAAGTAGATTCAATTATATTATAATATAAAATTTAAATAACCCCATTCCTCACCATCAGCTGCCCATTTTAATTATGAGTTTCCAAAAGACTCACTTTACAGGTGAGCCACTGAAATTGATCAGCAAAATGCAAACAAAGGACAGTCAATCTTGCCATTTTTTATCTAATTTAAAGACTCGTTGCACAGATCTTGAAATCAAATTATAAATCCTAATACATCATAGGTTGTTCTTTCAAAGCAAGCTAAAGTTTAGCAGTTATGGATTTGAAATCCATGTCAAACAGAGGACCATAGCTGCCCTATAAAAACGACTTGCATTGTGTAAATGTACCACATTTTCTGTATCCATTCCTCTGTTGAGGGGCATCTGGGTTCTTTCCAGCTTCTGGCTATTATAAATAAGGCTGCTATGAACATAGTGGAGCATGTGTCCTTCTTACCAGTTGGGACATCTTCTGGATATATGCCCAGGGGAGGTATTGCTGGATCCTCCAGTAGTTCTATGTCCAATTTGATGAGGAACTGCCAGACTGATTTCCAGAGTGGTTGTACAAGCTTGCAATCCCACCAAAAATGGAGGAGTGTTCCTCTTTCTCCACATCCTCGCCAGCATCTGCTGTCACCTGAATTTTTGATCTTAGCCATTCTGACTGGAGTGAAGTGGAATCTCAGGGTTGTTTTGATTTGCATTTCCCTGATGATTAAGGATGTTGAATATTTTTTCTAAAAAAATGAATTTATGAAATTCCTAGGCAAATGGATGGACCTGGAGGGCATCATCCTGAGTGAGGTAACCCAATCACAAAGGAACTCACACAATATGTACTCACTGATAAGTGGATATTAACCCAGAAACTTAGGATACCCAACATATAAGATACAATTTGCTAAAAGCATGAAAGTTAAGAAGAACGAAGACCAAAGTGTGGACACTTTGCCCCTTCTTAGAAATGGGAACAAAACACCCATAGAAGGAGTTACAGAGACAAAGTTTGGAGCTGAGATGAAAAGATGGACCATCTAGAAACTGCCATATCCAGGGATCCATCCCATAATCAGCTTCCAAACGCTGACACCATTGCATACACTATCAAGATTTTGCTGAAAGGACCCAGATATAGCTGTCTCTTGTGAGACTATACCGGGGCCTAGCAAACACAGAAGTGGATGATCACAGTCAGCTATTGGATGGATCACACGGCCCCCAATGGGGGAGCTAGAGAAATTACCCAAGGAGCTAAAGGGAACTGCAACCCTATAGGTGGAACAACAATATGAACTAACCAGTACCCTGGAGCTCTTGTCTCTAGCTGCATATGTATCAAAAGATGGCCTAGTTGGCCATTACTGCAAAGAGAGGCCCATTGGACTTGCAAACTTTATATGCCCCAGTACAGGGGATCCCCAGGGCCAAAATGGGGGAGTGGCTGGGTAGGGGATTGGGAGGGTGGGTATGGGGGACTTTTGGGATAGCATTGAAAATGTAAAGGAGGAAAATACCTAATAAAAAAAATAAATTATAAAAAAAAACGACTTACAGAAAAGTTTATACCAATGGTTAAATAACTTCATGAATTCATGAGATATGTAGATACCAAATACTGTAAAAGAATTGACTTAACGCTATCACTATATTCTTTTTGGTTTTCAGAGACCAATGATTATGTTTTAAATCATCTCGTTGACTATCTCTTGATCTACATCTGGACATGGCAAGCTATATTATAGACCTGTGGGATTAGACAGCCTATTTTTCCCAACATTTCTCTTGACATAAAGTGGCTAAAATGAAGATGTATAATATTGTGTCACACTGTAAGGAAGATCTATATATATTGGAATGTACAGCTTTTACTGATTATCAAATAAATATGATATGATAATCACTTTTTTGCCAGCTACAAAAGTGGTTCCCTTTCTCCTTTCCCACCACTTCTTAAAATCCTGTGAAATTCAATTTTCTTATTCCTTCTCTTTTCGAACCGTCATCATTTGAAAACTGTAATGTACAGTTTGTACTCTTCCTAGGTAGCAGATATAGTCAAGTATGGAAGGAAATCTTGAGATCTATGCTTCCTTCTACCTAGGTAATTAACTGACTATGGTACAGAAAGCCATTCCAGATAGAATGATAAAATACCAAGAAGCAACTTACAGACACAAGCACATGTTTTAGCATATGAATCCAAAGAGATGAGTCTATTTGGCAGACAGACAGGACAGCAATCATCAGTAAAAGCAGTTAGAAGTAGGAAACTGAGAGACATCACAGCCTCAGCTGCTGCAAGCCTAAGCTTGCGATTCAAACTGTGAGTTGGAGAGAGGCTTTAAAGTTAAATCTCACCTCTAGTGAAAGTAAGCCACCAACTGGAACCAAATGATATTCAAGTTCACATGCCTATGAGAAGCTTTCTAAAAAAAAAAATCAAATCAGCATATGTATTGATAGTTGATATGAAACAGAAATAAACATTGTTAAAGAAACAATGGAGACATATTGATGAGGATGATGAAGAAAAGAAACAGCAGGGCTTATAATAGGAAATATGTTCAAAGCAATCATTGATTTTCAGAAAATGGTTTTATATAAATGTGTATAATAATAAGTTTTTAAAAAGAATGAACTAAAAATGTTCAGCATAAAACTGTCTGAATGTATACTACATAAGACAGTATGAGATAAAGTTCAAGCAATCATATTTGGGGATGTTAATTACCTTCATTATCTCTGTTCTATGCTGGCTTGCATAGTTTTTGAATCCATGACTGACTAGTGTAGTATGTTCTGTAAAAGTTTGCTGTCTTTGCAACAAAACCCAGCATCTTATTTGATGGTACTCTCTGTTTCTAGGTAGCTCTTGTCCAGGTGAAGCTTATTTGGAATAGTTTTTATTATATTCACCAAGAATAAAGCACAGAGGACTGTGTGAACCATGATCATTCTCTCAGTTTAGCATCAATTGCATCAGACCACATGACTTCCCAGAAAAGAGAATTTTTCAAAAATTACAAGAAAGGAAATAATTAGGAAGGTACTGTTTTTGAGAAAAGTATGTGCCACACTAATTTTTTCAATAGAGTCTACAGTGATCAACTTATAAAAAAACCAATAAAATATTTAAAATAAAATAAATTCTGGGTAAACCAGAGAACCCTACTAATTTACAGAACTTGACCCTTCACTCAGTATAAAACTGAAAATGAATAAGAATATAACCATTTTCTTTCACTCTTGACCTAAATAACTTCCTTGTAAAAAAAAAGTAATATTCATGAAAAATATAACTGTACTTGACTCTTAGTACCATTTATATTACACTCTCCTGCTGGAGCAAAGGTCAGCTTAGCAATTCTCTAGGTATATTATTTTGGTATTATATGTATATATACTATTCAACAGCTACAAGTCATAAACTTATAATCAACAACATAGAGCAATTTTACTCTTACAATGTACCACTTTATTCTTCCTGAATAGGTACCAGAGTAAAAACATGCACACATACACACACACACACACACACACACGAACACACAATCAGACATGCACACACATACACACACACACACATATTTTGATATTTCTTAAGTAAATAAAGTAGTCTGTATTTTAAGTATATCAAGAATTAATTGAAAATATTCACAATTTAATCTGTTTTATAAACATAAAAACTAAAGAAATGTAATAAACTTCTTTAGAAATTACACACACACATTTAAAGGAATAGCATCTCACTGACTTACATAGCTCAACAATATCATTAATTACAAACATAGTACTAGAGGACACTTCTCCTTAAGTTGTCCAGTTCTTGTCCCATCCTTCCTAGTACTATGTCCCTACCAAGCTGCTGATTAGGCCCTCTTATTTTCTACTTCCTTAGAATGCCTTACCTTGGAAACCATCATGGGCTACCCTGATGGGCAAAGCCTTCATATTCTGACCCTAAAATGCACCAAACTCAGCCTGTGTTTAGCAGTACCATGACACTGATTGTGTTCCAGTATCTCTAGGTGGTGCTCAACCCATGAGGCCTGTACCCAATAAGAATTATGAGGTAGATCCGTTCACATTCACTCTCCTCCTTCATACCTGGACTCTAAGCACCTGATCCATAAAGTCACTTCCAGAAAGAGAACCACTTTAAAGAACAGAAAAGAGTCAAGTTAAGAATGAACAGAGTTGTCAATTTTAACACTTTACCAGAAAAAAAGTTTGCTCATAGTTGAAGGAAGGAGAAATAAAATCTTCCATGAACAATATAGTTCATCAAATTTATGGATATCAACCAACTTTACACTGAACAACTATTGTGAATTGCTGAGCTGAATAAACACACCCAAAAAGCTGGGGATAGTAATTATGTTAGGAGTTATTTGTTTAGTGTGGCTGCAGAGACCCTTTAAATAATAAAGCTCTTTTGATGCTTCATTGTTGTCCATCAGAATTAGTAAATCAGACCATGCTACTGAATTTTGTGCACATCTTAGATTCATGATATGGAGGAAACAAACAGTAATACAGTAATAAACTAAAAAAATTTTCTTTGCCAGCCTGCTATTATAATCCAGGAAATTGCTATGCAGACTTTTGTGGGAAAAAAAGGCAAGATCCAACTAATTTCATAAGCATATGACCTATGAATTCAACTGTATGGCAATATACACCCTTTGTGAATGGCACTTCAGTTATGGAGGTAGCCCGCTGCTTTCTGATGGGATTTGAGACCTGCTTCACAATGGGCAAACCTGTCTGTTCCTGACACCTGTAAAAAAGATCCTGTGGCTAAGAACATTAAGTTTCCAAGTGGAAACTGGTTATTACTGTAAAATGTTATAATATCAAACTGTCTTCTAAATATTTATAAACATATCTGTGGAAATAAATTATCCTCAGTCTAATAAGAGAACCATTCTTTTTAGTGAATATCAGTGAATATGGAGTCTGTACAGTAGGTTGGGAATAAGTGCCATATAGATACTTAGTCCTACACAAGACACTCATATCACTCACTACAAGGATAAAGGGACCTTGCGTAAAAAGGGACCAAGTTGGAAAACAGAGAAAAGCGCTGTGGATTGTCATCTCCAGGCCAAAACAGAGCTATTGCACTCATATATTACAGAGGTTGCTGTTTTCCCATTTACTAAAATATGGATCATTCCATAGTCATAGCCATGCATGTAGCAGTGGTTCAGTGGTCCTTTGCAACTTATAGATTTAAGGAAAGGCTGAACTGTTGATTCCAGAAATACCTTAACCTGACAGAATTGTTTCAAGTGAAGGCAAGCCAGAGCCATTTGGAATAATTAGGTGCAGTAACATGGGTAACGATCACGGCTTACTGTTTGTTTGTTGCTACATCCACTCCAGTAGTGACTCGAGTGACAGGCCTAGAAACCTGGAAGCAGTCCTGAGGCAAAGAGTTTCACAGAAATTTAGCCTCCTGGAACCTTGGCATTCCCATAGCACATATACTCCAAACCTGTCCCCACGTTAGTCTGGTGTATGGATCAGTGTGCTCTCTTTCAGTATTGTTTTATTTTACGTGCCTTTAAGGATTGATTTTGACATATAGCTAAGCCTCCAGCAGTGTTCCAATGTCCTAGAAAGTCCTTGAGCTGACCTTGAGCTTCGAATTCAGTAAGAATGTTACCTATTCAGTAACATTCAAAGTTACCTCTAGTAGAGACTGTGAAGATAATCAGGCATTACAATTTACTTGAATAAGAGCTAGAAAGATCAGGGCTAGTCTACAAAGTAATTACTTAGAACAATAGCCGAGTCACACCCATACACGGGAATACACAATGGCCTAGGAAATAGGTGGGTTGTGGTTTTAGGAAGAACTATATTATTCATGAAAGGGTTAGTAGAAGGGAATTCCCCTGGTGTATGTTTCTCAATAGGCCCAGTGGAATAGCATAATCAGGTATTTACTAAAGGACCCCTGGTGGTGGGTTTAACAATAGACTAACATTGCATCAGAGCATTCACCTGGCTCCTGTCTTTAGCTGATCTTAATTAAGTGTTGTTCCTATTCTCAGTTGTAAACACGGCCTGGCTCCCGTCATCTTTTTATGTATGTATTTTCTTTGTTTTCTGTAAAGAATCATTATGGATGTACCTTGACAGATGTATTCATTCACCTAGCGTTTTGTTTTTCTTCTGTATTAAAAGTCTGGTGTTTGCTTGGAAAAAATAGATTCGAAAACACACTCTGTGTCCTTGTCTGTCAGCTGTGCCAACTCCTTGATCTCCTGTAACTGGAACTCGGATTTCTTACATGGATTGAGGGAGGCCAAGTGAGGTCTGTCCATGGCAGATTTTTTATTTATTTATTTATTTATTTATTTATTTATTTATTTATTTTTATTTGTAATTCATTTTTTACAATCCAAATTCCATTCCCTGCTCCTCTCCCTCTACCCTCTAACTGCTTAACATCCCACACCTTCACCTCACTGCACCTCATCTCCATGTGGATGCCCCCATCCCCCAACCCACCTAACCTCTAAACTCCCTTGAGACCTCCAGTTTCATGAGGGTTAGGTGCTTCATCTCTGAATGAACACAGACCTGGAAGTCCTCTATTGTATGTGTGTTAGGGGCCTCATATCAGCTGGTGTATGCTGTCTGTTTGGTGATCCAGTGAAAGATCTTGGGGGTCTAGATTAATTAAGACTGCAGGTCCTCATACAGATTTGCAGTTCTCTTCAGCTTCTTTCAGCCTTTCCTAATTCAACAACAGGGGTCAGTTGCTTCTGTCCATTGGTTGGGTGCAAATAACTGCATCTGACTCTTTCAGCTGCTGTTGGATCTTTCAGAGGACAGTCATGATAGACCACTTTTGTGAGTACCCCATAGCCTCAGGAATAGTATCAGGCCTTGGGACCTCCCCTTGAGCTGGATCCCACTTTGGGCCTGTCACTGGACCTTCTTTTCCTCAGGCTCCTCTCCATTTCCATCCCTGTAATTCTTTCAGACAGAAACAATTATGGGTCAGAGGTGTGACTGTGGGATGACAACCCCATCCCTCACTTGATGTCCTGTCTTCCTGCTGGAGGTGGGTACTATAAGTTCCCTCTCCCTACTCTCTGGAATTTCATCAAAGGTCCCTCCCTATGAGTCCTGGAAATCTCTTACCTCCTAGGTCTTTGGATCATTCTGGGGGTTCTCCCTAACCTACTATTTTCTGAGGTTGCCTCTTCACTTTCTTTCTGCTGAGCCTCAGGGCTTCATTCCTTTTGCCTAACCCAGTATCAGATCAGGTTCCCTCTACCCCCTACTGCCCCAGCCCCACATTCCCTCCCAAATACCTCGCTCCCTCCCCACTTGTGATTGCTTTCTTCTCTCTCCCAAGTGAGACTAAGGCATCCTCACTTGGGCACATCAGCCTGTTGAGCCTTTTGAATTCTGTGGACTGTATCTTGTGTATTCTGTGTGGGTTTTTTCTTTCTTTTCTTTCTTTCTTTCTTTCTTTCTTTCTTTCTTTCTTTCTTTCTTTCTTTCTTTCTTTCTTTCTTTCTTTCTTCTTCCTTCCTTCCTTCCTTCCTTCCTTCCTTCCTTTCTTTCTTTCTTTCTTTCTTTCTTTCTTTCTTTCTTTCTTTCCTAATATCCACTTATTAGTGAGTGCATACTATGCCTGTCATTTTGGATCTGAGTTACCTCACTCAGGATGATATTTTCTTGTTCCATCTATTTGCCTGCAAAAGTCAAAATGTTGTTTTTAATTGCTGAGTAGTATTCCATTATGTAAATGAACCACATTTTCTGAATCCATTCTTCTGTCATGGGACATCTAGACTGTTTCCAGCTTCTTGATAACACAAATAAGGCCACTTATGAACACAGTGGAACAGGTACCCCTGTGGCATGGTGGGGCATCTTCTGGGAATATTCCCAAGAGTGGTATAGCTGGGTCTTCAGGTAGATCTATTCCAAATTTTCTGAGAAACCTCCAGATTGATTTCCAGAATGCTTGTGTTGACATCTGAGGTTTTGATCCTAGCCATTTTGACTGGTGTAATGTGGAATCTCAGGTTCATTTTGATTTGCATTTTTCTGATCACTGAGGACTTTGAACATTTCTTTAGGTGCCATTTATCAATTATTGATTCTAGAGCCTGAGCCACTGGAGTTCTGTTTAGGAAATTTCCCCTTGTGCCAGTGTGTTCAAGGCTCTTTCTCTTCTGTTAGATTCAGTGTATCTGGTTTTATGCTGAGGTCTTTGATTCACTTGGACTTGAGCTTTGTACAAGGTGACACATATGGGTCTATTTCCATTCTTCTACATATAGACAGCCAGTTAGACCAGCACCATTTATTAAAGATGCTTTCTTTATTACATTGTATATTTTTGGCATCTTTGTCAAAGATCAAGTGACAGTAAATGTATGGTTTTATTTCTGGGTCTTCACTTCTATTTCATTGTTCAACATGTCTATCTCTGTACCAATACCATGCAATTTTTATGGTGATTTCCCTAGGTGTTCTTTTATTATTAAGAATTGTTTTAGCTATTCAGGTGTTTTTGTCTTTCCAAATGAATTTGAGAATTGCTGTTTCCATGTCTTTGAAGAATTGTGTTAGAATTTTGATGGGGATTGCTTTGAATCTATAGATTGCCTTTGGTAGGATGGCCATTTTTACTATGTTAATTCTACTAATCCATGAGCATGGGATATCTCTTCATTTTCTGAGATCTTTGACTTCTTTCTTGAGAGACTTGAAGTTATTGTCACACATGTCTTGTTTGGTTAGAGTTGCCCCAAGGTATTTTATATTACTTGTGGCTATTGTGAAGGGAATCATTTCCCTAATTTCATTCTTAGCCTATTTATCATTTGTATAAAGGAAGGACACTAATTTATTTGAGTTAATTTTATATGCAACCACTTTGCTAAGGTAGTTTATAAGCTGGAGAAGTTCTCTAGTAGAATTTTTGGGGTCATTTATGTATACTATCATATCATCTCCAAATAGTGATGTCTTTATTTCCTCTTTACCAATTAGTATTCCCTTGATCTCTTTTTGTTGTCTTACCATTCTAGGGCTGTAGCACAGGGTCAGCTCTCTGGAACAGATAGAAACCAGAAGGATCCTGTGTCCAGCTGCACAGTGGTTCCTGAGTCCATTGGGTCCTAGGTAGGTCCCACTTGGGCCAATATTGGGACTATATTGGTGGTCTCATCTGTAAGCTTGGGTGTGTCAACATTTCTGGGCAGGATTGAGGTGTGGAGGACTGTGGCATAGAATTGGCTCCCTGGTCCAGATGGAAACCAGTAGGATCCTGCTCTCCCTGGCTGATTTGTGGTTCTTTGTTCCACTGGGTCCTGGTCAGGTTCCATTTCATTACCTTATTACTTTTTATTAGAAATGCTGAATCATTTCACTTAGGTCATTATAAGTCATAAACTTTTTTTTTTTTTTTTTTTTACTTATTTTGCTGAACCAATATAATTACCAAAAAACCTTAACTTTTAGTTAAGGGTCTGAAAATGTATGAATAAAAATACAAAAAAATGATTACTAGAAGTTAAAATAAAATTTTTAGGGGGATGGGAATTGGTGAATTTAACACATCTAATTAAGGAGTGTGTTAAAAAGGACTACTTTCAATTTCTTCTCTATGTCCTGTACAGCAAAATGTGTTTCATAGCATTTTGTATTTTAACAAAATACTACTATTAATAACATTTTGCTTAACCTAATTGCCCTAATAAGTTATATAATTTTGTTTGTTTAACAAACCATATTTATATTGCCATCAAGGGTGACAATGCACTATCAAAAATACTGTGTGACCTAAAATAACTAAAGAAACCTTCTATCAAGTACATTCCTCCTTCTCTCCATACATTGTATTATAGAATCTCTTGGGCATGTTCTATTTTATTCATATAACCAAATAAATACTACACAGTACAACAAACAAACAAACAAAAAAAAAAAAACCCAAAATACTGATCAATTTCCAAGGCTATTCTGGGAGACCTTCAGACTGTTGAGTCTTTTGTGGAGCACTCAAGCTGTTGACCAACTGCATTGAATGCAGCCAATCCCTAACTTCTGTGAGATCAGCAGATCCTCAACTGCTTTGAGTTCAGAAGATCCTCAGTTTCTCAACTTTTCTAAGTGCAGTGGATCCAACTGCTCTGAGTGTAGCGGACCCTTATCTGCTCTGAGTGCAGAGGGTCCTCAACTTCACTGAGTGCAGTGAGTCCTCTGGGATGTATCTGGATATGGAGTTTTCATGGAAGCAGACCAACTAGACGTCTGCCCCAGCAGCAAGACCAGGTGGAAGGCTTATTGTGTTTTATACCTGAACAATACTTCAGATGTCAGTTAGCTGTGAATTGAATTAGTGGATTGCAGAAGGAAATGGGAAAAGTTTCTCTAACACCCTCAACCCATGCTCCCAAGATGCCCAAACCACTCTATTTTAGAATCTCCACATTCACACTTTTGGTGTTATCAAACAGGTTCTCACAATTTACCCCAGTTCCCTTGTCAGTTCCTTTGTTGCCAAAGATGGCCTTGAACTCACATTAACCCTCAAGCCTCAGTGTCTCAGATGCTGAGGTTAAATCAGGAGGTCACCATGCTTAGATCACATTTCTCTTCCTAAATGTGAATGGTTACAGGTCTGCAGATCTTTCATTTTTTCTCATATCACATGAAAATTACAACAAAAGATTGTAAAAGAAAAGTGAACCAGCACATTTTTTAATATCCTCAGCAATATCAGAAAATATGGCATGTATAAGGTAAAAATAGAACATGTAAAAAGCAAGAGTGGGTTTAAATTGGAGTGTGAGAAGAGAGATAAAAGCATAGAACACCTAGAACTAGCAAAAACACCAAGGAGTAGGCTTAAAAAGATGGGGTGGGTGGGTGATGATCAGTAGAGACAGATGCATACATGATAAATTGTACAGAAAAAATGGATTAGAAACTGCTTAGGAGAAAATAAAGGACACTAAATTAAGGCTGTTATTTGTGTTAATATGTAAGATTAAATATCCAAAACTGCCAGCAATAAAACAATCTAAAATGTTAACTAACATGGGAATTATGTTACAATAAAGCTGTGATAAAATGTTTTCAATGTTAGATGACTTGTGTGAGATATCATTTTGAAATAGGTAAAATAAAAAGGCAAGCACACCTCAGAGGACATGAGTGAGCCAGGAGTACCAATCCATTTTAGCAAGAGTGTATTGAATCCATGGCTGCCCTGAGGGCATTTGCCTCAAGAACTGCAGTTTTAATGGTTGCAATGAAGAAAAGTGTTAAGATCTCTTTTTTTGTCTGTGCAACGGTAGAGAACAGAAATAATAACCCATATAAAGACCTCAGCATTAAACAAACTAAAAATAATCTCTTCTTAAAGAGAGATATTCAGCAATTTTCCACTTCACACTTGTTTGTAGAATGAGAGTCCCTCCTGAGAATTCATAACTAGAAGCTGAACTCCTGTAAGAATAGAATTTAAAATCCTTCTACAACAGTGTGATCAAAAACATCTAGCCTGGGGAATTAATTTAAAGAGGTCTTAGGTGTTGAACACCTTGAACGAACAAAGATTATATGGATTGTTTGACCTTTTCACTCAGGGTTATACAATTCTCTCAGATAAAATCCTGTACAACCATTTAAAGTTTTTCTTTAAATCACAAATTCTGAATCCAAAGTGTAATGATACCTTCCTTATGTGCAGAGGTAATCACTTTAAATACATTGCTTCTCATCATTGCTATGTCCTTCATTTAAACATGTAAATAATACACTGAATCAACGTATTTAAATCTAGATTTTGTAGTGATTCGGTATTGTGACTTGTTATAAAGCCATCCATGATAATAAGCCTACTATTCACAGTACAATATTAAGGACATATTCAGTATATTGATAAAAGTAAAAACAATGCACAATAATACACACACACACACACACACACACATACACACACACACACACACACACACACACACACACACACACACACACACAGATACATTCTCTAAGCCCAGCCTTCCAGAGTGGTATAGACATTTGTTTGTTTGATTTTCTTAAGCTTCAGGCTCTTGAATATTGGTCATTGTGACTGGACATGTGGTCTATGGCTGAGCCTCATGAATTTATAGTTATGCAATATCAACTTTTTCTTTGCTGAAATAAATTTTACATAATAGTTTTAGAAGCTCCTTTACTTCTGTTTATGTTAAGATCTACAAAATTCACCTCACCCTTGAAAAAGTTCTCATATCTTACATGTACCTTTGTTTCTGAGGAACCTCTCCTGGCACTGTCAGTAACCTTGCCTGCACGATTTGCTTCCTAGTTATGCTGTCTGGTCACAGAGATCCTCTTTATTTTTATCAATATTCTGAAGATTTCTTTGACATCCTCCTGAGTAAGATACAACATCCTGTGTCCTCTATGTTTTTCTTAATTTTACTTATTTATTCAAAATTTGTTCAATGAATCCACCAGAAAGATGAGTATGCATTATATAAAACTTCAGTAATTATTCCATATCTGCACAATTGTTTATTCCAGGCTATCAGTCTAAGGGGAAATTGCAATAATCAATTTATACATATAAACATTTTCATCTTTTTAAAAAAAATTATTGGATATTTTCTTTATTTACATTTCAAATGTTATCCCCTTTTTCTGTTCCTCCAAAATCCCCTATCCCATCCCCCCTCACCTGCTTCTATGAGGGTGTTCACCCAAGCACCCATCCACTCCCCTTCCCTGCCTTCGAATCCCCCTATACTGGAACCAGTGGGATTCAGGGAATCAGGACTCTGCCCGACCAGTAACTCAGGTTCCTTCACGTTTGTGCCAGATTACCTTGGGTGCGAACTCAAAAACCAGTCCCACAGCACCCAGAGGAGACTCCAATCCCAGGCTCTCTAACACACCCAGGACTCCAGGATTCAAGGATTACAGGATCCCAGGATCCCAGGAGCTTGGTCACACCAGGATCTCATGGTCACAGAGGCAGCTTGACTCCCAGGAACTCTGACACACTCAGAAACTCAGGATCACATGATCACAGAATCATAGGATCATAGAGACAGGTAGACTCTGAGGAGTTCTGACACAACCAGAATTACAGGAAGGATAGGCTCCTAACCTAAAACATCCAGGAAATTCAGGACACAATGAGAAGACCAAACCTAAGGCTAATAAGTATAGAAAAGAATAAGGTTACCAAATTAAAGGACCAGTAAATATCTTCAACAAAATTATAGAAGAAAACTTCCCAAACCTAAAGAAAGAGATGCCCATGAACATACAAGAAGCCTACAGAACTCCAAATAGACTGGACTAGAAAAGAAATCCCTCCCACCACATAATAATCAAAATACCAAATGCATTAAACAAAGAAAGAATATTAAAGGTAGTAAAGGAAAAAGGTCAAATAACATAACATATAAAGGCAGACCTATTAGAATTATACCAGACTTTTCACCAGAAACTGTGAAAGCTAGAAGATCCTGAGCAAATGTCATACAGACCCTAAGAGAACATAAATGCCAGCCCAGACTACTATACCCAGCAATAATCACAATTACCATAGATGGAGAAAACAAGATATTCCATGACAAAATGTACATAATATCTTTCCACAAATCTAGACCTACAAAGGATAATAGATGGAAAACTCCAACACAAGGAGGAAAACTACACCACAGAAAAAGCAAGAAAATAATCTTTCAACCAACCCAAAAGAAGATAGCCACCCAAACATAATTCCACTTCTACCAACAAAAATAACAGGAAGTAACAATCACTTTTCCTTAATATCTTTTAACATCCATGAACTCAATTCTCCAATAAAAAGACATAAACTAACAGACTGGATAGATAAACAGGACCCAACATTTTGTTGCATACTGGAAATGCACCTCAGTGACAAAGACACTACCTCGGAGTAAAAGGTAGAAAAACAATTTTCCAAGCAAATGGTCCCAAGAAACAAGCTGAACTAGACATTTTAGTATCAAATAAAATCAACTTGCAACCAGAAGTTATCAAAAAGGATAAGAAAGGACACTTCATACTGGTCAAAGGAAAGATCTTCCAAGATCAACTCTTAATTCTGAACATCTATGCTCTAAATAAACACACATCACACCCCACACAATAAAAGTGGGAGTTCAACACCCCATTCGCAGCAATAGACAGAATGTGGAAACAGAAACTAAACAGAGACACAGTCAAACTACCAGAGGTTATGAACCGAATGTTTCTAACAGATATTGTAGAACATTTCATCATAACACAAAAGAATATACTTTCTTCTCAGCACCTCATGGTACCCTCTCAGAAATTTATCATATAATTGGTCATAAAACAGTCCTCAACAGATACAAGAATATTGAAATAATCGCATGCATCCTATCAGATTGTCATGGACTAAGGCTGGTCTTAAATTCCAACAAAAACAAGGGAAAATACACATACACATGGAAGTTCTACAACACTCTATTCAACGATAACTTGGTTAAGAAAGGAATGAAGAAACAAATTAAAGCCTTTTTAGAATTTAATGAAAATGAAGACATATTATACCAAAACTTATCGGACAAAATGAAAGCAGTGGTAAGAGGAAAACTCATAGCTCTGCCTCCAAAAAGAAACTGGAGAGAGCTTACAGCACACCTCAAAGCTCTAGAACAAAAAGAAGCAAATACACCCAAGAGGAGTTGATGACAGGAAGTAATCAAACTTAGGGCTGAATCAACCACATAGAAACAAAAAGAACTATACAAAGAATCAACAAAACCAGGAACTTTTTCCTTGAGAAAATCAGCAAGATAGATAAACCCTTGGCCAGACTAAGCAGAGGGCACAGAGACAGTATCAAATTAACAAAATGAGAAATGAAAAGGGAGACATAACATTGAAATATATCTTAAAATAATTATTCTGTTTGTTGAATACTAACAGTTGAAAATATTAAAGTCATGTTCTACAACGTCATGGAAATATAATTGGTAATTGTTCTCACTCGGCTTGAAATTAGAATTTTCTTAATGTTTACCTCCAAAGAGTTATTTTGAAATTTTTTTTAAAATATTTTTATTACATATTTTCCTCAATTACATTTCCAATACTATCCCAAAAGTCCCCCATAGCGCCCCCCACTTCCCTACCCACCCATTCCCATTCTTTTGGCCCTGGCATTCCCCTATATTGGGGCATATAAAGTTTGCAAGTCCAATGGGCCTCTCTTTCCATTGATGGCCGACTAGGCCATCTTTCGATACATATGCAGCTAGAGACAAGAGCTCCAGGGTTCTGGTTAGTACATCATGTTGTTCCAACAATAGGGTTGCAGATCCCTTTAGCTCCTTGGGTACTTTCTCTAGCTTCTCCATTGGGAGCCCTGTGATACATCCAATAGCTGACTGTGAACATCCACTACTGTGTTTGCTAGGCCCCGGCATCATCTCACAAGAGACAGCTATATTTGGGTCCTTTCAGCAAAATCTTGCTAGTGTATGCAATGGTGTCAGCGTTTAGAAGCTGATTATGGGACGGATCCCTGGATACAGCAGTCTCTAAATGGTCCATCCTTTCATCACAGCTACGAACTTTGTCCCTGTAACTCCTTCCCTGGGTGTTTTGTTCCCAACTCTAAGAAGGTGCACAGTGTCCACATTTTGGTCTTCATTCTTCTTGAGTTTCATGCATTTATCAAATTGTATCTTATATCTTGGGTATCCTAAGTTTTGGGCTAATATCCACTTATCAATGAATACATATTGTGTGAGTTCTTTTGTGATTGTGTTACTTCACTCAAGATGATGCCCTCCAGGTCCATCCATTTGGCTAGGAATTTCATAAATTCATTCTTTTTAATAGCTGAGTAGTACTCCATTGTGTAAATGTACCATAATTTCTGTATCCATTCCTCTGTTGAGGGACATCTGGGTTCTTTCCAGCTTCTGGCTATTATAAATAGGGCTGCTATGAACATAGTGGAGCATGTGTCCTTTTTACCGGTTGGGACATCTTCTGGATATATGCCCAGGAGAGGTATTGCTGGATCCTCCAGTAGTACTATGTCCAATTTTCTGAGGAACCGCCAGACTGATTTCCAGAGTGGTTGTACAAGCTTGCAATCCCACCAACAATGGAGGAGTGTTCCTCTTTCTCCACATCCTCGCCAGCATCTGCTGTCACCTGAATTTTTGATCTTAGCCATTCTGACTGGTGTGAGGTGGAATCTCAGGGTTGTTTTGATTTGCATTTCCCTGATGATTAAGGATGTTGAACATTTTTTCAGGTGCTTCTCTGCCATTCGGTATTCCTCAGGTGAGAATTCTTTGTTCAGTTCTGAGCCCCATTTTTTAATGGGGTTATTTGACTTTCTGGAGTCCACCTTCTTGAGTTCTTTATATATATTGGATATTAGTCCCTTATCTGATTTAGGATAGGTGAAGATCCTTTCCCAATCTGTTGGTGTTTTTTTTGTCTTATTGATGGTGTCTTTAGCCTTGCAGAAGCTTTGTAGTTTCATGAGGTCCCACTTGTCAATTCTCGATCTTACAGCACAAGCCATTACTGTTCTATTCAGGAATTTTTCCCCTGTGCCCATATCTTCAAGGCTTTTCCCCACTTTCTCCTCTATAAGTTTCAGTGTCTCTGGTTTTATGTGAAGTTCCTTGATCCACTTAGACTTGACCTTAGTACAAGGAGATAGGAATGGATCGATTCGCATTCTTCTACATGTTAACAACCAGTTGTGCCAGCACCATTTGTTGAAAATGCTGTCTTTCTTCCACTGGATGTTTTTAGCTCCCTTGTCGAAGATCAAGTGACCATAGTTGTGTGGGTTCATTTCTGGGTCTTCAATTCTATTCCATTGGTCTATTTGTCTGTCACTATACCAGTACCATGCAGTTTTTATCACAATTGCTCTGTAGTAGAGCTTTAGGTCCGGCCTGGTGATTCCACCAGAGGTTCTTTTATCCTTGAGAAGAGTTTTTGCTATCCTAGGTTTTTTGTTATTCCAGATGAATTTGCAGATTGCACTTTCTAATTCGTTGAAGAATTGATTTGGAATTTTGATGGGGATTGCATTGAATCTGTAGATTGCTTTTGGCAAGATAGCCATTTTTACAATGTTGATCCTGCCAATCCATGAGCATGGGAGATCTTTCCATCTTCTGAGATCATCTATAATTTCTTTCTTCAGAGACTTGAAGTTTTTATTATACAGATCTTTCACTTCCTTAGTTAGAGTCACGCCAAGATATTTTATATTATTTGTGACTATTGAGAAGGGTGTTGTTTCCCTAATTTCTTTCTCAGCCTGTTTATTCTTTGTGTAGAGAAAGGCCATTGATTTGTTTGAGTTAATTTTATATCCAGCTACTTCACCGAAGCTGTATATCAGGCTTAGGAGTTCTCTGGTGGAATTTTTAGGGTCACTTATATATACTATCATATCATCTGCAAAAAGTGATATTTTGACTTCATCTTTTCCAATTTGTATCCCTTTGATCTCCTTTTGTTGTCGAATTGCTCTGGCTAGGACTTCAAGTACAATGTTGAATAGGTATGGAGAAAGTGGACAGCCTTGTCTAGTCCCTGATTTTAGAGGGATTGCTTCAAGCTTCTCACCATTTACTTTGATGTTGGCTACTGGTTTGCTGTAGATTGCTTTTATCATGTTAAGGTATGGGCCTTGAATTCCTGATCTTTCCAAGACTTTTATCATGAATGGGTGTTGGATCTTGTCAAATGCTTTTTCCACATCTAAGGAGATGACCATGTGGTTTTTGTCTTTGAGTTTGTTTATATACTGGATTACGTTGATGGATTTCCGTATATTGAACCATCCCTGCATCCCTGGGATGAAACCTACTTGGTCAGGATGGATGATTGTTTTGATGTGTTCTTGGATTCGGTTAGCAAGAAATTTATTGAGGATTTTTGCATCAATATTCATAAGGGATATTGGTCTGAAGTTTTCTATCTTTGTTGGGTCTTTTTGTGGTTTAGGTATCAGAGTAATTGTTGCTTCATAGAATGAGTTGGGTAGAGTACCTTCTGTTTCTATTTTGTGGAATAGTTTGTGAAGAACTGGGATTAGATCTTCTTTGAAGGTCTGATAGAACTCTGCACTAAACCCATCTGGTCCTGGGCTTTTTTTAGTTGGGAGACTATTAATGACTGCTTCTATTTCTTTGGGGGATATAGGGCTGTTTAGATCATTAACCTGATCTTGATTCAACTTTGGTACCTGGTATCTGTCTAGGAACTTCTCCATTTCATCCAGGTTCTCCAGTTTTGTTGAGTATAGCCTTTGGTAGAAGGATCTGATGGTGTTTTGGATGTCTTCAGGATCTGTTGTTATGTCTCCTTTTTCATTTCTGATTTTGTTAATTAGGATGCTTTCCCTGTGCCCTCTAGTGAGTCTGGCTAAGGGTTTATCTATCTTGTTGATTTTCTCAAAGAACCAGCTCCTTGATTGGTTGATTCTTTGAATAGTTTTTCTTGTTTCCACTTGGTTGATTTCACCCCTGAGTTTGATTATTTCCTGCCGTCTACTCCTCTTGGGTGAATTTGCTTCCTTTTGTTCTAGTGCTTTTAGGTGTGTTGTCAAGCTGCTAATGTGTGCTCTCTCTAGTTTCCTTTTGGAGGCACTCAGAGCTATGAGTTTTCCTCTTAGAAATGCTTTCATTGCGTCCCATAAGTTTGGGTATGTTGTGGCTTCATTTTCATTGAACTCTAAAAAGTCCTTAATTTCTTTCTTTATTCCTTCCTTGACCAAGGTATCATTGAGAAGAGTGTTGTTCAGTTTCCATGTGAAGGTTGGCTTTCTATTATTTATTTTGTTATTGAAGATCAGCCTTAGTCCATGGTCATCTGATAGGATGCATGGGAAAATTTCAATATTTTTATATCTGTTGAGGCCTGCTTTGTGACCAATTATGTGGTCAATTTTGGAGAAGGTACCATGAGGTGCTGAGAAGAAGGTATATCCTTTTGTTTTATGATAGAATGTTCTGTAGATATCTGCCAGATCCATTTGATTCATAATTTCTCTTAGTTTCACTGTGTCCCTGTTTAGTTTCTGTTTCCATGATCTGTCCATTGGTGAAAGTGGTGTGTTGAAGTCTCCCACTATTATTGTATGAGGTGCAATGTGTGCTTTGAGCTTTACTAAAGTTTCTTTAATGAATGTGGCTGCCTTTGTATTTGGAGCATAGATATTCAGGATTGATAGTTCCTCTTGGAGGATTTTACCTTTGATGAGTATGAAGTGTCCCTCCCTGTCTTTTTTAATGACTTTGGGTTGGAAGTCAATCTTATCAGATATTAGAATGGCTACTCCAGCTTGTTTCTTCATGCCATTTGCTTGGAAAATTGTTTTCCAACCTTTCATTCTGAGGTAGTGTCTATCCTTTTCTCTGAGATGAGTTTCCTGTAAGCAGCAAAATGTTGGGTCGTGTTTGTGTAGCCAGTTTGTTAGTCTATGTCTTTTTATCGGGGAGTTGAGTCCATTGATATTAAGAGATATTAAGGAAAAGTAATTGTTGTTTCCAGTTATTTTTGTTGTTAAAGTTGGCATTTTGTTCTTGTGGCTGTCTTCTTTTAGGTTTGTTGAGGGATTACCTTCTTGTTGTTTCTAGGGCGTGGTTCCTGTCCTTGTATTGGTTTTTTTCTGTTATTATCCTTTGAAGGGCTGGATTCGTGGAGAGATAATGTGTGAATTTGGTTTTGTCGTGGAATACTTTGGTTTCTCCATCTATGTTAATTGAGAGTTTGGCTGGGTATAGTAGCCTGGGCTGGAATTTGTGTTCTTTTAGTGTCTGTATAACATCCATCCAGGATCTTCTGGCTTTCATAGTCTCTGGTGAAAAATCTGGTGTAATTCTGATAGGCTTGCCTTTATATGTTACTTGGCCTTTTTCTCTTACTGCTTTTAGTATTCTATCTTTATTTAGAGCATTTGTTGCTCTGATTATTATGTGTCGGGAGGTATTTCTTTTCTGGTCCAGTCTATTTGGAGTTCTGTAGGCTTCTTGTATGTTCATGGGCATCTCTTTCTTTAGATTTGGGAAGTTTTCTTCTATAATTTTGTTGAAGATGTTTGCTGGTCCTTTGAGTTGAAAATCTTCATTCTCATCTACTCCTATTATCCGTAGGTTTGGTCTTCTCATTGTGTCCTGTATTTCTTTGATGTTTTGAGTTAGGATCTTTTTGTATTTTACATTTTCCTTGATTGTTGTGCCGATGTTCTCTATGGAATCTTCTGCACCTGAGATTCTCTCTTCCATCTCTTGTATTCTGTTGCTGATGCTCGTATCTATGGTTCCAGATTTCTTTCCTAGGGTTTCTATCTCCAGTGTTGCCTCATTTTGAGTTTTCTTTATTGTGTCTACTTCCCTTTTTAGGTCTAGTATGGTTTTGTTCATTTCCATCATCTGTTTGGATGTGTTTTCCTGTTTTTCTGTAAGGACTTCTACCTGTTTGATTATGTTATCCTGTTTTTCTTTAAGGATTTGTAACTCTTTAGCAGTGTTCTCCTGCAATTCTTTAAGGGATTTTTGTGCTTCCTCTTTATTGTCTTCTGCCTGTTTAGCAGTGTTCTCCTGCATTTCTTTAAGTGTGTTATTAAAGTCCTTCTTGAAGTCCTCTATCATCATCAGGAGATATGCTTTTAAATCCGTGTCTAGCTTTTCCGGTGTGTTGGGGTGCCCTGGACTGGGCGAAGTGGGGGTGCTGGGTTCTGATGATGGTGAGTGGTCTTGGTTTCTGTTAGTAAGATTATTATTATGTTTACCTTTCGCCATCTGGTAATCTCTGGGGTTAGTTGTTATCGTTGTCACTGTTTAAAGATTGGAGCAGAAGCTGTGTTCCACTCACCAGCAGTCTCTAAATCCTGCGGCGGGGGTCGTGGGTAGCTGACGGTACCCCGGTGCTGGTCCAGCCGGAAGAGGCCTGTGGTCCTACTCAGGCCGTTTTTCTGCTTCCCTAACTAATGCAGTTTCTGGTCCCGTGTGCAATTGGATTGGAGCAGAAGCTGTGTTCCACTCTCCAGAAGTCTTAAGATCCTGTGGTGGGTTTTGTGGGTAGCTGGTGAGTGTCAGCCGACCCTGCGCCCCAGCTGCCCCGGTGCTTTTCTGACCGGAAGAGGGTTGTGGCCCTATGTAGGCCGGATTTCTCTCTCCCCAACCAGAGCAGTCTCAGGTCTCACGTGATTGGACTGGAGCAGAAGCTGTGTTCCACTCACCAGCAGTCCCAAAATCCTGCGGTGGGGGTCGTGGGTAGCTGGCAGGTGTCAGGCAACCCTGTGCTCCCGCTACCCAGGAGCTGATCCAGCAGGATGAGGCCTGTGGCCCTACTCAGGCCGGTTTCTGCTTCCCTAACTAATGCAGTCTCAGGTCCCACGCAATTGGATTGGAGCAGAAGCTGTGTTCCACTCACCAGCAGTCCCAAAATCCTGCGGCGGGGGTCGTGGGTAGCTGGCGGGTGTCAGGCAACCCTGCGCTCCCGCTACTCCGGCGCTGATCCAGCCGGATGAGGCCTGTGGTCCTACTCAGGCCGGTTTCTGCTTCCCTAACTAATGCAGTTTCAGGTCCCGCGCAATTGGATTGGAGCAGAAGCTGTGCTCCACTCACCAGAAGTCTTAGGATCCTGTGGCGGGTGTTGTGGGTAGCTGGCGAGTGTCAGCAGACCCTGCGCCCCAGCTGCCCCGGTGCTTTTCTGACCGGAAGAGGGTTGTGGCCCTATGTAGGCCGGATTTCTCTCTCCCCAACCAGAGCAGTCTCAGGTCCCGCGTGATTGGACTGGAGCAGAAGCTGTGTTCCACTCACCAGCAGTCCCAAAATCCTGCGGCGGGGGTCGTGGGTAGCTGGCGGGTGTCAGGCAACCCTGTGCTCCCGCTACCAAGGCGCTGATCCGGCCGGATAGGCCTGTGGCCCTACTCAGGCCAGTTTCTGCTTCCCTAACTAATGCAGTCTCAGGTCCCGCGCAATTGGATTGGAGCAGAAGCTGTGTTCCACTCACCAGCAGTCCCAAAATCCTGCGGCGGGGGTCGTGGGTAGCTGGCGGGTGTCAGGCAACTCTGCGCTCCCGCTACCCCGGCACTGATCCGGCCGGATGAGGCCTGTGGCCCTACTCAGGCCAGTTTCTGCTTCCGTAACTAATGCAGTCTCAGGTCCCGCGCCTATTTTGAAATTTTAAAAATATACCTCCTGAAAAAATAATTTCTTTGCTAGAACACTGATAATCTTTTTAAGTAAACTGATTGTTAGACAATGTACACAGATGCATAATGAGTTTTAAATACTCTCTCATTATGTATCATGTAAGGTCTTTTGAATATATTTCTTAATGATTCATTTTTAATATTTTATGCTCTTACACTATGCTTAATTCCCAAAGAATATTTTGTATGTTTTCAAACAATTTAGTATTCAACATTAGATACAGAATCCTCAGTTATGGAATAGTATTAAAGGGTCATTAATGATACTTTTAGGGTATGAAAAGATATGAAATATAAGAGATAAACAAACTTTTATGTATCATTTGATTCTCAAAGTACTCAATATTATTAATATGTTTGATGTATAAAATGCATTTAAATAAAAAAAAATTAAGAAAAAAATTAACTCAAAAAAATCAGGAGCCTTTCTCTACTCAATGGATAAACAGACTGAGAAAGAAATTATGGAAACAACAGCCTTCACAATAGTCGCAAATAATAAAACAATACTTTGATGTAACTCTAAACAAGCAAATGAAAAGTCTGTATGACGAGAACTTCAAATCTCTGAAGAAAGAAATCAAAGATGATCTTGGAAAATGGAAAGAACTCCCATGCTCATGGATTGGCAGGATTAATATAGTAAAAATGGCCATCTTGCTGAAAGCAATCTCCAGATTCAATGCAATCCCCATCAAAACTCCAACTCAATTTTTCATAGAGTTAGAAAGAACAATTCTCAAATTCATTTGGAATAATAAAAGACCCAGGATAGCAGAAACTATTCTCAACAATAAAAGAACTTCTGGAGGAAACACTATCCCTGACCTCAAGCTGTATTACAGAGTAATAGTGATAAAAAGTGCCTCGTGTTGGTACAGAGACAGGCAGGTAGATCAATGGAATTGGAGACCCAGAAATGAACCCACACACCGATAGTGCCTTAATCTTTGACAAAGGAGCTATAACCATCCAGTGGGAAAAAAGTCAGCATTTTCAACAAATGGTGCTGTTTCAACGAGGTCAGCATGTAGAAGAGTGCAAATTGAGCCATTTTTATCTTCTTGTATAAAGTTCAAGTCCAAGTGGATCAGGAACCCCCACATAAAACATCTAAAGTTGTTAGGCTTGGTTGCAAGTGGCTATACTGTCTATGCTATTTTGCTGGCCTTTTTAAAAAATTATTTTACAGATAATTGGAAATAGATCTACCTGAAGCTTCAGCTATACCACTTTTGGGCATATACCCAAAAGATGCCCCACCAAGCCAGAGAGACACATATTTTACTATGTTTATAGTGGCCTTGTTTGTGATAGCCAGAAGCTGGAAACAATCCAGATGTCCCGCAACAGAAGAATGGATACAGAAAATGTGGTTTATTTGCACAATGGAATACTACTCAGCTATTAAGAATGACAACATCCTGAGTTTTGCAGGCAAATGGATCGAATTATAAAATATTATCCTGAATGAAGTAACTCATACCCGAAAAGGACATGCACGGTACCTGAGTCATCTCTAGTGACTTAGTTCTTTTTAAACTATCAAGCTTATCTTTAATGCATATGACAATATACCTAGCCAGATGCTACAATCTCATCTCAGCAATTTTATATCCATGTCAAGCCTCAGTCCCTCCCTTCTCTATTACTTTGTAAAAGCATTGTGTTTAAATTATTTGGAGCATTCATATGGCTTATTTTAATAAAATTATTAAAATAATTTTAAATCATTTTCTCATAGTTATATAACCTAATTCTTATGCTTAACTGAGCATGAACTTATGAATTGAACATCTATTATTAGCTTGTTTTTCTTTTTTTAAAATTTTTAATATTTTTATTACATATTTTCCTCAATTACATTTCCAATGTTATCCCAAAAGTCCCCCATAGCGCCCCCCACTTCCCTACCCACCCATTTCCATTCTTTTGGCCCTGGCATTCCCCTATATTGGGGCATATAGAGTTTGCAAGTCCAATGGGCCTCTCTTTCCATTGATAGCCGACTAGACCATCTTTCGATACATATGCAGCTAGAGTCAAGAGCTCCGGGGTTCTGGTTAGTACATCATTTTGTTCCAACAATAGGGTTGCAGATCCCTTTAGCTCCTTGGGTACTTTCTCTAGCTTCTCCATTGGGAGCCCTGTGATACATCCAATAGCTGACTGTGAACATCCACTCCTGTGTTTGCTAGGCCCCGGCATCGTCTCACAAGAGACAGCTATATTTGGGTCCTTTCAGCAAAATCTTGCTAGTGTATGCAATGGTGTCAGCGTTTAGAAGCTGCTTATGGGATGGATCCCTGGATACGGCAGTCTCTAAATGGTCCATCCTTTCATCACAGCTACGAACTTTGTCTCTGTAACTCCTTCCCTGGGTGTTTTGTTCCCAATTCTAAGAAGGGGCACAGTGTCCACACTTTGGTCTTCATTCTTCTTGAGTTTCATGCGTTTAGCAAATTGTATCTCATATCTTGGGTATCCTAAGTTTTGGGCTAATATCCACTTATCAGTGAATACATATTGTGTGAGTTCTTTTGTGATTGTGTTACTTCACTCAAGATGATGCCCTCCAGGTCCATCCATTTGGCTAGGAATTTCATAAATTCATTCTTTTTAATAGCTGAGTAGTACTCCATTGTGTAAATGTACCATAATTTCTGTATCCATTCCTCTGTTGAGGGACATCTGGGTTCTTTCCAGCTTCTGGCTATTATAAATAGGGCTGCTATGAACATAGTGGAGCATGTGTCCTTTTTACCGGTTGGGACATCTTCTGGATATATGCCCAGGAGAGGTATTGCTGGATCCTCCAGTAGTACTATGTCCAATTTTCTGAGGAACCGCCAAACTGATTTCCAGAGTGGTTGTACAAGCTTGCAATCCCACCAACAATGGAGGAGTGTTCCTCTTTCTCCACATCTTCCCCAGCATCTGCTGTCACCTGAATTTTTGATCTTAGCCATTCTGACTGGTGTGAGGTGGAATCTCAGGGTTGTTTTGATTTGCATTTCCCTGATGATTAAGGATGTTGAACATTTTTTCAGGTGCTTCTCTGCCATTCGGTATTCCTCAGGTGAGAATTCTTTGTTCAGTTCTGAGCCCCATTTTTTAATGGGGTTATTTGACTTTCTGGAATCCACCTTCTTGAGTTCTTTATATATATTGGATATTAGTCCCTTATCTGATTTAGGATAGGTAAAGATCCTTTCCCAATCTGTTGGTGGTTTTTTTGTCTTATTGATGGTGTCTTTAGCCTTGCAGAAGCTTTGCAGTTTCATGAGGTCCCACTTGTCAATTCTCGATCTTACAGCACAAGCCATTACTGTTCTATTCAGGAATTTTTCCCCTGTGCCCATATCTTCAAGGCTTTTCCCCACCTTCTCCTCTATAAGTTTCAGTGTCTCTGGTTTTATGTGTAGTTCCTTGATCCACTTAGACTTGACCTTAGTACAAGGAGATAGGAATGGATCGATTCGCATTCTTCTACATGTTATCAACCAGTTGTGCCAGCACCATTTGTTGAAAATGCTGTCTTTCTTCCACTGGATGTTTTTAGCTCCCTTGTCGAAGATCAAGTTACTGTAGGTGTGTGGGTTCATTTCTGGGTCTTCAATTCTATTCCATTGGTCTATTTGTCTGTCACTATACCAGTACCATGCAGTTTTTATCACAATTGCTCTGTAGTAAAGCTTTAGGTCCGGCATGGTGATTCCACCAGAGGTTCTTTTATCCTTGAGAAGAGTTTTTGCTATCCTAGGTTTTTTGTTATTACAGATGAATTTGCAGATTTCACTTTCTAATTTGTTGAAGAATTGAGTTGGAATTTTGATGGGGATTGCATTGAATCTGTAGATTGCTTTTGGTAAGATAGCAATTTTTACAATGTTGATCCTGCCAATCCATGAGCATGGGAGATCTTTCCATCTTCTGAGACCTTCTATAATTTCTTTCTTCAGAGACTTGAAGTTTTTATTATACAGATCTTTCACTTCCTTAGTTAGAGTCACACCAAGATATTTTATATTATTTGTGACTATTGAGAAGGGTGTTGTTTCCCTAATTTCTTTCTCAGCCTGTTTATTCTTTGTGTAGAGAAAGGCCATTGATTTGTTTGAGTTAATTTTATATCCAGCTACTTCACCGAAGCTGTTTATCAGGCTTAGGAGTTCTCTGTTGGAATTTTTAGGGTCACTTATATATACTATCATATCATCTGCAAAAAGTGATATTTTGACTTCATCTTTTCCAATTTGTATCCCTTTGATCTCCTTTTGTTGTCGAATTGCTCTGGCTAGGACTTCAAGTACAATGTTGAATAGGTATGGAGAAAGTGGACAGCCTTATCTAGTCCCTGATTTTAGAGGGATTGCTTCAAGCTTCTCACCATTTATTTTGATGTTGGCTACTGGTTTGCTGTAGATTGCTTTTATCATGTTTAGGTGTGGGCCTTGAATTCCTGATCTTTCCAAGACTTTTATCATGAATGGGTGTTGGATCTTGTCAAATGCTTTTTCCGCATCTAACCAGATGACCATGTGGTTTTTGTCTTTGAGTTTGTTTATATACTGGATTACGTTGATGGATTTCCGTATATTGAACCATCCCTGCATCCCTGGGATGAAACCTACTTGGTCAGGATGGATGATCGTTTTGATGTGTTCTTGGATTCGGTTAGCAAGAAATTTATTGAGGATTTTTGCATCAATATTCATAAGGGATATTGGTCTGAAGTTTTCTATCTTTGTTGGGTCTTTTTGTGGTTTAGATATCAGAGTAATTGTGGCTTCATAGAATGAGTTGGGTAGAGTACCTTCTGTTTCTATTTTGTGGAATAGTTTGTGAAGAACTGGGATTAAGATCTTCTTTGAAGGTCTGATAGAACTCTGCACTAAACCCATCTGGTCCTGGGCTTTTTTTAGTTGGGAGACTATTGATGACTGCTTCTATTTCTTTGGGGGATATAGGGCTGTTTAGATCATTAACCTGATCTTGATTCAACTTTGGTACCTGGTATCTGTCTAGGAACTTCTCCATTTCATCCAGGTTCTCCAGTTTTGTTGAGTATAGCCTTTGGTAGAAGGATCTGATGGTGTTTTGGATGTCTTCAGGATCTCTTGTTATGTCTCCTTTTTCATTTCTGATTTTGTTAATTAGTATGCTTTTCCTGTGCCCTCTAGTGAGTCTGGCTAAGGGTTTATCTATCTTGTTGATTTTCTCAAAGAACCAGCTCCTTGATTGGTTGATTCTTTGAATAGTTCTTCTTGTTTCCACTTGGTTGATTTCGCCCCTGAGTTTGATTATTTCCTGCCGTCTACTCCTCTTGGGTGAATTTGCTTCCTTTTGTTCTAGTGCTTTTAGGTGTGTTGTCAAGCTGCTAATGTGTGCTCTCTCTAGTTTCCTTTTGGAGGCACTCAGAGCTATGAGTTTTCCTCTTAGAAATGCTTTCATTGCGTCCCATAAGTTTGGGTATGTTGTGGCTTCATTTTCATTGAACTCTAAAAAGTCCTTAATTTCTTTCTTTATTCCTTCCTTGACCAAGGTATCATTGAGAAGAGTGTTGTTCAGTTTCCATGTGAAGGTTGGCTTTCTATTATTTATTTTGTTATTGAAGATCAGCCTTAGTCCATGGTGATCTGATAGGATGCATGGGACAATTTCAATATTTTTGTATCTGTTGAGGCCTATTTTGTGACCAATTATATGGTCAATTTTGGAGAAGGTACCATAAGGTGCTGAGAAGAAGGTATATCCTTTTGTTTTAGGATAGAATGTTCTGTAGATATCTGCCAGATCCATTTGATTCATAACTTCTGTTAGTTTCACTGTGTCCCTGTTTAGTTTCTGTTTCCACGATCTGTCCATTGGTGAAAGTGGTGTGTTGAAGTCTCCCACTATTATTGTATGAGGTGCAATGTGTGCTTTGAGATTTACTAAAGTTTCTTTAATGAATGTGGCTGCCTTTGTATTTGGAGCATAGATATTCAGGATTGATAGTTCCTCTTGGAGGATTTTACCTTTGATGAGTATGAAGTGTCCCTCCCTGTCTTTTTTAATGACTTTGGGTTGGAAGTCAATCTTATCAGATATTAGAATGGCTACTTCAGCTTGTTTCTTCATACCATTTGCTTGGAAAATTGTTTTCCAGCCTTTCATTCTGAGGTAGTGTCTATCTTTTTCTCTGAGATGAGTTTCCTGTAAGCAGCAAAATGTTGGGTCTTGTTTGTGTAGCCAGTTTGTTAGTCTATGTCTTTTTATCGAGGAGTTGAGTCCATTGATATTAAGAGATATTAAGGAAAAGTAATTGTTGTTTCCTGTTATTTTTGTTGTTAAAGTTGGCATTCTGTTCTTGTGGCTGTCTTCTTTTAGGTTTGTTGAGGGATTACCTTCTTGTTGTTTCTAGGGCGTGGTTCCTGTCCTTGTATTGGTTTTTTTCTGTTATTATCCTTTGAAGGGCTGGATTTGTGGAGAGATAATGTGTGAATTTGGTTTTGTCGTGGAATACTTTGGTTTCTCCATCTATGTTAATTGAGAGTTTGGCTGGGTATAGTAGCCTGGGCTGGAATTTGTGTTCTTTTAGTGTCTGTATAACATCCATCCAGGATCTTCTGGCTTTCATAGTCTCTGGTGAAAAATCTGGTGTAATTCTGATAGGCTTGCCTTTATATGTTACTTGGCCTTTTTCTCTTACTGCTTTTAGTATTCTATCTTTATTTAGAGCATTTGTTGTTCTGATTATTATGTGTTGGTAGGTATTTCTTTTCTGGTCCAGTCTATTTGGAGTTCTGTAGGCTTCTTGTATGTTCATGGGCATCTCTTTCTTTAGATTTGGGAAGTTTTCTTCTATAATTTTGTTGAAGATGTTTGCTGGTCCTTTGAGTTGAAAATCTTCATTCTCATCCACTCCTATTATCCGTAGGTTTGGTCTTCTCATTGTGTCCTGTATTTCTTGGATGTTTTGAGTTAGGATCTTTTTGCATTTTACATTTTCCTTGATTGTTGTGCCAATGTTCTCTATGGAATCTTCTGCACCTGAGATTCTCTCTTCCATCTCTTGTATTCTGTTGCTGATGCTCATATCTATGGTTCCAGATTTCTTTCCTAGGGTTTCTATCTCCAGTGTTGCCTCATTTTGGGTTTTCTTTATTGTGTCTACTTCCCTTTTTAGGTCTAGTATGGTTTTGTTCATTTCCCTCATCTGTTTGGATGTGTTTTCCTGTTTTTCATTAAGGACTTCTACCTGTTTGATTAGGTTATCCTGTTTTTCTTTAAGGATTTGTAACTCTTTAGCAGTGTTCTCCTGCAATTCTTTAAGGGATTTTTGTGCTTCCTCTTTAATGTCTTTTACCTGTTTAGCAGTGTTCTCCTGTATTTCTTTAAGTGTGTTATTAAAATCCTTCTTGAAGTCCTCTACCATCATCAGGAGATATGCTTTTAGATCCGTGTCTAGCTTTTCCGGTGTGTTGGGGTGCCCTGGACTCGGCGAAGTGGGAGTGCTGGGTTCTGATGATGGTGAGTGGTCTTGGTTTCTGTTAGTAAGATTATTACGTTTACCTTTCGCCATCTGGTAATCTCTGGGGTTAGTTGTTGTCGTTGTCACTGTTTAAAGATTGGAGCAGAAGCTGTGTTCCACTCACCAGCAGTCTCAAAATCCTGTGGCGGGGGTCGTGGGTAGCTGGCGGGTGTCAGCTGACCCTGAGCTCTAGCTACACCGGTGCTGTTCCAGCTGGATGAGGCCTGTGGCCCTACTCAGGCCGGTTTCTGCTTCCCTAACTAATGCAGTCTCAGGTCCTGCGTGCAATTGGATTGGAGCAGAAGCTGGGTTCCACTCACCAGAAGTCTTAAGATCCTGTGGTGGGTGTTGTGGGTTGCTGGCGAGTGTCAGCCGAGCCTGCGCCCTAGCTACCCAGGTGCTTTTCTGACCGGAAGAGCATTAGCTTGTATTTCATGTACAAAAAGACAACTTTATTTAATTCAAACGAATGAGTTAAAAATCCACATATAAAAGCATTGATAAGTAGAGATTTTCCTATTATGATATACTTCATATTAATCATCAATTCCTAGGCATAGTGTACACATATGAGTGAGGGAATCTGTTCGCAATAGATATTGTTCCTTTATAAACAATGAACAGCATAGAATATGTAAGTGAAATTCACAGAGGATAGAATAGTCTATTCTGTCCAAATTAGAAGCCACTATTTCATTTAATACATTTTCTATAGTGTAAATATTTTAATTGGAGATATTTTTCCATGAAGACATATGAGATATTAATGGGTTTTAAGGCAACAGTTATGAAATAAAGATGAGATTTTATAGTATGCTTGGCATCTCCCCTTAATAGACTCAGCATTAACAGAGAACTTGATATTCAAATGTAACTCTGACAAACCTGAGCAATTTGCAAGCCCATAAATAGAGGCATTGAGGGAGTTCATTAGAGCATTGTGCATCTTTGCTTCAGCTAAGAAATTCATTGCAGATAAAAATAATTCTCTCTTTAAAACATCTCCACGTATTTTCAACAGTCACTCTGCAAATTATCGTCTGTGTTCTTTATATAAGATGATAATGCCACTAGCTAAGATAATGACAGTCAATTTCCCACTTAAATCTTTTTAATTGTATTCATTTTTCTTATACTGTCTAATCCTACTCAGTGTGAAATATGCAAGAAAATCCCTGGATTAATGTCTTAATTACAGTGTTGGTTAATGTTGCTAGGTAGATGACTCTCTAGGTTTGAATGCTTCTCTTTTACCTCTCTAAGAAGAGAAGATCAACTGCCTTTTAAATAGATGATCTACTTTCCTTTGCTATTAATTCTGACAGATATGCCATTTAAGTGGCAGGGATGAAACCTGTGCATGAACTTGACAATACTAATTGCCCTTACCAAAGTCACTGCTTTGCTGTACTGCTGAACAAACCTGGGTTCCTTTTCTTACCATAACAGATTCTAAAGCTGGGAATATCCCAATTGCATTACTCTGGTAATTAGATACTGTTAGTTTTCAAGAAAGCAAAGATTCAAAGCATAGCACATTTTCCCAAACCAATAAATTCTTAAAGCCTTGGACTTTATGCTAAGGTAGTTAGTGGCCCTATCCCTTCTACTAGATAGGGATCTTACCCTGGAGACCTGTTCTGGTTCCAAGATTCTGATCCTGTGGAGAAACAAGAAAAGAGGTCTTTTTTGTTTCTTCTTATTCTCTTTTAGTGGTCAGAAATGTAAACTATATAGTGTCTAGTCTAATTTTTATGTGTGATAATGTTCTTAGGAATTTATAACTTTCTATACATGCAGTGGGAATCTGATGTTTCGTTTTCTTAAAAAAAAAACTTTAATAATTCCATTTTACTAAATACCTTTGTATCAACCAACTAGATCCCCCCCCAAAAAACTCTGAGATACTGAACCACTAACCAAAGAGTACACACGGGGGGACCCATCTCTCCAGCTGCATAGCAGAGGATGGCCTTATCTGGCATCAAAGGGAGGGGAGCCCTTTGGTCCTATAGAGGCTGGATGATGCAGTGAAGGAGAATGGTAAGGAGTTGAGGTGGGAGCAGAGTAGGAGGACAGGTGGGGGAGCACCCTCATAGAGGTAGGGGTGGGGGAGGGGATAGGGGATTTGTGAAGAGGAAACTGGGGTGGGGTATAACATTTAAAATGTAAATAAAATAACTAATAAAAAAGTAAATGTCGTTGTTTACCAGTAGATTGGTAAAAATATATTTAACACTCATCTCACATGGCGTCATGCTGCTGGGATATTGGTCAGATAGCATTTCAAGTAGACAATGACATCCCCAAAGAATTATTTCAGATGTTTACAGGAAATTTGTTATTAAGCTTCTAGTAGACTTATTCAAAGCTTTGACAGAGCCATTTGTAATGATGCATTATTTTTTTGTAGGAAAAATATTAAACAGAATTTACTTCATAGTCATTTTCCTCAATGATAAAATATAAGTTCAGGAGGTAAAGTAGCATGGAAAGGCTAAGTTCATTGTAATGTACAGTGAACCATTGGAACATGTTTGTCCTTAGCTCTCAATTCAAAGATTCAGAATATTCTCTATCTTATTAATTACATTGAACTCGAAGCTAAGAATATGTGATAAATATTTTTGGAATTATTTTTATTAATGATGCTGACTCAAATTATCAAGAAAAACTAGACTTGTTGTGAGATAATAAGACTATATACAGTGGTAATTTAAATATTATTTCTCCAACAAGTTTACATCCTAATTTGCATGGTGTGTAAATATATTACTGAAACTGTCAAATGAAAATATATGTAATTAAATTAAAAATACTCTGAAGAACAGATCATTACTTAGATGGGTATAATTATGTACTCATTCACAAAGATACAAAGAATGTAGTCCCAAGTGGATAGAGGTAAATGTATTTGAGGAGGCTATATGACTAACTTAGCAGAAGACAAAAGAAGTCATGGACCAAGTAAAATAGGTAGCATTGAGATCTAGAGGAACAAAAGAGATTAATTTCTGGAATTTTGAGAAAGAACAAAGACCTGTGGATTCATGTGAGGGTTTATTTAACTAAACTCTACTATGGAATATATATATATATATATATATATATATATATATATATATATATATATATACATATATATATCTTAAACTTAAAGTAAGCCATTAATTGTGATAAATTGGTTATAGTTTCAAATAGAAAATGTTGAAATGTCTTTGTCTAAAATCTGTAGATTTCACAACTAGTTGAAGAGTATCCCATTAGCAATAATAGGGAATTATGAAAACACGGTAAGTATAACAATTTGAATTATATAAATATTATATTTGGGTATATTTGATGAATTAAAAGCTTTAAATTAGTATATTCCAGCCTGGGACAATGTGAAAGGACTATCCAATAATGAAAGAAAAAGGGTAAGCTGAGTTTTTTTTTTTTTTTTAGATTTCTGGTCACCAATAAAAAATAAAAAAATTAGTTAATATATATTATATGGTGAAGGTACGGTGTCATCAGTTGATATATCCACAATATCGTCATCTGATTCTAAATATTCTGCATAGTCAATGATAATTAGGATGCAAAACTAGAAGAATTGTAATATTTTACACAGTATACAGAAAATAATTGTTTAGCTCATTTGGTCATCAATCAGAGAAATATTAAACAGGATATATTCACTTTTATTTCTTAGGTATAAAAGTTTCTTTGTGATCTTCATTATTTGAATTCTAAGGAGAAAAGAAAAAGTGAAACAGATTCATTTTCTTTTGTAAACTATAAGCTTTTACAGTAGACAACCCCCATGGGTGCGTGTTTTTACCATGTTCACACTGAGGTTTTAACAATGAAGCTATAAAATATCTATAAAATCTGTCCATGAATCTATTTGTAAATCAGTATGTCAGGCTAGGATGTAGAATATCCAAAGTTCAATAAATGTACAAGCAAACCTTTGTATGCGCTTATGCATTTCACATGCACATATGTATAAAAGATGGCCTTAGAAATACAAAATCCTGCCTTAGACAGTATAAAATGTAATCATGGATTGTTGTCCAATAAACCACCTTTCCAGTTTCAGAAATAGCATCCACAACCAAATTTTCTTAGAATCATTAATTTAGGGGACAGACTCTTGTTCTAATTGGAGAATGCTAATTATGGACAATGCAGGGCTAGTTTTCTTATCTTCTCGAGGATAAACATTTTAAATAGCATTTGATTCACTTGGACCACTGTGTGTGTTAAACATGCACCTGGCCCACTAGCCACAGGGCTTCTTTCATATGAACCAGAGTGACCAATCTGTAATATTTTAATGATATAAATCCTAATTCTATTTGATTTAATTACTTCATAAGTTGGAAAATTTTATTTCAATCAATTTTAAACATAAAATAAATGAAATATAAATATTTAGGCTTTTGAATTGATTTCACAGACTAGGGCATATATGTTGTTAAACAATAACATGATATAAACTATTATTCCTATAACTATTACATAAAATTTCTATTATGCCAAAAAAAACTGTTCTGGAATCTGAAAACTAAGTACTTGTGTAATTGGTGACTAAGAAGCATGACTTTGCAAAAGTAGTCCTTCATATCTGATGACTGGATTATTAAATACAGCAGAAAACCAAACAAATGAACCAAAGCAAAGTGAAGAAGATATTAGGCCTGCTGGTGTTCAGAAAGTAGAGTTGTGCCTATTTTGAATTTGCCAGTGGAAATAAGATAAGTCTAACCTTGAGAATGAGTTTGCTTAATGATAGATGAATGACTGGGACTCTAAATCAGTCCATCTTAAAAATAAATAAAAACCATTGTCTATGCATTTTTATTTTTACTTTAGTGTCATCATGCAGCAAAGTCTGTCTTTACTTAACTACCTCTACCCTTGTTCTGGCTACAGAGCTCTCTGTTCCTATACAAGTCACACCCTCAAATTGTTCTGGAGTTCCATTACCTGTACAATTTTCAACAGTGTAATTCTTCAAATTTCTTTCTCTGGCATATTTTATTGAATCCCAAAACCTCACTGATTCATTTTGATCAGCCTCAATGTTCTTAAGTAATTTATCTATTTTTGTATTTTTAAAATGATTTTTGTCTATACATCTGGCTTTTGTGTTTTCCATACTCTGTTCACTTCTTGTTAAAAGACTTACCTGTACTTTGAGAATGATTTGTTTTTTTTGTTTTTGTTTTGTTTTGTTTTGTTTTGTTTTGTTTTTCATTCTCATTTGGACTCTCTAAATCTGCATACTTTCAGTCAGTGCTCTGTGGATAATTGGTATGGTCAGTAATGATTTATCATTTAATATAATTTTTACTAATGTTTTTTCTTGGATTAGTATTTTTATGGACATTGGGTATTGATTATATAATTATTAATCTTTCATTCCTTTTGTAACTTTGAAATATACTTTTAATATTTTAGCTAGTATCCTCAATCACTCTGCATTATCTTCAGCTTATTTCTCATTCTATCTTTTCTGCAGTCTTTCTATTTCTTTGCTGCAGTCTTTCTATTTCTTTCTATTCATTCTCTTTGTTGAGTATTGTTTCATAATAATGTCTATAAATGCCTATATACCTTCCTGCTTTTCCTTTGCAATTGCTGACCTCTTCCACTGGCTCCATATGTCACATCTTCAAACAAATGTCTTCTCTGCCTTCAAATATATGGTACTCAAAGCCTATAAGCTTGTTTCTTTTAATATGCTTGGTATTTGTTAATTATTTTCCACTTAATTAATGTCAGGGTTAATTTCCTGATTCTAAATATAGAAATGAAACTTCAGTACATCATAGTAACCCAGATATCATCTATTTCCTTTTGGATCTACTCCAAAAGAATATAGATTTTTCTCTTTATCCCACTAACCATTTATTCCATGTGATGGCCATTTTGCCTGTAGTATCAATATGCACTTAAAACACGTCTCCTTGTTTTTTGTGTTCCATTACAAAAATCTGTTCATATACAGTATATAAATAGTCTCAATATGTTAATTAGAAAACAACACTTTTTGAAATTCTTCACATATCTCTTTCAAAACTGAAAGATTCTCTGATTACGTGACTTGGCCTCTGAGCATGAGAAGACAGATTTTTCATCATCACCTTTCCACTAGCCTCCATAAACATTGTTTGGAGCTTTTCTTTATACCATTTGTTTGCTTGATCAAATGTAATATACTTTTCTATTAACTTTCATGTTTTGGTAACCATTCTTATTTTCTGCTATTAAAGAGATCACAACAGAGGTAAGAGAAATTACTTGTTGTATAATTTAAAATATCTTCTTCCTTAGCTCTGTTCTTATTAAAGATTTTAATGACTGAGAAAGAAACGTATATTCTTTCTTTGTTTTTCCTCCATAACTGCTATTCTTGGTGTTCAGAAAATCGTGCACATGAAAAGGAAGTATTTAAAAGAAATGATCACATACTATATGAGTCATGATATATGGTATCTGAAATCATGTCTCTCCAGAGAAGAAAAGCTTCTGTGCTTTTTGCTGTTGTCAATGTTTAAGATTTTCTTTTACTGTATTCAGAATTTCTATGATATGATTCTGATATCAGTATTTTGGTCTTGAATATAATTCTAATATGAATAATATTCATTATTTGGTGATTTATCATGACATTTTAGGTACTTCCTGTACAGTATTATTATCTTGGATAGATTCATATCTATTAGCCTAAAAAGTGGATTTTTTGATCTACAAACTCTACATTGTGGCAGTAGACAAAGTATATAGACAAAGTATAAGAAGTAGATAAATGAAAACAGGGAAATACTTTCTTAAATAATCAGTTTTTCATTAGCCACTCATGAATCTTTCATTTAATTTTGTTTAAACCAAGATCTTACTTTGCAGCCCAGCTTGGCCTCCAACTCATCAATTAGGTCCTCCTGCAGGAATTGTCTTTGTGGCTGTGCTGCCCTGGAGTTTATGCAGAGTTCCTCCTACATCCTATGGTTGCCCCCCCCTTTTTTTTAGGCAGTTATAAAGTGAAAAGTACAAGAATGTCTCTTTAGCAGCAAATGCTAAATATGGTCTTTTATCTTAATTTTGAGATACCAGAAGTATTTTACTCTCATATAATATTATCTCTACATCTTCTTGCACATAGTTCCTCATGGACATGTGCATCAGTGTCTTAAGTATATAATGCAACCTTGAGACACAGTTTGACGTTCTTTCTTCCTGCAAAATCCATGTATTAATGTGTGCATTGGCAACTACATTTTCTGCTACTCTGTTTAAATATTTGGCCCTCAGGAAATCTATCCTTTTTTTTTTTTTTTTTTTTTTAACTGAGATTGCAACAAAGTCACTGCTATACAAGATATAAACCATTTCTCTAGGGAATTTCTTTGTACATTTTCTTGTTACTATTTTTTTTTTTACATCTGTAATAATATACAGAGTTTTTCTTCATTTCTTTCTTTTTATCATGTTGCTTCCTATTTTTCTGAGAAATCAGAAATAATAGCAATGAAGTTGTCTAATCATCCTATCTTAATTTCATCTATCTTATTTGTATCTATAGTTGCCCACTGTCTCCCTAATACTATTAAGGGATTTTCACTATTTACACCCAAATCTAACCCTATGATTGTGAGATTTCATGTACTCCCCCCTATTAAAAAACAGTGTGCAATGCAATCTTACATGTCTGTCTGCACCAGTTGAGCTATTCTAATGTACAAAATTAACAGGCTGCAACATCCTGTCAGAAATGATATTCTTATCATTCCACAATCTTCTGTAGTTATGACTCATTTCTTTCATTTATATTAAGAATGCTTATTTAAAATTGATTTTCCATGATAAAATTCATCAAGTTTCAACCAAATAAACAACTAATATATTTGTCGTAAAAGTTATAGATGGACTCAATTTGGAAATAGAAGAGGATATGATTAATTCTCATTTCTCCTACCTTGTGTTTTTCAATATAATCCATAGTGTCAAAACTGAAAGATCTAGGATTAGAATTTCCAAGGTTGTATCTTCAATTTGATGTCTATTATAATACACATATTTTATACTCTGAATCAATTGGTTCTAGCATTGGCATTAGCAACATATCTATAGATACAGCATGTTTAGAATATCAGTTCATTGTTTTCAGTGATATAATCAGAAGGTACATCATCAGAGTCAAATACCAACTACATAGGCAAGGTCATTTTTATCATCTCTGCAATTGTTTTGCTTCATAAAAGCAAGGATTTGTAGATGAAGAAAATACTCACTCAAGTTGCTAAAATATCTTCTTTTCATTGAGTCTCTATTATGAGTACATACAAATATTCATCTTTCTAGAGCAATTCATCAGTTAGTTTTAACATCTTCTGAGCATACATTTGTAATTGATAGCTAGATGTATGCTCAGGGCATTCTCCTAGTTTCCTATACTATTCATACAAATAAGCATGTCTCATTTGATTCTCTTGAAAATCTATTTTAAAGTTGGCATTTCCACTTGACAACATCACTTCCTACACACAAATCTAAAAGCTTATCTCTCATCATTATTTGATAATCCTCCATCTCTTTATTATATTTTCATCTTTCAATTTTGATAATCCTTCCTAGAATGTATACTACCTTTTACTATCACATCCCCAATTCGGATATGAATGCCTATAATTCAAGAGGGTCATAAGAATAAAACATTTGTTAATAAGTCATAGACAATTCCCTATCTCAAAAGGATATACACTTGGTGTCCTTGTTTATCAGTTTCTTTATCTCCACTCATTACCTACCATTGATTATGCTAAGAAATTGGAGGGAGATCCCTATTTTTTCACACTTACTTCAAAGTTGTATTTTTTGACATAAAAACTTGTCAGACCACAAATTTGTTGAGTGTAGACTCCTTAAATTCTTTCTGTTATTTTTAATCCTCCCCTTAGATAAAGATCTTGGGTTGTTATTGCATTTGTCTAGCACAAAAAGTTTAAACACATTGCCAGAACAAAAATAATTCTGTTGAGTAAAATCACATTGAATGGTGTTTTTATACAGACATTTCAGCTCACCTTTAGTTATGAAAAAAATAGTAATTATAGCTAAGAAAAGGTATCTAAAAGTATATACCCAGTAAAGTTACTTTATGACAAGTTTATGTTCCTGACTCATTTTGTCCACTTAAAGTAATGATGTATAATTCTATTGTTATAAGACATTTGAATTCCCACTTTCATAGTTTCATAATGAACATTAAGCACTCCTACAAACTATGGTAAAAATAAATCAGTACATGAAGATTAGCTATGCACTGAGAGTCTGAATTCCGTTATGAGAGACTTTGATCATAATTTCTCATTTAACAGTGTTATTTGAGAACAAATATATGATCGGTGAATACGTCTGTCAAGTGCTAATTTAATCCCATGACCCATAACTAGGAAATGGAAAGCCCATGTGAGTCACTGCTAAGACTGTGTATTAGGATAATATACAACGACAGGGAGATAAAAGTGAATAATTCATTTTCTAAAAATCATTGTCTTGGTTCTTTGTGTATTTCACAGCATGCACTCTAGTCCTACTTATCTTCCCTTCCCCTTATATCTGTGCTCCACCATTGTAACGTCTCCCTCTACAAAGGAAAAAAAATCTTTTATTTTGTAGAATCTGTAGGGTATCACAAGGCATACCACAGTATACCCTTTTGTCCACATTTCTTTGTTTGCAAATTTACATTGAAATTACTCCTTGGTCTGGTTCAAGGCCTAAGAACAAGAGAGTTACCAGGCTGATCAGCTCAGATACCTCTCCCATACAGATCCAGGACTTTGAATTAACCACCCAAACATTTACTCTATCTATGAACTGCTGAAGTGCATGAAGGAGCCATTCTACAGACCCCGAACTACAGTATCTCCATAACAAACGGTAGGTAACAATAGGCTATCAAAATGAAGTCCCAGTGAGGTTCTAGTATTGATAGATTGCAGAGTTTTTAATGAATCTTATAAAAACTGTAGGTAAGAAGACATCAAGACAATATATAGGGGAAAAGGGCCCAAGGGCAGGAAACAAAGTCAGAAACAGCCCCAGCTCCTGCTGTTAGAAGTCCTGCAACCTCTTCTAGCCTCAAGAGTACAAGATGCACCCAGGCTGACTGCAACCTGATATGCGAAGGCTGGTTTGAAGGGAAAGGGAGGAAAAGTGGATTTTGGGAAGGCAGATGAGGGGGGAGACCTGGAAGGAGAGGAATGAAGGGAAACTGTGGTCACAATGTAAACTAAATAAATTAGTTAAAAAATATTCGTTCACTTCAAGTCAATTCAGTCAGTATCTAGGGATCCTTTTTGGATCGTGGGTACTCAGAAGTCTGGAAGGAATAAGACTAAGGGTCAGCTGGGTACCACGTATGTGAGAATAGGGTGAGAATGTGCATCAGGAATGGAGGAGAAGTGGAGAGAAAATGGTCTTCATAAGCAATTAAAAATTCAAGCACACAAAAAGACTATGTAAATCATTCTTTTCTCTCTTGCTCTATACCTAGGCTCTGTTTTCTATAGGGAATATCTCTTTTCTATTTTCATAGCAAAATGTAAAAGTTTACTTTCTTTCCCATTGTTATCTAGCATGCATTTGCTTAAAGCTTCCATTTGTGGTGGCTTCTGTAATGTCGTCTTGTTTAAACATTTCAGGAATAAATTCCGTTTTAAGTTATGCTCCTTCAGTTAATTGATTATATATTATGATTCCAATAATCAATTTCTTCTCAGTTCCAATTCATTGTCAAATCTAGTCTCTGGCATATACTAAATTCTTTTAAGTATGCTTGTGCAAAGTAAGCTTAAAATTGGCTGCTCTTAACAAAGACAGATGAAGAGCAACACACACAAAAGACTATCTTCGCTAGTTGCCATTGCAATGGAGATGAAGATTACTAAGGAACCTTATTCCCATAACATGTGACTCTCAGTGACCATACAGCTACATCCCTCCTTCTGCTCACTTGTAGCCAGAAAAGATGTGTAGATCCTCTGTGTGCTTTCTTAGGATACTGACAACCTGCTTTATAGCTGTGCGCCAAAGAGTCGTTTCTCTGACTCAGGCTTCCAGACCAGCACAGGCATTCCAGTAGTAATCATTAACAGTGGCCTGACCTCTCAAGGATTCTCTCTCACAGAAATATAACATTTCATACTTACCTTCTTCTGTTTATTTCTATGTGTGTTTTCTTGTCATCTGCTTAGACACTGGCATCTATCTCACATCACGAGTGACATTTAATATATTAAATGCATTTATAAAGTGACTAATCAGTATTCAAACTTGCCTTTCTTCTCAGTATTACTGCTTATTTTAATGATCTCTTTTCTTACGAGTGGAGACATTTAGTTTCTGCATAATTTTGACCTACTTTCCAATTAATCAAACTCATGTTTCTACTAAGCCTTTCTCACAGCCCATTTCTTTCATACATTTAAGTAAAAACATTTAGGAAAATCCTGTCTTTTACTTCATTTATGATGTTAATTCTTACTGATCCCAGTAGTTTTTTTTTTTTTTTTTTTTTACTAGGCATGGTTATTAAAACATAAATCCTTTCTATGATTCCTACTAAAAGCTACAGACTTTTAGCTTATGCAATCAGTGGATTTTATCCTTTTCCATTAAAGCTATTCGATATGGAACTTTAAAGTTTATTAAATAAAATTCTGTTCTGTTGATCCCCAAATGATTTTTCACATATGGTTGAATTTGTGAAATTGCTTGGCAAACTAAAGCATTTAACATCTGTCATCTTTTAATCAAATAAGTAATCTGGTTGTATATAATTCAAGAAATTACAGAATATACACATTTTGATTCTCTTGAATGTTGGTAAAGTTCAGTGGGAATTAGAGATAATTTTAATCTTTCTTATTATAATACATACCACACATATTTCAAAGCCCATGATACTAAAGCACAACAATAAATAGAGGTCCATTTAAGCCTTTAAGATAAAATTATCTTTATTATCTGAAATTATGAATTATTCAGGATGAAACCATAATTTCAAATGCTGATACCATATGTATTTTATACATCTTATGTAGTACTTGACTTAACTGAAGCACTGTTTTCAGCATTGAAGGGTTATAAAACTCCCTAAGATCATTTCCTTCACTAAAAATTACAATAGAAAGGGTAGTAACCTGGCAGATGTGGACATGTGGGCAAATTTTATATATATATATATATATATATATATATATATATATATATAGAGAGAGAGAGAGAGAGAGAGAAAGAGTAAAATTAAAGTTTACTGATATATTTGGAAAATTTGAGCAGCATCAATTCCTATGAGCTAGCTAAAATTTATTAAATATAAGGTTTTTTTTGGATTTAATGAAATCAATTATAGAAAAATTTCAAACTATTTAGTCAGAATATAAAGAGTAATCCCCAAAATTACTCTTTCATTCAATACAACTCATTGTTATTGGATTAAATACACACCATTAAGCCCTGATGTGCCTTTATAAAGACTACTTGATATGTACTAATAAATACTACATTGAATGACATTAAAATCTGAAACTGGAAAACATGTAGTATATGCTGTGTTTATTTTAGTTAGTTTGATTGTTTTCTACTCTATACTCCTGCATGGAGTATTCTTACTGATAATACTTCTTCAAAATATACATGGAATATTTATATTGCTGGAATATAAATGACTGTATAAGCTCAAGTGTGTCAAGTGGTTTGTTCATGTCCTCATATGTTTGAAATTGCTAGTAAGATCTTTGACAATTAGTCTTAGTAATAAAATTGGCACAAAGTAAAATTGCTTTGAGAGATATTCTCCAAAACGGATTTTCTTATCAGTTTAAACTGTAGGCAGATCTCTGGAGGACTATTTTGATTATTTTAACTGTGGTGGACAGCACCCCAGTGTGAGTAGCTCTATTCCTTAAACAGGTTATCTTAGCCTCTATATGTGTAAGAAGAACACAAGCCAAAAGAAACACACATGCTTTTACTTTCTGTGTTTTATATTGTGGATATGGTGAGATTGGGTGTCTCAAGTTCATATTGTATTGACATGCCTACTCTGATGAATGACTACTTAAAATCTTGAACAAAACAAACAAACAAACTAACTAACAAATTTTCTAAATTCTTTTAGTGTATTTTATCATATCAACAGAAGTAAAACTAGAACAGTGTCAGTATAGTCAATTGATTTCCTTAAATATCTACAGGATGTCTGATTATACTACAATTTTTTTTCTTATCAGGATCTAAAAGATTAAGTTGTGATTTTTCTATAACTGTCTTCTAATTATCAAAATTCATCAATGTTATGAATATTTGTTTGCATCATTTAAATCCACTATGTGATCCACTATATATATATTTCACATTTTTATAATTTATAAACCAATTCTCTTTGAAGAAATTGAAACAATTTATATTCCCAAAATTGGTATAAAAATAGGCAATACATAAAACTTATATTTATTAAGTACTGTAATAAAACACAGAGACATGTTGAAATTCATCTTTTAATGACATTGTTATGAACTTGCAAATACTTTAGCTTCTGTAATGGTGATGGAAAATGTAATGGTACATGGAAAAGCTAATACTAAATTTCTCCTAACTGCAGAGCACAGATTGAGTATTCCCATAAATACAAATGACAGAATGTAGCAACTCTTATTTGAAATGTTGAGGTATAAATATTCAATTGTAGAAAGATTTTATTTATATTATTCTCTATTAGGTTATTTCCATGATAAGTGCCACTTATTTCATGAACACTTCTATAGAAGTCAAGCTAGTCAAGACAGACATAATTCCTGAACTTAGAAAAGTCATGAATTTTGCTGAGAGTCTCCAAATTTTTTCACAGATATATGGCATTTCTGGATTTGTATAATTTAAATGAAGGCTCCATATAAAATTCTTTTTATTGTGTTAAGTGTGTATCAGGTGACAGTGTTGTCAAGGACAGAGATCTTTAAAAAAGACACCTTGAAGAGGAGGCAAACTGAATATATACATACACACACACACACATATATATATGTATATATATACATATATATGTATATATATATATATATATATATATATATATATATATATATATATTAACTGAGTAGGACTCAAGAAAAGTGGAGAACAAAGTATAAAGTTCAGGAAATTTGTCTAATGACCCACAACTGATATGGAGCAATGAAAAAAACTGATGTTCTGGCCTTAATGTTATTTCTAAAGTATTTTAGAATTTTAAGCTTATTTTCTATTAAAACTAATACATTTTCTTGCTAACTCTCTGTGTATTCAATTTTTTAATAATGAATTACATTATAATCTCTTAGCTAAGTGAGAGGTTTACATAGAAATTTCTCCTTGAGTAGTACTTGAATGATCAAAAGACATTTCCTTCTTTTTTAAAATTTAATCTTCTCTCATATAATAGATCTTGACTGAAGTTTCCCTTCTTTTTCCAGTTCCCACCCTACTTCCCCTTTCTCTCAGATCCACTCTTTCTACATTTCCTTTCAGGAAAAAAAAGCAGGCCTCCCAGGAATATCAAGTAAACATGGCAAAAAAAAAAAAAAAAAAAAAAAAAAAAAAAAAAAAGAAAAGAAAAGAAAAGAAAAAGAAAAGAAAAGAAAAAAGAAAAGAAAAGAAAAGAAAAGAAAAGAAAAGAAAAGAAAAGAAAAGAAAAGAAAAGAAAAGAAAAGAAAAGAAAAGATTATGTACAACCCTCATTTCAGAGCTGGGTAAAGCAACATAATAGGAGGAAAAGGGCTCAAGGAGAGGCAAAAGAGTCATAGATACTAGACTCCCACTAATAGGAGTCCCACAAAAACAACAAGTTAACAACTATGAAATTTATGCAGAGGAACTAGTCCAGTCTCAAAAGAGATTTCTGTTTAAAATTTTAGAATTTTTCTATAAAAGGCAGCTTAAAGTATTTGGCAAAGGCATAAAACTAGGTTTGAAGTAAGCTAACATTTGTTTATAATTTATAACTTGTGAATATGTAACATTATTAACTAAGTGATACAAGGGTCATGAAACACACATGTAAGGCTGATTAAAAATGGAAAATACCAGCTGGGCGTGGTGGCGCACGCCTTTAATCCCAGCACTCGGGAGGCAGAGGCAGGCGGATTTCTGAGTTCGAGGCCAGCCTGGTCTACAAAGTGAGTTCCAGGACAGCCAGGGCTATACAGAGAAACCCTGTCTCGAAAAACCAAAAAAAAAAAAAAAAAAAAAAAAAAAAATGGAAAATACATAGTGGTTTGTTATCTAAATTGATATCCTATTAACTCACATGGTATAAAAAATGACTTTAGTGCTTCTAAATTACACTTAAAGTAAAATGTCATTGTGGATTTGGAAACTCCACATTTAATAAATCCTTATATGTCATAACTAAATTCATACATCAAGGATATCTAATAATAGTATGACAAAATACTTTTCTCTGCTATTCTATGTCTATTTTTTATTAAAAAATCTAGATATGCCAACAAGGACTACATAAAATATTTTACATGTTTTTCTTTGTGTAGAAAAAAGTGGATACTTAAGAACTTACACATAGAATCTACAATCTTCTATTGCATAATCCTTATATCTTTCTGAAATCTGAATTTTTGTTATGCTTACCAAGAGTCATTTATATTGAATATATGCCCAAGACTTTTCACTAAGTTTAGTGATCAGTTCATAAAATACAGGCTATCTAATGTGAGAATAATAAAATGTGGCAATAATAAAATAATGTGAGATAATAAAATTTTCCAGCTTTGGTGAGTAACTTAGTAACTGATGCTGCTGATTATATCAGTTGGAAATATGATCTGATTTTCTGAAAAATTATATGTACCAGTGTACACATTTATCCTCAATTGTTGCCTAGGAAATAAAAATAAAATTAAAATTATAATATGTTTTACTGTTTTAGAAAAGACTGAGTGAAATGAAATGACTAGAAAAAAATTTCAAAATATTTGGTTCTTGTTTGAAATTTTCAGATGTTCAGTTTTCACATGCTGTTAACATCCTATAATTTCCCTTCAAGTCTTACTTATGTTGAAACCTTATAATTTACCTTCTAAGTGGTTTAGGTGCAGGAGGATAGCTGTACTCTTATCAATCATAATTAAACTTCATTACAATATACATCTTAGGGAACTTATCATGTGTGTCTTTTAGAAATATAAAATATAGTTAGACTAAAGTATATATATATATATATATACCTTGCAGGCAAATTTGCCTTTGGTCTCAATCTTGCATTATTATTTCCGTTCAAAATTATTCATAGCTTTAAAAACTATATCTTATGGAGAATTTTGATATAATTTTAAAGTAATTCTCAGCACACTGAAATGATTAAAGATGTTCTTCCAGTCAGCGCCAGCATTGGGCCACCTTGGGCCTGAAATTGGTGGACAGTCCCATGGTCCTCAGAGGACTCCACCGACCCCGTACCCTCTCCCCCCCCCCCTCCCCGAGGTGTCCTAGCATGCCCAGGACCTTAGGATCACTAGTCAGTGGAATACATCTGTTCCAACAGAAGCTGGAGTGCCTGGGGCCAGCTGGAGCACAGACACAGGAATCCCACCCTACCAGTGGCTCCAGTTCCTTCCAATCAGCACCATCCCCAGGTCACCTTGGGCCTGAAATTGGTGGACAGTCCCATGGTCCTCAGAGGACTCTCCACTCCCCAGGCACCCTAGCTCACCCAGGATCTTAGGATCACTGATGAATGAAACACAACATCTGTTCCAACATAACCAGGAGTGCCTGCGGCCAGCTGGAACCCAAACACAGTAATCCCACGGGGCCAATGGCTCCAGTTCCTTCCAATCAGTCCTGGTCTACCTTGCTTTCAAACTCAGCAGACAGCCTCACAGCCTCATGATCTCCAGAGGAGGTACCACTTCCAGGTACTCTAACACTCCAGGATCTTAGGATCCCAGGATCCCAGGAGCTTGGTTATCCCAGGATCTCAGAGTCTCAGAGGAAGCTAAACATCCAAGAACTCTGACACACTCAGAATCTCAGCACCCAAGAATCCCAGAATCAAAAAAAAAAAAAAAAAAAAGCTGAAAAGCTGGACAAGCTCCAATCAGATATATAGAGGGCAGGGAGCACTTGAGATAAACAGATGGTAGGAGGCAAGTGTAAGAAGAGAAGCAACAGAAACCCAGGTTATTTGGCATCATCAGAATCAAACTCTCCCATCATAGCAAGTCCTGGATACACCATCATAACAGAAAAGCAAGCTATGTATCTATAGTCACTTTTCATGATGATGATAGAGGACTATAAGGACATAAATAATCTTTTAAAGAAATACAGCAGAACACAGGTAAACAGGTAGAAGCCCTTAAAGTGGAAACACAAAAATCCATTAAAGAATTACAGGAAAACACATCCAAACAGGTGAAAGAATTGAACAAAACCACCCCGGATTTAAAAATGGAAGTAGAAACAATAAATAAATCACAAAGGGAGACAACTCTAGAGATAGAAAACCCAGTGAAGAAGTCAGGCACCATAGATGCAAGCCTAAGCAACACAATACAAGGGATAGAAGGCAGAATCTCGGGTGTAAAAGATACCATAGAAAACATTGACACAACAATAAAAAAATGTTAAATGCAAATTGATCTTAACCCAAAACAGTCAGGAAATACAGGACACAATGAGAAGACCAAACCTAAGGATAATAGGTAATGACAACACAGAAGATTTACAAATTAATGGGACAGTAAATATCATCAACAAAATTATAAAAGCAAACTTCCCTAACCTAAAGAAAGAGATGTCCATGAACATACAAGAAGCTTACAGAACTCCAAATAGTTTGGACCAGAAAAGAAATTCCTCCAGTCACATAATAATCAAAACACTAAATGCACAAAACAAAAAAGAATATTAAAAGCAGTAAAGAAAAAATGTCAAGTAAAATATAATGACAGACCTATCAGAATTACACCAAAGTTTTCTCAAGAGACTATGAAAGCCAGAAGATCCGGGGCAGATGTCATACAAACCCTAAGAGAAAACAAATGCCAGCCCAGGCTACTATACCCAGCAAAACTCTCAATTGCCATCGATGTAGAAATCAAGGTATTCTATGACAAAACCAAATTTACACAATATCTTTTCACAAATCCATCCCTTCAAAGGAAAATAAAAAGAAAATTACAACACAAGGAGGGAAACTACTTTCTATAAAAAGCAAGAAAGTAATCTTTCAACAAAACTAAAGGAAGAAAGCTACATGAACAAAATTCTAACTCTAACAACTAAAATGACAGGAAGCAACAATGACTTTTCCTTAACATCTCTTAGTATCAAGGGATTCAATTCCCCAATAAAAAGACATAGAATAAAAGACTGGTTACATCTGGTGAGTGGAACACATCTTCTGCTCCAATCCAATGGCGCAGAACCTGAGACTGAATTAACTAGGGAAGCAGGCAACCCGGCCTGAGGTGGGGCACAAGTCCCTTCCGGTCCACTCGAGCATGGGGTGCCTTGCCAGAGGAGTCTCCGGACACCCAAAAGGACCCACACAGGATTCCCCACGGGATCCTAAGACCTTTGGTGAGTGGAACACAGCTTCTGCTCCAATTCAATCGCGCAGAACCTGAGACTGCATTAACAAGGGAAGCAGGCAACCTGGCCTCTGCTGGGGCACAAGTCCCTTCCGGTCCACTTGAGCACCAGGGTGCCTTGACAGTTGAGTCTGCGGACACCCGCAAGGACCCACACAGGATTCCCCGCGGGATCCTAAGGCTTCTGGTGAGTGGAACACAACTTCTGCCAGGAGGCAGGTTTGAACACCAGATATCTGGGCACCTTCCCTGCAAGAATACAGCTTGCCTGCAGAGAATACTGTGACCACTGAAACTAAGGAGAGAGCCAGCCTCCCAGGTCTGCTGATAGAGGCTAACAGAGTCACCTGAGGAACAAGCTCTAACCAGAGACAACTATAACAGCTAGCTTCAGAGATTACCAGATGGTGAAAGGCAAACGTAAGAATCCTACTAACAGAAATCAAGACAACTCACCATCACCAGAACGCACCACTCCCACCCCACCTAGTCTTGGGACCAACACAACCGAAACTCTAGACCCAGATTTAAAAGCATATCTCATGATGATGGTAGAGGACATCAAGAGGGACTTTCATAACTCACTTAAAGAAATACAGGAGAACACTGCTAAAGAGTTACAGGTCCTTAAAGAAAAACAGAAAACACAACCAAACTGGTAGAAGTCCTTAAAGAAAAACAGGAAAACAACCAAACTGGTAGAAGTCCTTAAAGAAAAACAGGAAAACACATCCAAACAGGTGATGGAAATGAACAAAACCATACTAGACCTAAAATGGGAAGTAGACACAATAAAGAAAACCCAAAGTGAGGCAATGCTGGAGATAGAAACCCTAGGAAAGAAATTTGGAACCATAGATGCAAGCATCAGCAACAGAATACAAGAGATGGAAGAGAGAGTCTCAGGTGCAGAAGATTCCATAGAGAACATCAGCACAACAATCAAAGAAAATACAAAATGCAAAAGGATCCTAAGTCAAAAAATCGAGGAAATACAGGACACAATGAGAAGACCAAACCTACGGATAATAGGAGTTGATGAGAATGAAGATTTTTCAACTTAAAGGGCCAGCAAATATCTTCAAGAAAATAATAGAAGAAAATTTCCCAATCCTAAAGAAAGAGATGCCCATGATCATACAAGAAGCCTACAGAACTTCAAATAGACTGGACCAGAAAAGAAATTCCTCCCGTCACATAATAATCAGAACAACAAATGCACTAAATAAAGATAGAATATTAAAAGCAGTAAGGGAGAAAGGTCAAGTAACATATAAAGGCAAGCCTACCAGAATTACACCAGACTTTTCACCAGAGACTATGAAAGCCAGAAGAGCCTGGATAGATGTTATACAGACACTAAGAGAACACAAATGCCAGCCCAGGTTACTATACCCGGCCAAACACTCAATTACCATAGATGGAGAAACCAAAGTATTCCACGACAAAACCAAATTCACACATTATCTTTTCATAAATCCAGCCCTTCAACGGATAATAACAGAAAAAAAACAATACAAGGACAGAAATCACGCCCTGGAAAAAGCAAGAAAGTAATCCCTCAACGAACCTAAAAGAAGACTGCCACAAGAATAGAATGCCAACTCTAACAACAAAAATAAAAGGAAGCAACAAGTACTTTTCCTTAATATCTCTTAATATCAATGGACTCAATTCCCCCCCCAAAAAACATAGACTAACAGACTGGCTACACAAACAGGACCCAACATTCTGCTGCTTACAGGAAACCGATCTCAGGGAAAAAGACAGACACTACCTCAGAGTGAAAGGCTGGAAAACAATTTTCCAAGCAAATTTTAAGAAGAAACAAGCTGGAGTAGCCATTCTGATATCGAATAAAATCGACTTCCAACCCAAAGTTATCAAAAAAGACAAGGAGGGACACTTCATACTCATCAAAGGTAAAATCCTCCAAGAGGAACTCTCAATTCTGAATAAATATGCCCCAAATGCAAGGGCAGCCACATTCATTAAAGACACGTTAGTAAAGCTCAAAGCACACATTGCACCTCACACAATAATAGTGGGAGACTTCAACACACCACTTTCATCAATGGACAGATCCTGGAAACAGAAACTAAACAGGGACACAGTGAAACTAACAGAAGTTATGAAACAAATGGACTTAACAGATAACTACAGAACATTTTATCCTAAAACAAAAGGATATACCTTCTTCTCAGCACCTCACGGGACCTTCTCCAAAAGTGACCATATAATTGGTCACAAAACAGGCCTCAACAGATACAAAAATATTGAAATTGTCCCATGCATCCTATCAGACCACCATGGACTAAGGCTGTTCTTCAATAACAACATAAATAATGGAAAGCCAACATTCACGTGGAAACTGATAACACTCTTCTCAATGATACCTTGGTCAAGGATGGAATAAAGAAAGAAATTAAAGACTTTTTACAGTTTAATGAAAATGAAGCCACAACTTACCCAAACCTATGGGACACAATGAAAGCATTTTAAGAGGGAAACTCATAGCTCTGAGTGCCTCCAAAAAGAAACTAGAGAGAGCACACACTAGCAGCTTGACAACACATTGAAAAGCTCTAGAAAAAAGGAAGAAAATTCACCCAAGAGGAGTAGACGGCAGGAAATAATCAAACTCAGGGGTTAAATCAACCAAGTGGAAACAAGAAGAACTATTCAAAAAATTAACCAAATGAGGAGTTGGTTCTTTGAGAAAATAAACCAGATAGGGAAACCCTTAGCTAGACTCACTAGAGGGCACAGGGACAACATCCTAATTAACAAAATCAGAAATGAAAATGGAGACATAGCAACAGATTCTGAAGAAATCCAAAACACCACCAGATCCTTCTACTTGAAACCTGGACGAAATGGACAAATTTCTGGACAGATACCAGGTACCAAAATTAAATCAGGATCAAGTTAAGGAGCTAAACAGTCCCATATCCCCTAAAGAAATAGAAGCAGTCATTAAAGTCTCCCAGCCAAAAAAGGCCCAGGACCAGATGGATTTAGTGCAGAGTTCTACCAGACCTTCAAAGAAGATCTAATTCCAGTTCTGCACAAACTATTCTACAAAATAGAAGTAGAAGGAACTCAACCCAACTCATTCTATGAAGCCACAATAACTCTGATACCTAAACCACAGAAAGATCAAACAAAGATAGAGAACTTCAGACCAATTTCCCTTATGAATATTGATGCAAAAATACTCAATAAAATTCTCCCTAACCGAATCCAAGAACATATTACAGCAATCATCCATCCTGACCAAGTAGGTTTTATTCCAGGGATGCAGGGATGGTTTAATATATGGAAATCCATCAACGTAATCCATTATATAAACAAACTCAAAGACAAAAACCACATGATCATCTCTTTAGATGCAGAAAAAGCATTCGACAAGATACAACACCCATTCATGATAAAAGACTTGGAAAGGTCAGGAACTCAAGGACCATACCTAAACATGATAAAAGCAATCTACAGCAAACCAGTAGCCAACATCAAAATAAATGGTGAGAAGCTTGAAGCAATCCCAGTAAAATCAGGGACTAGACAAGGCTGTCCAGTCTCCCCATACCTATTCAACATTGTACTTGAAGTCCTAGCCAGAGCAATTCGACAACAAAAGGAGATCAAGGGGATACAAATTGGAAAAGATGAAGTCAAAATATCACTTTTTGCAGATGATATGATAGTATATATAAGTGACCCTAAAAATTCCACCAGAGAACTCCAAAACCTGATAAACAGCTTCGGTGAAGTAGCTGGATATAAAATTAACTCAAACAAGTCAATGGCCTTTCTCTACACAAAGAATAAACAAGCTGAGAAAGAAATTAGGGAAACAACACCCTTCTCAATAGTCACAAATAATATAAAATATCTTGGTGTGACACTAACTAAGGAAGTGAAAGATCTCTATGATAAGAACTTCAAGTCTCTGAAGAAAGAAATTATAGAAGATCTCAGAAGATGTAAAGCTCTCCCATGCTCATGGATTGGCAGGATCAACATTGAAAAATGGCTATCTTGCCAAAAGCAATCTACAGATTGAATGCAATCACCATCAAAATTACAACTCAATTCTTCAACAAATTAGAAAGAGCAATCTGCAACTTCATCTGTAATAACAAAAAACCTAGGATAGCAAAAATTCTTCTCAAGGATAAAAGAACCTCTGGTGGAATCACCATGCCTGACCTAAAGCTTTACTATAGAGCAATTGTGATAAAAACTGCATGATACTGGTATAGTGACAGACAAGTAGACCAATGGAATAGAATTGAAGACCCAGGAATGAACCCATACACCTATGGTCACTTGATGTTCGACAAGGGAGCTAAAACCATCCAGTGGAAGAAAGACAGCAACTTCAAAAAAATGGTGCTGGCACAACTGGTTGTTATCATGTAGAAGAATGTGAATTGATCCATTCCTATCTCCTTGTACTAAGGTCAAATCTAAGTGGATCAAGGAACTTCACATAAAACCAGAGACACTGAAACTTATAGAGGAGAAAGTGGGGAAAAGCCTTGAAGATATGGGCACAGGGGAAAGATTCCTGAATAGAACAGCAATAGCTTGTGCTGTAAGATCGAGAATTGACAAATGGGACCTCATGAAACTGCAAAGCTTCTGCAAGGCAAGAGACACTGTCAATAAGACAAAAAGATCACCAACAGATTGGGAAAGGATCTTTACCTATCGTAAATCAGATAGGGGACTAATATCCAATATATATAAAGAACTCGGGAAGGTGGACTCTAGAAAATCAAATAACCCCATTAAAAATGGGGCTCAGAATTGAACAAAGAATTCTTACCTGAGGAATACCGAATGGCAGAGAAGCACCTGAAAAAATGTTCAACATCCTTAATCATCAGGGAAATGCAAATCAAAACAACCCTGAGATTCGACCTAACACCAGTCAGAATGGCTAAGTTCAAAAATTCAGGTGACAGCAGATGCTGGCGAGGATGTGGAGAAAGAGGAACACTCCTCCATTGTTGGTGGGATTGCAAGCTTGTACAACTACTCTGGAAATCAGTCTGGCGGTTCCTTAGAAAATTGGACATAGAACTACCAGAGAAACCAGCAATACCTATCCTGGGCGTATATCCAGAAGATGTTGCAACCGGTAAGAAGGACACATGCTCCACTATGTTCATAGCAGCCTTATTTATAATAGCCAGAAGCTGGAAAGAACCCAGATGCCCCTCAACAGAGGAATGGATACAGAAAATGTGGTACATTTACACAATGGAGTACTACTCAGCTATTAAAAAGAATGAATTTATGAAATTCCTAGGCAAATGGATGGACCTGGAGGGCATCATCCTGAGCGAGGTAACACAATCACAAAGGAACTCTCACAATATGTACTCACTGATAAGTGGATATTAGCCCAAAGCTTAGGATACCCAAGATATATAATACAATCTGCTAAGCACATGAAACTCAAGAAGAATGAAGACCAAAGTGGGGTTACTGTACCCCTTCTTAGAATTGGGAACAAAACATCCATGGAAGGAGTTACAGAAACAAAGATTGGAGCTGTGACAAAAGGATGGACCATCTAGAGGCTGTCATACCCAGGGATCCATCCCATAATCAGCTTCCAAACGCTGACACCATTGCATACACTAGCAAGATTTTGCTGAAAGGACCCTGATATAGCTGTCTCTTGTGAGACTATGCCGGGGCCTAGCAAACACTGAAGTGGATGTTCACAGTCAGCTATTGGATGGATCACAGGGCTCCCAATGGAGGAGCTGGAGAAAGTACCCAAGGAGCTAAAGGGACCTGCAACCCTATAGGTGGTACAACATTATGAACTAACCAGTACCCCGGAGCTCTTGACTCTAGCTGCATATGTATCAAAAGATGGCCTAGTAGGCCATCACTGGAAAGAGAGGCCCATTGGACACACAAACTTTACATGCCCCAGTACAGAGGAACGCCAGGGCCAAAAAAAAAAAAAAAATGGGAATGGGTGGGTAGGGAAATGGGGGAGAGGGGGGGAGGGTATGGGGTACTTTTGGGATAGCATTGGAAATGTAATTGAGAGAAAATACATTTTCTAATAAAATATATTATTAGAAAATACATTTTCTAATAAAATATATTATTAGAAAATACATTTTCTAATAAAATATATTTATTAGAAAATAAATTTTCTAATAAAATATATTAAAAAAAAAAAAGATTGCCTTGTCGGCTATCACTGGAAAGAGAGGCCCATTGGACTTGCAAAGTTTATATGCCCCAGTACAGGGGAACGCCAGGGCCAAAAAGGGGGAGTGAGTGGGTAGGGGAGTGTGGTAGTGGGTATGGGGGACTTTTGGGATAGCATTGGAAATGTAAATGAGGAAAATACCTAATAAAAATGTAAAAAAAAAAAAAAAAAAGACTGGTTACATAAACAGGACCCGCCATTTTGCTGCATACAGGAATCCCACCTCAGTGACAAAGACAGACACTATCTCAGAGTAAAAGACTGGAAAACAATTTTCCAAACAATGGTCCCAAAAACAAGCTGGAGTAGCCATTCTAATGTGGAATAAAATTGATGTTCAACCTAAAGTTATCAAAAAAGATAAGTTTCATTCTCATCACACATAAAATCTACCAAGATGAATCTCAATTCTGAGCATCTATGCTCCAAATACAAGGGCATCCACATTCATTAAATAAACTTTAGTAAAGATCAAATCACACATTGCATTGCACACCATAATAGTGGGAGAGATCAACAACACACTCACATCAATGGACAGATCCTGGAAACAGAAACCAAACAAAGACACAGTGAAACTAACAGAAGTTATGAAACAAATGAATTTAACAGATATCTGTAGAATATTTTATCCTAAAACAAAAAGATATACATTCTTCTCCAAAATTGACCATATAATCAGTCACAAAACAGGCCTCAACAGATAAAAACAATACTAAAATGATACCATGCATTCTATCAGATCACCACAGACTAAGACTGACCTTCAATAATAACATAAATAATAGAAAGCCCACACACATGTGGAAGCTGAACAACACTCTACTCAATGATAACTTCGTCAAGGAAGAAATAAAGAAAGAAATTAAACTTTCTAGAGTTGAATGAAAATGAAGCCACAACATACCCAAACTTATGGGACACAATGACAGCAGTCCTAGGAGGAAAACTTATAGCTCTGAGTGCCACTAAAAAGAAACCAGAGAGAGCATAAACTAGCAGCTTGATAGCACACCTAAAAGCTCTAGAACAGAAGGAAGCAAATTCATCCAAAGAGGAATAGACTGCAGGAAATAATCAAATTCAGAGCTGAAATCAACCAAATAGAAGAAACAAAAGGAACTGTACAACCAGGAGCAGGTTCTTTACGAAAACCAACAAGATAGATAAACCCTTAGCCAGAATAACTAGAGGGTAGAGGGACAGTATTCTAATTAGCAATTTCAGAAATGAAAGGGAGACATAACAACAGAATCTGAGGAAATCCAAAAAATCATCAGATCCTACTACAAATCCTATACTCAACACAACTCAAAAACCTGCATGAAATGGACATTTTCCTATACAGACACCAGGTACCACAGTTAAATCAGGATCAGATTAATGATATAAACAGTCCCATATCCCCTAAAGAAATAGAAGCAGTCATTAATAATCTCTCAACCAAAAAATTCCCAGGACCCAATGGGTTTAGTGCAGAGTTCTATCAGACCTTCAAAGAGGACCTGATTCAAATTCTCCTCAAACCATTCCACCAAATAGAAACAGAACCTACTTTACCCAAATCATTCTATGAAGTCACAATTACTCTGATATCTAACCCACACAAAGACCCAACAAAGAAAGAGAACATCAGACTAATTTCCCTTATGAATATCGATGCAAAAATAACTCAATAAAATTCTTGCAAACTGAATCCAAGAACACATCAAAATGATCTATCATCATGATCAAATAGGCTTCATCCCAGGGATGCAGGGATGGTTCAATATACAGAAATCCATGAATGTGATCCACTATATAAACAAACTCAAAGAAATAAAACCAAATGATCATCTCACTGGATTCTGAAGGAACATTTGACAAAATCCTATACCTGTTCATGGTAAAAGACTTGGAAAGATCAGGAATTCAAGGCCCATAACTAAATGTAATAAAAGCAATATACAGTAAACCAGTACCCCACATCAAATTAAATGGAGAGAAACTTTAAGCAATCCCACTAAAATCAGGGACTAGACAAGGCTGCCAATTCTCTCCCTAACTATTCAATATAGTTTTAGCCAAAGCAATTAGACAACAAAAGGAGATCAAAGGAATACAAATTGAAAAGGTAGAATGCAAATATCCACTATTTACAGATGATATGATAGTATATATAAGTGACCTAAAAACTCCATCAGAGAACTCCTAAACCTGAAAACAACTTCAGTGAAGTAGCTGGATATAAAATTAACTCAAACAAATCAGTGGCCTTTCTTTACACAAAGGATAAACAGGCTTACAAAGAAATTAGGGAAACAACACCCTTCACAATGGTCACAAATAATAGAAAATAACTTGGTGTGACTCTAAGTAAGGAAGTGAAAGATATTTATGCTAAGAACTTCAAGTCTCTGAAGAAATAAATCTAAGATCTCAGAAGATAGAAAGATCTCCCATGCTCATGGATTGGCAGGTTTATATAGTAACAATAGCTATCCTGCCAAAAGCATTCTACAGATTCAATGCAGTCCTCATCAAAATTCCAACTTAATTCTTCACAGAGTTAGAAAGGGCAATTTTCAAATTGCAAACAACCTAGGGTAGCAAAAACTATTCTCAACAATAAAAGAACCTCTGGTGGAATCACCATCTCGGACCTCAAGTTGTATTACAGAGCAATAGTGATAAAAACTGCAAGGTACTGATACAGTAGCAGACATATAAATCAATGTAATCAAATGGAAGACCCAGAAATGAGACCACATTTCTTCTTCATCTTTGACAAGGGAGCTAAATCCATCCAGTGGAAAGAAGATTGCAATTTTTTTTTTGGTTTTGTTTTTTGGTTTCTGGTTTTGTTTATTTGTTTGTTTGTTTGTTTGTTTGTTTTTCCAAGACAGGGTTTCTCTGTAGCCCTGGCTGTCCTAGAACTCACTTTGTAGACCAGGCTGGCCTCGAACTCAGAAATCCACATGCCACTGCCTCCCAAGTGCTGGGATTAAAGGCGTGTGCAACCACGCCTGGCAAGATTGCATTTTCAACAAATGGTGCTGGCTCAATTGTAGGTTAGCACGTAAAAGAATACGAATTGATCCATTCTCATCTCCTTGTACAAAGCGCAAGTCTAAGTGGATCAAGGAATTCCACATAAAACCAGAGACACTGAAAGTTATAGAGGAGAAAGTGGGGAAGAGCCTCGAAGATATGGGTACAGGGGAAAAATTCCTGAACAGAACACCAATGGCTTGTGCTGTAAGATCAAAAATCAACAAATGGGACCTCATATAATTGATAAAAAAAGCTTCTGTAAGGCAAAGGACACTGTCAATAAGACAAAACGGCAACCAACAGATTGGGAAAAGATGTTTACCAATCTTAAATCCAATAGGGGGCTAATATCCAATATCTATTAAAAAACCCAAGAAGTTGGACTTTATTAAACCAATTAAAAATACATATTAAAAATAAGGTACAAAGCTAAGCAAAGTATTGTCAACTGAGGAATACAAAATGGCTGAGAAGTACCTAAAAAAATGTTCAACATCCTTAATCATCAAGGAAATGCAAATCAAAACAACCCTGAGATTCCACCTCACACCACTCAGAATGGCTAAGATTGAAAATTCAGATGACAGCAGATGCTGGTGAGGATGTGAAGAAAGAGGAACACTCCTCCCCAAGGAGCTGAAGGGGTTCGCAGCCCCATTGGAGAAACAACAATATGAACTAGCCACTATCCCCAGAGCTTCCTAGGACTAAACCACCAGTCAAAGAAAACACATGGAGGGACTTTTGACTCTAGCTGCATAAGTAGCAGAGGATGGCCTAGTGGGTCATCAATGGAAGGAGAGGCCCTTGGTCTTGTGGAGGTTCTATCTCAGTATAGGGGAGTGCCAGGAGCAGCAAACAGGAGTGGGTGAGTTGGGGAGCAGGGGGATGGGGGATAGGATAGGGGATTTTCAGAGTGCAAACTAGGAAATGGGGATAACATTTGAAATGTAAATTTAAAAAATCTGATAAAAGAAATAATTAAAAATCTTTCAAAATATTTTGAAATTATGATAAAGGTAGAATTTCTCTTGCTTTTCTTATCATTGTTGTGATAAAATGTCATGATCAAGAATAACTAGAAGATGAAAGACTTTACTTGGATTTCAAGTCTTGAGTAGTCTATCACAAAGAGAAGTTAGGCCACAAACTCAAGGCAGGGACTTGTGCTAATGAATGGAGGCAGAGACCATGGAGGACTGCTGAATACTGGTGTTCTACCTATCAGTTTCTCAGCATGCTTTCATGTACAATCCAGGACCATCTGACTAAGTACGGTAACAAACACAGGACAGTTGACCCCCTATGAATCAACTACCAATCAAGAAATGACCCACAAACTTAAATACATATTAATCTTATGGAAGCAATTCTTCTACCAAAGTTCTTTATTCCCAGGTGTTTCAAGTTAAGAACAAAATTAGTCATCACGAGTGCACTCCTTGTCAATTAGACACACAAATATATCTCTGTTGAATAGAACCGTTAATTTATTTATCCTGAAGCTCTCATGTTAATATCACAATGTAAAGAACATCTAATTTTGGAAGTACTACAGTTTTTTTAACATTCCAGTGTCTGGAACCTCTATCAGATTTAAGATCCCATAGTCCATTTATTAATGACCAATGTTTGGTAGCATCCTCATCAGGCAAATCACAACTACCTGTACTTCCATCTCTATGAGAATGCAATACCTCTTGCCATTTCAGCCATGGGAAAATCATGTGCATATACCCAGAAACAGATCCACATTTATACATAAATAAAAATCAATAAATCCAATAAGCTAATAAAAATAATAAAATTTCAATACTTTAAAAGTTCACATTTTTCATAGTTTCCTAACTAGAAATTCATGTAAAATGAAAATAACAAATTAAATTTATTCTCCTTTAACTAACTTTCTTACTTTCTTCCTTTCTTCCTTTCTTCCTTTCTTCCTTTCTTTCTTTCTTTCTTTCTTTCTTTCTTTCTTTCTTTCTTTCTTTCCTTCCTTCCTTTCTTTTTTTCTTTCTTTCTTTCTTTCTTTCTTTCTTTCTTTCTTTCTTTCTTTCTTTCTTTCTTCATTTATTTATTTTACTTATTCACTTTATCCTGCACACTGGCTGTCCCAGTCACTCCCTCCCACAATCCTTCCCCCTCCTTCAATTCTCCTCTGAGAAGGTAGGTACCCACCCAACCTAAAACTTCAAGTATCTCTCCCATTGAGGACAGCTAAGGCAGCACATTTAGAAGAACATATTGGGGTCTCTCTCTCTCTCTCTCTCTCTCTCTCCCCCCCCCCCCTTTCTCTCTCTGTGTGTATGGGTGTACTTTCATTCTTTTTGCTAGTATGCAATTTGTTATTTCCTCTGTTTTCTTCAATGTAGTTAACCTTGGGTTGGAGTTTTCCTTCTAATATTTTCTATAGGGTTAGATATATGGATAGATACTGTTTGAATTTGGTTTTGTCTTGAAATATCTTGTTTTCTCTATCTATGGTAATTCAGAGTTTTGCGGTATATAGTAGTATCAGTTGGCACATGTGGCTTTTTAGTGGTTGCAAGATATTTGACCAGGTCATTTTAGGTTTTACAGTCTCTGTTGAGAACTTGGGTGTAATTCTGATAGGTCTACCTTTTTATGTCATCTAGCCTTTTTTTCTCACTGCTTTTAATATTCTTTCTTTGTTCTATATAGTTTATATTTTGATTATTATGTGCTGGAAGGATTTTCTTTTCTGGTCCAGTCTAGCTGTAGTTCGATAAGGCTTTATGTGTTTCCAGCATCTCTTTCTTTAGGGTGGGAAATTTTTCTTCTCTGATTTTTTTGAGGTGATTTTCTGGTTCTTGGAGCTGGGACTCTTTACCTTCTTATATTGCCATTATTCCTATGTTATGTCTTTTCATAGTATACCAGATTTTCTGGATGTTTAGTGTCAGAAATTTTTTGATGCAACATTTCCTTTGATTGATGTATTAATTCTTCTATTGTATATTCTAAGCCTGAGATTCTCTCTTCTATCTCATGTATCCTGTTAATGATGTCTATACCTGTTCCTATTCTCTTCCCTAGGTTTTCATATCTAGGATTTCCTCAGTTTGTATTTATTTATAGCTTCTATTTCTACTTCCATGTCTTGCACACTTCTATTTATTTACATTACCTGTTTAATTGTATTTCCCTGGATTTCTTTAAGGGATTTATTCATTTCTTCTTTAAAGGCTTTTTTTTTATTGGATATTTTCTTTATTTACATTTAAAATAATTATCCTCTTTCCTGGGTTGCTCTTTATGGCTTCATTGCTCCCTCTGCTTCTGTGAGGGTGTTTCCCCACCCACCCAACCCCTTCTCCCTGTCCTGGCATTGCCCTACACTGGAGCATCGAGCCTTCCTAGGACCAAGGGACTCTTCTCCCATTGACTGATGCCTGACAAGGCATTCCTCTGTTAAATATGTGGCTGGAGCCATGTGTATCTTCGGTTGGTAGTTTAATCACTTGGAACTATGGGGGGGGGGCGCCTGATTGGTTGATATTGTTGTTCTTTATATGGGGCTGCAAGTCCATTCATCTCAGTCCTCTCTCTGGGGATCCCAGGCTCAATCCAATGGTTGGCTGTGGGCAACCACCTCTGTATTTGTCAGGCTCTGGCAAATCCTCTCAGGAGACAGCTATATCAGGATTCTGTCAGCAAGCTTTTCTTGGCATCCACAATAGTGTCTGGGTTTGTTGACTGTATATGGGATAAATTCCCAGGTTGGGTAGTTTCTAGATGGCCTTTCCTTCAGACTTTACTCCATACTTTGTGTACTGGCTAGTTTTGTGTCAACTTGACACAGCTGGGGTTTTCACAGAGAAAGGAACTTCAGTTGGGGAAGTACCTCCATGAGATCCAGCTGTGGGGTATTTTCTCAATTAGTGATCAAGGGGGAAAGGCCCCTTGTGGGTAGTGCCATCTCTGGGATGGTAGTCTTGGGTTCTATAAGAGAGCAGGCTGAGCAAGCCAGGGGAAGCAAGCCAGTAAAGAACATCCCTCCATGTCCTCTGCATCAGCTCCTGCTTCCTGACCTGCTTGAGTTCCAGTCCTGACTTCCTTTGGTGATGAACAGCAGTGTGGAAGTGTAAGCTGAATAAACCCTTTCCTCCCCAAGTGCTTCTTGGTCATGATGTTTGTGCAGGAATAGTAACCCTGACTAAGACTCTTTGTCTCTGTATTTCCTCCCCTGAGTATTTTGTTCCACCTTCACAGAAGGACAGAAGCATCCACACTTTGGTCTTCCTTTTTCTTGAACTTCATGTGGTCTGTAAATTGTATTTTGGGTATTGGGAGCATTTTGCCTAATATCCACTTATCAGTGAGTACATAGCATGTGTGTTATTTTGTGACTGGGTTAACTCACTCAGGATGATATTTTCTAGTTCCATGTATTTGTCTAAGAAATGCATGAAGTCATTGATTTAAATAGCTGTGTAGTGTTCCATTGTGTAAATGTACCACATTTTCTGTATCTATTCCTCTGTTGAAGGACATCTGGGTTCTTTCCAGCTTCTCATCATTTTAAGTAAGGCTGCCATGTGAAGCATGTGTCCTTGTTATATGCTGGAATATTTTTATGTATAAGCCCAGAACTGGTATAGATGGGTCCTCAGGTAACACTATTTTCTGAGGAACTACCAGACTGATTTCCAGAGCAGTTGTATCAGCTTGTAACCCCACCAACAATGAAGTAGTGTTCACCATTCTCCACATCCTTGCCAGAATCTGCTGTCACCTGAGTTTTTGATGTTAGCCTTTCTGACCTGAGTGAGGTGGAATCTCAGGGTTATTTTCATTTGCATGTGTTTATATCTAAGGATGTTGAACATTTTCTTTAGGTGCTTTTTGGCCATTTGACATTTCCTCAGTTGAGAATTTTATTTTAGTTCTGTACTCCATTTTTAATAGTGCTATTTGCTTCTCTGGAGTCTAATTTCTTGAGTTCTTTCTATATATTAGATATCAGCCCTCTGTTTTATGTAGGGTTGGTAAACATCTTTTCCCATTCTGTTGGTTCCTACTGAAAGTGTCCTTTGACATACAGAAGCTTTGCAGTTTTATGAGATCTCATTTGTTGATTCTTGATCTGAGAGCACAAGCCATTGCTGTTCTTTTGTGGAAATATTCCCCTGGGCCCATGTTTTGAGGCTCTTTCCCACTTTCTCCTCTATCATTTTCTATGTATCTGGTTTTATGTGGAGGTCCTTGATGCACTCAGACTTGAGCTTTGTACCAGGAGTTAAGAATGTATTGATGTGCATTCCTCTACATGCTGACTGTAAGTTGAACCAGTACCATCTGTTGAAAATGCTGTCCTTTTCCCACTGGATTGTTTTAGCTCCTTTGTCAAAGATCAAGTGATTATAGGTGTGTGGGTTTATTTCTGGGTCTTCAATTCTATTTAATTGATTTACATGCCCGTATCTGTACCAATACCATGGAGTTTTTTTTGTTTTTGTTTTTGTTTTTTTTTTTTTAATCAAAATTGCTCTGTAATACAGCTTGATGTCAGGGATGGTGATTCCCCCAGAAGGTTTATATTGGAAAGGATAACTTTAACTATCCTAGGTTTCTTATTATTTCAAATGAATTCACAAATTGTTATTTCTAACTCTATGAAGAGTTGAATTGGAATTTTGATGGGGATTACATTGAATCTGTAGATTGCTTTTGGCAAGATGGCCATTTTTACTATATTAGTCCAGCCAATCCATACACATGAGGATCTTTCCATTTCTGATATCTTCTTTAATTTCTTTCTTCAGGGACTTGAAGTTCTTCTCATACAGATCTTTCACTTGCTTGGTTAGAGTCACACTAAAGTATTTTATATTATTTGTGACTTGTGAAAGGCATTGCTTCTCTACTTTCTTTTCCAGTCTGTTTATCCTTTGAATATAGGACGGCTACTGATTTGTTTGAGTTAGTTTTATAGCTGGTCAATTTGCTGAAGTTCTTTATCAGTTGTAAGAGTTCTTTGGTGGAGTTTTTGGTGTCACTTAAGTATACTATCTTATTATCTAAAAATAGTGATATTTTGAGTTCTTCCTTTTCTAATTTGTATCCCTTTGACATCCTTTTGTTGTCTAATTGTTCTGGCTAGGACATTGAGAACTATATTGGATAGGTAGGGAGAGAGTTGGCATCCTTGTCTAGTCCCTGATTTTAGTGGGATTGCTTCAAGTTTCTCTCCATTTAGTTTGATATTGGCTACTGGTTTTCTGTATATTGCTTTTACTATATTTAATTATGGGCCTTGAATTCCTGATATTTCCAAGCCTTTTATCATGAAGAGGTGTTGAATTTTGTCAAATGCTTGCTCGGCATCTAATGAGATGATCATGTGGCTTTTTTTTTTTTTTTTTGAGTTTGTTTACACAGTGCATTTAGGTTGATGCATTTCCATATATTGAACTATTTATGCATGCCCAGGATGAATCCTATTTGATCATGATGGCTGATTGTTATGATGTGTTCTTAGATTCGGTTTATGAGAATTTTATTGGATATTTTTGCATTGATATTCATAAAGGAAATTGGTCTGAAGTTATCTTTCTTTGTTGGGTCTTTTTGTAGTTTAGGTATAAGCGTAATTGTGGCTTCATAATCAAATTCTGTAGTGTTTGTTCTGTTTCTATTTTGTGGAATAGTTTGAAGAGTGTTGGGATTAGGTCTTCTTTGAAGACCTAATAGAATTGTGCACTAAACCCATCTGGTCCTGGGCTTTTATGGGTTGGGAGACTTTTAAAGAATGCTGCTATTTCTTTAGGGGATATGAGACAGGTTATATTGTTTATCTGATCCTGATTTAACTCTTGTACCTGCCTAGAGCATTGTCCATTTCATCCAGATTTTCCAGTTTTGTTGGTTATAGGTTTTTATAGTAGAATATGAAGATTTTTTTAAACTTTCTTCCATTTCTCTTTTTATATCTCCCTTTCCATTTCTGATTTTGTTAATTTGAATACCGACTCTGTCCTCTCTGGTTAATCTGGCTAATCTTGCTGCTATTTTCTCAAAGAACCAGCTCCTGGTTTTATTGATTCTTTGTATAGTTCTTTTTGTTTCTACTTGGTTGATTTCAGCCCTACATTTGATTATTTCCTGACATCTACTCCTCTTGGGTATATTTGATTATTTTTGTTCACTTTTTCAGGTGTGCTGTCAAGCTGCTCATGTATGATCTATCCAGTTTCTTTTTGGAGGCACTGAGAGCTATGATTTTTTCCTCTTAGCACTTCATTCATTGTGTTCCAAATGTTTTCAAATGTTGTGCCTTCATTTTCATTAAATTCTAATAAGTTTTTAATTTCTTTCTTTATTTCTTCCTTGTCAATGTTATCATTAAGTAGAACATTGTTCACCTTCCATGTATTAGTTTTGTTATTATTGAAGACCAGTATTATTCCATGGTGATCTGATAGGATGTATGATATTATTTCAATCTTCTTGTATCTATTTACACATATTTTGTAACCAATTACATGGTTGTTTAGGAGAAGGTTCCATGACATGCTGAGAAGAAAGTATATTCTTTTGTTTTAGGATAAAATGTTCTATAGATATCTGTTAAATCCATTTGTTTCATAGCTTCTGTTAGTTTCATTGTGTCTCTGTTAATTTCTGTTTCCAGGATCTGTCCATTGATGAGAGTGGTGTGTTGAAGTCTTCCACTATTATTGTCTGAGGTGTATTGTATGCTTTGAGTTTTAATAAAGTCTTTATATGAATGTGGTTGCTTTTGCATTTTTAGCATAGATGTTCAAAATTGGACTTCATCTTGATAGTTTTTTTCTTTGATGAGTATGAAATGTCCTTTATTAACTTTTTCAATAACTTCTGGTTGAAAGTCGATTTTATTCAATATTCGAATGGTTACTCCAGTTTGTTTCTTGGGACCATTTGCTTGGAAAATTTTTTCCAGCCTTTTACTCTGAGGTAGTGTCTGTCTTTGTCAATGATGTGTATTTCCTGGATACAGGAAAATGCTGGGCCCTGTTTACTTATCCAGTCTGTTAATATATGTCTTTTAATTGGAAAATTTGTGTTCATTGATGTTAAGAGATATGATGGAAATTTCATTGTTGCTTCCTGTTATTTTTGTTGTTGGGGGTGGAATTATGTTTGTGTGGGTATTGTCTTTTGAGTTTTTTGAAAGAAGATTACTTTCTTGGTTTTTCTAGGGTGTGGTTTCCCTTCTTTTGTTTGAGTTTTCAAACTATTATCCTTTGTAGGGCTGGATTTATGGAAAGATATTGTGTAAATTTACGTTTGTTGTGGAATATCTTGTTTTCTCCGTCTATGGTAATTGAGAGTTTTGTTGGGTGTTGTAGTCTAGGCTGGCATTTATGTTCACTTAGGATCTGTATAATATCTGCCCAAGATTTTCTGGCTTTCATAATCTTTGGTAAGAAGTCTGGTGTAATTCTGATAGGTCTGCCTTTAAATGTTACTTGACACTTGACCTCTTTCCCTTACTGTGTGGGGAGCGGGTATGGCGGCAGTTCCAAAGGCGCCAGGGACTGCAGCTAAGTCTTATGACTTGCACCTGACTTCCTCATATACACCACAAACATCATGAGAGCTGTGCAGGCGTACCAGGTTACTGGCGAAGCCATTTTGGTGGAGATATGCCCCTGCTGCCCTGATTAGCTGAAGCTGCGTACCTGGTGAGGTGATGTGGCCTGCTGTGAGTGGATGGGAACTGATAGTATATAAGAGTGAGAGACCAGGGCTCGGAGTCTTTTGCCTACACAGTCAATGCGCAGCCCAATAAATGTGTGCAGAAGGATCTTTCTTGCTGGCGAGTCAGGCGTCCCACATTACTGCTTAAATATTCTTTCCTTATTTAATGCATTTGGAGTTTTGATGATTATGAGAGGATTTTTTTTTTCTGGTCCAGTCTATTTGGAAGTCTGCAGGCTTCTTTTATGTTTATGAGCATCTCTTTCTTTAGATTAGGGAAGTTTTCTTCTATAATTTTGTTGAAGATATTTACTGGCCCTTTAAGTTGGAAATCTTCACTCTCTTCTATACTATTATCCTTAGGTTTAGTCTTCTCATTGTGTCTTGGATTTCCTGGGTGTTTTGGGTTAGGATTTTTTTGCATTTTGCATTTTCTTTGATCATTGTGTCAATGTTTTCTATGGTATCTTCTGCCCCTGGGATCCTCTCTTCTATTTCTAGTATTTTGTTGGTTATGCTTGCATCTATCTAGGTTTTCTATCTCCAGAGTTGTCTCCCTTTTTGATTTTTGTTGTTGTTGTTGTTGAAAATATTTAAAAAGAAGAGCCAAATTCCCACACTCTATCCAACTCTCTGCCTGCTAACTCTCTGGTAGGGGCCAGAGTTCCCAAGTTCCTTTTGCTGCCATGCCAGCCTGACACGAGGATCATCCACCCCATGGTCAGCTTCCACAACACCAGCAACCTGGAGTAGAAACAAAACTCTAGAATTCAGATTTATATAATAATAAATTCTCAATTGACAAGATGCAATAAAATAATTTCATAACCAATTGGTAATGATAAAAGCTATGTACCTAGATTAGACAAATTATTATAATTATTCTATCCTTTTTGATATCATAACTAACTGTGGCTATTTAAAACCATGCAGGATCAGGATCTTCTTCCTGTCTGACTGCCTCCATCTTGGCTTCTCCTCTTCCCTCTTTTGAATCACTCTCTGTCTCTGGAACTCTTCACTCCTCCTCTGTTTTCTCTGTCCGATCACATGCCTCCTTCTGCACTAATATTTTAATGTATTTGGACAAGGAAAATCCTGCCACACTTCTTTATTGTTTCTATTTCAATTTTTAGATCCTGAGTGGTTTTGTTCAATTCCTTCACCTGTTTGTGTTTGTGTGTTTGTGTTTTCCAGTAATTCTTTAAGGGATTTTTGTGTTTCTTCTTTAAGGGCTTCTACCTGTGTTCTTATATTTCTTCAAGGGAGTTACTTATGCCCTTCTTTAAGTCCTCTATCATCACTATGAGAAGTGATTTTAAATTTGAATCTTGCTTTTCCAGTGTGGCAAGAAATCTAGGACTTGCTGTGGTGGGAGAACTGGGTTTTGATGATGTCAAGTAGTGTTGGGTTCTGTTGCTTATGTTCTTGACCTTGCCCCTTGCTATCTGGTTATCTTTTGTGCTACTTGCCCTTGCTGTCTCTGTCTGGAGCCTGTCCATCCTGTCATCCTATTTGTGTCAGAACTCCTCAGATTCCATTGTCTCTTTGATCATGTGATTCTGTGATCCTGAGATCCTGGGGTGGCAGAGCTCCTGGGAATCAAGGTATCATTGGGGACCTGAAATCCTGGTGTGAACAAGCTCCTGAGATCCTGTTTTGTCAGTGCTCCTGGGAGTCAAGCTTTCTCTTTGTGTTGCAGGAGTGGGTGGGTTGCCTTAGCCATGGGTTTGCTCTGGGCACAGGTACAAGCTGGATAGAAGCCATACCTTTGACTGGGCTGGTGTTTGTTTTTCTCTGGTCACCTGTTGGGGTCCCAGTTACACTGTATGTTGGGAATGATGTGGCCTCAGCTGTCATACTGAGTGTGTCAGAGCTCCAGTGCTCCCCTGTGTTTCCAATCTCCTGGAAGACAAGTTTTTCTGTGATGCTGTGATCAGTGATCCTATGATCCTGTGATCCTGGGCATTTCAGAGCACCTTGGAGTTGGGCTCTCTCTGGGTATTTGAGTGGATGCAGAGCTAGCACTCCAGGTCTGTAACAGGTGCAGGTTCACATGGGAAGAAATCTATGCCACTGGCTGTGTGCAGGTTCCAGCATTCATAGATCCTGGGGGCACTCAGTTACTCTGAGTGTTTGGTCCAATGTTGTAGCTGCTCCTGTGATCCTGGGCATGTTAGTGTACCTGGAAGTTGATCTTCCTCTGGATGTTATTGGGCTGGTGTCAGAGCCAGCACCCAAGATCTGCTAAGGGCACAAGTTTCAGATAGGAATGGCCTCTCCCATTATATTTATAATATTGGTTTAACATCATATTCTTGGGATTTGGTTTTGTTAAGATATCTATGGCTTGATGTAGAGGGATAGCTGTGCTTTGAAGGTGTTATATTGACCTTTCTTCCTTTGATTGTGTGCTTTTGAGGGCCTTTAGCCTTTTGGTGCCTGGATGTTCTTTTTGTAGTAGGTATGGTGTGAACCCTGATGATCTTGGTATGAAAGGCCTCTGAAGAGAATCCATGGGCTGTATGGTATGAGACCTGCAGTATGTTCTTCTTCTATATATACCTTCTGTATATATACCTACAGTATATACCTTCTGTATTGTTCAGAAGCCTAAGATGTGATGAAAGTGGGCAGAGAGGTGCCCAGAGAGTATAGTTCCCCTGAAAGTAGTAGGGCCAGAGAACAGGTTACTCAGAGCAGCATGGTCTGCCCTGAAAGCAGGGAAGATAGTTGGGGATTGGAAGCTAACCTGTATGGTTCAGGGGCCTGATGGTGGTAAGAGGAGAGGCATCAGGAAAATTAAGGTAACTGTGAGACAGCAGGCTGCTAAGGGAAGTTTAGCTTGTCTCAGAAGTATCAGTCAACAGGGAAAGTTCATGGGAGAAGGTGGTGCTCTTTATATATTTCAGGAGTCTCTGGTTTGTTGTAGGTGTAGGTTGAAACAGCAGAAGAATGAAGGTCCCCCTGGGATAGTAGGCTGTTCAGAGAAACTTGGCTTGACTAAACAGGCTCAGGCAACAAAGCAAATGGATGGGGAAATGGAATCTTACCTGCATTCTTCTGGAGTCTGGTAAAGGTTGAAGAGCAGTGGTGGAAGAATGGAGTTCCTACTAGGATTGCATTGGGCTTAAGGCAGCTTGACTTGGGTGAGAGTTTAAAATTATTCTTAATTGAATAAGGAGGAGCCAGTGTCAAGTTATGATCAGATCAAAGAACAACTAACATATGTCACTGTAAAGAGCTTAGTTTCCAACACCAGAAACCTATTCATTATCTTTTGGTATTTATATAGCATGAGCAGTTCGATATCTCCAGCTCTGTCATTCACAGCACACAAAGTTTTGTGTCTTGTACGAAGCCTTTGTGTTCACCACATGGTCCTGGCATATCCTATATTTTGGGTTAAACACTGCAACTGGGTGAGCCTTGACCTTACCAACAGACTCTTCTGTCCTCATATCAGGGACTCTGACTCTGTCAAATGCTGCCAAGCCTAAGCTACTCTTCTTCATCCCTAAAGTCCTGATGCTTTCATGTCATTTAAAGCAGAAGCACAGAAAAGGCTGTTATAGTTTTTCAAGTTCTTCTAGCTTCAAATTCAACATTGTCCCCCTGTCACAAATAGACTATCCCTTTTGTTTTCTGACCCTGAGAAAATGTTTCTCAGAAGACAGTATCTTTCTGGGATAGATCTCTTATTTGTTACTTATGATTTTTTGGTACCAATTGACCAACATTCAGTATTCCAGTGCAGCACAGGCTTCAAATTCAGAGTTGCTTAACTCAAAGGCAGCACACAAATAGACCTCCAGTGATTCTCAAGCTTGGTCTCAAACCCTTTGGAAGTTGAAAGACCCTTTCACAAGGGTAACCAAAGACCACGAGACAAGACAGAATATGGTCATATCTGTCAGAGCAAGCCTCCCACTTCCAATAACATGCTTGCTTTAGTTTGATTTTTGTTGAGAGTAAAAAGGTCTCTAGAATTCTGGAAGTTTCAGTACAACATTAAGGGATGCTAGTCCTGAAACAGAAGTGTCTTTGCAGGAATAAAAGCTGATACTATGGAGGAAGACACCTTAGTGGCTTGTTCCCTGGGTCACAATCAATTACCATTTTTATACAGTCAAGGACCACATACCATTGCCTAGTCCCATGTATCATTTATGAATTTTATAAATGCACTACAGACATATTTCTATTTTAATTAATTCCATCAGACTCTCTTTTCTTAGATGTATTTATTTGACAGTCAACATTAGTCATGAAAAATTTCAATCAAATCCTTATTCTTTATACAGACTAATCTTTTGAAATAACGAATAGGGGATTAGCTCTACATTTATTCCGTTAAATAGACAGCTTTTTTTTTTTTAAATCTACCAATGAAAACATAAGTAAAAACTAAAGGCTATTGAATAACTAACAATATAAGAATATTTCTATAAAAATATGTGCTCACATTTTAAATATTCTGATGAAATATAGGTGTCCCTTAGGGGAAGAGGGAATTTGTATGGCCATAAGAGTCACAATAATAAATAACTTTATGATTTACAAATGGAATATATTTATAGATTTCACATACAAGTTTAGATGATTCTTAAACTGAATGATGTTTTTAAAAGTATGTGAATCACTGAGTTACTTGGGTACATGGAATGAGAAACATACCACATAATTTTCCAGTGTGTGAAATTCTTGTATATACTTACTTTAGAATTTCTGAAAAATTATTCATGCATGGAAATATCTTTGATAAAAACAGCAACATAGATTAGAGATTCTATGATCCAATATGATTATATAGACAAGTATGAATGTGTATGTTGCGTACGTGTGTTTATGTGTGTATGTTTGTGTGAGTGTGTATAATGTTTCATTGGTTTAATTTTTTTATGCTGTTTGTCTCTGTGGTGTCATCTGTTTCTTTTCTTTTAATTGGGTATTTATTTCATTAACATTTCCAATGCTATCCCAAAAGTACCCCACATTCCTCTGTTGAGGGGTATCTGGGTTCTTTCCAGCTTCTGGCTATTATAAATAAGGCTGCTATGAACATAGTGGAGCATGTGTCCTTATTACCGGTTGGGACATCTTCTGGATATATGCCCAGGAAAGGTATTGCTGGATCCTCTGGTAGTACTATGTCCAATTTTCTGAGGAACCGCCAGACTGATTTCCAGAGTGGTTGTACAAGCTTGCAATCCCACCAACAATGGAGGAGTGTTCCTCTTTCTCCACATCCTCCCCAGCATCTGCTGTCACCTGAGTTTTTGATCTTAGCCATTCTGACTGGTGTGAGGTGGAATCACAGGGTTGTTTTGATTTGCATTTCCCTGATGATTAAAGATGTTGAACATTTTTTCAGGTGCTTCTCTGCCATTCGGTATTCCTCAGGTGAGAATTCTTTGTTCAGTTCTGAGTCCCATTTTTAATGGGGTTATTTGACTTTCTGGAGTCCACCTTCTTGAGTTCTTTATATATATTGGATATTAGTCCCTTATCTGATTTAGGATAGGTAAAGATCCTTTCCCAATCTGTTGGTGGATTTTTTGTCTTATTGATGGTGTCTTTTGCCTTGCAGAAACTTTGCAGTTTCATGAGGTCCCACTTGTCAATTCTCGATCTTACAGCACAAGCCATTGCTATTCTATTCAAGAATTTTTCCCCTAAGCCCATATCTTCAAGGCTTTTCCCCACTTTCTCCTCTATAAGTTTCAGTGTCTCTGGTTTTATGTGAAGTTCCTTGATCCACTTAGACTTGACCTTAGTATAAGGAGATAGGAATGGATCGATTCGCATTCTTCTACATGATAACAACCAGTTTTGCCAGCACCATTTGTTGAAAACGCTGTCTTTCTTCCACTGGATGGTTTTAGCTCCCTTGTCGAAGATCAAGTGACCATAGGTGTGTGGATTCATTTCTGGGTCGTCAATTATATTCCATTGGTCTATTTGTCTGTCACTATACCAGTACCACGCAGTTTTTATCACAATTGCTCTGTAGTAAAGCTTTAGGTCCGGCATGGTGATTCCACCAGAGGTTCTTTTATCCTTGAGAAGAGTTTTTGCTATTCTAGGTTTTTTTGTTATTCCAGATGAATTTGCATATTGCACTTTCTAATTCGTTGAAGAATTGAGTTGGAATTTTGATGGGGATTGCATTGAATCTGTAGATTGCTTTTGGCAAGATAGCCATTTTTACAATGTTGATCCTGCCAATCCATGAGCATGGGAGATCTTTCCATCTTCTGAGATCTTCTATAATTTCTTTCTTCAGAGACTTGAAGTTTTTATTATACAGATCTTTCACTTCCTTAGTTAGAGTCACGCCAAGATATTTTATATTATTTGTGACTATTGAGAAGGGTGTTGTTTCCCTAATTTCTTTCTCAGCCTGTTTATTCTTTGTGTAGAGAAAGGCCATTGATTTGTTTGAGTTAATTTTATATCCAGCTACTTCACCGAAGCTGTTTATCAGGTTTAGGAGTTCTCTGGTGGAATTTTTAGGGTCACTTATATATACTATCATATCATCTGCAAAAAGTGATATTTTGACTTCATCTTTTCCAATTTGTATCCCTTTGATCTCCTTTTGTTGTCGAATTGCTCTGGCTAGGACTTCAAGTACAATGTTGAATAGGTATTGAGAAAGTGGACAGCCTTGTCTAGTCCCTGATTTTAGAGGGATTGCTTCAAGCTTCTCGCCATTTACTTTGATGTTGGCTACTGGTTTGCAATAGATTGCTTTTATCATGTTTAGGTATGGGCCTTGAATTCCTGATCTTTCCAAGACTTTTATCATGAATGGGTGTTGGATCTTGTCAAATGCTTTTTCTGCATCTAAGGAGATGACCATGTGGTTTTTGTTTTGAGTTTGTTTATATAATGGATTACGTTGATGGATTTCCATATATTGAACCATCCCTGCATCCCTGGGATGAAACCTACTTGGTCAGGATGAATGATTGTTTTGATGTGTTCTTGGATTCGGTTAGCAAGAACTTTATTGAGGATTTTTGCATCAATATTCATAAGGGATATTGGTCTGAAGTTTTCTATCTTTGTTGGGTCTTTTTGGGGTTTAGGTATCAGAGTAATTGTGGCTTCATAGAATGAGTTGGGTAGAGTACCTTCTGTTTCTATTTTGTGGAATAGTTTGTGAAGAACTGGGATTAGATCTTCTTTGAAGGTCTGATAGAACTCTGCACTAAACCCTTTCTGGTCCTGGGCTTTTTTTGGTTGGGAGACTATTAATGACTGCTTCTATTTCTTTGGGGGATATAGGGCTGTTTAGATCATTAACCTGATCTTGATTCAACTTTGGTACCTGGAATTTGTCTAGGAACTTCTCCATTTTATCCAGGTTCTCCAGTTTTGTTGAATATAGCCTTTGGTAGAAGGATCTGATGGTGTTTTGGATGTCTTCAGGATCTGTTGTTATGTCTCCTTTTTCATTTCTGATTTTGTTAATTAGAATGCTTTCCCTGTGCCCTCTAGTGAGTTTGGCTAAGGGTTTATCTATCTTGTTGATTTTCTCAAAGAACCAGCTCCTTGATTGGTTGATTCTTTGAGTAGTTCTTCTTGTTTCCACTTGGTTGATTTCGCCCCTGAGTTTGATTATTTCCTGCTGTCTACTCCTCATGGGTAAATTTGCTTCCTTTTGTTCTAGTGCTTTTAGGTGTGTTGTCAAGCTGCTAATGTGTGCTCTCTCTAGTTTCTTTTTGGAGGCACTCAGAGCTATGAGTTTTCCTCTTAGAAATGCTTTCATTACGTCCCATAAGTTTGGGTATGTTGTGGCTTCATTTTCATTGAACTCTAAAAAGTCCTTAATTTCTTTCTTTATTCCGTCCTTGACCAAAGTATCATTGAGAAGAGTGTTGTTCAGTTTCTACGTGAATGTTGGCTTTCTATTATTTATTTTGTTATTGAAGATCATCCTTAGTCCATGGTGATCTGATAGGATGCATGGGACAATTTCAATATTTTTGTATCTGTTGAGGCCTGTTTTGTGACCAATTATGTGGTCAGTTTTTGAGAAGGTACCATGAGGTGCTGAGAAGAAGGTATATCCTTTTGTTTTAGGATAGAATGTTCTGTACATATCTGCCAGATCCATTTGATTCATAACTTCTGTTAGTTTCACTGTGTCCCTGTTTAGTTTCTGTTTCCATGATCTGTCTATTGGTGAAAGTGGTGTGTTGAAGTCTCCCACTATTATTGTATGAGGTGCAATGTGTGCTTTGAGATTTACTTAAGTTTCTTTAATGAATGTGGCTGCCTTTTTATTTGGAGCATAGATATTCAGGATTGATAGTTGCTCTTGGAGGATTTTTCCTTTGATGAGTATGAAGTGCCCCTCCCTGTCTTTTATGATGACTTTGGGTTGGAAGTCAATCTTATCAGATATTAGAATGGCTACTCCAGCTTGTTTCTTCCTACCATTTGCTTGGAAAATTGTTTTCCAGCCTTTCATTCTGAGGTAGTGTCTATCTTTTTCTCTGAGATGAGTTTCCTGTAAGCAGCAAAATGTTGGGTCTTGTTTGTGTAGCCAGTTTGTTAGTCTATGTCTTTTTATCGGGGAGTTGAGCCCATTGATATTAAGAGATATTAAGGAAAAGCAATTGTTTTTTCCTGTTATTTTTGTTGTTAAATTTGGCATTCTGTTCTTGTGGCTGTCTTCTTTTAGGTTTGTTGAGGGATTACCTTCTTGTTGTTTCTAGGGCGTGGTTCCCGTCCTTGTATTGGTTTTTTTCTGTTATTATCCTTTGAAGGGCTGGATTCCTGGAGAGATAATATGTGAATTTGGTTTTGTCGTGGAATACTTTGGTTTCTCCATCTATGTTAATTGAGAGTTTGGCTGGGTATAGTAGCCTGGGCTGGAATTTGTGTTCTTTTAGTGTCTGTATAACATCTGTCCAGGATCTTCTGGCTTTCATAGTCTCTGGTGAAAAATCCGGTGTAATTCTGATAGGCTTGCCTTTATTTGTTACTTGGCCTTTTTCTCTTACTGCTTTTAGTATTCTATCTTTATTTAGTGCATTTGTTGTTCTGATTATTATGTGTTGGTAGGTATTTCTTTTCTGGTCCAGTCTATTTGGAGTTCTGTAGGCTTCTTGTATGTTCATGGGCATCTCTTTCTTTAGATTTGGGAAGTTTTCTTCTATAAGTTTGTTGAAGATATTTGCTGGTCCTTTGATTTGAAATCTTCATTCTCATCCACTCCTATTATCCGTAGGTTTGGTCTTCTCATTGTGTCCTGTATTTCTTGATGTTTTGAATTAGGATCTTTTTGCGTTTTACATTTTCCTTGATTGTTGTGCTGATGTTCTCTATGGAATCTTCTGCACCTGAGATTCTCTCTTCCATCTCTTGTATTCTGTTGCTCATGCTCATATCTATGGTTCCAGATTTCTTTCCTAGGGTTTCTATCTCCAGTGTTGCCTCATTTTGGGTTTTCTTAATTGTGTCTACTTCCCTTTTTAGATCTAGTATGGTTTTGTTCATTTCCCTCATCTGTTTGGATGTGTTTTCCTGTTTTTCTTTAAGGACTTCTACCTGTTTGATTGTATTATCCTGTTTTTCTTTTAGGACTTCTACCTGTTTGATTGTGTTATCCTGTTTTTCTTTAAGGACTTGTAACTCTTTAGGCATATTCTCCTGTAATTCTTTAAGTGAGTTATTAAAGTCCTTCTTGATGTCCTCTACCATCATCATGAGATATGCTTTTAGATCCGTGTCTAGCTTTTCCGGTGTGTTGGGGTGCCCTGGACTGGGTGAAGTGGGAGTGCTGGGTTCTGATGATGGTGAGTGGTCTTGGTTTCTGTTAGTAAGATTATTACGTTTACCTTTCGCCATCTGGTAATCTGTGGGATTAGTTGTTATCGTTGTCACTGTTTAAATATTGGAGCAGACTCTGTGTTCCACTCACCAGAAGACTCAAAATCCTGTGGTGGGTGTCGTGGGTACCTGGCGAGTGTCAGCTGACCCTGCGCTCTAGCTACTACAGTGCTGGTCAGACTGGATGAGGCTTGTGGCCCTACTCAGGCCGGATTTCAGCCTCCCCAACCAAAGCAGTCTCAGTTCCCGCGCGATTGGACTGGAGCAGAAGCTGTGTTCCACTCACCAGAAGTCTCAAGATCCTGTGGCGGGTGTCGTGCGTAGCTGGCGGGTGTCAGCCGACCCTGCGCTCTAGCTACCCTGGTGCTGGTCAGGCTGGTTTTCTGCTTCCCTAACTAATGCAGTCTCAGGCCCCGCATGCAATTGGATTGGAGCAGAAGCTGTGTTCCACTCACCAGAAATCTTAAGATCCTGTGGTGGGTGTTGTGGGTAGCTGGCGAGTGTCAGCCGACCCTGTGCCCTAGCTACCCTGGTGCTGGTCTGACCAGATGAGGCTTGTGGCCCTACTCAGGCCGGATTTCTGCCTCCCCAACCAAAGCAGTCTCAGTTCCCGCGTGATTGGACTGGAGCAGAAGCTGTGTTCCACTCACCAGAAGTCTTAAGATCCTGTGGCCGGTGTTGTGGGTAGCTGGCAAGTGTCAGCTGACCCTGTGCCCTAGCTACCCAGGTGCCGGAAGAGGCTTGTGGCCCTACTCAGGCCGGATTTCTCTCACCTGAATTTTTGATCTTAGCCATTCTGACTGGTGTGAGGTGGAATCTTGGGGTTGTTTTGATTTGCATTTCCCTGATGATTAAGGATGCTGAACAATTTTTCAGGTGCTTCTCAGCAATTCAGTATTCCTCGGGTTAGAATTCTTTGTTTAGCTCTGAGTCCCATTTTTTAATGGGGTTATTTGATTTTCTGGAGTCCACCTTCTTGAATTCTTTATATATATTGGATATTAGTCCCCTACCTGATTTAGGGTAGGTAAAGATCCTTTCCCAATCTGTTGATGGTCTTCTTGTCTTATTGACGGTGTCTTTTGCCTTGCAGAAGCTTTGCAACTTTATGAGGTCCCATTTGTCAATTCACCATCTTACAGCACAAACCATTGTTGTTCTATTCAGGAATTTTTCCCCTGTACCCATATATCGAGGCTTTTCCCTACTTTCTCCTCTATAAGTTTCAGTGTCTCTGGTTTTATGTGGAGTTCCTTAATCCACTTAGATTTGACTTTAGTACAAGGAGATAGAAATGAATCTTTTAGCATTCTTCTACATGATAACTTCCATTTGTGCCAGTGCCATTTGTTGAAAATGCTATCTTTTTTCCACTGGATGGTTTTAGCTCCCTTGTTAAAGATCAAGTGACCATAGGTGTGTGGGTTCATCTCTGGGTCTTCAATTATATTCCATTGGTCTACTTGTCTGTTGCTATACCAGTACCATGCAGTTTTTATCACAATTGCTCTGTAGTACATCTTTAGGTCAGGCATGGTGATTCCACCAAAGGTTCTTTTATCCTTGAGAAGAGGTTTTGCTATCCTAGTTGTTTTGTTATTCCAGATGAATCTGCCGATTGCCCTTTATAATTCGTTGAAGAATTGAGTTGGAATTTTGATGGGGATTGCATTGAATCTATAGATTGCTTTTGGCAAGATAGCCATTTTTACTATATTGATTCTGCGAATCCATGAGCATGGGAGTTCTTTCCATCTTCTGAGATCTTCTTTAATTTCTTTCTTCAGAGACTTGAAGTTCTTATCATACACATCTTTCACTTCCATAGTTAGAGTCATGCCAAGGTATTTTATATTATTTGTGACTTTTGAGAAGGCTGTTGTTTCCCTAATTTCTTTCTCAGCCTGTTTATCCTTTGTGTACAGAAAGGCAATTGACTTGTTTGAGTTAATTTTATATCCAGCTACTTCACTAAAGCTGTTTATCAGTCTTAGGATTTCTCTGGTGGAATTTTTAGGGTCACTTATATATACTATCATATCATCTGCAAAAAGTGATATTTTGACTTCTTCCTTTCTAATTTTTATCCCCTTGATCTCCTTTTGTTGTCTAATTGCTCTGGCTAGGACTTCAAGTACAATGTTGAATAGGTAGTGAGAGAGTGGGCAGCCTTGTCTAGTCTCTGATTTTAGTCGGATTGCTGCCAGCTTCTCACCATTTACTTTGATGTTGGCTACTGGTTTCCTGTAGATTGCTTTTATCATGTTTAGGTATGGGCCTTGAATTCCTGATCTTTCCAAGACTTTTATCATGAATGGATGTTAGATTTTGTTAAATGCTTTCTCTGCATCTAAGGAGATGATCATGTGTTTTTTGTCTTTGAGTTTGTTTATATACCAGAATATGTTGATGGATTTCCGTATATTGAACTATCCCTGCATTCCTGGGATGAAACCTACTTGGTCAGGATGGATTATTGTTTTGATGTGTTTTTGGAATCAGTTAGCGGGAACTTTATTGAGGATTTTTGCATCGATATTCATAAAGGAAATTGATCTGAAGTTCTCTATCTTTGTTGGGTCTTTCTGTCGTTTAGTTATCAGAGTAATTGTGGCTTCATAGAATGAGTTGGGTAGAGTATCTTCTGTTTATATTTTGTGGAGTAGTTTGTAAAGAACTGGGATTAGATCTTCTTTGAAGGTCTGATAGAACTCTGCACTAAACCCATCTGGTCCTGGGCTTTTTTTGGTTGGGAGACTATTAATGACTGCTTCTATTTCTTTAGGGGATATAGGACTGTTGTGTGGTGGCACATGCCAGTAGGATTTGCTGAAGGAGGCAGAGGCAGGATGATCACAAGTTCGAGGCCAACCTGGGCTACAGCATTGGTTTATTTGTATGGTTATATTTTTAAAAATTACACAATTCCAGAAAACCATAAAAATTTTATTTCTAGCATACCTGAATTTCCAAAACCAAAAATAGTATTATTAGACCATTGTCTAATTGTCAGAAATCTGTTCTTATTCAGAAGGCTTTGTGAGGCAAATATTACCTGATAATCTTTCATTTTTTTCTCTGCTCCAGTGGCCATATTGACTTTCGATGTTTGCATTGAATATTCATATACTAGTTTAGACATATTATCCGTGACAAACTTCCCATATCTGGAATGTTAATTTAAACCATACATAAAATTATACATATGTATTATACTGAAGAGGATCTAATGCCCTGGAGTATTCATTCTTTAGCCAATTATATTCATGGACACTGAAAGAATTTTATGGTTATTAAAATTCCTCATTGAACTAGTTCATGATATTTAATATGTGCTTATTCATCATATTTCTAATCTTCAGAAGATCTTGGTGCTCTTGGCATTATGGAAGCGAAGGGAGCTGCAAAAGAGAAAGTTTTGTGAACATCAACTAACTCTGCCTATGCCTATCACTGCTAGATACAAGGGTAGAATCCCCTTCTACCTGAGATATGAATAAGCACTGCAGTAGAAAATGTCTTTTCTATCCCCGATGTCCTTTTCACTGACTTTAAAGGAAATCAGCTAGTACTGTGATGTACACACAGATCACAGAATATACAGTCAACCCTCCCTTCAGTTAAAATAATAAGTTCTCCCTATGATTATACTTTCAAAAAGTTTCTATAATATTTATTAAGATAAAAATATTTCATGTGTCAAAGTTTTTGTTGGAAACAAGAATAATATATTAGGAATGACAAGAGATCAACAAGCTGCACTTATCCATCTGTCTATGTATGTATGTATGTATGTATGTATGTATGTATGTATGTATGTATCTATCTATCTATCTATCTATCTATCTATCTATCTATCTATCTATCTATCCATCCATCTATCTATCTGTGTTGGTGACTAGGATTTTATTTTATATATTATATATTAAATATATATTATATATTAATAATACACTTGATATTATTTATTATATGTTACATATAATTTTATAGCATATATAATTAAATATTAGTCACATTTTTTAGTAACATTCAAGTGTAAATGAAAATTTTTTAGCACACAGTAAGTAGTGTTTTAAAATATAAGAAAAAGAAGAAAATAAGCTAACTGGGTTCAAATAATTATTTTATAACTATGCATAAACTATAGTATCTACAAGTGGTTAAAATAAACAGACAATGGAAACAAAAACAACAAAGTCCAACCTGTTTTGAAGTCCCCTGATTTGAAGTCTGTGAATACTTTATTTAAGAATGGTGGGAAGGGCAGTAACAGAAATGGTGTGTTGAGGAAATAACTATTGTAGCTTTAAGCAGCTTGTAAATTTTATAATAGATGCTTCACAGATCATTTGTAAATCTCCAAAAAGCAGTGTCATCTTATGTTTTAAAACTAATATAAATATCACTACCTGGGAACAAAGTGCTCTACATGTAAGCATTACATTTCAGATTCAAGCTTTAAAGTTCTGTTATCTGTACATTTACAACCATTAATTAGACAAAATGAATTCATTCTTTTTTCAAACACATATTGAAACCCACACAATAATAGTGGGAAACTTCCATAACCATATCTCAGCAAAGCACAGGTAACAAAATGTAAATTAAACATGAAATACATCCTCTAACAAAATCCCCAAAGAAGCCAGGTGGCTTTGGCACATGCCTTTAATCCCAGCACCTGGGAGGCAGAGGCAGGTGGATTTCTGAGTTTGAGGCCAGCCTGATCTTCAGAGTGAGTTCCAGGACAGCCAGGGCTCTACAAAGAAATAGAGTAAAGGGATGATTCATTATACAAAACCCATCAATGTAATCTAATATGTAAATAAACACAAAGGAAAAATATCACATGATCAACTGACTACATGTTGAAAAAGCCTTTGACAAAATCCAATATTCCTTCGTGTTCAAAGGCTTAGGAAGATCAGAAATTCAAGCACATACTTAAAGCTCTCATCTATGCTTCCTGATTTCTTTTTTAGGGTTTCTATCTCCAGAGTTGTCTCCCCTTGGGTTTTATTCATTATTTCTAATTCCATTTTTAGGTTTTGACTGGTTTTGTTCAATTCCATCACCTGTTTGGTTGCGTTTTCCTGTAATTCTTTGAGGGATTCTTGTGCTTCCTCTTTAAGGACTTCTACCATTAGCAGTGTTCTCCTGGATTTCTTTAAGTGAGTTATTAATGCCCTTCTTCAAATCCTCTACCAACATCATCAGATATGATTTTAAATCTGAATCTTGCTTTTTGGGTGTGATGGGGTATTCAGGACTCACTGTGTTGGGCACACTGGGTTCTAACGGTGCCGAGTATTCTTGGTTTCTGTTAGTAAGATTCTTACATTTGCCTTTCACCATCTGGTAAACTCTCGTGTCAGATATTCTAGCTGTCTCTGGCTGAAGCATGTTCCTCCTGTGATTCTGTTAGCCTCTCTCAGCACTCTTGGGAGTCTAACTCTCTCTTGAGTCCAAGTGGTCAGTGCTTTCTCTGAAGGCAAGCACTCCTGTTGCAGGGAAGATGCCTAGGATTCTGGGTCTCAGCTATGCCTCCTGGCTGAGAATGAATACCAAAAGGTACCCTGTCCAAGAAGCTCTGTTGCTTCTGCCACTCATGTGCTCTCCTGTGTAGACTGGTCTCAGTGATCCCAAGATCCTGGGTGTGCTAGGTCCCGCTGGGTTCGTGCCCATAGGGCTAGAGCAAGTGGAACAAACCCCAGCCACGGGTTGGGCAGGTTTCCTTTGTCCCTGTTCCTGAAGGCACAAGACCCTCTGGGATTTTTTGGAACAGATGTTGTGGTCCACTCACCAGTGATCCGAAGATCCTGGGTGTGCTAGGGCCTGTTGAATTTGTGCCCAAGATGACACAGGGCTGGCGCTGACCAGAATGAACACCAGCTGCTGGTTGGGCAGATTTCCTTTGTCCCTATTCCTGCTGGCACAAGACTCTCAGCATTTTTTTGGAACAGATGTGTTCCACTCACCAGTGATCTCAAGATCCTGGGTGTGCTAGGGTGCCTGCAGCATGGAGAGTCCTCTGGGGACCTTGAGACTTTTTGTCAAGTTCACTCCCATGATCGACAATTATTACTTTTAAAAGCATTTCAAGGATTAAGATGAAATAGGCTTTTTACATTGTGTGGTAGTTTTAATATGCTTGGCTCAGTGAGTGGCCCTATTTGGAGGTGTGGCATTATTGAAGTGGGTGTGGCTTTTTTGAAGAAAGTGTATTACTATGACCATGGGCTTTAAGACATTCTCCTTAGCTGTCTGGAAGCCAGTCTTTCCTAATGGCCTTCAAATGAAGATTTAGAACTATCAGCTCCTTTCGCACCATGCCTTCCTATACTTTGCCATGTTCGAACCATGATGATAGTGTACTGAACATCTGCACATGTAAACCAGCCCCCAATTTAATGTGGTTCTTATAAGAGTTGCCTTGGTCATGGGATCTGTTCACAGCGGCAAACCCCTAATCATAGCAATTTATATGTCCAATTGAAAATGAAAGGAGATTTTTTTCTTCTTTCATTATTCTTTTTCTCCTTATTTTAATTTTCATCATCAACTGTTAATTTTATTTTCTGTTTTATCTCTAGAAAAAAAAAATTACGGACACTCGCCAGCTACCCACAACACCCACCACAGGATCTTAAGACTTCTGGTGAGTGGAACACAGCTTCTGCTCCAGTCCAATCACGCGGGACCTGAGACTGCTCTGGTTGGGGAGAGAGAAATCCGGCCTACATAGGGCCACAAGCCTCATCTGGTCAGAAAAGCACCGGGGCAGCTGTGGCGCAGGGTCGGCTGACACTCGCCAGCTACCCACAACACCCGCCACAGGATCTTAAGACTTCTGGAGAGTGGAACACAGCTTCTGCTCCAATCCAATTGTGCGCGGGACCTGAGACTGCATTAGTTAGGGAAGCAGAAACCGGCCTGAGTAGGGCCACAGGCCTCATCCAGCCGGATCAGCTCAGGGGTAGCTGGAGCGCAGGGTTGCCTGACAACCGCCAGCTACCCACGACCCCCGCCGCAGGATTTTGGGACTGCTGGTGAGTGGAACACAGCTTCTGCTCCAATCTTTAAACAGTGACAACGATAACAACTAACCCCAGAGATTACCAGATGGCGAAAGGTAAACGTAATAATCTTACTAACAGAAACCAAGACCACTCACCATCATCAGAACCCAGCACCCCCACTTCGCCCAGTCCAGGGCACCCCAACACACCTGAAAAGCAAGACACGGATCTAAAAGCATATCTCCTGATGATGGTAGAGGACTTCAAGAAGGACTTTAATAACACACTTAAAGAAATACAGGAGAACAATGCTAAACAGGCAGAAGACACTAAAGAGGAAGCACAAAAATCCCTTAAAGAATTGCAGGAGAACACTGCTAAAGAGTTACAAATTCTTAAAGAAAAACAGGATAACATAATCAAACAGGTAGAAGTCCTTACAGAAAAACAGGAAAACACATCCAAACAGATGATGGAAATGAACAAAACCATACTAGACCTAAAAAGGGAAGTAGACACAATAAAGAAAACCCAAAATGAGGCAACACTGGAGATAGAAACCCTAGGAAAGAAATCTGGAACCATAGATACGAGCATCAGCAACAGAATACAAGAGATGGAAGAGAGAATCTCAGGTGCAGAAGATTCCATAGAGAACATCAGCACAACAATCAAGGAAAATGTAAAATGCAAAAAGATCCTAACTCAAAACATCCAAGAAATACAGGACACAATGAGAAGACCAAACCTACGGATAATAGGAGTGGATGAGAATGAAGATTTTCAACTCAAAGGACCAGCAAACATCTTCAACAAAATTATAGAAGAAAACTTCCCAAATCTAAAGAAAGAGATGCCCATGAACATACAAGAAGCCTACAGAACTCCAAATAGACTGGACCAGAAAAGAAATACCTCCCGACACATAATAATCAGAGCAACAAATGCTCTAAATAAAGATAGAATACTAAAAGCAGTAAGAGAAAAAGGCCAAGTAACATATAAAGGCAAGCCTATCAGAATTACACCAGATTTTTCACCAGAGACTATGAAAGCCAGAAGATCCTGGACGGATGTTATACAGACACTAAAAGAACACAAATTCCAGCCCAGGCTACTATACCCAGCCAAACTCTCAATTAACATAGATGGAGAAACCAAAGTATTCCACGACAAAACCAAATTCACACATTATCTCTCCAGGAATCCAGCCCTTCAAAGGATAATAACAGAAAAAAACCAATACAAGGACGGGAACCACGCCCTAGAAACAACAAGAAGGTAATCCCTCAACAAACCTAAAAGAAGACAGCCACAAGAACAAAATGCCAACTTTAACAACAAAAATAACAGGAAACAACAATTACTTTTCCTTAATATCTCTTAATATCAATGGACTCAACTCCCCAATAAAAAGACATAGACTAACAAACTGGCTACACAAACAAGACCCAACATTTTGCTGCTTACAGGAAACTCATCTCAGAGAAAAGGATAGACACTACCTCAGAATGAAAGGCTGGAAAACAATTTTCCAAGCAAATGGCATGAAGAAACAAGCTGGAGTAGCCATTCTAATATCTGATAAGATTGACTTCCAACCCAAAGTCATTAAAAAAGACAGGGAGGGACACTTCATACTCATCAAAGGTAAAATCCTCCAAGAGGAACTATCAATCCTGAATATCTATGCTCCAAATACAAAGGCAGCCACATTCATTAAAGAAACTTTAGTAAATCTCAAAGCACACATTGCACCTCATACAATAATAGTGGGAGACTTCAACACACCACTTTCACCAATGGACAGATCATGGAAACAGAAACTAAACAGGGACACAGAGAAACTAAGAGAAATTATGAATCAAATGGATCTGGCAGATATCTACAGAACATTCTATCCTAAAACAAAAGGATATACCTTCTTCTCAGCACCTCATGGTACCTTCTCCAAAATTGACCACATAATTGGTCACAAAACAGGCCTCAACAGATACAAAAATATTGAAATTGTCCCATGCATCCTATCAGATCACCATGGACTGAGGCTGATCTTCAATAACAAAATAAATAATAGAAAGCCAACTTTCACGTGGAAACTGAACAACACTCTTCTCAATGATACCTTGGTCAAGGAAGGAATAAAGAAAGAAATTAAGGACTTTTTAGAGTTCAATGAAAATGAAGCCACAACATACCCAAACTTATGGGACGCAATGAAAGCATTTCTAAGAGGAAAACTCATAGCTCTGAGTGCCTCCAAAAGGAAACTAGAGAGAGCACACATTAGCAGCTTGACAACACACCTAAAAGCACTAGAACAAAAGGAAGCAAATTCACCCAAGAGGAGTAGACGGCAGGAAATAATCAAACTCAGGGGCAAAATCAACCAAGTGGAAACAAGAAAAACTATTCAAAGAATCAACCAATCAAGGAGCTGGTACTTTGAGAAAATCAACAAGATAGATAAACCCTTAGCCAGACTCACTAGAGGGCACAGGGAAAGCATCCTAATTAACAAAATCAGAAATGAAAAAGGAGACATAACAACAGATCCTGAAGACATCCAAAACACCATCAGATCCTTCAATCAAAGGCTATACTCAACAAAACTGGAGAACCTGGATGAAATGGAGAAGTTCCTAGACAGATACCTGGTACCAAAGTTGAATCAAGATCAGGTTAATGATCTAAACAGCCCTATATCCCCCAAAGAAATAGAAGCAGTCATTAATAGTCGCCCAACTAAAAAAAGCCCAGGACCAGATGGGTTTAGTGCAGAGTTCTATCAGACCTTCAAAGAAGATCTAATCCCAGTTCTTCACAAACTATTCCACAAAATAGAAACAGAAGGTACTCTACCCAACTCATTCTATGAAGCCACAATTACTCTGATACCTAAACCACAAAAAGACCCAACAAAGATAGAAAACTTCAGACCAATATCCCTTATGAATATTGATGCAAAAATCCTCAATAAAGTTCTTGCTAACCGAATCCAAGAACACATCAAAACAATCATCCATCCTGACCAAGTAGGTTTCATCCCAGGGATGCAGGGATGGTTCAATATACGGAAATCCATCAACGTAATCCAGTATATAAACAAACTCAAGGACAAAAACCACATGGTCATCTCGTTAGATGCGGAAAAAAGCATTTGACAAGATCCAATACCCATTCATGATAAAAGTCTTGGAAAGATCATGAATTCAAGACCCATACCTAAACATGATAAAAGCAATCTACAGCAAACCAGTACCCAACATCAAAGTAAATGGCGAGAAGCTTGAAGCAATCCCTCTAAAATCAGGGACTAGACGAGGCTGTCCAATTTCTCCATACCTATTCAACATTGTACTTGAAGTCCTAGCCAGATCAATTCGATAACAAAAGGAGATCAAAGGGATACAAATTGGAAAAGATGAAGTCAAAATATCACTTTTTGCAGATGATATGATAGTATATATAAGTGACCCTAAAAATTCCACCAGAGAACTCCTAATCCTGATAAACAGCTTCGGTGAAGTAGCTGGATATAAAATTAACTCAAACAAATCAATGGCCTTTCTCTACACAAAGAATAAACAGGCTGAGAAAGAAATTAGGGAAACAACACCCTTCTCAATAGTCACAAATAATATAAAATATCTTGGCGTGACTCTAACTAAGGAAGTGAAAGATCTGTATAATAAAAACTTCAAGTCTCTGAAGAAAGAAATTATAGAAGATCTCAGAAGATGGAAAGATCTCCCATGCTCATGGATTGGCAGGACCAACATTGTAAAAATGGCTATCTTGCCAAAAGCAATCTACAGTTTCAATGCAATCCCCATCAAAATTCCAAATCAATTCTTCAACAAATTAGAAAGTGCAATCTGCAAATTCATCTGGAATAACAAAAAACCTAGGATAGCAAAAACTCTTCTCAAGGACAAAAGAACCTCTGGTGGAATCACCATGCTGGACCTAAAGCTCTACTACAGAGCAATTGTGATAAAAACTGCATGGTACTGGTATAGTGACAGACAAATAGACCAATGGAATAGAATTGAAGACCCAGAAATGAACCCACACACCTATGGTCACTTGATCTTCGACAAGGGAGCTAAAAACATCCAGTGGAAGAAAGACAGCATTTTCAACAAATGGTGCTGGCACAACTGGTTGTTAACATGTAGAAGAATGCGAATCGATCCATTCCTATCTCCTTGTACTAAGATCAAGTCTAAGTGGATCAAGGAACTTCACATAAAACCAGAGACACTGAAACGTATAGAGGAGAAAGTGGGGAAAAGCCTTGAAGATATGGGCACAGGGGAAAAATTCCTGAATAGAACAGTAATGGCTTGTGCTGTAAGATCGAGAATTGACAAGTGGGACCTCATGAAACTACAAAGCTTCTGCAAGGCTAAAGACACCATCAATAAGACAAAAAAACCACCAACAGATTGGGAAAGGATCTTCACCTATCCTAAATCAGATAAGGGACTAATATCCAATATATAGAGAGAACTCAAGAAGGTGGACTCCAGAAAGTCAAATAACCCCATTAAAAATGGGGCTCAGAACTGAACAAAGAATTCTCACCTGAGGAATACTGAATGGCAGAGAAACACCTGAAAAAATGTTCAACATCCTTAATCATCAGGGAAATGCAAATTAAAACAACCCTGAGATTCCACCTCACACCAGTCAGAATGGCTAAGATCAAAAATTCAGGTGACAGCAGATGCTGGGGAGGATGTGGAGAAAGAGGAACACTCCTCCTTTGTTGGTGGGATTGCAAGCTTGTACAACCACTCTGGAAATCAGTCAGGCGGTTCCTCAGAAAATTGGACATAGTACTACCGAAGGATCTAGCAATACCTCTCCTGGGCATATATCCAGAAGATGTCCCAACTGGTAAAAAGGACACATGCTCCACTATGTTCATAGCAGCCCTATTTATAATAGCCAGAAGCTGGAAAGAACCCAGATGCCCCTCAACAGAGGAATGGATACAGAAATTATGGTACATTTACAAAATGGAGTACTACTCAGCTATTAAAAAGAATGAATTTATGAAATTCCTAGCCAAATGGATGGACCTGGAGGGCATCATCTTGAGTGAAATAACACAATCACAAAAGAACTCACACAATATGTATTCACTGATAAGTGGATATTAGCCCAAAACTTTGGATACCCAAGATATAAGATACAATTTGCTAAACGCATGAAACTCAAGAAGAATGAAGACCAAAGTGTGGACACTGTGCACCTTCTTAGAATTGGGAACAAAACACCCAGGGAAGGAGTTACAGAGACAAAGTTCGTAGCTGTGATGAAAGGATGGACCATTTAGAGACTGCCGTATCCAGGGATCCATCCCATAATCAGCTTCTAAACGCTGACACCATTGCATACACTAGCAAGATTTTGCTGAAAGGACCCAAATATAGCTGTCTCTTGTGAGACGATGCCGGGGCCTAGCAAACACAGGAGTGGATGTTCACAGTCAGCTATTGGATGTATCACAGGGCTCCCAATGGAGAAGCTAGAGAAAGTACCCAAGGAGCTACAGGGATCTGCAACCCTATTGTTGGAACAACATGATGTACTAACCAGAACCCCGGAGCTCTTGTCTCTAGCTGCATATGTATCGAAAGATGGCCTAGTCGGCCATCAATGGAAAGAGAGGCCCATTGGACTTGCAAACTTTATATGCCCCAATATAGGGGAATGCCAGGGCCAAAAGAATGGGAATGGGTGGGTAGGGAAGTTGGGGGCGATATGGGGGACTTTTGGGATAGCATTGGAAATGTAATTGAGGAAAATATGTAATAAAAATATTAAAAATCAAAAAAAAAAAAGAAAAAAAATTACATGTCCAGATATTAATCTGATTAATCTTAAGAGAGTAACACAGAAAGAGAGAAAGAAAAACGTTTTACTGGAACAGATTTGCAGAGAGAAGTTAGAGATGAAGACAGAATGAGAAGGAGCCAGAAGATTAGAACAGATTGCCAGAGTTAGTTTGAAGCCAAGCAGATCAATTCAGCTTGGAGAGGAGTTTGATCCAGGGCAGCTTAGTTGAAGGAGCCAGCCAGGGTGCAGAAAGAGCAAGAAACAGTGAGCTTATTCTGCAGTAGGTCTCTAAGATGACAATTACATGTGGGAAATAAAAGTTCCATTTACAAACTAGCTATGAGGTCAATACCAAATTTGCTACATATCACTTGTAAAACATTGTCTTTTCAATGGTAAATGTTTTAAAAACTACCTAAGAAATTAAACTGTTACTATGTTGTTACAAAAATGCAATGTAGACTATATTATAATGGTCAGTCATATTTATTTATGTTCTATGTTATTTTTTCCAAAGTGCCAAATATAGACTAATAACATAACATTATCAATAATTGAGTCCAGAAAAGTCAGCATAGTGTAAGACAAATAAAAGCTTTGTCTCTTTGTAATTTTTTTCCAAAATAGGTCTATGTTTATAATATTTTATCATAAATGAAATTATTTTTAAACTTGTGAAACATTTTGCCATAAGGAGAATTTTACTAAATAAAATGTGAAGCTCATACTAACAACTTAGGAGGCATTTATTAAACTGTGATGCCAAGGGAATGAAATGCAGTTGAAGCTAGTTTCCATTTTATCAAGAAACTATTCCAAAAAGATACAACATGTATAGTAATTCAATAGCCTCTTTTTTGATAATTAAAATATCATATTACCTAGTTTTGAATGTGTTTAATTTTATGTGTCTTTACCCATCGTAAGAATTCATTTATTATTTTATTTAGTCCTTTGTATGAAGAAATATAGAAAACATAGAGAAATCTGTCTTTTTAAAAATTTCAGTTACTCTAATAACTGACTTAAAAGGAAGAAAACACTAGCAGGTATAGTTGTCAGTCCCTCTTTTTTTTAGTGGTTACAGTTTATTAGTTATCTCCTCTAGGAAGGATTGAGCTGGTCATTATATCCACAGACATAATTACATGCTCTTCTAGTTAAAGGGCTGGTTGTGAGAAAACACCTTTTTAAAAACCTCACACTGAAATTAATTGTAGATTTTATTTTTACCAGAATTATTTCTTTACTCATGCATTAATGAAATCATTATTTCCTAATTAATAAATTAGTAAAATTAACAAAATATATAGAAACATATTAGATAAGACAACAAGTAACACATAGGGACACACATGCCCAGGGCAGATATCAGCAGCATAATGACATGTGAGACCTGCAGATGAAATAAAAGGGGTCATGCAGCCATTTAATGAGACTGCAAAAACACCAGCTCCTGCTGCTGGAAACAGGGGTTCACATCTCAGCATCTGGGTCACAGTTTGCCATATGAGGAGGAAAATGACAAAAGAGCTTAATGTGATAGGGCAAATGTTATGTTTCCTTCATTTCAGTCACCTTTAAAAGGTGATATTCTAAAGGGTTATTGCTGCCTGCCATGGTGAGAAAAGACACAAATGAAATGGTATCAGGGTTTTAGAATATTCCAGTAGATCAAAACACAGAATTAATTTAATTTTTTATCACTAAATTTTCAAATCTCTCAATTTTTCAAATCTCTCAATCAATCAGGATAATCCTCTTTTTGTTCTGAACACATAAATATGTGGATGAATAGTTGTAAGGTTAAAGCTATTAAGCTCTAAAGAAAATGTGTAAATAGTGTTTATTTTTATTCTATCTTATTTCCCAAAATTCAATCTGGTAGTCCCCCAGAAAATTGAAAATAGTTCTGCTCCATTTTTTATCCCTAGGCACCTTTCAGAAAGGAACAAGCCACCAGGATTTATTTATTTTAATTCTACACTAGCTCATTCCAGAGATGCCTTGTCCCCAATCCAGTTGTCTCTTTCAATAATCTCTACCTCTGTCCACCCCTCCCCACCTCACTCCTGTTCTTCCCATCCCCTGCTCCTTCCTTATCCTGTTTCCTCCCTCCAATATTACTCGGCCATTAAAACAATGGCATAATGATAATTGTAAGCAAATGGGTAGAACTAGAAAAGATCATCTTGCATGAGCTAACCCATATAGACAAACATGGTATGTACTCATTTATAAGTGCATATTGGTCATAAAGTATGGGATAACCAAGATATAAACCACAGACCCAAAAATGTAAGCAACAAGGAGGGCCCAAGGGGTAAACATGAATGTCATTGAGAAGAGGAAATTGACTAGGCATAAGGACTGGAACCTTATAATTTATAGAAAAAAAATGTTTGAATTACTAAATTCATGATCACTAAGTATTTTTAAGTTGTCTTATATTTTATAGTAATGAAGATGTGAAGCTGTATTTAAACAAAATAATGAAACAATACTTATTTTAAACACAAAGGAAATTTATGGTTTAATCTCAATTGCCATATGTCCTAGATTAAATATTAATTTCTCTAGCTAGGCGTTGTGGCACGCACCTTTAATCCCAGCACTCTGGAGGCAGGGGCAGGGGGATTTCTGAGTTTGAGGCGAGTCTGGTCTACAAAGTGAATTCCAGGACAGCCAGGGCTGTACAGAGAAACCCTGTCTTGAAAAAAACGAAACAAAACAAAATTCATTTTCTGAATATTCATTTTCTCTGCTGTTAAGCATTTAGCATGTTGACTATGTTTGTACTAAAATGAGAGGATATCCAAAATAAATTATTCCATGGTCTAAAGGACCTATGGATATCTAAAGGTTATGTACACACACACACACACACACACACACACACAGATATACACAGACACAGACACACACACACAGACACACACACACAGATTGAACATAAGAGCAGAATTTACTATTAGCAAATTTGTCATTTATAAGAAATAATTAATTGTCTGAAAACTTCAAATTTTAAGAGTCTATCAAGTTAAGCACAAAAAGCAAACAGTTAAAACACAGTTTTGTGATACTGTATACCATAATGTTAGCAGAAATTATCTACTCATGATATACTGGTTTTCATCAGAGTATTCTATGGAAACATCATTTTAGTAAACTGTTCCATGTCAGGAGACATGTTTACATTTTCAACAAATGAAAGAAAATCTTATTCATTAAAATTAATAATGATAAATGTCCTCATTTGCTCATTGGAAGTGAATAATCATATTGAATTAGTGCAGTGAATTAATTAGTCTACAAAATTATGAGTTTGTGGTGATGCCAAATAGATGTAAGTAAATAAATGGATGACTGGGTAAAACTAATCAATTTGAATGCAGGATGTTTTCTGGGAGAGTTGAAATTTCAGCTCTACAGAGAAAAGCTAAAAATGATGCCAAGCAATATGTTCAGTCTTTGATCATAGTACTTGAAAAATGATGGGAACACTGACTTTATTTTCAAAACAATTTTCCAGATAAATTAATTAAATTTTGCAAGTTTTTTTTTCCCACAAAAATGTAGATTTTGACAGGAAGAAGTGAGAAAAAAAGTGTAAAAAACACATCTTCTGCAATCTCAGAATTTAAAAATACATGCCTAAATTAGCAGAAAACTAAGATATCCTCTTTAACTAGAAGCACATGAAATGTGGATATGCAAACTTGAGGGATTATTTAACTGCATAAAAGACTGCCTAATCTCTGGGAATTTTGTGTCTTTAGGTGCAAGCATGTGTGTATGTGTGTGTTTTGAAAGATGTTACATCCTAAACTTTTAATTTTGACTAATGCATTTAGTAGATAAAATATAGAAGAACTCGTTACTCAGTTAAAGCATTATTTACATGTGAGTAAATCCAAGAGAGACTTCCACTTAGCTCACCATGATGTTTCTGTCAGTGTGAGGAAAAAAGAATTTTGAAATATTAGTGCACGTCAAAAAGTCATTATTGAAAACCTTAAGCAAAAACATTTCATACATAAATAACAATGTAGAACAAGATACAATAAAATTAAAAGCCTACTCAGTCAATTATTGCTGCATATGACATTAATCAATTATCAGAAAAATGAAATAGGGAATATGAGTTAATGTAAAAAGTACAGGAATATTTAAAATATTATTCCATAATGAAACCAGATTTAAGCAGTATCTCTCTACAAGCTCAGGTTTACCGAAGGCTCTTTAGGGGAAAACTAACCTAAATGGTTAACCACACCCAAGAAAGCACAGTGAACAAACAGTCCCAGACTAGCAAATCAAATGAGGCAAAACACACAAGCCCCCTGCTCCCCGACAAATAGTATCATCACTATCACCAACATAACAACAAAATTCCATGAATCAAAAACAAAATGCTCATTGGTAATTCTTAACATAAATGAACTCAATTCACTAGTAAAAAGACGGATACTAACAAAATAGATACAAAAACAAAAATAAAAAACAAAAATCAAAAAGTATACATCTTTTTGGTGTATCCAAGAACCACCCTTAACATCAAGGATATCCCCTCAGGATAAAAACATAGATATACTGGCTGGTTTTGTGGGCCAACTTGACAGAGACTGGAATTATTATAAAGGAGCTTCAAAAGAAGAAGTGCCTCCATGAGATACAGCTGGGAGGCATATTCTTAGTTGGTGATCAAGGGGGCCGGGAGGGGGGGGGGGAAACGGGACATTGTGGGTAGTGCCAACCCTGGGCTGGTAGACTTAGGCTCTATAAGAGAGAAGGAAAGATCCATCCCATAATCAGCTTCCAAACGCTGACACCATTGCATACACTAGCAAGATTTTGCTGAAAGGACCCAGATATAGCTGTCTCTTGTGAGACTATGCCAGGGCCTAGCAAACACAGAAGTGGATGCTCACAGTCAGCTATTGGATGGATCACAGGGCTCCCAATGGAGAAGCTAGAGAAAATACCCAAGGAGTTAAAGGGATCTGCAACCCTATAGGGGGAACAACATGATGAACTAACCAGTACCCCGGAGCTCTTGTCTCTAGCTGCATATGTATCGAAAGATAGCCTAGTAGGCCATCACTGGAAAGAGAGGCCCATTGGACTTGCAAACTTTATATGCCCCAATACAGGGGAATTCCAGGGCCAAAAGAATGGGAATGGGTGGGTAGGGAAGTGGGGGGGTGGTATGGGGGACTTTTGGGATAGCATTGGAAATGTAATTGAGGAAAATACATAATAAAAAAATATTAAAAATTAAAAAAAAAAAGAGAGCAAGCTGAGAAAGCCAGGGGAAGCAAGCCAGTAAGTAACACCCCTCCATGAACTCTACAACATCTCCTGCTTCATGCCCTGTTTGAGTTCTAGTCCTGACTTCCTTTGGTGAGAACAGCAGTGTGGAAGAGTAAGCTGAATAAACCCTTTCCTCCCCAACTTTCTTCTTGGTTATGATATTTGTGCAGGAATAGAAACCGAGACTAAGGCAATAGATAAACATATTCCAAAAAAAAAAAAAAAACAAAAAACAAACAAAAAACACTGGAAGCAGGCTGGTGTGATCATTTTTAATATCTGTACAATAGACTTCAAAACTAATCAGAAGATGTTGAAAGATCCTGCTGTTAAGGTTGCAGCCCACCATGTCTGGATAAGCTCTCCAAACTCAGAGTAAAATGGAGGACTCCCTTTCTCAGCCTCCCTTACAGGGAGAGTGTCTCTAAACAGAGGTGCCTGCCCTTATCTAAAGGATGAGCCTACACAAAGCTTCCAGCAAACTCTGCATGACTCAGCAAATAAGCCCAGCTCAACCCTTCCTTTCTTCTTGCCTGCCAGGTTCTTGGAATTCTCTTCATCTAAATGAAGTATTCTACCTGTGGTAGTTTGAATGCACTTGATTCAGGGAGTGGCACTATTAGCAAGTTTGGGCTTGATGGAGGAAGTGTGTCACTGTGGGGGTGAGCTTTTAGATCTTCTTGCTAGTTGCTTGGATGACAGTCTCTCTTGGTTTCCTTCTGATAAAGATGTAGCACTCCCAACTTCTTCTCTAGCACCATGTCTACCTGCATACTGCCATGCTTCCCACCATAATTACAATGGACTGAACATTTGAAGGTATAAGCCTGCCCCAAATAAATGTTTATACTAGTTGCCTTGGTCATCTTGGTCATGGTGTCTCTTCCCAGCAATGAAAACACTAAGACACTATCTATACACTAACTATAGCCAATAACACACACACACACACACACACACACACACACACACACACACACACACACACTGGAAATCTCTACCTACTCCCCAAGATCTATATAGCCCTTGTTCATCCAGAATAAAGTTGAGCTGTCTAGCTGAAGCTGATCCTGGAAGCCAGTCCATTGGTACTCATACTGTCAGATCCCTGTCCTTGCTCACTTCTGCTTTCTTTGTTTTCATAGGCCAGTGGACAACAACACCTGGTATAAAGGGAAGGTCAGAAGAAAACATAGGGAATGACAGTACGTACACCTCAAAAGAAAATACACCAAGTGAACATTGTGATTTTTAACATCTATGCACAAAACACAAGTACACTTGAGTTCCTAAAAGAAACAAGACTGATCTAAATAACATACTGACACAAGCACACTGATACTAAGAGACTTCAGTATCCCAAATCTTGTCAATAGACAAATCGTTCAGACAAAGTCTAAACAGAGAAATGCTGGAGCTATCTGAAGTCATAAACTAAATGAACCTAACATTATTTATAGAAGGTTTTACCAAGCGAAACAGGTGGTAAACATTTTCAGTAACATAATAGGGTACAAAATTAATTCACAAAAATTAACATCCTTCCTATATAAAAATACAAATGGACTAAGAAAGAAATCAGCAAACAATACCTTTTATTATAACCTTAAATTAGGTTAACTCTAGTAAAACAAGAGATAGACTTGTATGTTTGTTTTCTAATGAGTGACAGAAAAGTGGTTGATATAGATAGAATGGAAAGTGGACAGATATTAAAATGAGAAGAGTGGGTAAACCATAATATTGTCTGAGGAAAGAAATATATTTTCAATTAAAGGAAAAAATTATGTGTTTAGAACTGTGAATATAGATTAGTATTAGAATCCTGAACTTCATTGGAATATCACATAAAAACACACAAAAATATAGTAAAAAGTAATCAAATATTTCTAAGTTTAAATGCTTCAAGTTACTAAATAATACATCTATATAACTAAGAAGCTGTATTTTATGTTTGAATAAAAGCCAAGCAAAAAGAAAATCTAAGTGCATTTGATAAATCGCACAAGTATGTAATAGAGAAAAAAATGAATAAAATTCAGTAAATAGGACAAACAATCAAATTTGTGAGTTAAATGTGTTCTGTGTGGCACAAATATATATAAACATGTACTAATAAGGGGTGATGAGAAAGAAGATATAGACCAAAATATAAAACTGCATGTAAATAATAAATGAACAATATTAATAGTCACGAAGGAAGTTCAAGTCAAATTTGGAAATAATTCAAAATTTGTAGGAATTAGAAATACATAATTTTCACAATCATGTGACTGATAAGCCATACCATGATAAGTGATACATATAAAACTCCTTTTTATATAATATAGCAATTCCAAATAATTTGAAAATCTGCCAAATTTCCTTAAATATTTACAGTTTTAACACATAAAAAGAAGAAAAAGCTTGACATACTTAGATTTCTGATGAGTGGTCACAACATTTTCTACTAGGGAGTCTAATAAAGCCTAATCCAAGATCTAATTACAAATTAATTTGTAAATCAATTTATAATAATTTGATTTCAGATAAAATAATTGTGACATGAAGAAATCCAGACATTAAAAGTTAAATGTACAATCTTGTTTTTTATAATATGACATAAAATTGAAATTATGACATAAAATTGAAACATGCAAAATTAATTCAAGTACTAATTTTTTAAAGCATAAATAGGCAATGGAGAGAAAAGATGCTTTTGATAAGGCTTACAGAATATAGTTTCATTGACTTACTGATGTCAGTGCATTAAACATTGAACTTAATGAATGTGTCAGGGATACTTTCTATAGGGATTAAAACATAACTGGTAGAAAAAGTAGTTGCTAAGAATAAATGAAGTAATCGTGTCAAAAATGCATATTTAATATATGATATTTATGTAGCTATTAAATTGGTGAATTGATGATTTCTTCTATATATGTTATATATTTTTCAGGGAAATATACCTAGTCTAGTTGAGTCTATGAGTGAACATATAAGTCTACATCCTCCAGTTAAGTGGCCATTGGAAGTCCTCTCAATATGATATCAAAAATTGGTTCCCTGTGCATGAAATTGAGTGACCTTTTGAGGGGTCTTTTTAGTGAATGAGATTTATTTATGTAGTAAAGAGAAGCACATGCTAGTATAGAGATGTAGTTATATTTAGATATCTAGGCAATTGAAGAATTTGAACTTTTGCTATTTCAATTTGTTCCTATAGTTAGCAATGTCTACTTGATGGGACCTAAACTCACTCTAGGCATACGTGGAAGGAATTATGCAGGTAAAGTCAACTGCGATGAGTAGTCTTGAGCAGCATAAGAGGAGAAAACTAGCAGAGCATGAGTACATATCTTCTGGTTTATGATTAAAGATATAGTTAGCAGCTGCCTCTCCATAATTAACCTTAAGATTGTGTTATAAAATAAAATATATTCTCCCTTTAACTTATTTGTTTGGGTATTTGGTCAAATAACAAGAAAATTAATGCATTGCTAAGATGAGATTCATTTTTTTAATTTCTTGTTTGTTTATTTGTTTGATCGACATGACAAAGAATCAGTAAAGCCAAGGCTAATCTCAAGTTGACTCTGTAGTTGAAGATGACTTTGAACTCCCCATATTTCTGCTTCTAGCAAATGAGTGTGTGATTATAAGCACAAGCCACAATGCCTGACTTTCTATTCTGATTTAAGAATTTGAAAAGCTGTTATTGTATTAATTTGTTTCAATTTTCTATAAGAAAATTACATTGTATAGTTAAGATTTTTTTTAAAAAAAATATACATGTTTAGCTTTCAGTTCTGAAGACTCAAAGGCATGCCTCTCACATCAACTTGATTTTGGTAAAGGTCATATAACAAATAACATCTCAATTGTTGGAGGGTGTAAAAAGAGAAAAACCATTCACACCATTACAATTAATAAGGATGGGCCACTGTCTTATTTTGTTTCCCTCCCCCGCTGTGATGGCTGTGATAAATATACTCTGACAAAAGTATATTAGAAGGAAGCATTTTATCTCTATGCTCAAGGGAATATTTAATCATGTTGGGAAATTTATAAGGAATAGAGTTTGAGACAGCTGGTCACATTGCATACACGGTGAAAAAGCAGAAATGAATATATGCTAGTTGTCTTCTCTCTTTCTTTCCATTTTATACAGGCCAAGATCCCCCACTGAGTAGATGATATTACCCACTGCAGGTATGTCTTAACACATCAATTAATAGCTCGAGATAAGTACCCAAGGTAATACCCAAAAGCCTGTTCACAAGGTGATTTTAGATATTATCAAAGTTAACAAGTCAGATTAGCCATCACAACACCATCCCTATACAATTTGTCACTCAAGGACATAACTTTAAATAATAAACTTATGTTCCTTTTCTACAAAGACTCGTGTTCTCTTAGCATAAAAAAGTCAACTCAAATTTATATTCTTAACAATTTATGTATTCTAATAGTCCAAAGACCACATCTCACTGGAGATTCAAAGTAGTTTCTTGTCTGTGATGTATACTCCATAAAATAAAAAAACAAAATTCTGTGCTTAAGACAAATGGATCTATGGAGTTTAAATATTTGTTCTAAATTGAAAGAATCAGTAATGCCAGGGGATTATCAAATTAAAGCAAAATTAAATTCCAATAAGAAAACTTTAAATCTGACATTTGGGGCTAGTATTTAAATTGTCTAGACTTATAAAGGGCATGGTTAACACCACTTTCCCTGCTCGGCCACAGAGCATACATATACAGATTTTCTCTTTGCCCAGATTCACTCCATCTCTGTACCTTTCCAGATAGCCCATGTTCCTGGTATTGGCAGTACATAGAGTTTCTGCTGCAATTTAAGCTTCATCTTCACAGCTTCATGTAGTGGCCTTTCAGAGCCCATTCTTGGGGATTCTCAGCCATGCCATGTGTGCCTGCCTTTGCTGTTGCTATGGTCTCCTCAATCTTCCACATTTATGTCTTTGAACCCAGTAACAAATGAAAGCCATTGTAAGATTCTACCAGATAGCATGTAGCAGCTTTCATCCCATCTGACCACAGACTTTGCATCTCCAGTCTTAGGACTCCCTTTCCCAGTCAGATGTTTACCAGCAGCTGTAAAAATCTTCAGCTGCATTTTTAAGTTAAACCTTTTTATTTAAAATAAATTTACAAGTTTATTCATAAGGTTATATGTTGGGACTATTAATAAGTTAATATCTTGCCCTGAAATTCCTTTCCTATTTTCTCAATGCTGAGTACCAGGTTTCTCTTTAAAGTCACTGACCTCTTAAGCAATATTACTGCTTTATTTTTGTCATCATGTCAGAAACTTTCTCTTCCAATAATCTTTTTTTTTATCCTTTAAATTCAACTTCATTTACGTTTTCATAATTTTGTTAATATATCACATGATTAGATTCTACTCTGGTTCCCAGAACGTTATTGTTCTTCTCAGAAGGCTCATGGACTAGGTCTCCACTGCACACATTTTTGATACAATTTTTTCTCTCTGAGCTCCCACCTCTGCTTCCAGAAGTCAACAGTTTTTCTAGCTCAACATTCCAAACTTGTCCATATTCCAGAAATAAAGATTTTTCCAAACACTTAAAAACAGATAGATTTATTGAAGTAATGAAATCCATTTCTGGTCCTAATTTGTGTCTCATTTTTCTGATGTTATCTCTGTGACAAAATACCTTAATAAAAGCAATTTAGACAAAAGAAAGATTATATTTTCTTCTTCATTCCATTCAAGTCTAAGAGTAGAAGCTTGAGAAAACTGTTCACATTGCCTCTTCCTTCAAAAATTATGGATGGATGCATATTAGTGCTCAACCTGATTTTATTTTATGGTCTTTTGGTAAGGTACAGTGGGCACATTTTATTGGGCAGGTCTTCCCACTTCCATTAACATAATCAAGAGTAAACTCCACAATCATGTACATTTTCTGTTTCCTTGGTCATTCTAGACTGAAGTGAAATGACAGTGGACAATAGTGACCCGCAGCCCTCAACAACCTATTTTCATCTCTTTCCCATAAATGTCTCATTACCTCTTAATTTAACCACTATGGAGTCAGCTTCAACAGAAGAGCCTGTAGGAGATAACGCACATTCAAACCATATCAGTACACTTGCATAGCTTTCTAAAACTGAAAGTCATTCACTACTTGTGGTTTCACAGTGAACAACTATTTACATCTTCTAAGTAGGGCATTGCATGTCTTATCTCTGCTGATGGAATCAGTGTTCTCCGAGCCTCTTTTTGTATTCTATAGGCATTTAAGCTGAGACTATATCTTCAGTTTTCCTCATCTTCACATTAGAGGCTTCTCCTGATGAAAAATGTCCTTTTTCTTTAGAGAAGAAAATCTTGTACTGCAGCCAGGTTCTACTACATTGTGTAGCAGGCTATGTTCCCTGAACTTGCTCCTGGCTGCCTTATTGAAGTGTCTGTTTTGGCTCCTATTCTCTGTATTTATACCAGAGATGAATCATGAATGTTTCTTTTTTTAAACATTGTTTCTGCTAATTAATTTGAAAATATGACTGGCACAAAGTTCTACAGAACACAAACTAAACTGAAACTGAGAGAACAGACCAACTCCATGTTTTGTTCAGGTTCCATTTTAGAGAAGCTGAGCTAAGGCTGAGTTCGAGTTAAGCAACATGCCTGCACCTAGCACCAGTTTCCAGGTTACTCCCTAACAGGTCTTCATCTAGCAGGAGTTTTCAGGTCAACCCCTAACAACAACCAATCAGGAGGAAACAGAATGTACAGCTCTACCTAAAGATATTTATTTATAAAAGTTGATAGTTTGTCTCCCACCACCAGCTAATCATTTTAAAGGGCAGCAAATCCCATAATATCTCTACATTCAGATGTATACCAAGCTGAAAACACCCTAGCTTTTTTGACTGTCTCTATAAATGTTTTCTTAAAACTGGGCTCAGGGCTTCACCCTCCAGTTCTGCAGTGTCAGTGTTGGTGGGGAGCCCAAGCTCGAGCTTGAATAAAAAGACACTAGTGCAATTGCATTGGAATCTGATCCTTGGTGGTCATTTTGGCTCCCAGACACTTACTGTATTGGCACAACAAAACTATTCATGGAAAACCAGTAAATTTCAGACACGTATATCGTGGCAGTCTAAACTTTTAACTATAAACCAGGAGTTTGCACCTGGTTTACTGGCAAAATGTATTTTCTTGCAATGATTCTCAGAAGTACAGAATCACCTAAAAACAATGATTTATATTCCATTTTATTCGTCATTTTTGCTGTTGTTTCTTAAAAATTAGGAAAAAAAGACAATTGCCATCAGAACAAAAACTGATTATTGTTGCTAGGTATTAAATTAGTGCATGCTCATTTCATGGTTCTATTTTTTGATGAAAACAGCTTTTAACAATACTATTAGTTGTGAAAATATGTAACATATCCATAAACATGTCAATTTATGATAATTTTTTTGACAATAGAATTAGAAAAATGTTCAAGGTTATATTCTGGATTGTATGTCATTCTTCCTTATATTTTACTTTTTATTTGTGGAAAAGCCAGCAACTGATAGAGAAGACTGGAACATGCATTACAACAGCTGTTATAAGATAGAAGTGCTAAAAAGTTGTCAGCTTAGAAATTAAAATTCTTGGCACACCAAAAAGTGTTCTTCTATAAGCATGAGAATTACCTTTCCATTTCAAATAAGGAAAATGACTTTGACCTCATTCTAACACTTATTACCAAGAATATTTCAGAAAGCAGATTAGTCAAAATATGTTTTTATTAATATTCCTTGCACTGTGTCATAAGTAATGATTTCTATTATGAACAGTCATTACTAAACAGTTCTTATTTGAAGACTACATGACAATTTTATACATTCTTTCCTTTAATTGCTGAGAGAGAAAGAGAATTTTATTAAATAATGGCATCAGCTTTCAGTCAGCAAAATAAATTGGTAACCCACTGTGCAAAGAACACTATGGTAGACACATTTGGAGGACACAAGGGAAGGAAATCACATTTTATTTCTCTTTCCTGAAGTTCATGACATAGTTGGAAGGTAGAGTATAGAGAAGTGAAAAGAGCATTCAGTGAATTACTTTGCAAAGTATATGGCTTCTTGCTTAAAATAGATTTCAAAAAATTACAATGATCTGAGGGTTGTTTTTAAAGTGCATGCTTATTATTTCAAATAACATTAATAAATTATAGACCCAATTATTTTTTCTTCAAAATAATATACTTCTCACTGGGTTGATTTGAATGCATTAGTAATTAACTCTGTGTCACCAAGAGAGTTCCAGATTCATGTTAAGGAAAGAAATTAAAGTACTTCTCCTTAATGTAGCTTAACTAAGAGCGAACCCATGTTTGATCCTCCTAACTTAACTCTAAACCATTTCTGTCAGAGTTCAAATCTGTATTTGCCTGAATTCTGTCATAGAAATCTTGCCTAGTGTGTGTGGCTGTTTCTGTGTGTCTCTGTGTGTGTCTGTTGTTTCTTTCCCTAACAAAAGGATTCGTTCCCTATTTTACTGAACAGTACATAAAGCATCACATGGAGAAGAAATGAGGGAGAATTTACAGAAATATTTAATAGATTTTTAAAGGTGGTTTAGTTACTGATTCTAATGGATCCCAACTGACAAATATAACAAATCATATTTAAAACTTCACTGTTGATCAAGCAATATCAGTATATTACATTCAACATTCACGGTAAATACTCATTTTATAAGGCCATTTTCATTCTTTTTGCTATTTCTAACAAATAGTTGTTACAACACACATCCATATTTATATGTTTTACTCTTGGGTGAGGGGTATGTAAGAGTATATAATTTAAAATTAAAGATATAAATTAGCTTAGGGAGTGAAAGTTGATTACATGGAAAATCCAAGGGAAGTAAGATTGATTGTTACATTATTCTCTTAAAGACAGGTTAAACAAACAGACTGAGCACACAGTAGGGTAGCAATTCTAAATCTTAAGCCATCTGATTGTATATTATCTGTTCTGGCTCTGAGGTACAGCAAAAATCTTATACTTTTGGTTATGAGTCTCACCTTTAATGGCTGAGCCATCTCTACCCCACCTTGGGATCCATCCCATCAGCAGACAGCAAACCCTGAAACAATTGCTGATGCCAAGAAGTGCTTGAAGACAGGAGCCTGGTATAGCTATCCTCTGAGAAGTTCGACCAGCACCTGACTAAGACAGATGCAGATACTCACAGTCAAACATTGGACTGAGCCCTGGGACCCCAATGGAAGAGTTAGAGGAAGGAATGAAAGAGCTGAAGGGGATTGCAACCTCATAGGAAGAACAATAATATCAACTATCCAGACCTTGCAGAGGATGGAGCAAGGGATGTGGTTGCTATCCTACAACCAAAACTCTTATCCATAATTGTTGCTATCTGAAAGAACTGCAGGGACTAAAATAGAGAAGAGCCTGAGGAAAAGAAGATCTAGTGTCAGGTCCAGAGTGGGATCCAGCTCAAGGGGAGGTCCCAAGGCCTGACACTATTACTGAAGCTGGGGCACTCACAAAAAGGGTCCTAGCATGATTGCCCTCCAGAAGACCCATCAAGCAGATGAAAGAGTCAGATGTAGATATTTGCACTCTCCCAAAGGACAGAACCTGCTGGCCCCTGTGGTTGAATTAGGGAAAGACTGGGAGAAGCTGGGGAGGAGGGCAATCCTGTAGGAATACCAGCATTCTCAATTAAGCAGGATTCCTGAGATCTCTCAAACACTGGATCACCAACCAGGCAGCATATACCAGCTGATATGAAGCCCCCAACACATATACAGCAGAGGACTGCCGGGTCTGGGTTCAGTCAGAGATAATCTACCTAACCTTCAAGAGACTGGAGGCCCCAGGGAGTTTAGATGTTTGGTTGTTTTGGTGGGTGATGGGGACATCCTCATGGAGACAGGGAGGTGAGAAGGAGGTATGGGATGTAAAACAGTCAGAGGGTGGACAGGGAGTAGAGAATAAAATCTGGAGTGTAAAAAAATAAATAAAAGGAAAAAAAACACCATGGTTTTGTTTTGAACGAATATGAAAGAAAATAGTGTTAACCAGTGAGAATCTCTGTCATAAAATAAGACTTAGGAAGCTGATTCATTGTTTGTTGAAACAGAACAAAGTATAGGTGGAAAAAATAAAAACTGTCCTTAAAAATAAAAAGAGGCAATAAAAGGAACAAGTGACATGAAATGAAAAACAATGATGCAGGATTGCAGATTAAGGAGTTTAGTGGTCAGGAGGACTGGATGCTCTTTAGAGAACTAGTGTTTAATTCACATCACTTTCATGACATTTCAATGCCTTTCTAAAACTCCATTTTCAGGGCATATCATTCAATGTTGTGGCCTCTACCTACACCTTACATACAGGAAAAGCAAGTAAGTGTATATGCATGTGTATGTGCCTATGCAGGTGTGTGCCCATGTGTGTGAGTGTGTGCGTGTATGTATGTTAAATTTGTATGTATGTATGCTAAATTTGATTTTCTTTCTGTAAACTGTTGACCACTGTATTGTCTTTACTTATCTATGTTAAAATGCAGATGCAAAGATGCATGACATGTTTGATTTTAAAAGTGAAATATGAGAATATCTTGCCTTTTAAGGAAACTGAAAATGCTGGCAATTGTCTACTTTGTGTGAGAGCTAATGTTCAATGCCTACTTCTGCAAATAAATGCTTTAAAAACCTTACACTGTCATGAATACTGTTGGATCTTATCACTCTAATTTAGTGAATAGATTTACTATTTTGATGGTAAATTCATTGACTAGAAGAAAGAAAAAAGAGAAATAAAAGTGAAAAATTCAGTAGCTCTTATATGTACAAGTGACAAACTGGCTGAGAAGAAATCAGGGAACAAACATCCTTCAAAGTAGCCACAACTAATATAACACTCTTTGAGTAACTCCAGCCAAGCAAGTGAAACATTTATATGATAAAAATTTCAAGCCTTTGAAGAAGATACCAAAAGATGGAAAAGATCTTCCATGCTCATTGACCAGTAGGATTAACGTAGTAAAACTGGGCCATCTTAGCAAAAGTAATCTACAAACTCAATGCAATCTTCACCATTCAATGCAAAATTGCAGTTCAATTCTTTACAGATTTAGAGGGAGTGTACTCAAATCTATTTGGACAACAAAAAACTCAGGATAACTTAAACAATCCCATACAATAAAAAAATATACTACAGAGCTGTAGTAGTACAGAAAATGCATAATACTAGAACAAAAATAGACATATTGATGGATGGAAACAAATCAAAGATCCAGCTGTCAATCCACAGACCTATGGATACCCTATATTTGATAAAGAAGCTAGAAATATGCAATGGAAAAAAGAAAGGTTCTTTAAGAAGTGGTTTTGGTCAGGGAACTAAATATCAACAAATATCCCAATTAAAAATGGGGTACACATCAACAGAGAATTCTCAACAGAGTAATCTCAAATGGTTTAGAAAAACTTAGAGACGTGTTCAACATCTTTAACAATCAGTGAAATGCATCAAAATGTCTTTTAGAGACTACCATATACCTGTCAGAAGTTACAGCTCATGCTAGCTAGGATATGGAGCCTGAGAGAACATTTCTTCACTGCTGACCAGTGCTGCTTCACTTCTTGTACAGCTTCTCTGAAAATCAATATGGAAGATTCTCAGAAAATATGGGAATCAATCTACCTCAAGACCTAGCTGTATCATTCCTGGCCATATACCCAAAGGATGCTCAATTCTACTACAGGGTACTTGCTAAACTATGTTCATAGCAGCTTTTTTTTTTCCATAATAGCCAGAAAGTAGAAATAAGTTCAACTGAAAAACGAAGAAAGAAAATATAGTACATTTACACAATGGGGTATATCTAAGTTTTTAAAAGAAATGACATCATGAAATTTACAGTCAAATAAATGAACCTGGAAAAAAGTACTGAACATTATAACCCAGATAGTAAAGTAAAGATAATCATGACCCAGAGAGTCTAAGTAACAATGAAGGGTGAAGGATGTTGCAAGATCTTTTTCTGAAGGGGAAAAAGAATAGGTTTTGTTGGAGGACTTGTCCTGGGTGTGTTTGGGAACAGGAGGGGTAAGGCAGAAAATGAAGCAAGAAAATACTTTGAAGTCGGGCATGGTGGTTGCAAACCTTTAATCCCAGCACTCAGGAGGCAGAGTCAGGCAGATTTCTGAGTTCGAGGCCAGCCTGGTCTACAAATTGAGTTCCAGGACAGCCAGGGCTATACAGAGAAACCCTGTCTCGAAAAACCAAAAGAAAAGAAAAAAAAAGAAAAAGAAAAAGAAAAAAAAATACTTTGAGAGATGACTGAAATTGAAGAGTACTTTGGGGGTCCGGAAGAAGCTAGTTTAATGAAACCTCCATAGAGTCTATGTGAGTAACCCTGCCAAAGACTCCTAATAATGTGAAATACATACTCTGAACTGGTCATTATCTGTAGCCAGGTGAGATGTCTAATGAAGACATTTGGATATTAACCCAGCCACAAAAGCTTTGACCTACAGTTTTCTCTGTCTTCAAATATGACTTTCATAACCAGACATCTAGGAAATTTTAATTGACAGAATCTATAAATTGTACTTCTATTTGTCATATATATATATACATATATACACACACATATATATATGTATATATATATTCAGGGGAGAGAGAGAGAGAGAGAGAGAGAGAGAGAGAGAGAGACTGGGTTTTGGTTATTTTCTTTGTCTGTGAAACTACATCCTCAGAAAACTGGATGTTAATTGCATGCAAAATAATTGCAATTCATTGTAGAATACACAAGTCTGATTTTCCCAAAAATTTTTGGAACAGATAGAATGCTATCCCCTAGTGCAAAATATATGATTCAGTGAATGAAAATTCACTTGTGATATTTTGGAAAAGCAAAATTGTAGATGGAAAAAGAAATATTATAATGATTTATGCATAAGTACATAATAAAATATGCTGAATTTTGAATTCCTGAGTAATCACAGTGATTGACTAGTGTGATGAGGTACAAGTAAATAGAGTGATCATCTAAATTTAATTAAATGCAGTGTAATTTGAATAGCTTTGTCTAGTACACAGAGTAAGAGTAAGCTGCAATCACTGCTACCTTAAATCATTTATTTATTGTAGAGGCTAACCTGATGTAATTAACTCCATGTCATTTAAGGGACCAGTCTCACCTTTAAAATATTGTTCACCTGTGATTTGGTGCAGAGTTGATATGGGATACCTATCTATCTTAGGAGTCTTGCAATCATGTATGAATTTTCCTAACTGTATTTTAATGAAGGAAATTAAAAAAGCTTAAGAGTCAACATTGCATTACCAAATACATGAGCTGTTTTGAATATGAAGTTATTTTATTATTTTCTTTAGTACATAATACATCAATTACTGTAACAATGATCACTGACTTCAAAGTGACCTGTAAATACACTTCTTAACTCTGATGGTAACAAAGATTTTCACTTGCAGTGTTGATTGCTCCTTGTCTCCAGACATCCTGATTTATTTAACAGTCTTCATAATGATTCATTTGCACATGTAATACTCCACCAGGGAAAGTTCCTCCTTATTTGTCAGAATTAATATAACTCTATCCTGCTGTAAGTCACTTAGGTCTCTTGACCCAGAAACACTGGTAACAAACTATCTATTAATGTACAATGTCTAATTAGCCAGCAACTCCTGTATTTTTCTCATGTGTTCTCTACATTACTTCAACACGTCTATTATCTTTGTGAATATTCAGAACATATTAGCGCATTATTTATGCTGAGCTTTGGAATTAAATCTACTATACAAATCCAAGAAGATAATTCAAGAATTAATTAAAACTTATGTAAATGTAGAGGAACTGGGATAAAGTAGTGCCAAAAGGCACTTGATACATGCTTAAAAATCATGAAGTTTTCTAAAATGAATGGTTTCTGTCTTGGTTCTGTCTAGGTTATCATGTACTACTTCATCTTCTTTGAAGTATGACATAAGTAAAGATTTCCCCACACTATCAAGGAAAGGAAAAAAGCCACTTCTGGGGTGAGGTATTTAGTATTATGAAAACACATTATGGTCATAACTAAAGTCATTCATAAAGTCATTATGAATATAGCATAAATAATTCTTAACCAAGAAATGGGGTGCTAAAAGTATTCTATATTTCACTTATACTACTCTACAAACATGATGGGCAGAAAAAAAGCTGTAACTGTGAGCTGACCATTCAGAGAGAATATTTTAAGGATATAGCAATGCTTACTAAGATCAAAATGAAATGACAAAGAATATCAAGTATAAGAAAGAGTTTAGGGTAGGTGGTTCTAGGAGACATGTATCTTTTGTACACAGCGAAAATTAGACAATTGTCTGTATATTTCTTTATGAATTCTGCAGCTTTCTGAAATTAAATATATTGAAAAATAGAAAAGACTCTAGGGGAGGATTAATATTAAAATCATCTGTTCTTTCTCTAAATACTAAGAAACACAGTGCTAACGAAGAGAACTATCTGATACAGGATAAAATTTTAAAAGTTCAGACAACTTGAGTCATAGGAATATGGTTTAATATATTTCACTACTTTAATTATGTTCTCATACTGGGATCTTAATTAAGTAAAGTATATTAAAAATGTTAGCTAGATTTTAAAAGTCAAGACTCCTATCATTATTTGAGCAAAACCATATTTTTTTTTCTAAAAATATATTAGAAGAAGAAACGGTTTATATTTGGGACTTGTAACAGTTGTGGAAATTGTCCAGGGTTATTTATTACTAAATAAAACTAAACTGTAAAACAACTTGATTTGTAAAATGAAAGTTTTCTAATAAGAAGAAAAATGGTAAGAGTAATACTGCACAATTGTCAGGTAATAGGAATGGGAACACCATGTCTAACAGGAGACAGACACGCAGTAGCTACACTTCATACTTTCTACTCGATTAATCTGGTACTCTCCAGCTCTATAAATCTCCAGACCTAAAGCTGTTTCTGAAATTCTCTTTATTAGGATTAGATTTCATGGCAACATATCCATAAAATTTAACTTTAAATTAAAATTATATGGGAGAGTGTGCCCAGAATGAAATCCACTTCATGTAAAACTATATGTGCTAGGAACAATGCTTTTCTAAAAAAAAAATGTACTTTGAAATTTAAAGTCACAAAATTCATAGTGTATATCTCTATAATCAATGCATGTCACAATTTCCATCAAGGACATATCAGTGTAACCTTGAGGACACTGTCCTCATTTTAAATTATGAACATGATGTTAGGTTAAACAATCTTCTAGTAGCAGCAAATTTGAAAAATTGATTCATATTTATTTATTTACATATGTATTGAATTACAGATGTCAAGGACATATTTTTAGTTACCAAGTTAATTTAGAAATTTATTTATAACATTTTAGTGTGCATATTCTCTTGAGCCCATAAATAATACTTCTCTTTTTTTCCTCTTTAATAAAAGACTAGCTACCCTTAACAGTCTATAAATACCTTCTCACATCACCAATGGACAATATGTCCATAATTACTTCCAGTTATGTCTTACTTAAGGATATCATAGCTTTAGGAGTTTTGGTTGACTCTATTATTATAAGGCAGACTCAGGAGGAAACAGATGGTACACTCAAAAATGGGGTAATTAATGGGAGTTTTACAAAGCAGCTAAATATAAAGCTGCAGGTAAAATTAAGGGACCAATCGGAGAAAGGTATAGCTCCCTACAGCTATGAACCTGAATAGAATAGGACACAGCTTTCCCCAAAATAAAAAAGAAATATGTTCTCAGGCTGTGGTAGTTTTTGCAGATATTGAAAGAATCTACCTGGGAAATGGTGCCCAGGACACCATGCCTTCTACTCCTGTGCCTTCTGATAGCTAACAGGACTGTAACCTCAGGGCAGCAGAGCTGGCTCACTAGCCTAGAGAGATAATCCTCCAATAGGCAGTTTGAAAAGCAGAGAGAGGTAGAGTAAATCAACAATGTCTCATGTTTGGAAATTATGAAAAACTAATTCATTTTTCTTGTGTGCTTATAGTAATTTGTAGTACTGTTGATTCCATTTGAATGTATTTCTGATGAATTTTCTGAAACTCTCCATTATTGTGCCTTACCAAATCTGATAATAAATCTTATATCATGATTAGAGAGTCTTATTGGTTCCTGAATTCAAATTTTCTTCAATTCTGACTTGTTTGTCTTTTTAAGATATGCTAATTGTGTGAGCTTCATTTCTTATTTTTAAGGAGACTGTATTAGTTAGGGTTTTACTGCTGTGAACAGACACTATGACCAAGGCAAGTCTTATAAAAAAACAACATTTAATTGGGGCTGGCTTACAGGTTCAGAGGTTCAGTCCATTATCATCAAGGTGGGAGCATGGCAGTATCCAGGCAAGCATGGCGCAGGAGGAGCTGAGAGTTCTATGTCTTCATCCAAAGGCTGCTAGTGGAAGACTGACTTCCAGGCAACTAGGGTGAGGATCTTATACCCACACCCACAGTGACACACCCATTCCAACTAGGTCACACCTATTCCAACAAGGCCACACCTTCAGATGGTGCCACTCCCTGGTCCAAGGATATACAAACCATCACAGAGACTAATATATATTATCAAATAATGAATTTCCAAGAGTAGTAACCTAAAAGTATTTTAAATGTTTTATAAAGTTTCTGAATTAGAATTTCTCTGAGGTAGAATCTAAAGTGAACTTTGCATGCAGGGACTAGAAGGCTAACTTCTGGTATGAGGTTAGGCTTCTGAATTTGAAAGTCATGAGGAAACAATGTTAGATTATACTAGAGCACAATTTAATGAATTTTTTCCTTAAAGACATTTTAAAAACTGCCAGACTTTCTCCAATATCATGTCATATCCATCTTGCAGTCCAAGCTGGCCCACAGATCCTGTGCTTGATCCCATCTTGTTGAGTGCATACAGGTTTCTGTGAAAACGTCATGTAAAATGTGCCCTGAACAGGATGTTACTACAGTGGTTGAGGAAAGAATTTGCATTCTGACATTTTGAAAGAGTTCCTAAGGGGTATATATTTCAATTTCTGGTAAGGTTGGGTGTATTATAGATAGATAGATAGATAGATAGATAGATAGATAGATAGATAGATAGATAGATTCTAGATAGATAACAATTCACCATAAAAATAATAATGTTATAAGTTAGTTTGTCATGTGTGGCTTAAGTTTATTGTATTCTTCCTTCCCGGCTGCCACCAATGTAAAACTTTATACTTGTTTGAGCGAAGCGAAATACAAGTACAAGAGCTCAAAAAGTAGATTTCAATAGATTCAATAGATTCAATTTCTATCTTGTAACTTTCAGCTTGTAGTCATTTTCCTCTGTTGTCCCCCTCACTATGTTCCTGCTTTGATAATAGTGCCTAGGGAAAATGTCACTGTTGGGTTAGTGCACTGACCAACCCCACACAGTATATCTTCTTTATGTAAATGCTGGATGTTATTAATTTCCTGACCTCATCTAAAAGGAAACAACACTGCTATTAGTTCCTATACTGTAGCTACTTTCTTTAAAAGCAAGTCGTAGTAAATGTAGATGACTTTTCAATAATCTAGCCTCTAGGAGTTGTGAAATCTCTGTAGGATCAAATACTGACCAGCATTTATGTATGTGTGCAACATACTTTTGGGACACACTTTCTGTGTTTGTATGTCATATATATTTCACACACATTTAAATATATGTAAGGCTGCTCACAATTCAGTAATGACTATTAAATTGACATATAATTTCACAAAACTTCTTTATAAAGTCATTTACTTCAACAATATCATGTAGAGAATGTCCTCTGGCTCCCACAGGCAAGATCTCAAAACACACACTCTCTCTCTCTTTCTCCCTCTCTCTCTCTCTCTCTCTCTCTCTCTCTTTCTCTCTCTCTCTCTCTCTGTCCCTCTCCTATATATATATATCTAATCTTCTCAAAGTTAATGGGCCCAGATCCTTGGAAATATTTTGGAGATTATCATTCATGCATGAACATTTAAAATGTATTCACTGATAATTTCACACATGAATATAAGAAAATATGATCTTGTACAGCCACCATTCACCTAATTGATTGGATGTCCCTTGGACCCCTACAACATATTTTGTTCCCTTCTTAAATTCACATTTTCTCTACCTCTTCCTACTCTTCTATTCCTCTACTTTAAAAAATATTCCATGAAGTTGATGTGTTGTTGTATGTGTATATGTGTGTGTGTGTGTGTATGTATATGCATTGTTGTGTGGCCACCAAATGAAGTATGTTAAACATAACAAGGATTCAACCCCCCACCCCAAAGAATAATTCTCCCTCCTCCAGCAGCTATACTGCCAACATATCTTTAGTAAGGGAAGAATTTTGTAAGTTTCTGCCACCATCAATGGTGGGACTTTACATGGCTTAGTCCTCTGTAGGCTTTTACAAGTAACTGTGGATATTATTAATTTATGAGTGCAAGAGGCATGTCAGGTCTAAACTTGCCAGCACTGTGAGGGTTACCGAAGTCATTATTGTGAATTTTTGAATTGTATGAAAGTTCTCACCTTACATGTATAGAGAACCATGGAGTTGGCTTGGCCTACCTGGCTTGAGAAGCATATGCCATAGGTTTTTCAGGTTGGAGTTCATGGCTGCTGGAACACAATATGCCTTCCCGTTTCTGAGAGACTGATGCACTCCTTTAGGCAGTGAAGCATTCAGGCTGCTTTGTGTTTCTCTGTATGTTCCCTTAGTAGTTCCCAAGTACAAGCTTGACAAGACAATTGGTTTTAGACAATAATCTTATGTATCTTGTATAGCTTGCCCACTTTGTTTTGTTCTGTCAACTACAGCTCCTTTGTTCCTCGCAATTGTCATTACAATATATTTCTGATAAAAGTATAAAAACTTTGCTTCTGATTGCCTGAATAAATTTGTCACAACTCAAGTTTTGCTATGGAACCCCCAACTGGCATAGTTTCAGTCCTTGGGTGTAGCCTCCCCTCCCCCAACCTTAAGGGTTCCACAGTTTACACCTGGATGGAGCTTGCGGGCTCAATCGTTCTGCCACGCCCACTGCTGGAACCTGCCTCTTTGCTGTTCGGAGCCATACACTTGGTCACCCTGCTACTGGTCCCCAGGACTATTTGGCGGGAATCGCCCCCCCCCCTTCTCCTCCTTCATAACTGCGTGCTGATATAGTAAAATTGAGCTTTGATCAGAATCTGCCTGTCTTAGCTACATTTCTTTCTCTCGTTGCCTAGCCCCTCTTCTCTTCCAGGTTTCCAAAATGCCTTTCCAGGCTAAAACCCAGGCTGTGATCTGCTGGCCGGACACAGGTGTAAACAGTGGAACCCTTAAGGCTAAAAGAGGGGAGGCTACACTTGGGACCATATCAGGAAACCCTGGCCAAAATGCACATATTTTAGACAAGATAGAAACTAGCTCTCAGAATCCAAATAAAAGATAATAAAACTAGCAAGAGAAAGCAGCATATAAATTTTTCTTTAATCATAAGCAGTAATATGAATTGTAAAACAATACCATACGGGTGACTTTTTACTTGCTTTGATAAATAAGAAAAATATATCCCACTGCTTAGTCATGTGAAAAGTATAATAGTGCTCACAGTTTTGTTGAAAATATATAATTCACAATTTAAAGTCATGTTTCTAAGAATCTTATGGGAAGTGTGACAATATGCATTTTAACTTTCTGGAAAAGCTCTCATTATTCTAGAGAAAAATTAAAACGGAAAAATTTCTGCAGTAATCTTAAAATCTCTCAACCGTGATTAGAAATTTTTGATGGTATGATTTTCATGGATGGATTTTCATGTTCCATTAGAAAGATGTTCTTTCTTCTCCCATAATTCCAATTTCTATCTTCTTAGTATTCACTTGGATTCCTAAGGTTTTAGAGATCAAGAGTATGAGTAACCCTGCTGTACGTGAAGTACAATCATCATATGCAAACAGACAATGTGTGTGAAAGGTTAATGTTAACTTCATTATAGAACCATGTAGACAAGACCTTTGTGTTCCACATACAGCCATCTTGACAGATTTTTATGTCTGTTTATTTGACCTCCAAGTTCCTAGAAATCAGGTAAGAAAACTGGAGTTATTAGGTCATAGGACACAGCAAATTGACCTCACATTTGATTTTATGTAATATGTCTGAAAATGACTTCACCTTTCTTTGGTTGGGAGGAACAAACAGCTATGCATCAATTCAGAGTGTCTATGGATATGGATGGATGGAGTATGCGGCCCTGTGGCATTAGAGAATCATGAATCATGCACAAATCTCAAATATTTAATTTTTTTCCCCTCTGAAAAATCAAATCTTGGATGTCATGAGAAATATTTTCACAAAACCATTCTTCTTTCATTGTATCTTTTTTTTTTAAGAAATAGAAAAATCTTTACAATTGAAAACTCAAATTGGAAAATATTGTCATAAGTTTGGAAATTCACCAGAGCTCGAACTCTGATTGTCATATCCCATACAATGTACTATTACAGTAAATGTAACATTGTATTTGGTAAAAATTATGAACAAATTAATTATAGTCCCAGGAAGAACTGAGATGTTTCAGAAGACACAGCCATCCACTGTGAATGCTCCCTCCATCCAAGACATCTTCAACTTCTTGTATTGGAATTAACATTCATATGAAAATCCAAATAGAGCTATTGTGAATACATTAGCTGGATTATATGTTTTGTGTAATAAAGTCTCAATTATTACACATTATTTATAGTATATAAAAGTGCTACTGAAAACTTATGGGAGGTGATAAATATAGGGAATATAGCAGAAAAAAAATAAAACTTGCAAATACCCAAGGAAACAAATTTTGGTGTGGGTTATAGTATAAGAAAAATAAGTAGCTGAAGAGTTTTTCAGAATGATCTGTATTTCAGATTATTGGGAAATAGAGTAATATTGTGAAGGTACATGTCTATATGGATGTAGGGTGTGTGCATGTAAGATCTCTTAGTAGATGGAGAAATGGGCATTGAGACTACATAAGTTTGATTAATGCTTGTCTGTGGTTGAGCACAGTGTTATATAACTATAGTGATAACTATGATATTGTTCATCAATTATAATCAATTACTTTGAACTGTAAAGTCACACAAGGGTTAAGTTAATATTTGAACTAATTTTAAGCATATGGCTTGTCACATATCTTACACATTCCGTTTGAATCTAAGTGTATTAAATTGGCCTAAGATTGACCTGGAGGGCATTATCCTGAGTGAGGTAACCCAATCACAAAAGAACTCACATGACATGTACTCACTGATAAGTGGATATTAGCCCAGAAACATAGAATACCCAAGATACAAGACACAAAGCACATGAAACTCAAGAAGAACAAAGACCAAAGTGTGGACACTTTGCCCCTTCTTAGAATTGGGACCAAAACACCCATGGAAGGAGTTGCAGAGACAAAGTTTGGAGTTGAGACAAAAGGATGGACCATCTAGAGACTACCATATCTGGGGATCCATCCCATAATCAGTCACCAAACTCAGACACCATTGCATACACTAGCGAGATTTTGCTGAAAGGACCCTGATATAGCTTTCTCTTGTGAGACTATGCCAGGGCCTAGCAAACACAGAAGTAGATGCTCACAGTCAGCTATTGGATGGATCACGGGGCCCCCAGTGGAGGAGCTAGAGAAAGTATCCAAGGAGCTAAAGGGATCTGCAAACCTATAGTTGGAACAACAATATGAACTAACCAGTACCCCCTGGAGCTCATGTCTCTAGCTGCATATGTTTCTAGTTGGCCATCAGTGGAAAGAGAGGCCCATTGGTCCTGCAAACTTTATATGCCTCAGTACAGGGGAACGTCAGGGCCAAGAAGTGGGAGTGGGTGGGTAGGCGAGTGGGGGAAGATATATGGGGGGACTTTTGGCATAGCATTGGAAATGTAAATGAGGAAAATACCTAATAAAACAATTAAAAAAAAAAGAAAAGCAAAAAGGTTTGTAAAAAAAAAAAAGAAAGTCTAGGATCTGAAGTTCCACAGCTCGCTCACAGCACATATATGTAATGTAGACTCTGTGGTTTCTCTGAGATTTGCATGTCTTTCTCCTCAACATATGCCAACAAATATCACATTGTACAACTATGCATAAGACAGTAAGTGTTTGGTGAATTTGTCAACATAAATGAAAAGCTACTAGAGAATACATTTATATTCATCCTAGTGTCCAGTTTTATTTTCTCATATACAATCCTGAAAGCTATGTCATAAATATTAGATTATATCTGAACTGAAATGAGCATGTTATAACAAGTATTAGTTCACAATGTGCCTGTATTTGGAGACAGATAGGTTCTTCAAAGAAGGTCATCATTTAAAATTAAGCTTTTCAGGTTGTGTGCTCTTTAAGATTGCTGGATGTACATGAGTGATGAATTATCTAGCTGATATTTACAGTTTTAACCTTTATGTTCACACTACTTTTCACATGACAAAATTAAAGTATCTGTATAAGTCTTCTCTCTGATGCAGGCAGTCAGTGTGCATGTAATAGCATAGGTAATCAAGGAAATCCACATAGAAGAACACAAAAGATACTAATAAAACAAATATGCAAGCCACATTCTCTCCTAATACTCCATGTATTTGGTAGTTCTGTCAGACAAAACACCAAAATTGAGATCATAAATAGTACTTTCTATGTCTTCTGGAGGCTAGAAAGGCACAATGATATTTACAGTAAGGTTGGATAGTTTTTTCTTATTTTATTTATTTTTTTGGCTAGCACAGGTCAGTCTTCAGTTTTTATTTTATAACAACAGCTCTAAGACACATATGTTTCTAGTACTTCTGAATAGTCTTAGTTTTTTTCTGTTGCAGAAACACCAATAGGTACAGCTAACCTGAAAAGTGCACTAAACTATGGAAACTGAAAAAAAGAAGCAATTTATTATTTGTATTTGATGGCTATTAATTTACTTTTTTTCTATGTGCAATAATTTTATTTATATTTATTTATTTTTATTTTCTATTAGATATTTTCTTCATTTACATTTCAAATGAAATTCTGAAAGTCGCTTATACCCTTCCCCCACCCTGATCCCCAACCTACCCATTCCTGCTTCCTGGCCTTGGCATTCCCCTGTACTGGGGCATATGATCTTCACAAAACCAAGGGCCTCTCGTCCCATTGATGGCCGACTAGGCCATCCTCTAATAAATATGCAAATAAAGACATAGCTCTGGGGTGGGGTAATGGTTAGTTCATACTGTTGTTCCTTCTATAGTGTTGCAGACCCCTTTAACTCCTTGGGTACTTTATCTAACTCCTTCATTATAGGCCATATGTTCCATCCAATAGATGACTGTAAGAATCCACTTCTGTATTTGCCAGGCACTGGAATAGCCTCACAAGAAATAACTATATCAGGGTCCTGTCAGCAAAATCTTGCTGGCATATGCAGTAGTGTCTGGGTTTGGTGGTTGTATATGGGATGGTTCCCCAATTGGGGCAGTCTCTGGATACTCCTTCCTTCTGTCTCAGCTCTGAACTTTGTCTCTGTAACTCTTTACATGAGAATTTTGTTCCCTATTCTAATAAAGAATGAAGTAGCCACACTTTGGTCTTCCTTCTTCTTGAATTTCATGTGTTTTGCAAATTGTATCTTGGGTATTCTAAGTTTCTGGGCTACACTTATCAGTGAGTGCATATCAGGTGAGTTCTTTCATGATTGGGTTATGTCACTCAGGATGATATCCTCCAGATACATCCATTTGCCTAAGAATTACATAAACTCATTGTTCTTAATTGCTGAGTAGTACTCCATTGTGTAAATGTACCACATTTTCTGTATCCATTCCTCTGTTGAGGGACATCTGGGTTCTTTCTATCTTCTGGCTACTGTAAATAAGGCTGCTATGAACATAATGGAGCATGTGTCCTTATTACAAATTGGAACAACTTCTGGGTATATGCCTAGGAGAGGTATTGCTGGTTCTTTCAGTAGTACTATGTCCAATTTTCTGAGGAACTGCCAGACTGATTTCCAGAGTGGTTGTACAAGCTTGCAACTCCACCAACAATGGAATGTGTTCCTTTTTCTCCATTTCCTCATCAGCATATCCTGTCACCTGAATTTTTTATCTTAGCCATTCTGACTAGAATAAGGTAGAATCTCAGGGTTGTTTTGATTTGCATTTCCCTGATGATTAAGGATGTTGAACATTTTATAAGTGCTTCTTGGCCATTCAGTATTTCTCAGTTGAGAATTCTTTGTTGATCTCTGTATCCCACTTTTTAATAGGGTTATTTGATTTTCTGGAGTCCATCTTTTTGAGTTCTTTATATATATATTGGATATTAGTCCCCTATCTGATTTAGGATTGGTAAAGATCCTTTCCCAATCTGTTGGTGGCCTTTTGTCCTATTGACAGTGTCTTTTGCCTTACAGAAGCTTTGCAATTTTATGAGGTCCCATTTGTCAATTCTCGATCTTACAGCACAAGCCATTACTGTTCTATTCAGGAATTTTACCCCTGTGCCCATATCTTCAAGGCTTTTTCCCACTTTCTCCTCTATAAATTTCAGTGTCTCTGGTTTTATGTGGAGTTCCTTGATCCATTTAGATTTGACCTTAGTACAAGGAGATAGGAATGAATCTATTTGCATTCTTCAGTTGTGCCAGCACCATTTGTTGAAAATGCTATCTTTTTTCCACTGGATGGTTTTAACTCCCTTGTCAAAGATCAAGTGACCACAGGTGTGTGGGTTCATTTCTGGGTCTTCAGTTCTATTCCATTGTTCTACTTGTCTGTCGCTATACCAGTACCATGCAGTTTTTATCACAATTGCTCTGTAGTAGAGCTTTAGGTCAGGCATGGTAATTCCACCAGAGGTTCTTTTATCCTTTAGAAGAGTTTTTGCTATCCTAGGTTTTTTGTTATTCCAGATGAATCTGCCAATTGCCCTTTCTAATTCATTGAAGAATTTGGTTGGAATTTTGATGGAGATTGCATTGAATCTGTAGATCACTTTTGGCAAGATAGCCATTTTTACTATGTTGATCCTGCCAATCCATGATCATGGGAGATCTTTCCATCTTCTGAGATCTTCTTCGATTTCTTTCTTCAAAGACTTGAAATTCATATCATACATATCTTTCACTTCCTTAGTTTGAGTCACCCCAAGGTATTCTATATTACTTGTGACTATTGTGAAGGGTGTTGTTTCTCTAATTTCTTTCTTAGCCTCTTTATCCCTTGTGTAGAGTGTGGGGAACCATTCTGGACTTCCTGGCCATCTGGACAGGACATCTGCTCCAGGTAGTAAACAAGCCCATGTTTGGTGGATGGCCCGCCCTTAATCCCTGATTGGCTGAGCAAGCCTTCCTGGTGAGGTGATGTGACCTGTGGTAATTGGTGGGGGAGTGGTTGTGGCTGGAGTGGAGAAAAACACTTGTAACCAGGGAGGCTGGGGGATTTTAAGAAAGAAGCTGCCAGAGTAAACTGCTTTAAGAAGAACCTGGTGGTTGCGTCTTTCTTGCTGGTCAAGTGGGACGCGACAGTAGAGTAAGGCCACTGATTTGTTTGAGTTAATTTTATATCCTGCTACTTCACTGAAGCTGTTTATCAGGTTTAGGTGTTCTCTGGTTGACTTTTTAGGTCACCTGTGTATACTATCATATCATCTGTAAATAGTAATATTTTGAATTCTTCATTTTCAATTTGTATCCTCTTGATCTCTTTTTGTTGTCTAATTGCTCTGGCTAGGACATTGAGTACTATATTGAATAGGTAGAGAGAAAGTGTACAGCCTTCTCTAGTCCCTGATTTTAGTGGGATTGCTTCCAGTTTCTCTCCATTTTAGTTTGATGTTGGCTACTGGTTTGCTTTGTATTGAGTAGACTGGTCTCTGAGGGACCTGAGATACAAGATGGTGTTCTCATCTGGTCCCGGGTTTAGAGCCCTCCCTGGAGGCCGACTCTCCTTTGGAGAGGAAATTGTGCTGAGGTCTGGGTCTTATCTCTGCCTCCTGGCTGATGATGAAGGCCTAAGGGACCTTGTCCAAGAATGTATGTTGCTACTGCAGCCCACATGGTCTCCTGTGCAGACTGGTCTCTCTATCTTACTTTTATTGTAATATCTATGCTTATTTACTCTGAAGGCTAGCACATGATACTTCATATTGTGGCTCTATATTCAGGATTCCATAAGATGAACTACATGCCTTAAATGCCTTAAAGGGAATGTTAAAATGACAGAAAGTAAGAAAGTAAAAAATATAATACCATAGCAAATTTGAAGTAATGCAAATTGTCTTGTATTGTTATGGTTTTTACAACATATTAAGGAGTAATAAGAAAAGGGAACACCATTGAGAAAATGTTTTCATAATATTGCCTGTAGGAAAGCTTGTAGGGCATTTTCTTGTTTCATGATTGATCTAGGAGCGTATCGACCATTGTGAGTGGTGCTATCTCAGGTAGATTGTCTCAGGTAATATAAGATAACAGGCTGAGCAAGTCAGGGAGAGTTAGCCAGTAGCCATCATTCCTCTATGGTTGCTCAGTTTCTCCCTCCACATTCTTGTCTTTAGTTCTGTGGTGGTTTGGATAGTAATGACCCCCATATGGTCACAGCAAGTGGCACTATGATGAGATATTGCCTGGTTGGCTTTGTGTGGCCTTACTGGAGGACATACTTTTGTTACTGGTGATGAGCTTTGAGGATCTAAATGCTCAAGCCTGGTCCACTGTTTCTCTTTCTCTTCCTGTTGTCTGCTGATCCAAATGTAGACCTCTCAGTTCCTATTGCAGCACTATGTCTGCCTATGCATCACCGTGCTTCCTATCATGATAAACCTATGAACCAGTAAACTAACCACAATTAAGTAATCTCCTTTATAAGAGTTGCCATGGTAATTATGTCTCTTCACAGCAATAAAACCCTAACTAATTCATGTCCTTACTCTGATTTCATTTCATGATGATCTACAGGCTGTAAGATGAAATGTAGCTGCTTGTGCTCTAGTGGTAAATTTGTTCTGCCCAAAACCTGTTTGTTCTAGGAATAGGGAGATGTTTATGTACTTTAGGGAAAGTCTAAGAAACAAGGTCATATATAGGCAAAGTCTGAAAGAAGAAAAAAATGGCATGGATTTGTATGGAGTTAGAAAATTCGTGTGAAGGTGCCCCATATACAACATTTCTGAACTGGAAATGACTTGTCTGTAATATACCTCTATGTTGGACCTCTAGAATAATCATCAATCTAACCCACTATAATTAATCAAAAAGTAAAATTTTGTTAGAAATTATTCAAAACAGATGATGAACAGTATATAAAAGGAAGGGAATAACGAAATGACTTAGAGCTATGCCATTTCCTAACTTTCATTTGAATATTCTGTGCCGTGTCTAAAATTTAGAAAATAAGAGTTATGTATTTTTATACTTGTGTGTGTTGGTTAGTTTTTGACATCTTTAAATAAACCTAAAGTCAACTATAATGGGCAAGTCTTGATAGAGAAAATATTTGTGTCAAAAGTTTTTAGAAAGAAGTGGGTTGCATTTTCTGTGTGTGATGATGACTATATAGAGAGAATATTTGATCATGTATTTGATCATATTTATGTTAATATATATATATATATATATATATATATATCAGCAAAACTTAGTTAAAGCCCTCTTAGATCACAGGAAATTGAATTATCATTAATAGAAAAAAATAGCTCCTAGAAGTGAACATCAGTTCAGCATTTCAGTTCCCAATTCCAGAGTGATTATTCCATTTATAACTGGTATTATGTAGGGTCTCGCTTTCCAAGGAATGTGTGCATTTGTTGCATATTCCTTACTAAAGCAGTTTTTGAAAAGTAACTTTCAAGGTTTTGAAATTTCATTCACATCAAACAACAGTGTGCTAGGAGTGCAGGCACAGAGATAAAGAGATCTTAGAGGTTCCCAGTATCATACTAAAATGTGAAATGTGAATTCAACTCTTGTTCCTTAAGTATGAAGAAGAAGAAAAAGAAAGCATGGAACTTTTGAATAGTTTTTGGTATTATAAACATTTCTGAATGTTATAATGCATCAGAAATTCACAGCATTGAGATAGTAATAGCATAATATAAAGAATTTTAGTAATTTTTAAGCATATAAGATCTGATAATTTTTCTAATATTTGAAGCATTTTGTTTTGTGTAAAATTCACAATGAAGGTACAGTTATGGAAAATGAACTGAAAGGCATACTGAAAATTGATAAATTTAAATGTACACTTTCTTGTCAACAACACAAAGATTTCAGACTTTAGAAAATAGGAGAAATAGTATTTCTTTTTTAATTTTATTATTTTTTTACTTATTCACTTTACATCCCACTCACTACCCCTCTCCCTGTCACCCCATCCAACAATCCTGTATCCACCTACTCCTATGCTTCTGATCTGAGCAGGTGGGAACCCATACTGAGATATCACCCTCACATTGGCATTTCAAGTTACTGTGAGGCTAGGAACTTCCTCTCCCATTGAGGCCAGACAAAGTAGATCACTAGTAGAATATATCCTTCATACAGGCAACAGCTTTTGGGATAGCCCCCATCACAATTAGTCTAATAATATTTTCAAGAGAAAATAGTATTGTAATTTGCAGAGGTTTTAATAAGTATTGTCTAAAATACAGACTAAAAGAACAAATATATTTATACTTATTTACACTTATATTAAATGTAATTAATTAGACTGGCTTGCAAGCTGAGTTCTATATAGTAAAACAATGCTCTCTCATAATAGAAAGACCAAGATACAATAAATTTTCATTTCATGAAAGTAGATGTCTTGACAGTTCAAATCTTGTGTGGGATCGTACATGGTTCCCTGAGAGTATCTGATTTTCAGTTTCCAAACATCAAATAAATTGGATTTAATACTACTCACAACAACAGAATAAAATATGGTGCCACAAAATTGATGACAAATGGGCAAAAAATACAAATTTCTTCTTTCATAACCATTTTATATGGGCTTCCATCAGAAGGTCTGATAGAGACTTACAATTTTTCTCGCTATTTCAAATAATCTACTGAAGGACAATATTCACAAGAATGTCAACATCTTGGATAGTAGACAAGGTCATCCAGCCTTTCACAGGAATTAGCAATCAACAGTCTAGAAGCAGTAGAGTACCTCTGACATCATGGAAGCTAGCCATCACAAAGAACAGTTCCAAACCAGTTCCAGTATCTTCATTTGTGTACACACCAAAAAGCCCTCCACACCTCACTAGATAGTTTCAACTCTGTGATCATACAGATTACCCTCATTAAATTCAATGTGTCTTACAAACAAAAATAGCAACAATACAAAATAAAGTATGTGCAAAGGGGCTTGCATGGAGGAAGGCAGAAAACCAATTTTGGTTGGTATATAAGTGGAAGGAAAACAGCCTAGATATTTAATCATTGCTTTTTATTAAAATTTGGGATTATAGAAGACATCAGAAAGCTTTATATGCTTTACATGTGCATTTACTAATAGTTGCAGATCTATACGCAAGTCAGTTTGAGTATATTGATTTTCAGTTTGTGTTCTCAAATGATGAATTGTTAGAAGCAGTAATAAAGCATAAAAAGGTTACATATATTTTTACAGAAACCATAATGCTATATTGAAAAGAATCACATTAAACACTACAATTATTTTAAGTAATCATGATGTGATTGGAAAAATGCTTGGATACACTAAAGCAATATATTATTTAAATTTTCAATAAGAGTTATTATGTACCAGTTATCTTGTGATGCTGTGACTTAAATACTCTAATCACACCATTAATTTATATAACTGATTTTTTTATGTGTCTCTGGGAGTGTATATGTACAGAAGAGTGGTTTACTGCAAAAGGCTGAAGACTAAGTTGGATACAATGCAGTGAGGTTCACAAGAGACTGATAAATGTGGTATGAGACCTAGGAACTGAATTCTTGTCTTTTGAAAGAGTAGTAAGTGCTCTGAACTGCTGAGCCATTGATCTAGCCCAAGTAGAAAATGAACTTTCATAAAAATTTTAAAACCACATTAATATATACTTATATAAATAAGGAAACCTAAAGTGTATAAATTCTTTATATTGTACATAGTAAATCGTTTCCTTTTTATAAATTTTAAAAACAGAGACTCACTCACTGAGACTCAGCAAAATCATGAAAGCACTAAACAGCAATTCATAAGAATGAAGAGAACCTGGCACACCTCTGTACAAGCCCTGAGTGTACTGCTTCCGTTTCTGAGTTTATATGAGCTTTGATATTAAAGGGTCTTGTTTCTTGGTATTCTTCATCTGTTCTCATTCTTGCAATTTTTTTGCCTTCCCTTCCACAGGGTTCCCTGAGGTCTGAGGGGAGGGATTTGATGAAGACATCCCGTTCTCATAGATAGTCCTTTAATACATGCTTATTTGGGGATAACTAAAAATCTCAATTGAAATAACATAGAGGACAATATTAATCTCTGTATTTTAGTGGTAAAATGATTCCCTAGCATGGACAAATCCCTTGGCTTAATCTCTACTATTAAATAAAATTAGAAAAGAAAAATATAAAATATATAAATTAGATAAATAACTACAAATATTCTCAAAGTTTCAAATCAGGTATTTAAGAATTCAGAGCTTTGTTCTTACTACTGTAAAGTTAATTAGAGGTGTTGCTTTACATTTTGAATTATTTTTATTAAATCATCTAGAAAAGAATATTACATCGGGTGCGGTGGCACACGCCTTTAATCCCAGCACTTGGAAGGCAGAGGCAGGCAGATTTCTGAGTTCGAGGCCAGCCTGGTCTACAAAGTGAGTTCCTGGACAGCCAGAGCTACACAGAGAAACCCTGTTTCAAAAAAACCAAAAACCAAAAACCAAAAAAACACACAAAAAAATAGTTACATGAGACAGGAGATATTATATTCTTATTTGAAAGAAAAGGAAATTAATATGCATTAAGTAGTCAGAATATCATGGAAATACTAGGTAAGGCCTAGGAAAAATATAAAAAGGAAAAAAAAAGCCTTGTGAATAGTAGAATGATGTCTATTCAAAATCTAAGCACACATTTACATGTTTTACAAAACTATGACAGTGCATATGTGTGTGTATGTATATATGTATATATATGTGTGTATATACATATATATATATATGCATATATATGTTTTAAAAGTTTACAGTTTAAAATAACTTTAGCTAAGTAGTATTCCATTGTGTAAATGAACCACATTTTCTGTATCCATTCTTCTGTCATAGAACATCTAGTTTATTTCTAGCTTCTGGCTACTACAAATAAGGCCACTATGAACATAGTGTAACAGGTGCCCTTGTAGCAAGTTGGAGCATCTTTTGAGTATATACCCAAGAGTGGTATAGCTGGGTCTTCAGGTAGATCTATTTCCAATTTTTTGAGGAACCTCCAGATTTATTTGCAGAGTGGTTGTATCAGTTTACAATCCCACCAGCAATGAAGGAGTGTTCCTCTTTCTCCACATTCTCTTCAACATGTGTTGTCACCTGACATTTTGATATTAGCCATTCTGACTGGTATAAGGTGGAGTCTCAGGGTTATTTTGATTTGCATTTCCCTGATCACTAAGGAATTTGAACATTTCTTTAGGTGTTTTTCAGCCATTCCAGATTCTTCAACTGTGAATTCTCGGTTTAGTTCTATACCCCATATTTTGATTGGATTTTTTGGTTTTTTGGTGATTAACTTCTTCATTTTTTTATATATTTAGGATATTAGCCCTCTATTGGATGTGGGGTTAGTGAAGTTTTTTTTTTTTTCCCAATCAGTAGGTTGCTGATTTGTCTTATCGACAATATTCTTTGCCTAACAGAAGCTTTCCAGTTTTATGAGGTCCCTTTTATCAATTCTTGATCTTAGAGTTTGAGCCATTGGAGTTCTTTTTAGGAAATTTTCCCCTGCACCAATAAATTCAAGTCTCTTTCCCACTTTTTCTACTCAGCTATTAAGAGTGAGGACATCTTGACTTTTGTAGGCAAATGGATGGAACTAGAAAATATCATGCTGAGTGAGGTAACTCAGACCCAAAAGGAGATGCATGATATGCACATACTAATAAGTGGATATTAGCGAAAGAAAAAAAAGAAAGAAAGAAAGAAAGAAAGAAAGAACAAAAGAAAGAAAGAAAGAAAGAAAGAAAGAAAGAAAGAAAGAAAGAAAGAAAAAAAGAAAGAAAGGAAGAAAGAAAGAAAGAGAGAGAGAAAAAACCCATACAGAATACACAGGATAAAATCCACAGAATTGAAAACACTCAACAAGCTGAAATACCCAAGTGAGGATGCCTCAGTCCTACTTGAGATAGAGAAGAAAGCAATCACAAGTGGGGAGGGATGGACTTGGGAGGGAATGTGGACAGGGTGGAGGGGAACTGGAGGATAGAAGGGAACCTGATCTGATATTGGGTGAGGGAAAAAGACAGAAGCCCTGAGGGCCAGCAGAAAGAATGGAAACAGGCAAACTCAGGAAATAGGAGGTTAGGGGGACAATCCAGAATGCACAAGAGACCTGGGAGTTGAGAGACTCCTAGGAATCATAGGGAGGGACCTTTGATGAGGTGCCTGACAATGGGGGGAGAGAACTTGTGGAGCCCATTTCCAGTGGGAAGACAGGACATTTGTGGGGTTGCCAACCCACAGTCACACCTCTGACCCATAATTGTTTCTGTCTGAAAGAATTACAGGGATGGAAATGGAGAGAAGCCTGCGGAGAAGAAGGTCCATCAACAAGCCCAAAGTGGGATCCAGCTCAAGGGGAGATCCTATGGCCTGACACTATTACTGAGGCTATGGAATGCTCACAAAAAGGGATCTATCATGAGTGCTCTCTGAGGGACCCAACAAACAGCTGGAAGAATCAGATGCAGTTATTTGCACCAAACTAATGGACAGAAGCAGCTGACTCCTGTTGTGAGATGGGGAAGGCAGAAAAAAACCTGAGGAGAAGGGCAATTCTGTTGGAGGACCAGCAGTCTTGGTTAGTCTGTACTCCAAGATCTTTCAAACACCGTGCCACCAAACAGCATACATCAGCTGATATGAAGTCCCTAACACACATACAGTAGAGGAACACATACTTCCAGATCTGTGTTCATTCAGAGATAAAGCACCTAACCCTCAAGAGACTGGAGGCCCCAGGGGGGTTAGAGGTAAGGTGGGATGGGGGACCCAGGGATTTTACAGGTCAGATGGGGTGGGGGGAGGATGTGTGGGATGTGGATCAGTTGGAGGGTGGATGGAGAGGGTCAGGGAAGGGAATATGGAGTGCATAAAATGAGTTACAAATAAAATTAAATTAAAAAAATAAATTTAGGTTGTACAACTAGCTGTGCTGGTTTGTTTAGTTAATAGGACCATACCTAGAATCATATGGGATAAGAAACATCTATTGGAGACTAGCCTCTATTAGATTGGCCTGTGATCATGTTAGGGAGTCATTTTCTTGATTAAGGATTACTACAGTGCCTCAGCCAATGTAGAATGTATTACTCATGAACAGGTAGTGCTGGTTGTATAATAAAACCTGCATAAAGCCTGGAAATAAAATCTGTAAACTGTTTCACTGTGGTCAATTCCTGCTTCTGGTTCCTGAATTGAGTTCCTGTTGTGACTTCCCTTGATGATGGATTGTGATATGTTAGCATAATCTAAATAAACACATTCCTGTGCATTTTTTGTCAGAAAACTTTATCACAAAAATAGAAAAAAAAACCTAGATCATTGGATATCACAGGGTTTAGATATAGTACATACATTTCTTAGAAGTTTAAAGAAGGTTTAAATGCAATGTATAGAAGTCATAGCTAAAACATGAAATATTTTTTATTGACCATAAAGCATGCTACCTCTTAATCTATATTTGTATTCCTTTTGGGTAAAAATTTACAAAGCCACATTTTAAGTAATAGTCAATTTATAGTTTTAAAAATATAGATTGTTTTGTATTATTTTAGCTTATAATATAGATAAGAGAATCATCTCATAGGCATATTTTTACAAAGAACAGGTAAACGTTCTATCTAATAATTTTGAAGGATTTTCTTTGAAGTGATCTCAATTAATCCTCATGGTAGACTCTATATCCAAATGGAATTATTTAAAACAGTTTGTTAATGATGAATATGTAGGTCATGTGAAGATCTCTGGCCAAAGAATGATTCTAGAGTTATAATGAGTTTGATAAAAGGTAATTTATGCCTTAGTGAGGGTGAAAGATGGTCTGTCAATCATTGTAAGTATTTACACAACTCAAGGAGAAAGGGTACTAGGTACAGGCGGCTTTCTAATACGAGACAATAGTTTTTGGATTATAATTATCAGCTAGATGCAGAATACAACCGAAAGCCAGGTATAAACCGGTTTAATGATGACTTGAATAAAATTATTTAAGGCTATTGTATATTTTAGCCTTATCAATGATGGAAACAGATTAGCATAAGAATGAACACTGTAATAAGAAAGTTTAGAAAATGGTACAGATTTTTTTTTTTTTAATTATTTACAATAAGCCTTAAACAGCACAAGGTCTGGGCAAGTTATTTCTGATCCATAAAGTAGTAGAGATTTAAAAAGGATACAATATTTTTCAGATAAATGCCAAGAAGCCAAGTCTTTCATTAGATAGCAAATGCACTATTATATTATCTACCTGCAAAGCAGCCATTGCTGATTTCTAAAATGTCTGGGGCTGGATGTGATTCATTGTGCCCATAATCTTACATTTGATTTAACAAGGCAGGATTACTAGCTGGAAACCAGTTTGAGCTACATCCAACTGTCTACAAGAAATTATAGAACTTTTTTTTTCATGAAATATATTCCACTTACATGTATAAGTTGTTTTATTTATAAAGCCCTAATACTATTATTATTTTGACACAATAGGATGAAATGTGGTTGCCTTAATATGGACAGTTATTATCGACTAGTTAATGTATCAACAACAGAAACATGAATTATACAGTGCAGTGTAACGGCAATTTCAGAGAGAATGAGTGCCTGCTGAAGACCACCTCTCCATGCACTGCATCACTATCTAGATGTTCTCAAATTGTGGAAAGGAAGAAAGGCTGTCAAAAGGCCTCCAGTAGGCTGCTAATTCCATTACATAGGTTCTTTATCATTATCTGCCTCTTTACAAAAGGACATGCACTTCTTTATCATTCTCTTATTGTATAAGATTTCAACCCATGATTTTCAGAGTAAGTATAAAATAAAAGGAACATAACTTTGTGTAGATAAAATTATTATGTATGCTTTTTTATGAAGAAAAAACACAGACAACTTGTCCTCCCACACAGAGAGCATCAACATTTTTAAAATTCAAACACGTTACAAATAAAATGCATCAAAGATTCAGACATTTGTGTATACACTAAATATTACCTAAAAATATAGCCAGAATTACCTTCACATCAGGAGAATATACTTTAAAATGTTTAGTAATAACATAAATAGTGAAAGACATAAATACATTTTAATAAAGTGTTTAGTTTTACCCAAGGAAATAAACCTGAATTTGAAAAATTTTAAAGTGCCCTCAAAATGACTTATTAGTGAAGGACATCTAACATCATGCATGATGACTCAGATTAGATTTCTGGGACCCACGGGGTGAAAAAAAAGATTTAACTCCTACAATTTGTCCTCTGACATTCATGTACTTTCCAGAGTTTGTGCTTGTCCACCCACATAAACACACTGAGTAAGTAAATGCAAAATAATAGAAAACTACTAAAGTTTAAATACTTTAATCATATTATAGAACGTATTTTATATAATATCATCATTCTCAATTGTAACTTAAATAAAATGCTGTCAAACCTATCATGTACTAGCTAATATATTCTGGAACTATCTCTATCAATTTGTGTATAACTCAATAGTTCCAGAGTTGAGATCCTTAATACTTTTTTAGGAGAGTTCATTCGTGTGTGTGTGTGTGTGTGTGTGTGTGTGTGTGTGTAGAAACCAGCCAGAGCTACATGACACTGTCTACAAGAAGGTACATTTTGTTTTCATGAAAGACATTATACTTACATAAGAAAGGATATATACTGAAGGATATACTGAAGGATATGGGTGTGTGAGTACAGTTGGTCTATGTTGGTCAAGAAAAGACATGAGATGGCCTGGAGCTACTGGTATAGGTACTTATGAACTAGTGCTGCTCCAAACATTCTAGGGCCCTCTGCAGGAGCACTACTTACTCTTTGCTGCTGCTCCGTCTCTCCAGTTTTAGTTTAAAAAGTTTTTTTTTAATCACGTAACATTTTTCAGAAATAAAACTTTTTGACATATTTTATCCATTTTAGAAATTCCTATGTATATCAATACATAGAGTTAAATTTTCAAAAATTACTGAATAAAATAACATTTTGTATCATAGATTTTTATTTTCATAAGGTGGCAGAATAATGTCCAAGCATACATATCAATTTATTTTATTCATACTCCTTTGGCTTTTGCGTTTAAACCAGATAAGATTTCTGTGGCATTTTCCAAATTTTCAAATATGTCTATATGAAATATATTTCTATAAAATATTACTATTTGAGTTACAGCATTATGTTGATATAATGTAAATAAAGTTGAAGTTGAGATCTAATATTTAGGCTTCATTTCAACTATATGACTCAACTGTTCTGTAATTGTTCTGTATATCCTCATTGTAAATAACTATGTGTAACTTAAATCAAAGGAATAAACAGTGTATTAAAATTGTTTGCTGTCCTGGTCAGTTCTTCAATAATATTTTAGCTAGATCCTTACCCTACTTTTCAAAACAAGGAAGCTAAACTTTATTCAAATTAATCATATTTTGCTTATGTAGATAATTAATAGCATTGATGCAGAAATAATGTCACTGCTGTCTCTGAGCCTATATTCCTGCCTTTATAGTTGGAAGAGGTTGAGGATACTGAAGCAATAGTAACACTGATAATGATTTGATAGAAGAGAAGGTATTGTAAGAAGAAAAATAATATGCAAATCGATTTACTTGATTCTTGAAAATCAAACAAAAGGGAAAAGAGTAAATATGTCTCTAGAAACTGCTTTGGTTAGACTTCTGTGTAGACATTAGTTCCCATTTTTGCTCCCAGTTACATGCTGCCAGAAATAAGACTCAAACTGAAAATATATTTACAAATACCTTGGCCGTATAGCTAGGCTCATCTCTGATTAGAATCATAACTCTTGATAATCCATTTATTTTAACCTATACTTTGCCACATGGCTGGTTACCTGTACTCAGTACCATGCACCAGTCCACTTACATCTTCCTGGCAAATCTCTCCACAACTAGCTCTCTCTCAGCATCTTGTCTGCCTCCCACATGCCCCACTCTATTTCTTGCCTAAGTCCTAAGCTGTACGCTTTTTAATTGATAGGTGATGCATTCAAGCAATATACAAGATTTTGTCTTTATACTTTGGAATCATTCTTAAAACAAATAATTGAACTATTTAAGTAGGATATTAAAGTAAGCTAATCTGCTAACTGAAGAATTAATTAAAATACATGGATAAGAAAAGTCTCATTTATAGATTTGCATTGTGCTTGTCATTAACATTAATTTCCTCAAAATGGAATAGAAATGACAATGAGTCAGAGTTAGGCCAAAGGTGTACTATGTGCTTCCTCTTCAAAGCCTTGCCCTAAGATATTACACTTATTTTCACGTTTCCTCGGATGCTCCCACTAGTACATATTTTTCCAAACACTAAACACCTTTCTCAAATTTAATTAGGCACCAGTCTAAGGAGAAAATCCACCTTAAATATTAAACTAAAGATTGTTATACATGAAAAAGTTTTAGGCTACTGGATTAGGACATATATATTTGTTTGGGATATTCAGAATGACAATAACTTATGAAAAGGATAGGAAAGTGTCTTTATGGTACACTTACACTTTGGAATGAGTAGTTGAGCCCCACACCAATTCTGAGATCCTGAAAAGTCTTGATTTTGAAATCTATATTTCCTTTCCCCTTTCCCTCTCAGGAGGACCTCACATCACACTCACTGATTAAAAGGTATAGGCAGTGCTCTTCCTTGGTGTTCCTTTGAAACAGAATAAGTAATGACCCTTTAAATTAGTGATAGGTGAATCACAAAGCTTGGGGTGTTTGAGTTCCTTTTCTTCATGTGAACTTTCTTTGATGAAGAAATAGCACTAGAAATCGTGTGAGAATGTGTTATCTCTTGAGAGGTCCAGTACTTTTTTTTCAGCCCTTAGCTTTAAAAATGTTAGAAATGAAAAGTTTCATCCTTGAAGTTTCCATAAGTATATTTATATCAACATGTATCTGAAAAAGAGAAACAATGGAATAAAATATTTTGTTTTCTTCTCAATTTCCCAGTCTTAAACATTTTCAGATGCATAAAAATAAGACAACTTTATATCCTGTCTCTGACAGGAAAAGAGAAAAATACACATAATTCTTTAAAACTCCGAAGAAACACTGAACATATTAATAATTAGATTCCAATGAGGAGTAGAATATTATGAGGGCAGGGAAATAGGGAGGAAGGAAGGAACGGAGGGAGGGAGGGAGGAAGGAAGGAACGGAGGGAGGGAGGGAGGAAGGAAGGAAGGAAGGAAGGAAGGAAGGAAGGAAGGAAGGAAGGAAGGAAGGAAGGAAGGAAGGAAGGAAGGAAAGGAGGGAGGGAGGAAGGATCATGATAGAGAGGGAGAGAATGCAGAAAAAAGAAAATCATGAAAACTTTAGCTGCCCACTGTTACTGGTATGGGATGGAACCCTCTATGTTTCTGTACCTATTCCATGGAATAATTTTTTCATTTTAAGTATTTCTAACAACATAAAACTTGAGTATGTAGAAGTTGCAATAGAAACTTTCTATAGATAGCCTTTGATGATTAATTAATGTGAAAGTTATATTTCCAGTAATTGTGTTTCTTTCACTCTTTCATTTTTTTTCTTACACAACACCTATGAAAATTGTTTGTACTTTGGTAAGTATTTAGAGGTGTGACAAATGTAGACAAGCTGGCATAAATGGTCTATAGCAGGTTTATTGTTTGGAAGAATGAGAAAAGCAAGTTCTAGCAAGTACCAGGTCTGACATGGGCCCTCTTGTGTTTGAGATGAAAGATTCTTCTTGTTCAATCTCATGTTGGAGGAAGGCAAAGACTAAGTGATATTTCCTATGTATCTTCGTATAAGGGCCAACCATATTCTTTAAGAACTTTCCTTCACAATTAAAGGAGCAGAAACACAAATAAACCAAATAACAACAAATTAAAACAATAAAAACACAAAACACCTATACTATAGTGGGATGTAAATGTTATGTTAATGAACACACATTCAGTTCATAGCAAGAGAAATAAGTAAGTCACATCCTAAGGGACCTTTAGGAACTTCAAGAAAATGTGTGTTCTGATGCAAATTAATAATACATCTGTAAATATGAGGCTGAAGAGATGAATCAACAGTTAAGAGCACTGGCTCCTCTTACAGATAACCCAGGATTGGATAGTAGCACCAATATGGCAGCACACAGCATTCTGTAAGTGCAATTTGAAGATTATAAGCTCTTTTACATTTTCTATTGGCACCAGGAATGCAAATGTTACACATGAGGGCACACTCTCAGATGTGTAAAATAAAAATAAATTAAAAAAAGAAAATCATAGATGTTAACAAAGAGCTTAAGGAAACCAGTATGTATTTGGAGGAAGAATAGCATACTAAATACTTAAAAACTATTAGATCCCTTTTGTATACTTATTTCATTACTGCCTTAATAATTATGCACCAATTTCAGTTCACGTTGTCACAAGTTTTATTCTCATGATTTTAAAATCTTTAGGTCTTTTATAGAATTTCAGCAATCTTAGTTACTCACATTGAACTTATTTTTCTTTTGCATCTTGGTATCTTCTTTTGGGAAGTGCTACATCCAAAAATAATTGAAGACTCATTTAAGAACCTCTATTTCAATCATTCATTTCTCCAATCTCTACTAGACTTAGATTCTCTGAGGTCAAGATCCATAGCTTACTATGTATGCATTTCAAGTTATCTTCAAAAATGTATAACTGCTATGGTTATTTATTAATTCATTACAGTCATGTATTGTGCTAAGTATTGACATTAATATTTCCATTGAGAAAGTAAATTCATTAAAGCAGATATGTTAATAATTGCATATCCTAGGTTAAAAAAAAAGAAAAAAGAAAAGTCATTTACTCAAAAAGAACCAGTAGCCATTTACCAGGAATGACAGACCTTCAGATAATTCCTGAAACAATGTTCTGCACTGATTAGGGTCACGGAAGCCACAGAAACCAAAGAAATGTGAGAGGATATGCATAGGAAAGAGAACAGCCTCAGGAACATTTCAAAGTAAAGTATGTGTATGGATGATATTAATACTTTACCATCCTTTCATCTATACTTCTATAAAATTCAGAGAATTATAATGAGATAGAGTTGTGAGGATGGCTCACAAAATACTTGGTTTAGTTTTATTTAAATTGCTGTGTTTCTGCTTGTCCATAGGAATGAAAGATATAGATTTCAGAGAGAGCTCATTCATTCACACACAAGGACTTGTGTCTAAATTAGGTAGAACTCATACATTAACACAAATAAACAAAAAATCCAGGAATAAATATGTATGCCATATACCAGAATTTACACAGCAAAGACAGGTATGTTTCTGGTATACTCAAGCAAGATTGCTAGTGCTTGCTAGCTAGCTAGCCTATTCTTTTATCCAGTTTCATGACATTAAGAAAGTATGACTCAAGAAAGGAACAAGCTGTACAATACAAAAGGCTCTAGGTTGACTTCTGACCTATATGCAAATCCATACACACATGCATGCACACACACACATACACACACACACACAGTGCTCAATACTTGGAAAGAAAAACATGTACAGAGTGAATAAGGAATAGATTTCAAGCACTATACAAATAAAATGCCCATTTGTCCAGAATTTGTTTTGTGAATTAACAGAAGCACAGAGTCTAATTAATATATTGGCTTACATATGACAACATGAAGTGATGATATAAAAACTATATATTTTATGAAAATTTTTATGGTATACTTCCCAAACAATGCCATACAATTTATAGCTACCTTAACTTAAATTAAGGATAAGAAGCCTATAAAGATAACCATAGATTTAACCCAACAATTTATTTGTATTAGACATTTTTATTGTATAAAATTTTATTTTAATTTATCATTTTCTTTTCAAATATTGTCACTGCAAAACTGTGTTGAAGCCATTTCCTCCTAGGTTAAAATCTCCCATCCTTAGTGAAAAAAATGACAAAATGTTAACAGAATAGTCAAATAATAGGATGTTCTAAGCAGAGATGAAATATTGAAGGGGATATTTCTCTTAAGAAAGGAAATAGCCAACTCAAAATACCTTCAGGGAGTCCCAGAAACTGAGTAGATTTACTTATCCCCTCCATCTAGAAAAGTGTGTAAACAGTCAGACCTGCTTAGAGTCATTCTAAGTGGAGCCCAAGTGCTTGAAAAGGCAGATACAACTCAGCAAAAGAAGACACTATCCAGGCAGTCTGGAAAAGCAAACAAAGCAAGCAGTCTCAAAGAAGCAGAGAGCAGCTGAGCTTCCTGGAAGACATAGTGCAAGTGGACAGCCATTTGGAAAGACTATTTGGACATTCTATACACTATTGAGCTGTGTGTAGTCTGCGTAGTATGCCCTGGGTTTCTGGATTGGGATAGATGACTGTCCTGACCAGCAGAACCCAGTTATTCGTGGGTACAAGGGGAACCACAAACCTGCAAGAGAAATGGGCGGGGAAAAAAGAGAAAGACCAAGGAGGAATCCTGTCAAGATCTGAGTTTATTAGCCTGAAAAGCCAGGTTATAAGCACACAGTGAAGGGAAATAGGGAGGTACTGCGGGGGAATTAAAAAAGAACAAAGAAGTAGGCATCTGGGGACCTGAAGGCTGAATTCAGACTGCAGAGGAGAGGCAGTCTTATCTCAGGAATGTAGATTCCTCCTTAACAGCCTGGGGTGTCAAGCTGGGCTCAGCACATAACCGCAGGTCCTTAGAAGTCTTGGAATTCAGGAAGAGATAAGGAAGAGGAGACTAAAAATCAAACTTTTAGGGTCTTAGGTGCCAGGAAGGGATAGGGAGGAGGAGGAGGTGACCAGCTCCTAACTCAAGGCCATTTGGCTATTAGGGTGGGAAACTGTGAAAGGCTTACTTTCTCACGGTATGGTCTCCAACAGATGACACCCATGATTGAGTCAGTTTTGGTGATAAAGTTGTATTTCAATCATTTCTGCTCCTATTGAAGGAAAATGAGATTTTGTAACTTGTGATTCACGTAAAAGAGTTGTCTAGGAGCCCACGGCCTGAGGCCGAGAACAAAGCAGAACAGGCCCAGGCATGCCAGGGCAGGGCTGTTGTTAAGGCATTCCTAAGAACAGCTTGACTGTAAAGATAGAAAAGGTGTGCAAGGACAAGCAGGGCTATCTTGTCTGAGTCAACACCATCTGGCCAGAAACTCTCCTCTGTCTATTACCCCTTGGTGCCGGGTAAAGTCATACATCAACTGGTTGTTATGTGAACAAATGTAAGCCCCAAGCCCACCGGAACAAAGTCCTGATGCCCTTTTTGCTGACATGTAATCTTTCTGTTAATATTTGAATGAGCCAATCCTGTACCTTTGTCAAAATTCCTCGTACCCCTAACCCTTTGCTTCTTTAAAAACCCCTAGCTTCCAAGCCCCAGGGTCAACTCCCCTGCCTCCTGTGTGAGGTACGTGTCAGCCCAGAGCTCTGCCAATAAAGCCGCGTGCGTCTTGCATCAAGAAGGATTCTTGTGTTAGTGGGTGCATCCTGTCCCTGGACTAGAGTGGGGGGTCTCCATATCTAGAGTCCTACACTATATGTAACCCCATATACATCTTATATACAAACATATAAAATTAAACAAAAGTCAATTTACCAAATATGACATGAGTATTATGAATCTTTGGGTCTGTCATTATTTCTCTATTTGGGGTAAGTAGATGTTTGTTTATGTCTCCCTATTTTTTCTGTCTTGAAAATTTTAAACACTGATGTTTTGTGGCTTGATGAAATACACCTTCCTTTATCTTTCCTTCATTATCTACCCTCTGTGTCTGTGTATGAGCAAGCACATTAAAAGTCAGAGTAGAATCCTTGACAGTCACTTTTCTTCTTTTACCTTATATACATTATGTGCAGTTGTCCTGCCAGACATTAATGGCAAGCACAGTTTCCTAATAAACAAATGGCTCATGAATTGATATCAATTATTATATATGTGTTAATAATTTTAAATTTTCTTTTATTGAAATAAATATAAAGATTAACCTTTGAATTAAGGAGTGAAATGTACTTTGTGTGGAGAAATGCTGCCAATTAAGGTTAAAATCTGACATTCTAGAAGGCTGGGAACTTTGTGTAAAATGGCACACTTCCTTTGCCACCATGGCATCTTTTTCTCTGATCTTATCTAGGGAGCTCAAAACCCCCTTACCCTCTGTTTTTGGAATGTCATGTAGCCTTGGTGAGATTTCAGGTTTAGCTTCCTTTCTCCAGATGAGAAACTAAGTTTAGCAAGCAAATGAGATTCCTGGAAGCATCTCAGTACCTTAGCGTTCAGCCATTGACCTTTGTTCACCACAGATATTACTACCTACTTCCTCAAAACTATAAAACCTTTGATTCACCCTGATTAAAGTTGATCTGTCACCCTCAAGCTAATTCTAGAGGGTCATCATTTCTGTTAGTACTCACCGTCCATCAGAAGCTCTGTCCTGCTTGGTTCTGATGCTTTGATTTAATTGGGAATTTGCATGTCCAAATGCTGAAAGTCCCCAATTGTTTAAGATTGACCAGTGAAGATGCCAGTGGCCAATAGCTGGGAAATGGAGACTGGGTGAGACCTTGAAATTTGCAAGGGCTAGGAATTGGAAAAAAAAAGGGGGACAGAGAAATTGTCAAGAAGGAGTGGGATATAGATGAACTTAAGAGTTGCAGGAGATAAAGCCAACTATCCATGTGAAATTCTTGGGTAAGTGACCACTGGTCATTTCCCCGATTAAGCTTATAATAGTAGGCAGAGGATTTGAAGTGCCCAACCATTGAGCTAGATGGCATATTAAAAATAAGCTTGTGTGTGTGTGTGTGTGTGTGTGTGTGTGTGAGAGAGAGAGAGAGAGAGAGAGAGAGAGAGAGAGAGAGAGAGAGAGAGAGAGCTATATCAGGGTCTTGTTAGCAAAATCTTGCTGGCATATGCAATAGTGTCTGGGTTTGGTGGTTGTTTATGGGATGAATCCCCAGGTGGGGCAGTCTCTGGATGGTCCTTCCTTCCTTCTCAGCTCTGAACTTTGTCTCTATAACTCCTTCCATGGGTATTTTGTTCTTCATTCTAAGAAAGAATGAAGTGGCCACACTTTGGTCTTCCTTCTTGAGTTTCATGTGTTTTGCAAATTGTATCTTGGGTATTCTAAGCTTCTGGGCTAATATCTATTTATCAGTGAGTGCATATCATTTACACAATGGAGTACTACTCAGCTAATAAAAACAATGAATTAATGAAATTCTTAGGCAAATGACTGTATATGGAGGATATCATCCTGAGTGAGGTTACCCAATCACATAGCACATTCTAATCGCAGTAAGAAAATCTGCCCCCACTGCAGAAAAGGCTTCCACTGGAGGAGATACTGTACTGCTGTATATGATAAGGATGGTAAGCCACTGGATCTTTTAAAGTTCCGACAGGGCAGCCCTAAGCCCTGATAGTAAGAGGACAACTACTTTCATAGAAGCCATATAGGTATCCAGCATCTCAGATGGCTCCTATTCAAAATTAACCATTAAAATAAATAATAAACCATTCAAATGCATTATTGATACTGGAGCAGACAGGACAATTTTAAGACAGTAGGAGATCCCATGTGACTGGGAACTGATCCCTGGGCCCTAGCTCCTAGGCATAGGGGGTACTTCTCACGCATTCATTACCAAAAAAGCCTATAGGTGGGAAGACCCTGATGTAGTTACTGGCCTCATACAACCCCTGGTTTCTCAAGTAACCACGAACCTTTTAGGGAGCGATATCTTACAAGCCTTAGAGGTAGTTCTTACCACCCAATGAGAAAGAGACCACATTATGTTAGAGGGCATTACCTATAAAGATAATACCCAAGTAGACACTAAAGACCCTCCTCCAAATCACCCCCAATTCTAGGGGCCACTGTCAGATTTAGTACTCCCTGCCTTGATTGGCTCTCCAATGAAGCTATCTGGGTCCCACAGTGGCCTCTGTCAAGGGAGAAACTTAGAGCTCTCACACATCTGGTAGATGAACAGCTGTAGCTACATTTCTGCCCCTCCCACAGTCCATGGAATGCCCCTGTGTTTACTATAAAAAAGAGCTCAGGAGGATGGAGATTATTACAAGATCTGAGGGCAATTAACAAAACCATGAGAGTCTGGGGCTCCCAACAAAGGGCTACTCCACATCTCAGCCATCTCTGCCAATGTTTCTCTGTTAGCAATAGACATAAAAGACTGCTTTTTTTTTCATCCCTCTCCACCCCTGAGATTGGGAACACTTTACATTCTTGGTACCCCTCCCCCCCATTAAAAACTCTGGTCCAGACTCACAATATGAGTGGACTGTTCTCCCTCAAGGAATGGCTAACCGTCCAACCATTTTTCAGGAGGCTGTACCCGCTGCTTTAAAACCCTATTTAGACAAAGGACTCAATATATACCATTATATGGATAACATATTAGTTTGGAGAGACTCTTCCACCTCCACCTCCCAACTTAGGGACCAGCTAATACCTTCCTTATCTGCCCTAGGATTCAAAATAGCCCCTCACAAAATCCAACTTATTCCACCCATTGCATTTTTGGGAACAGATATCTCCCTTACCGCAATATGACCTCTCAAATCCTCCCTTTCCTTCCCTCAAAAATTAACTCCCACCTCCCTCCAGAGTTTTTTGGGTAACCGCAATTGGCTTTGACCCTGGATCCCCCTTCCTACAAGTACCCTTCAATCCCTCTTTAACCTCCTGAAAGGAAACAAAAGTCTTTCCTCCCCAAGAACACTGTCTTCAGAATCAATCCAAGCTCTAAATTCTGTCAATGCAGCCCTAAAAGATATGGCTCTTGCTAGGTATGACACAACAAAACCTGTACAGCTCATCTTAAACTCCTCCCCTACACTTGTGGGAGCCCTTTACCAACCTCTTGGGGTGCTGGAATGGCTTCACACCCTGATGGGTGGTGCACCCCGAATTTTAAATGAAGTAGATGCACTCACTACCATGATTAAAAATGGCAGGGATAGAGTCCTGCAAACCTTAGGGAAAGAACCTGACATTCTTGTCACCCCCTTCTCCCTCTCTGACCTTCAGTGGATTATCAAAAATCACTCTTGCTTTGCTATCAGCTTAGTAGGATTACCAGGACAAATTGACAACCATTGTCCTGATGAAAAAAAATGGGCTTCTGCCCTCCCTCTGTTGTGATGGCTACTCCCCAAACTATTCTCAAAAGGGCCCATAGTGGAAGCCTCACTCCTCTATTCTTTTGGTTTTTTTTTTTTTTTTTTTTTTTTTTTTTATTCTTCATGCTATCTCTCCTGGTGCCCAGCCTCTCCTTATCCTTCCTAACACCTATGACTGGAGATTCTATGCTAGAGAAAACTACAATGGACACAACAAAGTTATAGGGACCCAGGATTGTCCACTCAAAGGATGTTGAACCAGGACTCAGATCCCTCTACACCCAGATTCCATCTCTACTATCGCCAGTCCTTTTCTCTGCTTTCCTTACCGAAACACAGGTGAATGTCTCTAGGAAGTCTCCACATATGAAGGTTGCAGATATTAGAGCTACAGAATGGAATCCACAAATTACGGTGGCACTATGTTCACCAACCTTAACACTCATTTTCAGCTCTCCATCGACGATCCATGGGATAATCATTGGCGGACCAGAGTCATGGGTAAACATTACCCCAATGGCTATATCAGATACCCAGTTGCTGACCTGCACATCTACCAGGAGCTTGTTCCTGCCCCCAAAACAGCCTTTACCCATGCTAACATGCAACAGGAAAATCAGTCTCAGAAGGAGGTATGATCTACCCTCTCCTGGCTACAATACATCCAATAAGCAGCTGACCTCCTTCCCTTAAAAACTATTCATCCCAACTCCTCCCCAACTACTCACCCCAACTCTTCCCAATGGTTTTCTGTGCTTCTCTCTTCTTACCATTATGAGCAGCTTTTCCCATTAACATTTCCCTTCACAACCTCCATTGAACCCTACCCTCAAGGAAAACACAAGACTTTCCTCTCTTTGACCTACCCCTGCCCCCCTTGCCTTGTAGGGCCCTCCTCAAAACCCTATCTTATATGTGCCCATGATATCAAATCAGTATGTGTTAATCCTCCTGACCTCCTCTGGGGCAAAGGCACTACAGGTGCCTGCATTAACCCTCCTTTTCAAGGCTCCTGCACCCACTTTAAAATTGTTCCCTAGGTTTATTTCTATGAACCTGAGGAACTCGCCTTGCAGATAGGAGAAAGCTGAAAGAAGAGAGAGATCTTCATCCCTCTGACCAGTGGACTAGACCTTGCTCTCCCACAGGGTGCAACAGGAACTGCTGGAGCAGCTCTTGCCCAAACACAACATCTGGCCAGCAACTTCCAAGACTAGCTTGACCAGGCAATGGCTTCCACTACAGACAGCCTTGAGTCGCTTCAATGCCAGATAACCTCCTTAGTCCGAGTTGCTCTTCCAAATTGGAGAGCCCAGGACTTACTGACTTCTGAACAGGGAGGGAATAGTGTTTTGCTGGGGGAGAAATGTTGCTTTTATATCAATGAATCTTGGCTGGTAGAACAAGATATACAAATGCTCAAAGACCTCTGGGGGAATCACTGGGCACACTATACTCCCAACACACCTATCCCTTGGTACTTTAACCCATTGGCAGCCTGGATTCTTACCCTCCTTGGCCCCATACTAGCCATTGGAGTCTTGCTTCTCTAAGCACCCTGTCTCATTCAGTTTCTAAATCAGCAGATGAGTAGCATTGCAAAAATCACTACCAATCAGGCCATGGTTTGGTATCAAACTGTTCCCGACATAGAAGACAGTTATTTTGATGACACCTCTCCCTTATAAAAAGAAAAACGGGGAGTTGTGGGGTGGTGGGCTATGCAGATAGCCTGGTTCCCGGTCTGAATCTTCGAGACCTGGCCAGCGATGATTTATTTCACCTGCATGGGACGGAAGGAGTTTGGTCATGACTCCTGGGCATCTGGCTCCTATCATATAGCTACAGTCACCTACACACCCCCCCCCACCTTGCAGAGAGGTATGTGGCATCAATCACATATTAGCTGCACCAAGTCCTCCTACATGTTAATAAGGTTTCCCCAAACTCTCAGTCCAAGCCAATGAGAAGTACCTGCTGTCAAATCCTGAATCATCCCCAAAACTGTATATAATAAGTCTTATCCAGGGAATAAATGTGTACTTGAGAACTACTCCATTGTCCGAGCCTTTGTCCTAAAAGCTGTAAACACTTGGGGAGAGATCGACTCTCCCGAAGTGCCAACTAAGGCCCTGCCTCACTTCTCACTGGATAGTCAGTCAGCTTGTCAGCCCAGCCTGAACCGACTCAGTGCAGGGTATCACAGAATTACAGCACAGCAGAGATGGAGGTGAAGCCGACCTGCACAGCGGAAGTGAGGAAGTGACTTCCGCTCCCTGCCTGCATTCTCTTGCCTTCACCACAACCCTTGCACCAGGCCTGTCCAGAGATCTCCGTGGAAATCCTCTGATACCCAGGCCCACAAGTATTTAAGTATTAATCATATATATATATACATATGATTAATATATATATTATATATATTATAAATCATCCCCAATCATATGGGGATTCATATGTATTATATATATACATATATATATAATTCATATATATTATATATATTATAAAACAATATATATATACATATATATATATATGTATATATATATATATATTGTTTCCCAGCCCTGAGTAGACTAAACAAATCCCCAAGGGATCGTTTTATAACCTGGCTTGAGTCTGCACTTGGCCTGTACACATTTGCAAATCCATACAGTAGGAGCTTTGAGTCCTTGACTGCCTTCTGAGCTTGCTTTGTAACTCAATCCAGCTGAAACAGAGGATGGGTCTGTGGGTTTTGCCAATATAAAAGCAGAGCTGAAAATTAAACTTTGAGTCTTGATCAGAAACCTTTGTCTTGGCTTCATCTTTCTCTTGCCTGCCTGTACTTTTTTATTTCCAACCTCCTTTTCATGTATCCGGTTCTCCATGACTGCTGGACATCTCCATATATATATTGCCACACATGAGAACTGTGTGAAAGGCAAGCAGTAGAAAGTCCTCAGGTACATAAAAGTAGAATGTTATTAACATTAAAGAGAAAAGAGAGTGCTTGTTATAAAATTAGAAGAAAAAATGAGGAATTTTTCAAGTACTAAATATACACCTAAAGACAGAACTTGACTCTGGATGAGTTGTATTTTCAAAACCACAAGATAAAAAAATAAATAAACAAGGGATGACTTTAAAATGAACAGAAACTAGAATTTTTCTATTAATTAAGAGTTTGAAATTATAAATGGAGGATAACAATTCACATGTGGTGTAATGTTAATAATAAAACTACTCCTTGTTGTAGGCAGGTTATGTTGTACCCCTTTACATGTTTTCTAATATTTTATGTGATGTTATATTATGATAAACCGCCTTTTTCTGGTATACATAAAATTGAAATAGTACTACTAAAATGTTAGATATTTTCATTGATTTAGTTACATTTATAATTACATAACTTCCCATTTCTCTGTAAAATAAAGTAAATGTTGGAAAAATCAGGGAAAGGAACAGTTAAAGACATTACTGAAGGCTTATAGCAACACTCCATTTTGTTTTCCAAGAGAATGAGCATGAGGAAAAGAAGGTCCAGTGACAGGCCCAAAGTAGGATCCAGCACAAGGGGAGGTCCCAAGAACATAGCCATTATTAAATATGTAGGATAAGCTGTAGGGCAATGGGCTATGCACAGACAGGCTGGTCTCCAGTCAAGTTGAGGCATGAACCCCGGTGAAACCCAGTGGTATTAATACCCACCTACACGGGACAGAAGGCATCCCCTCATGTTTCCTGGACCCCTGGCTCCTGTCAAAGTTACTGCCCCCTCAGGCCCCACAGGAGATCTCGTGGCTTTCAATCACATAGACAATGTCCCAACCTTCTGACCTTCAGGCTAGACTCCTCCCAGTTAACTAGCAACAACAAGATAACAAGTCCACTATAAAAGGGGCTGCTTGGCCCCTCCTCACTCTCTTACTCTCTCTCTCCTCACTCTCTAACCCCTCTCTCTCCCTCTTTGTACTCTCCCTTAATCTCTAACCTCTTACTCTCTCTAACATCTTACTTACTAGCCTTTCCTCTCTTTCTCTTTCCCTCTACTCTCCTCTTGGCCATGGCCAGTCTCTCTCTCTCTCCCCCTCCTACCTTCTCTCTTTCCCCCTGCCTTTCTACAATAAAGCTCTAAAACCATACTGTCTCTGTTCATCAAGGCCTGGCTTGTGTGGGAACCTCTCTCCCTCTTCCCTCTTAACCTCTTTATCTCTGGGGCTGAGAGTGTTGCCCCAGGGCCCCCTATTCTGTTTTCAGCTCTTCTGCTGTATCCAAAGTGGGATGCCAGAGACTGAGAACCTGGTATTGGGGGTTGCCCTTGTACACGCCCTGCCATGTGGGGTCAGTGGCTTCACACAGCCAGATGCCCACCCAGAGCCGAGTGGAAAGCATCCGGCAGTCCTTCCACATCCACATGGCCAGAGCACTGGAATTCTGGCGGGTCGCAGGCACTCTTTCCCCACCCCACCTTCCCCTACATCCACACCCCACAATAAACCACAAGGTAGTTTTTATTTGTATGTTTCTGATGATCCGTAAAATTGAATATTTATTTAATACTTCACTGTCATTTGAATTTTCACATTTAACAACTCTCTATTCAGATGTGCATACCATTTTTAAATCAGGTTTTTGTTTGCTTAATATATAGTTTTCTGAGTTCTTTATGTATTTTTGGTTATTAGCCATCTATTGGATGTGTAATTGAAAAAAAAATCCTTTTGAGCAGACTGCAATTTTATACAAATAATGGTGTCCTTTGCACTATAAAAATTCTTTTATTTTCATGATGTCCCATTGATTAACTTTTAAATTTCGTGTCTGTACTAGCAATGTTCTGTTTAGTCTCTTCAAGAGCCAATAAGTTCAAGGCTGTTTACCACTGTCTCTTCTATCAGTTTCAGTGTATCTGGTTTAATGTTGAGGTCTTTGAGGTTGAGTTTTGAGCAAAATGATAAGATGGACCTATTTAGATTCTTTAACCTGAAACCATTCTATTTGGCTAGCACCTTTTGCTAATTTTATTCACAGTATCTCTGTATTACAACATGGAATTGGGGGCTGAAATACCTTCAGCAGTTCTTTTATTGTTCATTATTGTTTTAACTATATTTGTTGTTTGTGCTTATAAGAGAAGCTAAAGATTATCTTTTCAAAATCTGTGAAGAATTGTATTGGAATTTTGTGGGAATTGAATCTTTAGGTTCTTTTTTTTTCATAAGATGGGCATTTTTACTACATTAGTCTTATGGATTTATGTGTGTGAGAGGTCTTTCACTAGCTTGATTATAGTTTCCCCAAGATATTTAACAATGTTGACGATTCTCTGGAATGTACTTTCCTGATTTATTTTTAAACACCTTTGTTATTTGTAAATAGGAGGGATACTGATTTGGGGGAGATAATTTTTTATCCAGTTACCTTTCTGAAAGTGTTTATTAGCTGTATGAGTATTCTAGTGGGATTTTTAGGGACACTTATGTATGCTATCACATCCTTTGCCCCCAAAGAAGATATTTTCTATCTAATTTGTAAGTTCTGTTTTCCTTCAGTTGTATTACTGGTCTACCTAAGAGTGGAAGTACCATGTTGAGTAGGTATGGAGAAAGAACAATCTTGCCTAATTCCTGATTTTAGTAGAATTTCATTGAGCTTTTCTCCATTTAAGTTTATATTCACTATAAGGTTGCCTTAAATTGCCTTTTGTAGGACAATGGGCATGGGGGAATAAAGGGAGTAGGAGAAAACACACGACCTGTCAGAGTTCTGGAGCTCTGGGCAGGCAGACGTGGGAGGACAGCCATACATTTTCCATAAGGCCCCGGGCGGGTGGGTGTCTGGCTGTAGGAAGCCACGGAACCCAAGCCTACCAGGGGGATGGACAAGGGGCAGTCCAAGGTCTCTGGGCCTCTCACTGAGGCTAGAGATAACAGGTTCTCAATCTCGGGTGTCCCAGACATTGCTGGACACTGCAGAAGAGCTGAAAACAAAATGTGGGCCCTGGGGGCAGCTCGGTCATCCCTAGGGCCAAAGGGAGGAGAGGGCATGCGGGTCGGGGCTGGGTGATTCCCACACAGATGAGAGTCCTTGGTCTGGTACATGGCTGGAGTACAGGAAGGCCTTCTGGCTGGAGGTTAGATGCGGCTCTTTAGGGGAAAACCTATCCCATCATTTAAGCATGGTGGGCCTTGATGAACAGACACAGTGTTTGATTTTAGAGCTTTATTGTAGAAAGGCATAGAGAAAGAGAGAAGGTAGAAAGAGGGAGAGAGGCCGACCATGGCCATGTGGAGAGAGAGGGGAAGAGAGAGAGCGAAGGAGGGCTAGAGATCAGAATAAGAAAGGCGAGAGCTTAAAGAGAGAGAGGAGGGGCCAAATAGTCCCTTTTATACTGGGCTGGGCTACCTTGCTGTGGCCAGGTAACTGTGGGAAGGAGAATACCTGGCTATAGTCAGGTAACTGAGGGGGTGGAGTCTAGCCAGAATGCCAGGAGCTTGGGATATTGTCTGCATGACTTACAGTGACAGAATTATGGAGTTGGAGGCTCTGTGGTGTCAGGCACCTAGCTCTGGGAATCTGGCTTACTCTTCCATTCCTTGTAGAGTTTCGTACTGGGTCTCTGGAGCAAGCCTCGTTCAATCAAAACAAGTTGCCTTTCACAGCCCCAGCGCTCTTAAAAGGTTTAGCTATGTCCATTGTATCCCAGTGAATTTATTAAAACAGAATTGCCAATACTTCCCAGAATCCTCACCCTGGAGACTAGAAACTACAGGTAGACACAAGTAAAAACTTCCCATGAAAGATTGTTTTTTTAATTCCTGTAGGAAGAGGGGCAAAGAGGAAAAATTTTGTTTCTATATGGAGCACAAGCAAAGACAATAATCTACCAGCAGATGACAACTGAAAGTCAGTCCCAGAAGGGGTGTTGAATTTTGTAAAAGTCTTCTAGACATATAGTAATATGGTCATGTAGATTTTGTCTTTCATTTTGCTCATGAGTGTGAATAGATTTTCAATTAAAATATGTTGAACCATCCCTGAGTCTCTGGGATGAGGCCTAGTTGGTCGTTGTAGGTTATCATTTTGTTGTATTCCTGGACAAGCTTTGAAGGTATTTTATTGAGAAGTTTTCATCTATGTTTTGATGATTTGTATATGCTTGACCTAGAGAATGTCATTATTAGATATTGTGGCCCAGCTCGAGTTGGCATGTGGCCTTTAGGAATAGGTATGTCACTGTGGGTGTGGGCTTTAAGGCCCTTATCCTAACTGCCTGGAAGTCAATATTCTCCTAGCAACCTTCAGATGAAGATGTAGAACTCTTATTTCCTCCTGCACCATGACTCCCTGGGCAATGCCATGCTCCTACCTTGATGATAGTAGACTGAAACTCTGAACCTGTAAGCCAGCTCCAATTAATTGTTGTCATTATAAGAGTTACCTTGGTCATGATTTCTGTTCAAAGCAGTAAAACCCTGACTAAGACTTATGTTCATAAGAAAAATTGGTCTGTCATTTTCTTTTGTTGTTGTTGTTGTTGCTGTCATTATTTTTTTAATTAGGTATTTTGCTCATTTACATTTCCAATGCTATGCCAAAAGTCCCCCAACCCCCCCCCACTCCCCTACCCACCCACTCCCCATTTTTGGCCCTGGCGTTACCCTGTACTGGGGCATATAAAGTTTGCAAGTCCTATGGGCCTCTCTTTCCAGTGATGGCCTACTAGGCCATCTTTTGATACATATGCAGCTAGAGACAAGAGCTCCTTGTTACGGGTTAGTTCAAATTGTTGTTCCACCTATAGGGTTGCAGTTCCCTTTAGTTCCTTGGGTGCTATCTCTAGCTCCTCCATTGAGGACCCTGTGATCCATTCAATAGCTGACTGTGAGCATCCACTTCTGTGTTTGCTAGGCCCCGGCATAGTGTCACAAGAGAAAGCTATATCTGGGTCCTTTCAGCAAAATCTTGCTAGTGTATGCAATGGTGTCAGCGTTTGGAAGCTGATCATGGGATGGATCCCTGGACATGGCAATCACTAGATGGTCCATCTTTTCGTCACAGCTCCAAATTTTGTCTCTGAAACTCCTGCCATGGCTGTTTTGTTCCCAATTCTAAGAAGGGGCAAAGTGTCCACACTTTGGTCTTCGTTCTTCTTGAGTTTCATGCGTTTAGCAAATTGTATCTTATATCTTGGGTATCCTAAGTTTCTGGGCTAATATCCACTTATCAGTGAGTACATATTGTGTGAGTTCCTTTGTGATTGTGTTACCTCACTGAGGATGATGCCCTCCAGGTCCATCCATTTGCCTAGGAATTTCATAAATTCATTCCTTTTAATAGCTGAGTAGTACTCCATTGTGTAAATGTACCACATTTTCTGTATCCATTCCTCTGTTGAGGGGCATCTGGGTTCTTTCCAGCTTCTGGCTATTATAAATAAGGCTGGTATGAACATAGTGGAGCATGTGTCCTTCTTACCGGTTGGAACATCTTCTGGATATATGCCCAGGAGAGGTATTGCTGGATCCTCTGGTAGTATTATGTCCAATTTTCTGAGGAACCGCCAAACTGATTTCCAGAGTGGTTGTACCAGCTTGCAATCCCACCAACAATGAAGGAGTGTTCCTCTTTCTCCACATCCTCGCCAGCATCTGCTGTCACCTGAATTTTTGATCTTAGTCATTGTGACTGGTGTGAGGTGGAATCTCAGGGTTGTTTTTGATTTGCATTTCCCTGATGATTAAGGATGTTGAACATTTTTTCAGGTGCTTCTCTGCCATTCAGTATTCCTCAGGTGAGAATTCTTTGTTCAGTTCTGAGCCCCATTTTTTAATGGGGTTATTTGATTTTCTGGAGTCCACCTTCTTGAGTTCTTTATATATATTGGATATTAGTCCCCTATCCGATTTGGGATAGGTAAAGATCCTTTCCCAATCTATTGGTGGTCTTTTTGTCTTATTGATGGTGTCTTTTGCCTTGCAGAAACTTTGCAATTTTATGTGGTTCCATTTATCAATTCTCAATCTTCCAGCAGAAGCCTTTGCTGTTCTATTCAGGAATTTTTCCCCTGTACCCATATTGTCTAGGCTTTCCCCCACTTTCTCTTCTATAAGTTTCTGTGTCTCTGGTTTTATGTGGAGTTCCTTAATCCACTTAGATCTGACCTTAGTATAAGTATCAATTCACAATCTTCTACATGATAACAGCCAGTTTTGCCAGCACCATTTGTTGACAATGCTGTCTTTTTTCCACTGGATGGTTTTAGCTCCTTGTCAAAGATCAAGTGACCATAGGTGTGTGGGTTCATCTTTGGGTCTTCAATTCTGTTCCATTGGTCTACTTGTCTGTCACTATACCAGTACCATGCAGTTTTCATCACAATTGCTCTGTAGTACAGCTTTAGGTCAGGCATGGTGATGTCACCAAAGGTTCTTGTATCCTTGAGAAGAGTTTTTGCTATCCTAGGTTTTTTGTTATTCCAGATGAATCTGCCAATTGCCCTTTCTAATTCCTTGAAGAATTGAGTTGGAATTTTGATGGGGATTGCATTGAATCTGTAGATTGCTTTTGGCAAAATAGCCATTTTTACTATATTGATCCTGCCAATCCATGAGCATGGGAGTTCTTTCCATCTTCTGAGATCTTCTTTAATTTCTTTCTTCAGAGAAATGAAGTTCTTTTCATACAGATCTTTCACTTCCTTAGTTAGAGTCACGCCAAGTTATTTTATGTTTTTTGTGACTATTGAGAAGGGTGTTGTTTCCCGAATTTTTCTCAGCCTGTTTATCCTTTGTGTACAGAAATGCCATTGACTTGTTTGTTTGAGTTAATTTTATATCCAACTACTTCATTGAAGCTGTTTATCAGTCTTAGGAGTTCTCTGGTGGAATTTTTAGGGTCACTTATACATAGTAGCATATCATCTACAAATAGTGATATTTTTACTTCTTCCTTTCCAATTTGTATCCCCTTGATCTCCTTTTGTTGTCTAATTGCTCTGGCTAGGACTTCAAGTACAAGTACAAGTACAATAGGTATGGAGAGAGTGGACAGCCTTGTCTAGTCCCTGATTTTAGTGGGGTTGCTTCCAGCTTCTCACCATTTACTTTGATGTTGGCTACTGGTTTGCTGTAGATTGCTTTTATCATGGTTATGTATGGGCCTTGAATTCCTGATCTTTCCAAGACTTTTATCATGAATGGGTGTTGGATTTTGTCAAATGCTTTCTCCACATCTAACGAGATGATCATGTGTTTTTTGTCTTTGAGTTTGTTTATATACTGGATTACGTTGATGGATTTCCATATATTGAACCATCCCTGCATCCCTGGGATGAAACCTACTTGGTCAGGATGGATGATTGTTTTGATGTGTTCTTGGATTTAGTTAGCAAGAACTTTTTTGAGGCTTTTTGCATCAATAATTATAAGGGATATTGGTCTGAAGTTCTCTATCTTTGTTGGGTCCTTTTGTGGTTTAGGTAACAGAGAAATTGTGGCTTCATAGAATGAGTTGGGTAGAGTAACTTCTATTTCTATTTTGTGGAATAGTTTGTGAAGAACTGGGATTAGATCTTCTTTGAAGGTCTGATAGAACTCTGCACAATACTCATCTGGTCCTGGGCTTTTTTTGGTTGGGAGACTATTACTGACTGCTTCTATTTCTTTGGGGGATAGAGGGCTGTTTAGATCATTAACCTGATCTTGATTCAACTTTGGTACCTGGTATCTGTCTAGAAACTTCTCCATTTCATCCAGGTTCTCCAGTTTTGTTGAGTATAGCCTTTTGTAGAAGGATCTGATGTTGTTTTGGATTTCATCAGGATCTGTTGTTATGTCTCCCATTTCATTTCTGATTTTGTTAATTAGTATGCTTTCCCTATGCCTTCTAGTGAGTCCGACTAAGGGTTTATCTATCTTGTTGATTTTCTCAAAGAACCAGCTCCTCGTTTGGTTGATTCTTTGAATAGTTCTTCTTGTTTCCACTTGGTTGATTTCACCCCTGAGTTTGATTATTTCCTGCTGTCTACTCCTCTTGGGTGAATTTGCTTCCTTTTGTTCTAGAGCTTTTAGGTGTGTTGTCAAGCTTCTAATGTGTGCTCTCTCTAGTTTCTTTTTGGAGGCACTCTGAGCTATGAGTTTTCCTCTTAGAAATGCTTTCATTGTGTCTCATAAGTTTGGGTATGTTTTTGCTTCATTTTCATTGAACTCTAAAAAGTCCTTAATTTCTTTCTTTATTCCTTCCTTGACCAAGGTATCATTGAGAAGTGTGTTGTTCAGTTTCAACGTGAATGTTGGCTTTCTATTATTTATTTTGTTATTGAAGATCAGCCTTAGTGCATGGTGATCTGATAGGATGCATGGGACAATTTCAATATTTTTGTATCTGTTTTGTGAACAATTATGTGAGCAATTTTGGAGAAGGTACCATGAGGTGCTGAGAAGAAGGTATATCGTTTTGTTTTAGGATAAAATGTTCTGTAGATATCTGTCAGATCCATTTGTTTCATAACTTCTGTTAGTTTAAGTGTGTCCCTGTTTATTCTCTGTTTCTGTGATCTCTCCATTGGTGAAAGTGGTATGTTGAAGTCTCCCATTATTATTGTGTGAGGTGCAATGTGGGCTTTGAGCTTTACTAAAGTTTCTTTAATGAATGTGGCTGCTCTTGTATTTGGAGCAAAAATATTCAGAATTGATAGTTCCTCTTTGAGGATTTTACCTTTGATGAATATGAAGTGCCCCTCCTTGTCTTTTTGATGACTTTGGGTTGGAAGTCAATCTCATTAGATATTAGAATGGATACTCCAGCTTGTTTCTTCATACCATTTGCTGGGGAAATTGTTTTCCAGCCTTTCTTTCTGAGGTAGTGTCTATCTTTTTCTCTGAGATGAGTTTCCTGTAAGCAACAAAATGTTGGGTCTTTTTTTGTGTAGTCAGTTTGTTAGTTTATGCCTTTTTATTGGGGAGTTGAGTCCATTGATATTAAGAGATATTAAGGAAAAATAATTGTTGCTTCCTGTTATTTTTGTTGTTAAAGTAGGCATTCTGTTCTTGTGGCTGTCTTATTTTAGGTTTGTTGAGGGATTACCTTCTTGTTTTTTCTAGGGTGTGGTTACTGTCCTTGTATTGGTTTTTTTCTGTTATTATCCTTTGAAGGGCTGGTTTCGTGGAAAGATAATTTGTGAATCTGGTTTTGTTGTGAAATACATTGGTTTCTACATCTATGGTAATTGAGAGTTTGGCTGGGTATAGTAATCTGGGCTGGAATTTGTGTTCTCTTTGTGTCTGTATAACATTTGTCCAGGCTCTTCTGTTTTTCATAGTCTCTGGTGAAAAATCTGTTGTAATTCTGATAGGCTTGCCTTTATATGTTACTTGACCTTTTTCCCTTACTGCTTTTAGTATTCTATCTTTATTTAGTGCATTTGTTGTTCTGATTATTATGTGTCTGGAGGAATTTCTTTTCTGGTCCAGTCTATTTGGAGTTCTGTAGGCTTCTTGTATGTTCATGGGCATCTCTTTCTTTAGATTTGGGAAGTTTTCTTCTATAATTTTGTTGAAGATATTTGCTGGTCCTTTGAGTTGAAAATCTTCATTGTCATCCATTCCTATTATTCGTAGGTTTGGTCTTCTCATTGTGTCCTGGATTTCCTGGATGTTTTGAGTTAGGATCTTTTTGCATTTTCCATTTTCTTTAATTGTTGTGCCAATGTTCTCTATGGAATCTTCTGCCCCTGAGAATCTCTCCTCCACCTCTTGTATTCTGTTGCTGATGCTCACATCTATGATTCCAGATTTCTTTGCTAGGGTTTCTATCTCCAGCGTTGCCTCACTTTGGGTTTTCTTTATTGTGTCCACTTCCCTTTTAGGTCTAGTATGGTTTTGTTCACTTCCATCACCTGTTTGGATGTACTTTCCTGGTTTTCTTTAAGGACTTCTACCTGTTTGGTTGTGTTTTCCTGTTTTTCTTTAAGGACTTGTAACTCTTTAGCAATGTTCTCCTGTAATTCTTTAAGTGAGTTATTAAAGTCCTTCTTGATGTCCTCTAGCATCATCATGAGATATGCTTTTAAATCCGGGTTTACCTTTTTGGGTGTGTTGGGGTGCCCTGTACTGGGGGAAGTGGGAGTGCTGGGTTCTGATGATGGTGAGTGGTTTTGGTTTCTGTTAGTAAGATTCTTATGTTTACCTTTTGCCATCTGGTAATCTCTGGAGTTAGTTGTCATAGTTGTCTCTGTTTAGAGATTGTTCTTCTGGTGATTCTGTTACTGTCTATAAGCAGACCTGGGGGACATGCTCTCTCCTCTGAGTTTCAGTGGTCAAAGCACTCTCTGCTGGCAAGCTCTCATCTTACAGGGAAGGTACACAGATATCTTGTGTTTGGACCTCCTCCTGGCCGAAGATGAAGGTCCAAAACAGACCTTTCCCAGAAGTTGTGTTGCTTTGGCAGGTCACAGGAGCTGTCAGCTTCTGTGGTGCACACTCTCACCTGTGCAGACTAAGTTCCTAAGTTTGGGGGAGTCTCAGAACCAAGATGGCTTCAGCCACTCCTGAGGTAAAGGGCTCCTGGACCGGGCAGACACCTGTCCTCTCTCTGGCCTGGAGGGTGGCCGGATATCTGGGGCCTGAAAAGGGTGCTGCCTCAGAGGCTCTGTGGCTCCCGTCTGTCCCAGAAGCTGTCAGCTTCTGTGGTGCACACTCTCACCTGTGCAGACTAAGTTCCTAAGTTTGGTGGAGTCCCGGAACCAAGATGGTTCCCACTGCTCCTGAGACAAAGGGCTCTGAAGCTGGGCAGACACCTGTCCTCTGGCTGGGAGGGTGGCCAGATCGGTCTGTCATTTTGTTTGATGGATTTTTATGTATTTTGTGTATCAGAATAACTATGACTTCATAAAACAAATTGGAAAATATTCATTCTATTTCTATTTTTTGAAATAATGCGAACGCATTAAATCTTTGAATATCTGGTAAACTTCTGCACTATAATTGCCTTGTTCTTTGCTCTTTTGTTTTTGTGTTTGAAGATTTATTTTTAATTAATTTTTTTATTAGGTATTTTCCTCATTTACATTTCCAATGCTATCCAAAAAGTCCCCAATACACTCCACCCCCACTCCCCTACCCACCCACTCCCACATTTTGGCCCTGGCAGTCCCCTGTACTGGGGCATATAAAGTTTGTAAGTCCTATGGGCCTCTCTTTCCAGTGATTACCTACTAGGCCATCTTTTGATACATATGCAGCTAGAGTCAAGAGCTCTGGTGTACTGGTTAGTTCATAATGTTGTTCTACCTATAGGGTTGCAGTTCCCTTTAGCTCCTTGCGTACTTACTCTAGCTCCTCCATTGGGGGCCCTGTGATCCATTCATTAGCTGACTGTGAGCATCCACTTCTGTGTTTGCTAGGCCCTGGCATTGTCTCGCAAGAGACAGCTATATCTGTGTCCTTTCAGCAAAATCTTGATAGTTAATGCAATGGTGTCAGCATTTGGAAGCTGATTATGGGATGGGTCCCTGGATATGGCAGTTTTGAGTTAGGATCTTTTTGGATTTTGTATATTCTTTGATTGTTGTGCCGATGTTCTCTATGGAGTCTTCTGCACCTGAGATTCTCTCTTCCATCTCTTGTATTCTGTTGCTGATGCTCGCATCTATGGTTCCAGATTTCTTTCCTAGGGTTTCTATCTCCAGCGTTGCCTCAATTTGGGTTTTCTTTACTATGTCTACTTCCCTTTTTAGGTCTTGGATGATTTTATTCAATTCCATCACCTGTTTGGTCTGGTTTTCCTGCAATTCTTTAAGGGATTTTTGTGCTTCCTCTTTAATGTCTTCTACCTGTTTAGCAGTGCTCTCCTGTATTTCTTTAAGTGTGTTATTAAAGTCCTTCTTGATGCCCTCTACCATCATCATGAGATATGCTTTTAGATTCGGGTCTGGCTTTTTCGGTGTGTTGGGGTGCCCTGGAATGATCGAAGTAGGAGTGCTGGGTTCTGATGATGGTGAGTGGTATTGGTTTCTGTTAGTAAGATTATTACGTAATCCTGCCCCCTTCCTTCTGTGTCCTCTCTCCCTCCCAAGTCCCTCCCTACCTTTACCTCCTGTGATTTTTTTTCCCATTCTAAGTAGGACTGAAACATCCACACTCTGTTTTTCCTTCTTCTTGAGCTTCATATATTCTGTGAGTTGTATTTTTGGTATTCTGAGATTTTTGGCTAACATCCATGCTTCAGTTAGTACATGCCATGTGTTTTTTGGTGACTGGGTTACCTCACTCAGGATGATATTTTCTAGTTCCATCCATTGGCCTACAAATTTCATGAAGTCATTGTTTTTAATAGCTGAGTATTACTTCATTATGTAATGTTCCACATTTTCTGTATCCATTCCTCTGTTGAGGGACATCTGGGTTGTTTCCAGGTTCTGTGAATCAAAGACCTTAACATTTGAATCAAAGACCTGACACATTTAACTTGATAAAAAAATATAATTAGGAAGTATTCTTGAACACATTGGTTCAGGAGTCAAACTTCTCAAGAGAACCCCAATAATATAAGCCCCATTTTCATCAAATAAAATGGGGCCTTATGAAATGGAGAAGCTTCTGTAAGACAGAGAACACTGTGAATCAGTCAAAGTGCCAGCCTACATGATGGTAGTACTGAATTTTAATGAGCCTTCTTCCAGGATGGAGTGCTTTAATTTGGAGGAAACAACCACACAACAGCAGGTCTAAACTAAGCAAGACAGCAGGAGCCAAGAAGAGACAGTTCATGGAATAACGGACTTCATCTCAGCTTTAGAGTTCATGTTCGGCGGATAGAGACAATGGCTAAAAATACTGTTACCTACCCAATCTACCATTTTTCTTCCATCTACCTCCATGGTACCCAGTAGGTTAAGATTCTGAGAGGTTCTTCCATACATAAACCTAATTAGGAACAGAAATTACATCCCCATAATCATATAAAAGCTGGGGGTGGGGTGGCATGGTAGTCCTATAATCCCTACCTTCCTATAATCCCTGAATTTAGGAGACAGAGATAGGGAATTACCAGGGGAATCTGGATAGCTTGACTTGACAAAAGTAAGCTCAAGTTCATTTAACAATGTAGGAACAATTGAGGAAGACACTAGGATTCATCCTGATTCCTTATTCATAGGCAAATAAGTACACTTGCCTTTGCCTACTCATGAAGAACCTTATACATGTAGACACACACATATAAGCTTCCCTACCACACATATGCACACACACAATATATTGGAAACACTGTTCTTAGGAATATTCTATGTGCTTTTATGAAAATATGATACCACTTCTATTGTAAATTAATGTTATAACCTTCAAATTAAAGCAAATTAAAAATAATATATGAAAATCAAAAAAAGAAAAAGACAAAAAGTATAAGAATCCTTCCTAAGCCAAGAAAGCCATCCAAGATCTTTAATTATGGTAATACTGAAGTTTCAAGGGTTATTTTTCTCTTATAGGTATTTTTAATTGATATTATAATATAGTTGCCATTTCTCCTATGTTATTTGTTCTTCAATCTATTTATTTAGATTAAGTGTTTCATTCATTTCTATTAAATCTCCTGCATATATTTCCATGTCTGTTTCATAGAAATGTTAGGGATCAATATTTTTAGCACAACACAACTTCATTGGGGTTCAATGATAGTTTCTAGTTTTTGTGTGTTTGTTTTATTTTTGTGTATTTTTTGCATTTCCATGAAACTTAGGAGAACATGGCTTAGAACAAAAAAGATCCAAAAGATGTTTGTAAATAACCTTAACATTAATTACAGTTTTTTTCCTTGAAATAATAGAGTTTATGATAAAAAAAAATCTTAAATTTGTGAACCATTTCTTCATGTTCTCCTGTGACTTCTAGATCTCTTGGATAATTATTTAACTTTCCCAGGTCATTTTAAGCATTTATTCCTTTATTATAACATACTGCATTGGAAAGTTTGTGAGTGGCGCACTAATGTTCTTCAGTATTTAGTTCGGGAAGAAACATTAAGAAATATTTTGCAGTGCATTTCACACTCAGTTTAATTGTAACTATTTTGTGTTCTGAAAAGCAGGTGTTGAAAATTAAAAAGACATTTAATTAAAGTAGTATATTTAGGAAGAAGTTTTTTTTTTTATCAAAGATTGATTTGAGAATAGTTTTAAAAGTAGAATTCAAGTTAACTGTGTCAAAAGTTTCTCGATATAATACTTGAGATATAAGTGATTTTATATTCAGTGTTTCAGAGAAGGGAAAGAGAAGGTCATATAAGTTTAATGCATAAAAATACATCTAGACGAAAAAGGGCAACAAGAATTAAAAGATACTGCAGTTCTGTTTTTCCCTGCTGACATAAGAAAACAAACGATGAATAAACCAGTTCCAAAAGAACAATAAATATTTTCAGAGTTCATCATATTTAAAAATGCAATGGTTATCAAAATTTCAATGCTAATTTTAGAAAAAATGGAGAATAGAAGTTTTAAAACTTATATGGAATCTAAAAAAGTTGAAAAAAATTAAAAAGTAGTCCAAGCAGAAGGTACAAGAGATGTCAAACTACTTGACTCCAAAAACACCAGAGAAATTATATAAATATGTTTATTTGTAGAAATAGATACATTGACAAAGTTATAGAAATATATAATTCATATAATTTAGGCAAATATTTGTCTACTATTTTAGAAGCTAATGTAAACAAAGAGGAAGCCCAGAAATATGTGTACATATTTACAATAAATTGATTATTTATAAAAGTAATAAAAATACACAGAGAAAGTATTTTCTTCAGTAAATTGAAAAACTGTAGAGTGAAAACTAGATATAAAAATATGTACAATCATAGAAGCAGGGACGAAATGATACATAGAGACAATGAGAGAAGGGGAAAGAGAGAGAAATTTGCTTGGATCAGTATTTCACATTGTTTAATCAAGTGAAAACAGGACAAAGACTTATATGTAAACTCTAATGTTTTAAAATTGCTATGAGAAATCATAAAATAAGGGTTTCTTGACAATGATTTAGACAAAGGTTTCTATTGATTTCTAAATAATATTTAACACACAGGAAAATAAAGAGAGATATTAACACACTAAATGAAACACCAATTTAAAAACTGACAGAGGATCTGAGAGGATGTTTCTCAAAAGATGCCAAGCAGATATATAAAGTTGCCCATTAATACAAATTAAGCCAATGGAGATAAAAAGGCAGGAAGCATCTCTTGCCTGTGGGAGTGGTTGCCACAGAACAAGTGTTGACATCAATTGGCAGGTAATTACAGATTGCTGGATGAATAAAAAAGAATATTATCATGCCTTGACAATAGAAAACATGTTTTCCTACATACAACACAGATGAAATTTATTTCAAATGAAATAAGCCAGACTATTAATGATAAACACCTCATAATTTCCCTTCTCTATGGGATCTGAAAATGTCAAAAAGAGATGGCAAACAGAATCAGTACCGTTAAGTCTCCAGCAGACATTTTCCTGTCTTAATGTCTAGGGCACATAGTTGTTTAGACATTATAAACATCAACTAGCTGCATTCCTTGATGTGAAAACTCCTCCCTACCCAACAGTTCTGCCTGCCTATCAGGAGGTTTGTTCCAATTTAGTACACACAGGTTAAGCACCCACACACCAATCCCCAGTGACCCACCTGCTAAGATCCTGACAAGACCAGAAGCCATGAGCTCACCCTCACCCTATCTGAGCTGCAATTTCCTTCTTGCACATAACTCCACCTGGAATTGTTGATGGGCAAATATCTTCCCACCTCATAGTTCTTACTTCCCTGGAGGCATACTATGATCAGGGACACCTAGGGACTAACAGGCCAACCAATGTCAGAAGTAACCAGATGGTGAAACACAAGCATAAGAAGATAATAAACATAAGCCAGTGCTCAATAGCATCATCAGATCCTAGCTCTCTTATTACAGCAAGTATCCTAACACACATGATGAGCAAGACAGCCACCTTAAATATCATCTAATGAAGATGAAGGTGACATTTAAGGGAGAACAAGCAAATCTTTTAAAGAAATACAGAAAAACACAATCAAACAGGTAGAAGCCTTTAGAGAGGAAACAAGCAATTCCTTCAAAGATATACAGGAAAATATAATCAAACTTGTGAGGGAAATTAATAAAAAGACCAATACTTAAGAATGGAAATAGAAGCAAAAAGAAATAACAAATTTAGTCAACCCTGGAGACAGCAAAACTAGGAAGGAGAACAGGAATTATAGATATAAGCATCACAAACAGAATATATAGCATGGAAGAGAAAATCTAAGGAGTTGGAGATACCATAGAATAAATTAATTCACTCGAAAAAAGAAAAAAAGCCAAATGTAAAAAGTTTCTAACTAAAAACATACAGGAGATTTGGGCACTATGAAAAGAACAAGCCTAAGGATACTATGAATTAAAGAGGGTAAAGATTCCCTGTTAAAGTACCAGAAAATATCCTCAACAAAATAGTGGAATAAAATATCTCTAACCTAAAGAAAAAGATGCCTATAGATGTAAGCTTATAGAACACCAAATAGATTGGACCAGAAAATTATCCTCCTACCACATAATAATCAAAATACTTAACAAAGAATACATAACAAAAAATACATAACAAAGAATATTAAAAGCTGCAAGGGAAAAAGGCCAAGCAATATATAAAGGTAGATTTATCAGAATTACCCCTGATTTCTCAACAGACACTTTAAAAGCTAGAAGATCCTTGACAGACGTCTTGCAGACCTTAAGATACCACAGATGCCAGCCGAGACTACCATAACCTCCAAAACTCCAAATTAACATAGTTGGAGAAATGAAGATATTCATTTAACTGAACCAAATTCAAACAATACCTTTCCACTAACCCAGCCCTAGAAAGGATACTGGGAAGAAAACAATACATAGAGGGTCTCTACACCGCCCCCCAAAACATAGGAAATTAATCACCTTACACCAAAACCAAAAGAGGAGAATCATACACACAAAGTACTATGTCTAAAATGCAAATAACAGAAACTAACAATCATTGGTTATTAATGTCTACCAACATCAATGGAGTCAATTCAGGAAAAAAGATAAAAGAAGAACAAAACCACACGCAAACAGACTCTGTATATAAACAAGATCCATCATTCTGCTGCACACAAGAAAGACACCTACGCAACAAAGATAGATACTGCACCAGAGTAAAGATTGGGGAAAAAGGTTTTCCAAGCAAACACAAGCCTACAAACAAGCTGGAGTTAGTATTCTAATATCTAATAAAGACGACTTTCAACCAAAAGCAATCAAAAGAGATTCAGAATAACACTTCATACTCATCAAAGGAAAAATCCACCAAGATGAAGTCTTAATACTGAACATCTGTGCCCGAATGCAAGGACACCCACATTTGTAGATAGATAGATAGATAGATAGATAGATAGATAGATAGATAGATAGATAGATAGATAGATAGATACAAAAACAACAACAACAACAAAACATTTACTAAAGCTCAAAACACACATTTAACCTCACACAATCATAGTGAGGGATGTTAACACCCCACTCTCACTAATGAGCCCGGTATTTAAATAGAACTAAAGACAAAAACAAACGGAATTCAATAACATATCAAAAACACCAGGAGCAAGTGGGCTTCATCTCAGGGATTCAGGGATGATCTAGTTTATGAAAACCATTAATGTAATTCACTATATAAACACACTCAAAGAAAAAAGTCACAAGATCCTCTCATTAGATGCTAAAAACAGTGTTGACAAAATCCAATACACCATCATCTTAAACATCTTGGGTATATCAGGAATTCATCACCCATACCTAAACATTATAAAAGCAATATGCAACAAACCAACAGACAACCTTCAATTAAATTGAGTGAAACTTGAAATAATTGCACTAAAATTAGGGTAAAGACAGGGTTGACTACTGTCTCCCTATGTGTTCCATATGGTACTTGAAGGTGTGGCTAGATAAATTAGAGAACAAAAGGAGAGCAAGGGGATACAAATTGGAAAGGAAGACATCAATTTATCACTATTTGCAGATGATATAATAATATAAATAAATGACACCCATAAATCTACCAGAGAACTCCTACAGCTGATAAACAGCTTGACCAGTAACTGGATATAAAATTAACTCAAACCAATCAGTAGCCTTCCTTGATACAAATGATAAATGGCCTGAGGAACAGATTAGGAAACAACACTCTGAAGAAAGAAACAGAAGAATACCTCAAAATATTCAAAGATATCACATGCTCATCTATATGTAGGATTAGGATAGTAAAAATAGCCATCTGCCCCAAAGCAATCTACAGATTCAGTGCAATCCCCATCAAAATTCCAATACAATTTTTTCTCTACATGAAAAAGCAGTTCTTAACTTCATATGGAAAAACAAACAAACAAAAAAACAGGACAACCAAAGCAATTCTTAACGTAAAGTTACTTCTGGAGGTCTCCATGATTTCAAGCTGTACTACTGAGCAATAGTTAAACAAACAAACAAAGAATGCCTGGTATTGGTAGAGATCATTAGCAACAGAGTAATCTCAAATGGCAGAGAAGCAACTAAAGAGTTGTTCAATATTATTATTCATCAGAGAAATGTAAATTAAAAAGACCCCGAGATTCCACATACCTATTAGAATGGCTAAGATAAAAAAACTCAGGCTGGCAAGGGTGTGGAGAAAGGGTAACACTCCTCCATTGCTGGTGGAGTTGCAAACTTGTACAACCACTCAAGAAATCAATATGGTGGTCTCAGAAAACTGGAAATATTTCTGCTTGAAGACCAGTTCTACTGGTCTTTGCCATATATCCAAATTATGTTCCACCATACCACATGCTCCTATATGTTCATAGCATCTCTATTTGTAATAGTTAGAAATTAGAAGCAACTCCAATGTCTCTCAACAGAATGAATATAGAAAACAAGGCTTATTTACACAATAGAATGCTATTCAGCTATTAAAACAAGAACATTATTGATTTTGCAGGCAAATTGGTAGAAAGAAAGTATTATTCTGAGTGAGGTAAACCAGACCCAAAAGTATGCGCATGCTATGTACTCTCTGAAGAATGGATATGAACCATAGAGTACAAGGGTCCCAAGCTATATCCCATAGATCCAGAGAAGTTAAACAAGAAGGAAAGCCAAAGTGAGGGTACTTGAGTCTCAATTACAAGGGGGATAAAATAGTCAAAGAGAAAGAGCTAGGAAAGGAAATCTTTGGGAGAGGTGAGGTGGATGGTAAAGGGAGGAGTGCATGAGCAGGGGTCAGGGGAATAGGAAAGCAAGAGTGTGAATGGAGCATACAGGTGCCAGGTTGTGGCCCTGGGGAATCCTTAGGAAGTAATAGAGACCTGGGATGGGAATACTCCCAGGATTCAATGTGGATATCCTTAGCATCGATGCCTAACAGCAGGGACCTCAAACTTGAAGAAGCCACCTCCTGTAGCAAAGCAGGACTCCTAGTGGAGGAATGAAGACACCAATCCACCTACAAACCTTTCAACTGATTTTTTTCCTCTCTAAAATAAATGAAGGTCCAAAGATGGGACAGAGAGTGATAGATTGTTCAAACAACAACTGGCCCAACTTGAGACCCATCCCATGGGCAAGCACCTTGACACTGTTAATAATCTCTCTCTCTCTCTCTCTCTCTCTCTATATATATATATATATATATAGAGAGAGAGAGAGAGAGAGAGAGATAGAGATAGAGATAGATAGATAGATAGATAGATAGATAGATAGATAGATAGATAGATAGATAGATAGATAGATAGATAGATAGATAAGACATCATAAAATAAAGGGAATGTCACCACAGGTGTTCTTTGTAGCATCTCCAGTTCCTTCTGTCTGAGCATTATGTGGGTCCTTCTCTGGATTCCATTGAATCTGCTACTCCTCTCACTGGGTCTTTTATCCAATTGTGTTCTGTTTTATTTTCTACTACAACTTGTGCTATTCTCTTGGTTATATTTGGTTTCCAACTAAATTCCCAGAATAGCAAAATAAATCTTAAACAACAACAAAACAAACCAGTAATGCTTTACGAATCATAATCTATATTCTCAGTTATACTACAGAGGTATAGAAATAAAAACAGTTTAACTATGATAAATGGAGCTTGGTCATGGATAACTAAATGGGACAGTGAGGGATTGAAGAAAGAAGAGACACACCATAGAAATTTAATTGTAAAAGAAATAAACACAATTATTTCCACTGTGATAATGTAACTTTCAAATTCATATATCACAGTAAATGTTCCTAACAAAATGTACAATGGGAAAGGCTGAAAAGGCACAGATATGAGTGGTATAGAAAACATTTCTGCTTTCAAGTTGAGTAATTTTACTACTGTGTACTCATAAAACTTAACTAATCTCTATAAACACTGCTTGTGATGTAAGTACATCACTTCCTGTTGGTTGCATCTACATTTTAGGAAAATTATATTAAGTATAATGTGATCAAAATTCACTCATTTCATGGAGAGGAGTTTTGTTATTTTATCTATATATTACTCTTCAAAAGCAAAAGAAATTCTAGTATTTATCTAAACGTGTAAAATCTGTATTATCACCAAGAATTGTATCCAGAAAAGAGAATATTGATGTTTCCTACAATTGTTTTAAATTTTTATAAAAATGTTCAGTAGGCTTATTTTGCATATATTTATCAGTAGAGTCATGTTCGAAATTTAGAATCATGTTTCAAATAGCATTAGAGAAATTCCTTTCATGTGTCTTAACTACTTAATAGAATGTATCCTAAATGTTGTTGCATCTAAAATAATAAGTATTCATTCTATCACCTTTATTAGGTAATAATATAGTTTTACCTTTAATTAGAGAATAGAATTTTTAGAGGGTCAATTCATAACAAATAGTAATCTGTTAATTATTTCCATTAGTAAATATTAGTTAGTAATTAATAATTAGTAATTATTTGCATTAGTAAGATATTTTGCCTATGTATTCAGTTTTATTTTAATCCATTTGCACACTATTTTATTCTAGCATTACTCTTTCTAGAGAGAAATAGGATATACTTAAATATAGCAAGAGACAATGAATATTAGTGAGATAATATTTTTCAGTAGATGTCAAATATTCTATGAAATTTAAGAATTGTGGAATTAGTTCCAGTACTCTAGGGAGCATCATCCTAACAATCACATTAATTAGCATTCTTCATGTTCATTCTCAAAGCTAATTTAAGTCACACTCATTATCTCAGTTTATTTTCTTATTTAGAAAGTCATGGCTTAAGCTATGTGAGCATTTATGCAAGATAAGAAGTTGTTGTTCAGACAGATTATCCCTTTGCCCTTCTGTTCCTTCACTTTGTTTGCTGGAATAATTATACTAATAATAACAGTAGTTACATCAGATCACATGTCCATAAAAAGTGAGAAATGAAAATAACCTCATAAGATTAACTAAAATTTATTTATTATAGGAAAGTCCTATTCCAGTGAAAACATTTTCAACCATAGACAGACAGAAGGTACAATTTTAAAGTGTGAAATTCTAAAGAGAATTGTTTTGAATAGCTTAGTTCCAGAATATTATGAAAAATGTTTACTAATGTGTTAAGATATATTAAAGTTTCACCTTTAAGAGGTATTATGTCAACTGTGCTCTCTTATCAGAATGTATGAGATCTAAGGATCCAAATTACTTCTTCAGAATGACTTTATAGACTTTTAACTGTTGAAGTTGATTTTTTCCACCACATATAATTATATTATTTTATAATGTCCAGTTTTTCTATTTTGATGCTAATACTACCTTTTATTTCTATGCAAATATTACCTTATGGCATATTAGAAAATATGCATGGAAAATATAATTATTACATGATGAGCAAAGCAACATTTATTTTTTTCTGTGTCTGTATATCTATTTGGCTCCCTTTTACTGTATTTACTACTATTTTATGCCATCTAGTAAATGTATACAATAAATATAAAATATAATTGTTAAATATTAAGTGAGGAGGAATTTTTGTTATCTATAAACTGATACAAACTGTTTTCCATTCCTTAAAGTTTTTTTTGTGTGTTTTATTTGCTTGTTTGATTGGTTTTATCACAAACTCTGTTTCCCCTCTGCCACTCTCCACAAAGTCCCCTCTCCCCATGCTCACTCTCCTTCTCCTCTGAGTGTCCCATGTCCCAACCCTGGCACATCAAGTCTCTACAGGATCAGGCACATTCTTTCCAACAGAAGCCAGATAAGGCAGCCCTGTTGTGAAACAAATTTCACAGAAAGGCTACAGCTTTAAAGAGAGTCTATGTTTCAGTTCTTGGGGGATCCACATGGGGACTGAGCTGCATATCTGCTACACATATGCCTGGGGTTTAGATCTAACCTGAGTTTGACCTAGAACTCTTTAGCTGGTGGCTCAGTCTCTGAGAGCTCCAAAGGGTCCAGGTTACTCGACACTGTTGGTATTCATGTGGGATTCCCATTCTCTTCAGGACTTTCAGCCCCCGCCCCCCCCCACTTCTCCATAAGGGTACCCGACCTCTGTTCAATGTTTGGTTGTGGTTATCTGCATCTGTTTCTGTCTTCCTTCTTGAGTTTCATGTGGTTTGCAAATTGCATCTTCAGTAGTCTAAGTTTCTGGGCTGATATCCACTTATCAGTGACTACATACCATGTGTGGTTTTTTTTTTTTTTTGTGATTGGGTTACCTCACTCAGTATGATATCCTCGAGATCCATCCATTTGCTTAAGAATTTCATAAATTCATTGTTTTTAATTGCTGAGTAGTACTCCATTGTTTAAATGTACCACATTTTCTGTATCTATTCCTCTGTTGAGGAACATCTGGGTTCTTTCCAGCTTCTGGCTATTACAAATAAGGCTGTTATGAATATAGTGGAGCATGTGTTCTTATTGCTTGTTGAAACATCTTTTGGGTATATGCCCAGGAGTGGTATAGCTGGGTCCTTAGGTAATACTATGTCCAGTTTTCTGAGGAACCACCAGATTGATTTCCAGAGTGCTTGTACAAGCTTGCAATCCCACCAACAATGAAGGAGTGTTCTTCATTCTCCACATCCTGGCCGGCATCTGCTGTCCCCTGAGTTTTTGATCTTATCCATTCTGACTGGTGGGAGGTAGAATCTCAGGGTTGTTTTGATTTGCATTTCCCTGATGATTAAGGATGTTGAACATTTCTTTAGGTGCTTCTTGGCCATTCCAGTTTCTTCAGTTGAAAATTCTTTGTTTAGCTCTGTACCTCATTTTTAAAATAGGGTTATTTGATTCTCTGGAATCTAACTTCTTGACTATTTTGTAGAGTCCTCTATCAGATGTGAGATTAGTAAAGATCTTTTCCAAATATGTTGGTTGCTGTTTTGTCCAATTGGCAGTGTCCTTTCTTACAGAAGCTTTGCAATTTTATGAGGGCCCATTTGTTGATTCTTTATCTTAGAGCATAAGCCATTGCTGTTCTTTTCAGGATCATTTCTCTTGTTCCCATGCATTCTTGGCTTTTCCCCACTTTCACTTATATTAGATTCAGAGGATCTGGTTTTTAGTGAAGATGCTTGATCCACTTGGACTTGAGCTTTGTACAGGGAGATCACAATGGCTCAATTTGCATTCTTCTACATATTGACCTTCAGTTGAACCAGCACCATTTGTTGAAAATGCTGTCTTTTTTCCACTGGATGGCTTTAGATCCTTTGTCAAAAATCAATTGGCCATGAGTGTGTGGGTTCATTTCTGGGTCTTCGATTTTATTCCATTGATCTACCTGCCTGTCTCTGTACCAATACTGTACAGTTTTTATCACGAATGCTCTGTAATACAGCTTGAGGTCAGGGACGGTGATTCCCCCAAAAGTTCTTTTATTGCTGAAAATAGTTCTCACTAACCTGAGTTTTTTGATATTCCAAATGAATTTGCAAATTTCTCTTTCTAACTCTTTGAAGAATTGAGTTGGAATTTTGATGGGGATTGCATTGAACCTGTAAATTGCTTTCAGAATGATAGCCATTTTACTATATTAATCCTATTAAAATTATTAACTACCTGAAGACATAGCTATCCTACCAGTCTTGGGCATATACCCAAAAGATATCCCACTATGCCACAGGGGCAAGTGGAAAGAACCTAGATGTCAGACAAAGAAAGAATGGGTACAGAAAATGTGGATCATTTACACAATGGAATATTATTCAACTATTAAGAATGAGGCTATCATGACTTTTGCATGCAAATGGATAGAATTATAAAGTATCACCTGAAGGAGGTGACACAGATTTAAATGGACATGATTGGTATATACTCACTATTAAGTGAATGTTAGCCAAAAAATGTACAGAATATCCAGAATAAAATCCACAAAATTCATGAAGGTTAACAAGCTAAGGGGCTCAAGTGAAGATGAGGAGGGAGAAGAAAGCAATCACAGGAGGGTAAGGTGAAGGAAGGAGGGATCTGTATGGAAAATGTGACAGGGATGAGAAGAGGGGAACATGATCAGCTATTGGATGGGAAAAGGACTAAAGCCCCAAGGGCCAGAAGAAAGAATGGAAACAGGCAATCCTGGGATGTAGGACATTATGGGGACCCTCGAAAATGTACCAGAGACCTGGAAAGTGAGAGACTCTCAGTGCCTAATGGGAGGGACCTCAGATAAAATGCCCTACAGTGGGGAGAGAGAACTTGTAGAGCTCACCTCCAGTAGAAAGACAGGGCATCAATATAGGATTGCCTTCCCACAGTCAAAAACTCTCACCCAGAATGACTGTTGTCTGAAAGAACTGTAGGGTCAAAAAAAGAACTGTAGGGTCGGAAAAGCCTGAGGAAAAAGAGGTCCAGTGAACAGTCCAAATTGGGATCTAGGTCAAGGGGAGATCCCAAAGTCTGACACTATTATTGATGCTATGGTATGCTCACAAAAATTGGCTTATCATGACTGCCCTCCATAAGACCTAACAAGCACCTGAAAGATTCAGATGCAGATATTTATAACCATCCAGTGGACAGAAGGTGGTGACCCCTGTTGTTGAATTAAGGAAAAGCTAGAAGTCGAGGAGGAGGGTGACCCTGTAGGAAGATCAATAATCTCAACTTACCTGGACCCTAGAGATTGCTCTTACACTGAGCCACCAGCAGGCAGCATACACCAGCTGATATGAGGCCCCCAATACAAATACAACAGAGGACTGCTGAGTGTAGTCTCCATCAGAGAAGATGCATATAACCCTTAAGAGAATTGAAGCCCTAAGGAGTGGGCATGTCTAGTGGGTAGGAGTGGAGGGGTAGGGACATCCTTTTGTAGATGATGTGTTGGGAAGAGATATGGTATGTGGAAAAGTCAGAGGGTGGACTGGTAGATGGATAAAGTCTGGACTGTAAAAAATGATGAAAGAATTTTTAAAAAAGTATGTAGGTATATCTATAGAGAAAATTACTGAAAAGTTCACAGGATAAGTAGAATAATCTCAGAGTGAAAAATTGATCAATCTCACCAAGGCATGCGAAGCAAAGGTGTTTTTTTGAACTGTGCAGGCAATATCAGACTTCCATGGGATTTTTTTTTTCTTATAAATATGGAAGTTGCTATGTAAATACACACTTTGTTGACTAAAGTTGAGAAGTTTGAAGTGGCAGAATAATAATAGGGAAAGTGTTCTAATTCTGTCTACCAACAGAAATTAAACTGGAGACAATTACTTTTAATTCAAGTGAGAAGGAAAAATAAAACCAGTAAAAATGGCAAAAATATGTGGTTTCTCTATTGATTGGCCAATTTAAATTGATGTACAAGTTATGTGAGTCAACATAAGTGAGGGTAGAAACCAACTATGGATGTTTAAGTTCAAAGACTGAGAAGATAGTTTTAAAGTAGGATAGAAAATTTATGCATGATTGGTTCATAATAGATACTTTGAATTAGGAAATAATATTTGAAGGTGAGCAGAATGAAACTAAAACAAGATATTCTAATTTTTAATCCTTTTAAAATGTGGGGAGTTAAAGAGGGTTATTTTTATCTGTGAAATGAAAGAAAGATCATATGCAAAGCAGGACACTGTATTTCTGTGTAAATGTTGGGAATGAGAGACTGGTCATACTGAATCGCTGATGATAGAGACATAGCAGGGAGAATGGTGGTTTCTGCATCTGTGTATGTTACCTTACAGGGAAAATGAGCCATTGAGTATTTAACTAAGGTTAAAGATTCAGACTGTCATATTAATCTGTATTATATAGATATTTCTAATCAGATCATCTATTTATACATGCATTTAAACAATTGAGTGTTTAAAATTCAGAAAGACATTGCTGCCTGAGATAAGAGGAAATTTAACCACAAAAGTGTTAGAAAAAAATGTTTGTTACTTGTTTATACTTTGAAGAAATGCCAACATGGGAATCTATAAAGGCTCATAAAGGGAAAAGTCAAAGGACTCTTAGACACTTCCAAAAGGAGCATAATCCTTCCATGACTACCTGACATTGGGACTTGAGCCAAAATATCTGTAAAGTTCTAAATTTATGTTGTTTAAGTCAATAGATTCATGATCCTCTCTTACAACGGAAATAATACATGGGTACATGGGACTGTGCCATAGAATGCAGGTACCCAGGTAAGAAAGCTCACATGGCAGTATCAATGCCTGCTTGACATAGCTGTTAGAAATATTAAAACAGAATTATATAAAACACTAAACACAGTTCCTGGAATACAGATTCTCAGACATATTTATTAGTTAATTTTTTCAATTAATTGCAAGTATGTGCTAAGCTATGAATTAGATGTTGATGAAATATCAAAAATATATACATGTTGATTTTCTCACATACTTTATACTTAATTTTCTTAAAATAGAATTAATTAATCTTAGGAAGTAAGTCTCCTTCCTAAAGTAGTAAATACAAACATTATCAACCTTTTGAAATAATTTCATTTTAAAGTTGATAAACTGTGGTTTTCTTATGTACTGATTTCTACTCAGATACTTTACTAACTGATGTTAGAACAGATATTTAACATCAAAATAATGTGTATGAATTATTTTTAGGCATGAATTTATTATTTCTACCTATTTATGGTCCTATGTGTGTGTTTTTTTTGTATGTATGTATGTACATATATGCATCTATAAAAGATCAATTGTATCATGTGGTAAAAGCAAACTATTCTTTTTATCACTCTGTTTTAAGAAATACACAGAGAGGTGACAGACGTGTTGTAAGCACCATTAGGTAATACAAGCTATTCACATTATTAGCAGTGGACTCCGTTAAGTGACCCATTTATTTGTCGAGTTGCCATGGCTTCCCAATTAAGTAGAAACACTAAAATCAAGGAAGTGTTTCTTAGTAATTTGTGATGGATCAATTTAATTGTCCTTTGCTGCTTAGTGCTACTGAGACTCCATAAATAGTTCATTTGGAGGAAACATGATGGTGAGTGAAACCAACAGCCAAAGAGGATGTCACTGTGAAGTCATTGTCCTGCCTTCCTCAGGGAAAAGGCTAATGCAGTAAGGCTAAATTAAATGCCACAATTGGGGAAAATGTATACATTTACAAAAAGAATCCTAGCCATCTCTTTAACAATACAGAACACATGCATTGAGCAAAAGTTATACTTGATTATATTAGTCATTTCAAAACATGGGTCAATAAGGACCAATCTTCACATCAAATAATAAATTAACCCTAATGTACCTAATGATTTATGGTTTATAAAAAACTATTTATGAGCTCAAGTATTTTAAATTGCTCAAGAATTTCATTGAAAATACAAGCAGATGTATAAGTGACATACTTAAAGATGTAAATAAGTGATAAGACAGCAGACACAGATAGCGATTGGAGCTGGAGAGTTAGTAAATTACTTCATAGAATAAGATTTGGAGTAAACATTAACTTCTGCTCCTTGTTAAAAGGGATTGTCTCAGTTCTTTCAGGACAGGACAGTGGTTATACATACATACATATACATATATATATATATATATATATATATATATATATATATATTTAGCTTTTTCTTTTGTTCTTTAATTTGAATAGGACTATATTCAAATTAAATAAACTTGTGAAGGCAAAATAAAGGAAGTAAATACATAAGGATATTATTGTATAATACTAATTTTTTAAAGCTATTTTTTTTTTACCTTTTCTTACGGTCCAAACTTAACCCCTCCTGTTAACTCACCTGCCAGCTGTTCTACATTCCACACCTCCTCCCACTACCCAGTCTCCAAGAGAATTCCCTCACCCATCCCCATATCCATCCCACCAAACCTTCTCACTCCCTGTGGCTGCAAGTCTCTTGAGGGTTAGGTGCATCTTCTCTAGTTGAGTTCAGACTTGGCAGTCCTTGGCTGTATATGTGTTGGGGGCCTCATATCAGTTAGTGTTTGCTGTCTTGTTGGTAGCTCTGTGTCTGAGAGATCCCAGGGACCAGGATAGTTGAGATTGCTAGTCTTCCTATAGGGTCGCCTTCCTCCTCATCTTCTTCCCTCTTTTCCCTAATTCAACCCCAGGGGTCACCAGCTTTTGTCCATTGGTTGTGTGTAAATATTTGCATCTAATTCTTTAAGTTACTTATTGAGCTGTTATGATAGGCACCTGAAGGCATCCCAGGAATTCTGCTGCACACAAGGCAATTGGTAAGAGACCCTCCCAAAGGCCCACAGCCTCAGTTAGCACACTGGACTTAGAACCTATCACCACCAAGCCCCCTTCCCCAATCCACTCCTTTTCCAGCCAGCACTGTCTGCTAGGGCAGATCACCAGCTTCTCTGCTCCCCCGAAGATACCACAGCCTGAACCAATCCCTGGAGTTCTGCTGCCCACAGGGCAACTATCATAGCCTGAATGCACTTCAAGAGTTTTGCTGCATGCAGGGCAACTGGGCAACATATACCACAGTCCAAAGTACTCTGTGAAGAAGAGCTACACACAGAGCAATAGCTAGACTGCTCCTCTTAAGACCCAAAAAGCCAAAGGTCTCCCAAGAAATCAGTTGCAGCCAGGACAAAAGGTCACCTGTGTACATACCTCTATGAAGACACCAAAGTCTGAAGACCCCACTGGAGGTCTGATACACCTAGGGTCACAGGCCCACCAGGAAACTTGAAACAACACAGGGACATAAGAGGCAAGCTCCAGACAGAGACACCCAATCCAGCAAACTCCAGGGATACTAGATGGAGAGAAGCAAGCACAAGACCACAAACAGCAGACGCTAATATACTTTGGCATCATCAGAACCCAGTTCTCTCACCACATCAAGCCCTGGATACACCAACATACCTGAAAATCAGGAAGCTGATCTAAAATCATATCTCATGAAGATAAGAGAGTCCTTTAAGGAGGATATAAATAACTCACTGAAAGAAATAAAGGAAAACACAGGTAAATAGGTAGAAGCCCTTAAAGAGGAAACAAATAAATCACTTAAAGATACAGGAAAACACAATCACAGGTGACAGAATTAAACAAAGCAGTCCAAGAACTAAAGGTGGAAATAGAAACAATAAAGAAAACACAAGTGGAGGCAACCATTGAGATGGAAAACCTAGGAAAGACATCAGGAATTACAGATGTAAGAAACACCAACAGAATACAAGAGATAGAAGAGAAAAAAATCTCAGTTATAGATTATACCTTAGAAGATATTGACACAACTGTCAAAGAAAATTCAAAACACAAAAACTCATAACTCCAAACTTCCAGAACACTACTTTTTGTTCTTTTTAAAGGTAATTTGCTTTTAAACAATTTGGTTTTTTTACTGTATATTTAAAACATGGCATTTTGATATACACATACTATTTTTTGGCTAAGTCAAAGTAAATAAAATATACATCATTTGTCATACTTTATTGAGAGAACTTTCCAAATTTATTTTTAACTATTTTCTATATATAGCATACTGTTAAAATTGATTCCTCCGTACTTTAAATAAATAACTTGACTATAGAAAAAGTAAACAATCTAATTATATGGTCATGTATGTTTAATAAACATTGTGTAAAATATTGCCAAAAGTATAAATTGAATATATTCATTCATGTCACTTTTCTGTAAATTTCATTCCTCAGACTGAGGTACCCTGTCCAGGGTGGTGGGATTTTTGAATATTCAGTATCTATCTATCTATCTATCTATCTATCTATCTATCTATCTATCTATCTATCTATCATCTATCTATAATCTATCTATCTATCTATCTATCTATCTATCTATCTATCTATTTATATATCTATCCATCTATCTATCTACCTATCTATAAAATGTGTGTATGTGCATTAACAATATAATAGGTACCATAAATTTGAAAGAGTACAAAGGGAGATTATATTAGAAATGTTAGAAAGGAGGAAAGGAAAGTTGTAAATGATACAATTTGGTCATAATCTCAAATAATGAGAAGGGGAGGGTCTTGAAAGTAGTCCATTAAAACAAGATTATTTATATTCAAAGAAATATCAAAATTGGCTCATCGTTTTCCATGCTAACAAAAACCTTTACTTGAAGCACATTCTCACCTCTGAACACTTTTGCTCCCCACTTGCTTTTCCCTTTTCAATCTGTTGTTTGTCTTTTATAAATGTATTGCCTGTGTGCTTTGATATTTTGGTAATACCTACTCCTAACTGAAAACTCAGTCCCCATCTATGCAGTTAGAATAGCCATTCTGAAGCTGTGATGTTTCAGTAAGAGCTTTATACTTCAATTAGAAAGTATGTGCATTTAATCAACTACATAAAGGAAAAATAAAACACAACCAAAACAAACAAAAAGTATGACGGAGTTGAGTTGAATCGAGAAAATGGTTTACCTTTGCATCATTTCATTTTAATGGCTCCCATGCTCTTCTTCCTGCACTGATCGCCTAATAATACCCCACACCTTTGATCTACTTACTAAATGTTATACTGTGAACAAACATGTACAAATAAAATTTACCCCTCATTCTTGGTAATGAAAATACAATTCTTTCCAGTGTCCAGTATATATCTTTATAATATTTACAAAATTATAGTGAATTTGCTTGTTTTTCTATTTTTATTATAATTATATTTTCAAATTTATTTATAATTCTTTCAAAATTCACATACAATTTAGTATATAATTATATAATATCGTAGAATAGTCATAATTAACACAAAATTTCAGGTTATACCTATGGTTTATAATAATACTATTCATTATTTGCTTAAGACTCTTAATTTATCAATTTTTGGTTGTTTTCTTAGTACTGAAAGACTGATATGAATTGCAAACAAATGTACTGATTCTAAGGAATTTATCAAGTCTCAGAACATTGCTATAATGTATTTTGCATCATTGTGTGTATGTGTTTTGGTTTTTGCTTTTATCTATCATCTATCTATCTATCTATTTATCTATCTATCTATCTATCTATCTATCTATCATCTATCTATTATCTTTGTTTTCTTTTACTTTTTCTCACAGACACCATAAGTGACTCCTGAGACTATATCTTACTTGTTGATATAATAATGTTCTGATGGGTTTTAAATCTTCTGATAGCTTCTATGTTGAGATAACAGAAACTGCTTTTCCAAATTTTACAATTCCTTCTGCATATAATTCACAGCCACATTCAATGTGGTTTAAATATCTTTGCTTCTGATGAGGTATACTAAAAACAAGAGCATCAACAAATTCGTATATTTCACCAAATAATTTGTTTACTATTTTGAAATAATAGATTTCTTGTTGGACTAGCTCATGTTCTGCTTAGACATACTTGTAAATCTTTAAGGAAATAAATGTAGTATTTTATTTTTATCTTCAGTATGAGAATCCAAAAGTGAGAAAGTAAATTTTCTTAAAATATTATTTAATAATCAAGAATTATTTAAATATAAGCCAAATACACAAACACATCTCATTGTTGATATAATAGCAAATAGTTATGAGAGTTTCAGCTAAATTGTGATTGTTTATAATGTAGCCAGAGTAATACAAAACTTAAACTGATCCAATGTTCAGCAGACTGCTCACCACTGCATAAATTTTACAAATATTAATTTAATTTCTATCACCTGAAAAGGAAAAAAAATGTATGAAATGGAAGAAAAGAAAATTATTTCTCTGCACATAGTTGTAAATATTCATTTTATCAGTTCGTCTTCTTCTATGATATGATACAAGTTCATTTTATTTTGTAATTGTTACCATTCAATTTGAATTTATGAATAAAAATATGCTGTGGTGAATGAATATGAATTGAGATACAGTTATCTGGTTTAATATTTGTTTTTTTTTTACATTTAACTTTTAAAGATATTTAGTGTTTGAGAGAGAGAGAGAGAGAGAACAAAAACATACAGATGTGTGTGTGGAGGACAGTATAGGGTGTCTGAGGTCCAATGATTCAAGGCTCTCAAAAACTGAGCCAGGTCTTTAGTCCCAGATTTTAAGTTGTAATATGAAGTATATTAGGCTAGATTCACTGAATTTTGGTAATTTGATAATTCACCTGATACATAAGAATAAAATTATTGTCTTTTCATTTACAGGGTCAAGTTTGGCATTACATTATAGACTATAACAAGAACTCTTTGGAAATTTGTAAAGTCAAATGTATATTTAATTATTTTAAAACAATAGAGCACTCAAATATAAATTATAGTTCAATACTTAGCTATATTTTGACTTTTAATCTAATTTCCATGATGAACTTTGAAGTAACTATTACTTTCATTTCACAGAAATTTAAAGACCTTACATAAGTTATGCAATGTTTTGTTATTGAATGTGGAATTGAAATGTCCATGCCTTTGACCACAAATATGTATAGTATTTATTCACTAATGCTTATGCACCATGGGCTGTATACAGTCTGGTGACCTGGCTTCCCAATAACCTAATGAATACCTTACTTTTCTCTTTACATTATGAACTGCTTAAGAATTATATCTCACAGTACCACTTGTTTCACTTTCATAACCTTCATCAGAAATTGAACAAATCAAAGATATATTAATTAGTTATCAGCAAATTTGTTTCTCTTTGATGAAGTAACTCAATTATATTGAACCTTTAGTTCATTATAAAAATGTCTCTGATATTACAAATCACAGTAATGAACCATAAAATTCTGCAAAAGCTCTAATATTCTCTAATATCTTTAAATACTTTCAATGCATTAACAAAATTGTGTGTCTGAATCTCAGCCAATCCTATTTTATTACTTAAATTCTTGTGACAGATTGAAGTTATAGGAAGAATTTGCTCCCCTTAAAACCATTGAAGTTTTTATTTTATAGTACAGTAATTTTACTACTTACTAAAAATATAGAGGTAAACTTACATTCTGTCTCTTGTATTCTGAAATATCCATTACAAAATTCTTAAAAGTAACATAAAGATGTTTTATGTAATATAAATAAGATTATGTCTCCTTTAAGTTTTTTCTTATTCTTATCTTATGAGAATGCAAGATTGTTAAACTGATCATACAAAGAGATGAATAGTGGTGTAAGTAATTTAAACTTTACTTACAAGTACTTGTATCCTTATGACAAAGGTAAAATATATAGACACTCAATTTCAATTTATAGATAACACTTATTAGAGTCTATTTTAAAATCTGTCTTTGAAACATTTTCTGTGAAAATGAGACAACTGCAGCAGCAGTCAGGTTATGGAGACAGTTCTCTCTCTAATCTCTCTCTCTCTCTCTCTCTCTCTCTCTCTATATATATATATATATATATATATATACATATATATGTATGTATACATATACATATATATAATATATCTCTTTCTCTCCATATATATCTTTCTAAAATATTCAGTGCTATATTATTATAACGTTATATAATATGTGTATAAATGTGTACATTAATTATGTTATATTATATATATTATATTATCCTGTTTCGATCCCTATCATTTCTGCCTTTGTCTACAACATATCTGTTCTTGTCTTTATCATCTCTATTTATATCTCAGTCTCTAACTCAATAATCTCTATTTTCCTTCCTGTCCTTATCATCTGTGTGTCTATCATCTCTCTGTGTCTCTAAACCACAGATATAAAGTAACACTATTCAAATTATATAACCTTGCACTTGCTTTAAAAGTGTATAGAAAAATGCTGACCTAAAAAAAGTTAAAGAAAAACCAATCCATTGAGGAGAAGGAGAAAAGGAAAAACAAAAGTACAAGAATTCACATCAGAGCAGTAAAGGATCAAATGACATAAATTGTCTTAACAGAGAAATCTTCACTTGTGGTTCTCAGACTGGGTTGGGGTAATATATCCATACTGCAGATATTTCCAAAAGTACTGATTCTAACCTAAGTGTTTTATTTCACATATTTATATGATAATAAATCTTACTGGATAACCACTTAAGTTATGTATGTTGAATAGATTCCTATAATGGCTGCTGTTTTGAAACATTATATAATTACTGTTTCAGAGTCTGTGAACATATAGATCTTTAACCAACATTTACAAGACTATCATACAGCCACTTAAGTCAACAATGTCCAATAAAGATATAGATGGACGTTTACAATAAAATCTTGAGCACTGTACCTAATAAAACTTCATTTTGATTTGATATAAAAAGTCCCTTGAGATATGCTTTTCTACGGTATCTAGACTCTTCAGTTGGATGACTAGACTCTCAGAAGAATGTTTTATTTCCTCTCTCCTCTTTCTTCTTATCTTTTTCCTCCTCCTCCTCCTCCTCCTTCTCCATGTTTTCCGTCTCTTTCTCCTCTCTTTCTCCTGTTTCTTTTTTCTTTTTTCTTTTCTTTTTTTTTTTTTTTTTTTGGTTTTTCGAGACAGGGTTTCTCTGTATAGCCCTGGCTGTCCTGGAACTCACTTTGTAGACCAGGCTGGCCTCGAACTCAGAAATCTGCCTGCCTCTGTCTCTGCCTCCCGAGTGCTGGGATTAAAGGCATGCACCACCATGCCCGGCTTCTGTTTCTTTTTTTTTACAGGTTTATTATTACTATTATTTCTATCTACCCTTTTCTGGCCTGGAACTCACAGAGATATGCTTACATCAGCCTCTAGAATGCTAGGATTAAAGGCTTATGACATCCCCATCTGGCTATTTTTTCTCTTCTTAATCTCCACACAGGAAGCCAGCACTTACAAAAACGATTCTTAATGCAACATATTTGATGTATGGGACCCATTTAATGGATGCAGAATTTCTCAAAGCACAAGGTTATTCCTAGGAAATAGCCAAATATTGGAAAACATGGTATTCTGGAATTTATTATGTATGAGGTTAGGGTTTTCTTGATTGAGTTGCCTGTCACAAAATATGATGGATTTATGTGGCATGTAGAATGATGAATATTATATCATACTACAAATCAATGTCAAGGTACTCAGATGAGTGTAGAAATGATTTTCATGTAGACAACTTCAAGGAGCTGTCATTATAGAAAGGAAAGCAATGGAAAACTGATCTCAAGAAAACAAACAAATAAACAAACAAACAAACAAAGAAACTGGAAATGTTGATTGTACCCAAACTTGAACAACTTTGTGAAAACTTCCTGCATCATTAAAGTGTTCCTCTTTTTAATAAGTCTTATATAGCAAGGGACTTAAAAGGAAACAGACTTATTTCTTTTTTGATTTTAAAGACATAGGCTCATAAAATACACTACATTGATATTAACTTAGAATTCTTTCCTGAGCAGCTTTTATATTACCTTTTCCTTTCTCTGTGTCTCTGAATATCACATATGAATTTGAGGCATAGTTTATCTATAGTTATTGGTTTATTAGAGTTAAATGCGGTCTATAAAATAGTGGTTAAAAGAACATAAATACATGTAATATGCTATTTCTAGTTCTTTTAAGCTTAATGAAACATACGATACATCATCTTGAAATTATTTATAACTGAGCAGAGGGTTTTATATTTAGAAATTAAACACATCTTATTCATACTATTTAATTAATTTACAGAATTTTCCAATATGCCAAAATTGGTGTGCTCTTTTATTCAAAAGTCAAACAATGGCATACTATCAATATTCATCTTCACAAATGACCACTTTTAAAAAATTGCTGAGAGTGGTATCATTGTACATACGACGTATATCAGACAATAGAAACAACATTACCAAGCAGGATTATGTCAATGCCAGACTATATCATCTTGGCTCAGTTGTCTCACTGAGGGGCACACATTAACAATTTTCTGATAAAACACAGGGCAACAGTGAGATTTAACATCTTAGAATGCAATTTTCAAATGAATCAATTTTTCAGGCAGAAACATTTTAGTTTCTATTTGAGAGTTCTGCATGAGAAAGGCATCTAGTATATTCAATGAGAACTTAGATTTTTGTGTCTCAAGGGATATATACTTATGGCAATGTAATCTGTTCCTGAGCATAATTTTACAGAAAACAGGCAAGCCCATCAGTATTTCTCAATATATAAACTGACGCTGCTACTCATGGTATCATTGTTATCATTTATAAGGAAACTGATGTGAAGCTTCAATTCAGCTTCTTATTGGAACCGAATTTTTCAACTGCTGAAGTTATAGTATTACAGAATATAGAATTTCCCTGCAAATACTGTAAATGTTTCATAAATTTCAACATACAAGACATATCTCTAGATCATATGTCATAATATCTTGTAGGTTTTCTAGGATTTTAGGTTATACTAATATCAAACAAACCATAAAGAAGACTGTTTTATTGCATAACAAAGTTCCTTGATTCTGCTTCTACTACCACCAAGTCACATGTATTTACCATTTCCAATTAAGTATTGGGTTTTGGAGAGGTTCACACGGAATGGAGATCCACATTCATTTATGTGGATCTTATGTAGCCAGTGCATAAATAACTACTTAGAAATCAATTTCTAGCAGTACTCTAAAGACTTACACAGGGAAATTATAAGTTTTAGGACAAGAAATGACACTGAAGATCACTATTACTAAGCTAATAAGGTTGGTAGGTGGCTGTATTGACTAAAAAAGTAGGCTTAAGAAATACTTGTGTACAGTTATGTCCAGAGTTTCCTGGGATCACAAAGCATGTGATATAAAGAATACCTATCTTGACATATGCCAAGAGTATTTTGTATAGTTTTTGATCATTATACTAGCTCTATCTAGTGGTGACATACAAAAATTACATTGAACTAGTGAGTATAAATTAACATTCTAATTTACAACTTACTAAATTTGAATAAATTGAATCAAAAATATTTAAAAGACTACATTTGTATTGCATGTCATTCTTTTATATATTTTTTTCGCTAAGGTTGCATTTAGTTGTGTCCCAAACATTTAGCATAAGGTCTACATTTACTTGAAGATAGAGTACTGTTAATCACTGGAACAATGCTACAGGGTGTTCCCTTCCCCAGCCTTGAGCAGTCTGGCTCAGACCTTGCTTGCCACAGTTGGCGACTAGCCCACCTAGGATGGAGTCTTCTGACCTAGGTGAAGTCTATTGTCCTGCCACATCTGCAGCTTTCCTCCAAGATGCCACTTCTTGCTGAGAGGCTGAACCTATTCTGACACTATCCTAACAAAGCAAGGAGATCCTGGCATGGTGGGGGATGGGTCCCCCCACCCTTTATAAGCTTGGACTCATAAGTAAACAATGGCCTTGATCAGAAAACTTTGTCTTGGCCCCTTATTTCTCTCGAAGCCTATCCCATCCAAAACCCCATCTTTACATTTCAGGAACCCAGTAACCCGTGGCTGCAGGTGGCTACAAGTGGTGCTTGATAAGTGGCCTTGAAGCAAAAAGAAGGATTGGGGTTACACTGTCTTTGTGGGGCTCCACAGAAAACAGAAGAATGTGTATCTCTGCACGAACATTAATGTCAGCTCTACAGATGCCATCTTTTGAAGGCGTTGATTGCAAGGGTGCAAAAAGGATACAGGCTAGACTGAGTCAGTGTCGGCCTATTGCTGAGATCAGCTAGGGGTTAACAGTGGAAAATAGGACTGGAAAATTCTAAACAGGCCTTTGTCCGCAGTCAAGAATTGCATCATGCGGGAGGAGTAGGGCTTAAAAGAATAGAATAGAATAGAATAGAATAGAATAGAATAGAATAGAATAGAATAGAATAGAAAATAGTAAAATACAAAAAGGGGGGGTAGAGACTAGATATACAAATGACATGAGAGAGAGAGAGATCAAGAAAGAATGAAAATGGACTTTGGAGCTCTCCAGGGACAGAGGGAAACTGGGAGACATCCTGATTTCTCTCTGGCCCCTTCAGGAGACATCCTTAGTTCTGGTTACATTAAGTTCTCTACCCCCTCTGTATTACCTGTGTTTGGTGTACCAACCTGTCCACATGTCATTTTGTGTCTGTTTTTGTTTTGTTGTCTGAATGACTATTTTTCTATGTTTCATGTTGAAAAGAAAAAAAAAATGGTTAAAACTTTATCTGCTGGTTATCCATCTCTTGAGACAGTCTTAGTTTGCACAGTAGAGGCTGAATAAGTTGCCCTGCACCTTAGCCAGGAGTAAAGCACAGCAGGATAGGTCCTGCTGAAAGCTGTTTTAAAAAGGGAGTCTACAGCTTCTTAGTTCTAAGGCAAATAAGCTGATAGTTGTTTTTTCCTAGAAAATTCTCTGCAATTGTGAATATTGTGTTCAGGAAATGACAAAGTGTTTTTTATCTTGAAATTAAAGCTAGAAAAAGTAAAAGATCTTTGGTTGGTTTAAATTTATAAGATTCGTGTAGCTGCTTCATTTAGTTTCTGACTGGTCTTAAACATAAATAGGCTCTGCATCTCTTGGTCATAGAATATTAGATTATAAGATACTGGGTATGATTAAAATGGTGTTACATTGGTAACAAGAAAATTAGCTTAAAACTGGTAACTCATGGCTGGAGTCATTTTAAATAATATCACGTGGCAAGAACCAGCCCAGGAAACTAGGCCTTTAAGGATACTTCTGAATTGGGATAATATTTTATGTAATTCTTATACTACAAACTAGACTTATAAGAGATAATATTTAAAACAATGTCTCTTTAATGAAGCATTAAAAGTTGCACTGTCATGCATTCATATGTACAAATTGGCAGCCAAACTTTATAACGTGAAAATGATGTTTCTGGTATTGATTTTAAAGAGAATACATTGTTTAAAATTGGGTATTGCTTTCCAAAAGTTATGGATGTACTCTAATATTGCAAAAGAAACTTAAAATTTATGGTTAAAATTGCCAGTCTTCCATTGACTGTAGTTTGCAGTTTGATCGCAAGCTTAAAAATTTTAACTTAAAATTAACTCATTGTTAATTAGGATGATTACAAGAGTAATCATCTTATGAGAGCTCTAATGCATCTCACTGTAGCCATCCAGCCATACAAAGCAAAGACATACTTATCTGGATATATACTTTTTTTGTGCAGAAATTGGACCCTCATACAATCAGTTTGGCTATGGTTGCTGCCTTGCAGGGGACTACAGTACAAGCAATGCTTTCACAGCACTAAGGTTATTAGGAATGTTTTAAGTATAAGTCATCTTAAGAAAGAGTGTCCAAAACGTAGAGGCATAGACAGACTGTCGAATTGTTCCTCTGGAATCTGTCCTCACTTCAGGAGGAATAATCTTTGGGGCAGGACTCTGGCAGCATGCTCATATTAAGTATTATTTACATTTTAGTTAATGCAAAGCTCAGAGGAACCTCTTCCAGGCTTGTGTGGTGTTTCTTTTGTTTTGCAAACCCTGCATAGGGAAGTTCTTGGGATCTCACCTCTTCTTGCCTGCAAGGAATTAGTTTTTTTAAGCTAAAACAGCATTGTTACAGATCTATCCAGGTGTTGTTCAAAATAAGTTTAAAGTTAAGATTTATGGAAGGAAGGTCAATGAGGCTGTAGAACTTATAGAGACATTACAAGCTAGCTTGCCTACTCCATACAGATTTATTATAGATTTGGAAGTTATTTTTTTCCTTTGCATCCTGATAATTGTAAAGGGTTTGCTTCCAGTGAACTTGTGATCATTGGTCATTTTTTGCCTCTAGGTATGGATAATATCCTTATATTATGTAAGATAAAAAAATTGTCTCTGGTACAATACAAGAAGCTAGGACTTTGAATCTTAAAGTGTAAATTTTTTCTTATATGGAAAGTATATTATTAACTAATGCCTCTGAAAGGAGATTTACTTCAAATCTTTGCTCTTACACAATGAGGTTTAAAGTTCTGGGGAGTAGCTGTTGCTCCGGATAAGATTCAGAGGTAATATCTTTTAATATTTAGGGTCTTAGTTATCCTAGAAAAATTGTAGTACAAAAAATTATGAAATAAAAGATGATTTGCTTACTTCAAATGATTTTCAAAAGCTTCCAGGAGATTTTAATTGACTAATTCCTTACCTTAAGCTCATCACAGGAGGATTTGAGCCTTTGTTAAATGCTATCAAGTGAGATTCAAATTCACTGGTGAGAAACAAACTGCATTGCAGAAAGTAGAGAAAGCATCTGTGATCAATTGTTATAAATTGTAATCAATGGTAATCAAATATTAGCTACATATCCTAGTTACTATTACTTAATGTGCCCACAGCAATTCTTTGGCAAAAAGAACATTAATAGTGAATCATCTTTCTTCATCTCCAAGTAAAACTTTAACATCCTATTATGACACTGCTGTGGTTTTAATAATAAATTGTAAGATAAAATCATGAAGGTATTTTTAAAAAAGTTTTAAAAACCTGACAAGGCATCTGTTCCTTGTTTTGAACAGCAATTAAAATGGTCATTGTAGAATACTGATATTTGGCCTATTTCATAGCAAACTGTTTAGGTAAAATTGATAATCATTATAGAAAACATAAGTTTTTAAAAATTGCTTCTATTCATGATTTTGTATTTTCTGTAAATTTATATATGCATGCATCCCATAAAGAATACATCTACTGTATTTATAAATAGCCCTTCTATGGGACAAAAGTATGTGTGACTGGATCACATGTTTATTCTTTTGAGTTTGCTCCTGCTTCAGCATAGATAATTGAATTGTGTGCTGTAGCCAGAGTTATGAAATGTTGAAAAATCAAGCTGTAATTTGTATACTGAAGGCCTATAGATATCAGGGCTTACAATTGCTTGAAATTTTTCCTTTTTAGATACTGCTAATTCTTAAAATTGCAACTGTTTATGCATATGCAAATAAAGTTAAGGAAAAAATACTGTTCCTTTAAAGGACTGTCTTTGGACGTTTAAGAAATCCTAGATTTCCTGGACAAGACCCCTTAAGGCAATGCCACCCCAGATTTATAATCCAGGCAGATTATAAACCTTACACAAGAGCAGTTGGCCATACAATCTCATTCTTTACATCATCAAAATAGTAATGATGTGAGATAATATTTGATATTTTTAGATAATGTGCATGTCAAATTGTAAAGACTTATTCTCAATGTCCTCAGTTTCTACCTGTTCCACATAATGGTGTTAATTCTCAAGGACTTTTATTTAATCAGTTATTGCAAATGGATACTGTTATTTCTGATTTTGGAAAAATAAAATATGGGCATGTAACTATTGATACCTTTTCAGGCTTTCTAGTTGCAACTGCTTTAATAATAAAAACAACTAAAAAATGTAATTAGTCATTGCCTATGATAATTTTTTTTTATGCTTGATGTTCCAAATCAGATTAGAACAGATATTGGAACTGGCTATTACAGTCAAACATTTGAGATGCTTTGTTAACAATTTAATGTTACCCATGTTACTGAGATTATTTATAATTCTCAAGGACAAGGTACTGTGAAATTTTAAAACTTTATTTTCTTAAAAAACAAAAAAGGGGGAATTATATCCCCATGCACATTATTTAAATCATGCTTGTTTTTTAAAATTTTAAAATTTGAATGCCAAAGAACTTCTTGATGAGTGCCTTATAGTATCCTACAACTAGGCATACTCGTGCTTTGGTTATTATATATAACCAAATGATCCCCTTATTGGCATATGGCATTATCCTGATCAGATATTTATCATGGGGAAGAAGACATGTTTGTGTTTTTTCCACAGAATGCTGCAGGAGCTTGCTAGCTGCCAGAGCGATTGGTGTGACAAGTTGACACAAAAGGATAATGCTGACCTGTGAGCTTGCTGAGCACCCTGACAATGGTGAGAGGAAAGCTGTATTGGGTATATGTTCTTGACCCACCTTTGCTTCCTATATGCCAGATTAGACAAGGTGCCTTGCTTTAAGCTTTTTAACTTTGTGGGATAGAGAACATAGAGACTGTGGAAACTGATTTAGAAAAATTAATCAAACGGAGGAGTTATAATGATTCTACTCTTTCCTTTAATGTGACCAGTTATTCCTACTCAATCATGGACTGGTCTAGAAATAAATTCAATATTGGAGATATCTATTATGAAGATAGCTAAAAATCTTCATCAGCCAGCAGAGTTAACTTGGATCATAGCCACTATTTACATGAAAATTAACAGTTTTTCTGTTGATTCTCAAACACACCTCCCCAACTCCAGGAGGCCAGACTTGGGCTTGATCTTTGGTAATTTGAAACTGAATTGAGTGCCTGGGACTTCCCCACAGTCAAACTTAATCCTGTTGCTTTTAACTTTGACTTTGTGTTTCAAGCGGGTCAGTTACCTCCATACAGGCTGGCTCACCTTCAGCAAATTGCAGATGGCTTTGAAGAAATACATCTCTATGAAGAAATACATTGAGTCCATATTGTGGCTTTGGACTGATTGGGAAAATGATGGGAAAATACATTGAGGGCTGGCAGAAAAGAACAGGCCCCTGGGTCCATGGCTTGCTTCAACCTAAGACAGAGGCATGTGCCAATAGGCTCTCTTTGTTCCTAATAAACACTAAAATGCTTTGTTTGTGCATATAAACACAAACAAGCTGCATGTGTTCTCCAAGGCGGGTCAGAAAAAGTCCAATTAGATTCAGTCCTTAGATAGGCATGGCCACCAGCCACCACAATTCCCAGGCAGGACCATGGAGCATAAGTAAATTTTATGCCCTAGTCAAGCTAATTTTTAATAAATGGAAAGGGAGGAACTGTGCCCTTTCCCCAGCCTTGAGCATGATGGCTCAGACCTTGCTTGTCACAGCTGGGTAACCCACCTAGGGTAGAGTCTTCTGACCTAGGTAAAGTCTATGTGACACATCTACAGCTTTCTTCCAAGATTTCATTACCTCCTGAGATGTTGAACTTGTTTGGATTCTGACCTGACAAACAAGGAGATCCTGGCACAGTGGGGAGTGGGTTTCTGCCCACCATCCCCCAGCTCAGACTCATAAACATTGGCCTTGATCAGAAAATGTTGTCTTGGTACATTATTTCTCTCACAGCCTTTCCCATTCAAAACGCCATCTTTACTTTCAGGAACCCAGTAACTCATGGCCACAGGCAGCTACAACAGAGAAGATCTCTAAGACTTAAACATGGCCTATAATCAAAAGATAACAAAGAAGAATTAGGAGTTTGTATTCCCAAACTTTCCCCCTTCAATAAGTTCATGACAATAATAATAGTTTAAGATGGTTGATACTAAAATTGTCTCATATTTGGGTTTTCAATTTGGGCATTTATTCTGGTGTATAATGTTATTTGAAAAAATAAAATGTTTTAAAGTATTTGACAACTCATAATAATGTAAAAAGTAGATGAGAAATTCAAGTTAACAATGCTTAATAATTTTAATGATATTAATAAATGTGCATGACCATATAAATACCTAATATTTCAAGTGATTAAATTAAATAAAAAATAATACATATGCATATATTTCTAAATATCTATATTTATCTGTCTGTCTGTCTACCTAGTGATCTGTGTCAGAATTATTCATTTCAGTGAAAGAAAACATTTTCAAAAATTGTATTATATAATCAAAATTTACTTGATATACATCCTGTCATCAGCTAACTTTTACTACTACACAATTAAATTATAATTTAGCTTCTAATATCATCATATTGTCCAACGTCTTGCTCTTGGTTAAAGGTAATTGCTTAGGTGTTTTCATAAAAAGATAATCACATATGTGATATCTAACACAATTTTCTATTCACCTGATGAATGGACATGTGAGAACGGTGTTTCTAATGACCTATATTGGACATGGCAGCACATTATTTGCAGCGTGTACTGTGACAAAACAAGTCACAGGATACTTTAAAGTGAATGGGAATGAAACTACTAAATCTCAGCATCTTCAATGTTCCAATGCTCATCCTATGAACACAGGAATTAATAGAAAATATTAGAAACTACAGAGTTATTCTCCAAATCGATACAGTTACAAATGATTTTGAGGGTAACATTTTTATTTAGAATGAGAATTTCATGAATGTTCTATTTTTATTAGTTTCTTACATAGCTTCTTTTAAGGTTGTAATTGTTCATTTTTCATACAATTTAAGAGTGATTCTTAGTTCTCTTACAGAAGGATAGGTCAAAAGTAATTTTTTTTTAAACTCGAAAAACAATTTATTGCAGCAAAACTTTAGCTCTATTTCAAAATTAACCTTCTCCAATGGAAATAAAAGCTTCATGTTGAAAACTATAGGACATAGTTAGAACTTTTTGAGCTCTTTGCTCAGTTTTATTATAGTGTTGTTACAAAACACTCTGGCCAAACCCAGGGAAAAGTTGATTTTTATCTTATACACTAGTATCACAGTCTATCTCAGGACAGGAAATTGAGGGAAGAAAGCATTCCATTCTATGCAGCAATACAGCAATACTCCTGACCAGGAATCTCACTCATAGTCAAAGTAATGTAAGACGGAAGATGCGGCTTGATGGTGTGCTTGGGAGCATATGCCTAACTGGCCTTTATATATATATATATATATATATATATATATATATATATATATATATACACACACACACATATATATAGATAGATATTTCTCTTATAGAACTAATAATCATTCATAAATTTAAAAAAATGACAACAATTTAAAAAGAACTCACATAATAAATTAACTTTTCATTCATATCAGACATCCTGATTTTGTCCTGTGTCTTGGAATTCCTGTGGCTTTAGAATGGTAAGACAGGCTCCTTCATACTCTCCAGCAGTTCATAGATGAGGTGGATATTGAGGTGGACAAATTTAGAACAATGAGTCTTGGCCTGATTGGAAGCTGAGTTGATCAACCCATCAGTTCTTCTCTACTCATGCCACCAGGGCCAGCTCTTTCACTCTGCTCAGGCTAGGGGCAGTGCCAGCTCTGCTGTTCTTATGCCCTGGAAACTCACTCTTCTGAGCTTCTGCCACCATCACCAGGTGTACTGTGTTGTACAGGCTGGGTGTGGCCTTCTCTGCCATAGTGCTGCATCTGTCTAGGGAAGAGGCTAGCTCATAGGCTTGACCCAGGGGCCACACCTCCTGTCTACAACAAGTTGCAAAGCAGTGGGTGGAAGGTGACAGGTTCTGTCCTGCAATATGCCACATCCATGCACATGAGGACTACATGCCTATAGATAGTGTTGCTGGCATCAAGCTGGGTTTTCCTGCATCAATTATCATTTAAGACAATCCCTCACAGACATGCTCATGGACTGTCATGACAAAGGAAATTACTTATTGAGATTTACAAGTGATCCTAGGATGTTCTAAAATGAGATTTAATGGTAACTGGGATGATGATATTAGAAAAATCACCTACCACTTTACTAGTTTATTTAATACTCTTTTTGTGATGTGAGAATAAATCTCAGTAGATTTTCAAAAACTAATATTGCCAATGAAAAAAGTGTGAAGTTTCAATTATTTAATTTTTTTATTTTTAAATTATATGGCATATTAATATTTTCTGTAAGAAATCTTTTAACCCATCTATACAATCACTCAAAAGTATAAAATACTCAAAAGTATTTTAGTTATAAATTAAATTACTCAAATGTATTTTAATTATAAATAAAATAGTTGTATTAAAATAAAATACTCAAAAGTATTTTAATTATAAATTAAATTACCTAATACTGTCGTGATGATATGTACTTATAAACAATAAGCAAATTGCTTTCCTCAATATCTGTGCATCAATGATACTCTGGCTTTGTATTCTCTTAAAGTATAATTTTAGGTCAGCATTCCCTGAAATACACAAGCTCCACAAGACAAACAAGCAAAACAAAAACAAAATGTTAAAACCCAGATATCAATTATTATGTGGAAGCAGAAAGGAATTAAGGGGTTTATTGTAATGTATTTTCAGTAAAAGAGGCTTACAGAAGTGCTACAAGGTGATTCTACCTTTAGCTATCCACTTTATAGTATCTTACATCATGTTTCATTAGAATTTCTACCATATGTGAATAAACGGTATCATAGATATTTGAATTTGATTCTAAAATTGGATTGTAGTTGTAATGTCTTTTTTGAATGTTGATAAATGGACCATTGTAGCATATAAAGAGCTCCTTATTTGAAATTTTATATTATTATTGTGATGATTTTGTGAGTCTAAATTTATTTTGAAATGAAAATACATTTTTGGATAACACAAAAAAGCTTGATTGTAAAACTTGCATATCTTCTTATAAATAAATAATGTATGTATAATGTGTAAGTAAATTTTGGTAAAAGTAAACTATTAGTAAATAAAGAATTTCTGATATATATGGAGAGAAAAGCAATTTACAATGTAAAATATTAATTTAAAATTCAGAATGCATTGAACAACATTTTCTTATAGTTTTTTGTGTGTATCTAGGTATCTGGAAAAACCACAATTAGACTCTTTATAGAAGTTATGCTACAGAGCAACCAAAAGAAAAAATTATGATGTAACCCAATCTGTAATGTTCATTATGCATAACATTTCTTAATAAAAATAAAATAATAAGAGTAAAAAATAAGTATTATGAAGCCATCAAGGTAAATACTTATCTTAGTTTTCAATTCTTTTGATCTGTGGTTGTCTAAGTGTTTGTATTGTAATATTAATGGAGAATCTTCACCATCAATTACATTGCTCCCATCAGTATTCTCAAACTCTTGAATATACCTTTCCTATCCTATAGTCATTACACTATTCCCAATTTGATGAGATTTTCTCTGCCAAATCACTGACTTTCAGTTCATCCTTACCCATGTGAAGTGGTCCTTCTGTCCTAGGTTTATGTGTACCTTGACACAATTTATGGCTTACAAAGCTTATTAAAAATAGATTTACTCTCTGCATGCTCCTCTAAGTAGTGTACCAAACTCAGATATCAGTTAAGGTATGTCTCTGGGGTATGGCGGGTTGTGGTAGTCTGTATGGTTCACAATTAATTCTACAACCTGTCAATCTGTGCTCATTAGGATGTCACTTAATCTGAGAACTTACATCATGTAGGAGTAGTTTAGGATATGTGTTCATTTCTACACACAAAACAATGTTTTCTTCATGCTTTACTCCTGTTAGTTCTTCAATTTAGATTAATTTAAAGCTTTGCATTATTTTATTATATAAAATATTCAGGGGGAAATAGGCTTTTAAACATTAATCTCTGTATCTCTTTTTGATACTGACGCTTATACTCTAAAATGTAAAACTCCTTTCTATGAAAGAATAGTACATGGAAATTGATTTATTCTTGCCTTGATTCTGTCACACTTGAAATATTAGGATTTGTGCTGATCATTTCATGCTGTATGACTTAGGGAGTCAATATTAATTCAAATATAGTAAATATAGTAAATATACAAATATAGTAAATCATACATACTTTGCAATTGAAAAAGTGACAGAACATTCTTAGAAAATCCATGGAAATTTGTCAGACTGGAAAGGTAATAATGTTCAAGGTATATCTATAGTCTATTTAATATGATTTATCTTTAAGCAGTCGGTTCAGCTATCAAGTATTCAAGACAACATTCGAATGTCATAGTTTGCACTTCTTGAGTAATGAAAGCATAATGCTTGCATTAATTAATATATCTCAATAAGATGTTGAGCTTAAAATTATTCAGGAAAAGTAGCTTAAAATATGCATATGACAGAAATTTAATATAGTGTTATAATAATTTTACACATACTACCCTATTCCCTGTAATAATAATTTATACATGTAATACTGCATTCCTTGTATTAAATCATTCATTCCTTCAAAGAGAAGGGGTGCTCTTAAGTCTTAGCATTTTGATAAATTTTAAGAGACCCAGGAATCTCAGAGAGTTACAAGATTTACAGAATGAATCTCTAACATTATATGACCACTGGTAAATCACTAAAGAAAGATTTTTAGGATGGTTAATTGACTGCTAATTAGATAGGAAGATTCAATAATGTAGCTTTTGATGACATCCATACTGTTGAAGGATTTTTTGTGATCTAGCTCTCTTTGCTTTATCTATATTTCTTAATGTAATTCCTTACCTTGTAAGTACCTCAATATAACCGTTCTTCAGCAACCTAGATTTGGATATGATTTTCTTAAGTTTACAGTTTAGTGGTGCCTTTTCTGGGAAGACCAGATGTTTAGTTTAATCTAGGAAAGTTCACAGAAATATATCATTATTTTAATCATAATTTAATAATAATGGCAAAAACAATAATAATGGTGTGTCAGTCTTCTCTCCTAGAAATGAATCTTATTTCTATATACCAAGTAACACCCCCATATTCTTATTAATGACTATCTTAAAGTAAAAATGGGTTTTAAAGAGTAAGCTGACTTGACATGGATATGACAATTACATCACAGAATTATAGCCATATTTTAGGAAGCTACAATTTTTATTTTAATAAATTTGCATGATACTTCACAAATTTATGACAAAGAAATATATTATTTACTCTAGAGTGAATTTTTGACGTTTAAAAAATACTATGCCAAATTGTTTTTCATAACAGGTCACATATGCAAGAAGGTTTTACTGATACAACCAGGCATATTTTAGTCTGAATTTTGGTAAGTGAATGTCAAAACTAATGTCAAAACTACTTTAGTCATCAACCCTACCAGTATAAAAGGAAGAAATTTTAATTCTTTGTTAGATAATATCTCAGGGCAGTTTTAAACAGAGAGTTCATGCTGTAGACACAAACACACTGTTCCATTCAGATCACTAACTACCTAGAAGAGTCTCAGAGAAAAGGAGGTTTTCCTGGAACAAATATCTAAGGGGCCTTATAAAGAAAGGGACAATTAAAAAACAAGAGCATGGTGGGTAGTCTGAGAGAGAGAAAGAGGATTAGATAAACATCGCCCAATTAAAGAATAGTACATGGATTTCCATAGAGTACACAATGTGGAAAAGACCATAAAAATAGACAAGGAGGCAAAATTTCCCTTACGGCTCTCTAGAATATGTGAAATAAAAGACAGAGGAGCCATCACAAGATACCACAACAAAATAACAAGCAATTGATGATTGAAGTCCTCTGAAAGGATTACTAATAAGGGTCTAGAGGCCACTGCAGACTAAATCATAATCACATGAAACAAAATTATCCTTGTTTGGAATACATTTCTTATTGAAAATGGTCATTCTTATCTATGAAACTCATGGGACTTATAGGATTTGGTCATCTTTCAAGTAGCAATTTGGTAATTAAACTCCTGGTAGCTGAGAGTCACACTTTAATCTTGTTTCCTATCTTTACATATGTGCCACAAGAAACAGTAAATGGTAGAGATGAAGTTGTTTCCAAGGAATGAGTTTCTAAAATAAACATGTAATAAATGAGGTTTTCAATATGTCTAAGTATCTTAGGGACCCCAAAGAGCTCTTTCCTTATAAAACTGACCAAAATACTATCAAACTTACAATTAGTAAGGTACAGAAAGAAATAACATAAACTACAAAATCCTTGAATGTGAAAGAATGGAAATTTGCTGTTTTGCTGCAAGATGTACAACTAAGATAAAAAATTCAGGTGACAGCAGATGCTGGCGAGGATGTGGAGAAAGAGGAACACTCCTCCATTGTTGGTGGGATTGCAAGCTTGTACAACCACTCTGGAAATCAGTCTGGCGGTTCCTCAGAAAATTGGACATAGTACTACTGGAGGATCCCGCAATACCTCTCCTGTGCATATATCCAGAAGATGTCCCAACCGTTAAGAAGGACACATGCTCCACTATGTTCATAGCAGCCTTATTTATAATAGCCAGAAGCTGGAAAGAACCCAGATGCCCCTCAACAGAGGAATGGATACAAAAACTGTGGTACATTTACACAATGGAGTACTACTCAACTATTAAAAGGAATGAATTTATGAAATTCCTAGGCAAATGGTTGGACCTGGAGGGCATCATCCTGAGTGAGGTAACACAATCACAAAAGAACTCAAATGATATGTACTCACTGATAAGTGGATATTAGCCCAGAAACTTAGTATACCCGAGATACAAGATACAATTTGCAAAACACATGAAACTGAAGAAGAACGAAGACCAAAGTGTAGACATTTTGCCCCTTCTTAGAATTGGAAACAATCACCCATGGAAGGAGTTACAGAGACAAAGTTTGGAGCTGACACAAAAGGATGGACTATCTAGAGACTGCCATATCCAGGGATCCATCCCATAATTAGCCTCCAAACGATGACACCATTGCATACACTAGCAAGCGTTTGCTGAAAGGACCTTGATAGAGCTGTCTCTTGTGAGACTAGGCCAGGGCCTAGCAAACACAGAAGTGGATGCTCACAGTCAGCTATTGGATGGATCACAGGGCCCCCAATGGAGGAGCTAGAGAAAGTATCCAAGGAGCTAAAGGGATCTGCAACCCTGTAGGTCCAACAACATTATGAACTAATCAGTACCCCGGACCTCTTGACTCTAGCTGCATATGTATCAAAAGATGGCCTAGTCGGCCATCACTGGAAAGAGAGGCCCATTGGACACACAAACTTTATATGCCCCAGTACAGGGGAACGCCAGGGCCAAAAAGTGGGAATGGGTGGGTAGGGAAGTGAGGGGTGGGTATGGGGGACTTTTGGGATAGCATTGGAAATGTAATTGAGGAAAATACATAATAAAAAATATTAAAAAAATAAAAAATAAATAAAAATAAATTAAAAAAAAAGAATTTCCAATTTGGGCAGCAGTGGTTCAAGCAATATTATAGGATGAACAGATTTTGCATTATTGGATGTATAAACAGGCTTCTATGCTATGGGTATGTTTGTAAATTACATATGAGTAAAGAAACAGTGGTCAATAATTTCAATAAACATAATGAATGTTTAGACACACAATTGCATTTTATTTATTTGAATATTTTTATGCCTTTTATCTTGACTTTTATGTATGGCACCTAGTCAACTTTTCCTTTAGTAAGTCACCTATTTCTGATGACTACTTAGCACATACACCTACATACAAGAGTGTGTATCCTATAAGATTCTCAGTCTCTCCTTATCTGCTTTTGGACACTTCATATTCCTAATCTCCATCCTCCTGTGGCTTCCAGCTGTTGTATCCATCTGCAGTCAGCCACTCAGGGAGAAACCCAAGAGCTACTCATAACTTCCTTTAACCTCCCTTTTCATATCATCAGCTGTAAACTTTAGTTGCTATTTCTTTAATTATTTCATAATACTGTAAAACTTTATATAAGACTGTCCTGTTATTTTTTTACCAATATTTAATTTATTCTGTTTTTTTCAAAAGTAAAAATCTACTTTATTAATATTTTGAAACATGACTTTTTACTAGTTATAATCAGGCTGTTTATTACTTTTTCTATAAAATAATTTCACTTTCTGTACATCTTACCCCACTCACACCTAATAAAAATAAATAAAACTAAAATTAGGAAGCTTAGGGTTGTTTCACAAACAGCTCAAAATAGTATTTAATGTGAATATTGGTTTTTGATCTACGTAATATCTTTCATGCTATGTAGATTTCAGTTTTATCACCTCTATAGCTAAAAAAGAAAAAGATAAAATAGTACTCAAATCTAGTTTATAAAATTATTCAAAATTGAGATGTTATATGAAAATTCCAATAAACATTAACTATAAACATTTATTAGTTTACATATATAGAGAGAGTTGACACGTGGGGAATTTAGATAGACTCTGTTTGTTTACTGATTTTTGAATAATGTGTTTAAAGCACCCTTTGACTGAGTGAATACTATGAGATGGAGAGCACAAAAGCTGAGACTCCATTCCTGTAGTGGATTTTAGAACCCTGTTACCGACTGTAACTTTGGTAATGATGGAACACTAGGAACGGTATTGATAATGTCAGTATAACATATTGGATACAGAGAAAAGTCAGTTCTATTTTCTTTTGGGTATCATTTATTTTATTTTCCAAACTTCACTAGCTCTTTACACAGCACTTAAATGAAGCATCTAATAAGTGTTAGTCTAGGAAATTTTATAATTTTAAAATTCTTATTTGTAAGCCGGGTGTGGTGGCGCACGCCTTTAATCCCAGCACTCGGGAGGCAGAGGCAGGCCGATTTCTGAGTTCGAGGCCAGCCTGGTCTACAAAGTGAGCACCAGGACAGCCAGAGCTATAAAGAGAAACCCTGTCTCGAACAACCAAAAAAAAAAATTCTTATTTGTAAATTTTCTATTTCATTATTTTTATTTTTAATTTTATTTAATCTTATTTTACACTCTAGATTTTTATCCCTCTCCCAGTCTACCCTGTGACTGTTCCATATCCCATACCTCCTCTCCCATCTACACGAGAATTTCCACCCCCACTTCCCACCTCCTACCCCTACCTCCCTACCTCCCCATCCCCAAACCCCTACCTCCACTACAATTCCCTAGGGCCCCAATTCTCTAGAGGGTTAGGTGCATCTTCTTTGACTAAATTCAGATCCAGCAGTCCTCTGCTGTAAATGCGTTGGGGACCTCATATCAGCTGGTGTATGTTGCCTGATTAGTGGCTTAGTGTCTGAGAGAACTTGAGGGTCCAGATTAATTGAACCTGATAGTCCTCCTACAGGGTGGCCCTTCTCAGCTTCTTCCAGCTTTTCCCTAATTAAAACACAGGGGTCAGAAGCTTCTGTCCATTGGGAATAAATATCTGTATCTGATTCTTTCAGCTACTTGTTGGATCTTTCAGAGGGCAGTCATGATATGTCCCTTTTTGTTCCTACTCCATAGCCTCAGTAATAGAGTCAGGCCTTGGGACCTCCCCTTATGTTAGATCCCATTTTGGGCCTGTTCTGGATCTCCTTTTCCTCAGACTCTTTTATGTAGTAAGTTACCCATGTCTATTCAAGTTATTTAATGTATATAATATTCTACCTGGCTTTGCTTATATGGATCAAATCATTCCAGTAATTTGGGCCCTACTATATTTTACACCTACATTAAAAATGAAATGCTTAATAAATAAAGCTAGAGCCACTAAGTCTATGTGAAAGGGAAAAAAACATTGACTGGCCCTGCACTTTTGGGTTCAAATGATGCATGTACTTAAGCTTTCTTAGGAACTGGATATAATTTACCATGTACAATTTATTTATATATTTTGAGCAAAGTAGTTTTCTATATAGAGTATTTTCTAAAGTTTAATTATGTTCTTAAATTAGTGTAGTATAATTATTTCTAAAAGAAAATTGTAATCGTTATCAGGAATCTTTTCAAAGAAATCATTTTGTATCGGATAATCACAGTCACAGCTGAACGGGAAAATAAAAAGTAAATTAAACACTGGTCAGTTTGAACATAAATAAACTCATTCCTGGAAAAAGGTCTCTTGCTCTCTACTTACTCAGGACCCCTTGATATTTATTCATTGGACAGCTCCAACTATTAAGGAGTTCATGTTTTGACTCTCCTCTAAAATACTGTTGATGATTTTGTTTTTCCTGTACTTTGCAGGTTAAATTAGGGTTGAATGACTTTTTGGCTAGAATTTCAGAAAGTAATCATAGAGGAAATATGTGAAAATTGAAATTTAATATAATAATTTATGAAGTAAGTTCTGAGATACAAGGTTCATTAAACATTTATTTTCAAAAATAAAATAAAATTGACCCATAAGTAAAAAGTTTTAATATTTTTCTAGAGATTATATTAATAAAAAACATCTTGAGTCATAATTAGTATGGCATAGAAGCAGTTGAGTTTTAAATATATGTAAATGAAAATACACAGTGTATTAATGTTTTAACATAGCAGATTATATTTCAACCTAATAGATAACCCTCCTCTCCATCTCTCCTAACACACACACACACACACACACACACACACACACACACACTAGCATGCACATACTCATGCCAGGGCTCTCCCATGCCTCATTTCCACGATGCAGGAACTTATATAAAATAGTACAAAATTTATCTTGTCCTATGTGACCAATATTTGACAAACTAGAACTCTAAACAAATGTTATTTAATACCATTTTGAAACCACAATATATTACTAGCAAGGAAACATTTATGACTATATATACTTATATAATATTTAGATAACATTCTTATACTCATGAATTAGCATTATAGGTGTTCTGTATTAATGCATGTTTGCCTTAAATTATGCAAGAGATTATAAATTACAAATTACAAAGTAGATGCAAAGAGGATAATAGCTTACAACTCATAATTCAAAATAACATTGTCACACTCTCTCATTTAGTTTAAATACTGAATTAACTGAAAAAATTATTAAGACTATTTCTATTACAAAAATTAATTAACTTTGTTTAAAACCAATGATGTTTTCTTCAATTTGTATTATTTCTTTCCTAGTAGATCAGAGTCTCAGTTTACTCAGACTCACTGCAAACTCAATGTAATGAAGATAACACTCTTTGATTCTCCTGGATTTATTTGCCCAGTGCTGAGATCAGAGGCATCTACTGCTAAACATCACACACATTTGAATTTGAAGCCATTCTCTCTGTGTATTTATTCTGGTAAATAACATCAAACTAAATGTGTGTGCTCTTTGGACTTGACTATACCTCATATCTCTTAGACTTGTTGCTATTACACAATGGCCCATGGAATAGCAAGTATACCAGGCTGGTTCTGTAAAGCAAAATCAAATGTACACCAAGGAAAGTACTCTATGTCTTAAAAAGGATTAAAAGAAAAAATTGTGGAAGCTTTTCTTTCAGTTTCCCAAACATGTTGTCAAAGTCTTAGAAGAACCAGCATTTCTACTGTGGACAGATAATCACAGAAACTCTGGCTTAATTTGGTGATGTAAGTAGAAAGCAGAGTGTTCCTCCGTGTAAATAGCCATGAGTCCCACCTCTCAGCTCAAAGTCTCTAAAAGTTCTCCAGGAACCTATGACTTGAATTTCCTCAACAGAAGAATGAAGCAGTTCTTCCTGTTTTTCCCTGAAGGAAAGTTATGAGAGAAGGTTTTCATGGGAATCAGTAATTTTAACACTACCCACCAAATGAACAAGCACTCTCCACAGTGAAAGCAAAGCCTAGAAGAGGTGCTGATAGGAGCCAATTCTCAATGTTATTATTGGGCAGTTGGTTCCTTGTTTGCTTTTAATTTTATTTATCTTTATTTGCATTTTTTTCAGAATACTTTTTCAAAGAATCTGGAAAGACTTTTTAATCCTCGAAGAAAATATAAATGCTAATTTTATTTAGAAAACCAAAGCAAAGTCTTGATAAAATATAGTGATTACCACTGCTGTTTGAATCATATTCTTATACCTGATCATCATCTTATGTCAGTTTGTGATAAAACTAATTCATAAGAGAAGAAAGTGACAGAGCAAAAGAGATGAACAAAAAGGTGGAGGTCAAGAAGAGGAGGAAGGAAAAAAGAACTATTAAAGCATGATTGTGCAAGGTGACAAATATGGGTCTATTTTCATTTTTCTACATACAGACAGCCAGTTAGACCAGCACCATTTATTGAAGATGCTTTCTTTTTTTCCACTGTATTATTTTTGGCATCTTTGTCAAAGACAAGTGTGCATATGTACGCCATTTTATTTCTGGGTCTTCAGTTGTATTCCATTGACTAATGTGTCTGTCTCTGTACCAATACCATGCAGTTTTTATCACTATTGCTCTGTAGTAAAGCTTGAAGTCAAGGATGGTGATTCCCCCAGCCATTCTTTTATTTTTAAGGACTGTTTTTTGCTATTCTGAGGTTTTGCCTTTCCAGATGAATTTGAGAATTGCTCTTTCCATGTCTTTGAAGAATTGTGTTGGTATTTTGATGAGGATTGCATTGAATCTGTAGAATTACCTTTGGTAGGATGGCCAATTTTACTATGTTAATCCTGCCAATCCATGAACATGGGAGATCTCTCCAATTTCGGAGATCTTCAATTTCTTTCTTGAGAGACTTGAAGTTATTGTCATATGAGTTTTTCACTTGTTGGCTAGAGTTATCCCAAGATATTTAATATTATTTTTGGCTATTGTTAAGGGAGTTGTTTTCATAATTTCTTTCTCAGCCACTTTATCATTTAAATAAAGTAAGGCTACTGACTTATTTGAGTCAATTTGATATCCTGCTAATTTGCTGAAATTGACTGGAGAAGTTCTCTGGTAGAGTTTTTGGGGTTGCTTATATATAGCATCATATCATCTGCAAATAGTGGTACTTTTATTTCTTTTTTTCCAATTTGTGTCCTCTGATCTCTTTCTTACCTTATTGTTCTAGCTAGCACTTTGAGTACTATATTGAATAGATATGAAGAGAGTGGATATTCTTGTCTCGTCCCCAATTTTATGAGATTGCTTCAAGTATGACTACATTTAATTTGGTATTGGCTGTTGTTTTGCAGTAAATTGCTTTTATTATGCTTAGGTATGGGCCTTGAATTTCTGATCTCTCCAACAGATTTAACATGAAGAAGTGTTGTATTTTGTCAAATGTTTTTCTGCATCTAAGGAGATGATCATGTGTTTTTTTTTTCCTTTGAGTTTGTTTATATAGTAGATTACATTAATGGATTTTCATACATTGAACCAGCCTTGCATTCCTGTGTTGAAACCTACTTGACTGTGGTGAATGATGGTTTTGATGTCTTCTTGGATTCAGTTTGTAAGAATTTTATTGTGTATTTTTGCATCAATATTCATAGTGAGATTGGTCTGAAGTTCTCTTTTTTTGTTTGGGTCCTTTTGTAGTTTAGGTATCAGAGTAATTGTGTCTTCATAGAAGGAGTTAGAGTTAGTGTCCCTACTGTTTCTATTTTATGGAATAGATTGAGGAATATTGATATCAGGTCTTATTGAAGGTCTGGTATAATTCTGCATTAAACATATCTGGCCCTGTTCTCCCTCCTACCTGTTGGGAGGTTTTAATGACTTCTATTTCCTTGTGTGATATGGGCCTGTTTAGGTAGTTGACCTGATATTGATTTAACTTTGGTATGTGTCTAGAACACCATCCATTTCATCTTAAATTGCCAGTTTTTTGTTTTGTTTTGTTTTTTTGTTTTGTTTTGTTTTGTTTGAGTATAGGCTTTTGTAATAGGACCTGAGTTTTTTTTTTCTTGTTTTTGTGTTTTTTTTTTTTAATTTCCTCCATTTCTGCTGTTATGTCTCCCTTTTCATTTCTGATTTTGATAATTTTGATACTGCCTCTGGTTGCTTTATTTAGTTTGGCTAAGAGTTTATCGATTTTGTTGATTCTTTCAAAGAATCAGCTTTTGGTTTTGTTGATTTTTGTATTGTTCTCTTTGTTTCCATTTGGTTGATTTCAGCCCTTAGTTTGACTGTTTCCTGCCTTCTATTCCTTTTGGGTGAGTTTGCTTCTTTTTGGTCTAGAGCTCTTCCATGTGCTGTCAAGTTGCAGGTGTAGGATCTCTCCGATTTGTTTACCAGGGCACTCTGTGCTCTGAATTTTCCTCTTAGCACTGCTTTCATTGTTCTCACAATTTGGGTATGAGGTATCAATATTTTCATTAAATTCCAAGAAGTATTTAATTTCTTTCCTTATTTCTTCCCTAACTAAGTTATCATTGAGTAGAGAGAGCTGTTAAGTTTTCATGTGTATGTGGGTTTTCTGTTGTTTTTACTGTTATTGAAGACCAGCCTTAGGCCAAGGTATTCTGATAGGATGCATGGGATTATTTCAATCTTCTTGTATTGGTTGAAGCATATTTTGTGACCAGTCATATGGTCAATTTTGGGAAGGTGCCATGAGGTGCTAAGAAGAAGGTGTATTCTTTTGTTTTAGTGTGAAATATTATGTAGATATTTGTTAAATCTATTTGGTTCATAACCTCTATTAGTTTCATTGTGTCTCTGTTTAGTTTCTATTTAAAATGATCTGTCCATTAGTGATAGTGGAAGAAGTGAAGTCTCCCACTATTATTGTCTTGGGTTCAATGTGTGTTTTGAGTTTTAGTAAAGTTTCTTTTATGAATGTGGGTGTCTTTGTATATGGGGCATAGATGTTCAGAATTGAGACTTTTTCTAGGTGGATTTTCCTTTTGATGAATATGAAATGTCTTTTCTCAGCTCACTTGAAAAGTTTTGATTAAAAGTCTATTTTATTGGATATTAGGATGATAACTCCTGATTATTTCCTGGGACTATTTCCTTGGAAGTCTTTCACTCTGAGATATTGTCTGTCTTTGTTATAGAGTTGTGTTTCTTGTATGCAGCAAAATCCTGGATCCTGTTTACACATGAAGTCTGTTAGCTTGTCTTTTTATGGATGAGCTGACTCCATGAATATTGTGAGATACTAAAGACATGATTGGTTTATTTTACTAATAAAATTTACTTTAAAGTATACAACTCAGTATTGACATTTTTAACTTATCAATATATTTTATAATAGTTAAATATACACAATAGCTTCTGAAGCCAAAACTAATGTGCACTCAACCAGTTTTTTAAATCTATTTGGAACATTAAACATGATGGAAGTAGAAAAAAAGATCTCTTATGAAGTCCTCCATGAAAGGAAATTGTGACAAGTTCCTGATTAGAGAGAAACTGTTCCATCTCCAAAGGGGAATACACAGCATTACTGTGGTTTCATAAAATGAATTGGGTAGTTTTCATTCTGTTTCTGTTTTGTGGAATATTTTGAAGAGTATTGGTATTAGGTCTTCTTTCAAGGTCTGATAGAGTTCTGCAGTAAACCCATCTGGTCCTGAGTTGGTTTTTTTTTGTTGTTGTTTTTTTGTTTTGTTTTGTTTTGGTTGGGAAACTTTAAAGAGTACTTCTACTTCTTTAGGGGTTATGAGACTGTTTAGATGGTTTATCTGATCCTGACTTAACTTTGGCACCTGGTATTTGTGTAAAAAATTGTCCGTTTCATCCAGATTTTCTAGTTTGGTTGAACATAGGCTTTTTGTAGTAGAATCTGATAATTTCTTGAGTTTCATCAATTTTTGTCGTTATATCTCCCTTTTCATTTCTGATTTTCTTAATTTGGATACTGTCTCTGTGATCTCTGGTTAGTCTGGCTAAGGGTTTTTGTTGTTGATTTTCTCAAAGAATAAGTGCCTGGTTTTGTTAATGCTTTGTACAGTTCTTTTTGTTTTACTTGGTTGATTTCAACTCTGAGTTTGATTATTTCCTGCCATCTACTCCTCTTAGGTATATTTACTTCTTTTTCTTCTAGAGCTTTTAGGTGTGCTGTTAAGCTGCTAGTGTATGCTCTCTTCAGTTTCTTTTGAAGGTACTCAGAGCTGAGTTTTTCTCTTAGCACTGCTTTCATTGTGTCCTATAATTTCTAAATTTTTAATTTCTTTCTTTGTATATCTAAACATGGGGCTACTGCGTTAAAAGCTAGTTACTTTTCTCCATATTATCTTTACAAATTAAATTCTCTTTCCTTTTTTTTTCTCCTATTCTTATTTTCCTTTATTTGGAACATTTCATTTGGAAAATATATGAGATTATACTGTAAGTTTAATTTGAATTTTTCTTATGACTAATGATATTTTTCATAGGCTGTATTTATTAAGTATCTTTATTTGAGAAACAGCTATTCTTGTCATATATATATATATACATATATATTTTTTTCTTTCAAATATCTTTAAAAGCAATGCTATTATTTAATCAACTTTTAAACATTGGCTGTGTAAGCCCTTATTAGATATAGATTTTTCAAATATTTTCTTCCTATATTTAAACTGTTCTCAGTTTATGAAGTGTTTCCATTGTAGTACAGAAATTTCTTAGGTTGATAGTATTATATATGTCCAATTTGGTTTTATTTTCTAAGCTCTGGACATATCTGTTGTGGATAGCCCTAGGGCTAGTTATATTTGATGCTAATTCTGTTCTCCTGTGAGCAGTTGTGAACAATGAGTCAGCTCTCAGGTGATTTCCTATAAAACTGCTTTTTACCTTAATTTGTAAAATAAAGGAGGGCTGATGATTGGGAAGATACGGGAAGGTCGAATGGAAGGTTGGAGAGAGAAGGAGAAAATGGGAGAGAGAGGATGCAGAAGAGGTGGAAGAAGAAAAGCAGAGCATAAGCATATGGCCTGGAGAAACTGCAAGTTCTAAGGGATCTCATAGGTGTGGAAAATGGTAATCTAGCGGTACATCTGCCCATGCACAGCATGTATTCATATTAATTGAGTTGTGTTTTCATTGCTGGGACTTGTTTTAGGTTGGAGATTTACCACAACAGATATCTAACATGTACATTCTGCCAATGCCATGGAATGCCATAATTTTTTTCCTTCATGGTTTTCATGTGTATAGTTTAAACAATTTTAGATCTTTTATTTTCAATGTTGTAGGAGGTTTTATCTATTTTGTATACTTATTTTATATGTATTTGACAAATAAAAGTGCAATTTCATATCTTTATATGGATATTTGCATTCATATTTCCTTGTGTCAGTTTTAGTTCTCTTTGTAAATTTTAACATTTTTTTTATTTATGCATGTGTGAATTTCAAATGCATATGGTAAGCCTAGAGGTTACAAAAGAGCAGGGGATCTCTTGGAGCTGAAGTTACAAGTGTTTGTGAGCTGCCTGATATCGATTCTGGAAACATAACACCAGTCATTTGGAAAAACAGTTAAGTAAAAGTAAACACAGGACTTTATCTTTAGTAATACATCTTTAGTCAGTAACACTTGATTTTCAGTTTCATGTTTTGTTTCTGGAGCAAATTCAACAGAGTCTGTTCATATTTTGATGCTATATTGAATAAAATCCATTTCTTTATATTCAGAGTGCCATATGTTTTATTTAAGTGTGTTTGTTTTTAATGTTTTTCCTCTTTTTCTTTTGTCTATAACTTTAGTAGTCTCTTGAAGAAGAAAACAAAAAACAAAAAAAAAACATCTTCTCAATGTTGTTGTTGGTGAAACAAATACCATTTAGTTCAATTTGATAAAAAAAAAAGAATAGGAAATAACTTGATTCTGAATGTTGGTTTTATTTGGCAGATATAATTGTTGTCTTAGAGACTTAGTGCATTAAAGCTCACCATTTTTCATCATCATTTTGAATTCTGGATGACTGGTTCAATCAGCTGTTCTGTCTCAAAACTTCTTTTCAACTTGATTGATTGAGACTGACTTCTCTGTGCTTCTGCCTGAATTGCTCTGCTTGGAAAAACTGCCTCTGAATTTCATGAACTAAACTGAACTCTACTTCACCTCATGTACTCTCTCTACTTAATTGTACTTACAGAAATACCCTTCCCACCCACCCACCCACCCCCAATGCATTACTCTTTTAAGTCACCTTTCTTTCCTGTATGTTCTCTTTAGAGCTGGGTTTATTCTATCTTTGACTCTGTCAAATCTTCCTCCAATTTGTTACTTTGTCCGCCCCACAGGAAGATGTTCCTTTCAAACATGGTTGCTTCATTCTATAAACTAACCTTACCTTTTAAATGGGATTAAAGGTGTCTACTAAGAGCATGTCTGTATTCTAGCTAGAAGGATTAAAGGTGAGTCATTTCAGTCACATCACATAGACTTAAAAGTTCTTTGAATATGATTCCTTGCCAGTGCAGATAATTTGCTTGATTAAAATTTTTATATATTTGCTATCTACACTGCATTCATGTATACATAATAAAACATATTCCCTAAACTTAAGTTATGTTTAAATTATATATGTATCTTAACCTTTAAGTAATATGAAAAAGTAATTTTTACTTTGACTACCATATAAATAGGACTTTTTAAAACCTTGAATATTATGCATTTCAGGGTGACATTTTGAATTTTATTTAGAGGAGACTTCTTTGGGTTCCTTAGTTTTCAGCCTTCTGCTTGTAATTGCCACACAGGAATCACAGACATGCACCAATCAGCAGGTAAAACATTTCCATCTATTTATTTATTTTTGTATAGGACCTAATTCTTAACCATACTTTTTTCTTAAAGTTATTAGAGATTATTTTATTTTTGCACGATCTTTTTCACGCTGATACATTTTATTATTAAGTCAAAACTTGTGTTCTCTTCGCTTCTACTTTTTGCCTTGTCAGGATTTATCTTAAAGAGTAAGTATATTTTATTATAAGATACTAAGGTTGGGAGGTAAAGGGATGTAATAGCTACGTATATTGACATTATGTTTTAACTCACTTGGAAGTAAATTAAGGAGGATTTTTTTCTTTAGCTGAACAAATATGGTATATTCTTGCCAAATTAATAAAATGAAGCAATTCAAAAACGTATTAGAAAGAAAAATCACCCATATTCTCTTTTCAGAATAAAAAAAAATTGAATTCAGCAAGGTTTTAAAGCATTTTCATATAAATGATATTCAAATATCGTCAAAACGCCTACTCCTACTTTTGCCTACATTGTTCTGTAGTTATTAATACTGGTTATGAATGGTGGTGAAGAATTACATTTCACAATTGTACTGAGTAATATGTTGAATAAATTGCATGTCTGTCAAGAATAAAGTCTACTTGTTTTTACAGCACATGGAAGAAAGAAAAGACTTTCATTCTTGTCAGTTCAAGTACAATGTTATGAGATTTATAAGAATTAAAAAATACATTTAATCTGTGTGGCACAGATATTCTTTGGGAGTTGACAGTAGAATTGTGGAATAATTTAAATAAATAATATCATAAAATATTATCTATATCAGACCTGTATGCTAACTGAAAGAAGGACATATCTTGATGTGTATCTGAAACTTTTTTTGTCCGTTTCTATGACTGTTATGAAAGTAAGATCTTTAGGAATGATCAGGAAGTTAACTACCATTGTGATCATCTTTTCTTCTGGGAGATGTTGAGGTGGATTTAGAAAACACTGCAAGAAGTTTATTACCACAAGAAAAATAGTCATAAACAGTAAATTGAAAATAAAATCTCTGAGGATCTTTAGCTTGTGCTGGGAGTTTATATCTGGGCCTGAGGTATAGTGTGTTTAAGAAGCAAGGCTGAACATATTCAGTCTAAAATTATGATATATATGTGACAGATTCCTAGGTTTAACATCAAAGTATTCCTAGATTTAGCCAAAATATTGATCTGAGAATCTTAATCATATTCAATACTTGTCTACTTTGCACCTTGCACTTCTTCTTAGAAGTCATGATCAGACTGTCATCCATGACTGTCATTGTACATTCTTTATATCAAACACACCCACTTTTCCAACTGGACTTTGTAGTTAGAGTAAGTTGGAAATACAAAATCAGTACAACATTGACTTTCAAATAGAACAAGTACTCAACAGTTTCCTTCTCCATAAAGCTTCCTACGTTCTTTATATCCTGAACTGTCATTTCTACTTGCCACAATGATGTGTACAGGGATGCCACCCTATGTTCAATTCCTTGGGAACAATTCTTTTACAATGTTTGAATCAGTGTTCCTATTTTTGGCATTTATATTTGTTAAAAAGTATCATGAAGTATATCAAATGATCTCCAGTGTTTTATACACAATTTTTTTTTTTACTTAAACTACTTTATACAGTCCAATTCACTATTTTTCTTTGTGTTTGACTTTTATAGGATAAATTCTCTCCTCATTTACAATAGAAATTTTTGTATAAAATGTCAGATATGCTATCCTTGACCCTGTGGGAGCCATCGGTTACCTTGTAGACATGGCCAAATCCAAGAACCCACACCACATACAACCAGTCCCACAGAAATGGCATAAAAAAACAAAACAAAACAAAACAAAAAAAACCTTGTCACAAAGATATGGGTCTCTTAATGGGACTAATCCTACTTTCTTGAGGAACAAGGTCTTTGCCAAGAAGCAAAAGAACAGCTCAATGAAGATTTGGACCAACAATGCAAAAGCAATGAGTACACTGCAGAGGTCATTAAGGACCCGATGCCAAAGAGCTGCAGACACACACCTCAGTGGTCTTGCTTTTATCACTAACTTCAAGCATAGGAAGCAGACTTGAAGCTGCATGGTCAAGGATTTTAGGCTCTGCCAACCAAAGCCCAAAGTTTAAACCAGGGCCGAGCTGCAATTACAAGTAAAACCTTCAGCTCCAATTCAAGCCTCCAAAGGTGGTTATGCTCCTGTGAAGGCCACATAGAAATGACTACTGCCAGTGTGAAGATAGATGCTGCAACATGCCTACCTACACAATATTTGCACATGATCACTATCGAATGCTGATTCCACAAATAAACTTGAGGCAAGATCATATATATATATATATATATTCATATTACCAAATTTCTTATGTTTGGTTTGGAGTATGGACTGCTGACCATGAAGGTCTGAATTTTAGAGATGGAAAAAATTGTTTCCCTGTGAAATCAGGGTCCTGTGAATTAGTAATTGAACCACTTATTAATTCTTCTATGTATTATTCCTTTTCAGAGATGCACACAAAATATAAAGTTTCTACATTGTATGTGCATACCTCCTTGTATAGAGTAACTCCTTTTAGAAAGTACTCCAGATGAATCTTCAGGAGGTCATGCCAATGTGTTCATAAACCAGTTACATCTAAGTTGTAGACTACATGAAGCAACAAAAGCACAAATAAGGCCAGTGTGTTCCATTAAATTGGCCCATTCTCTAACTACTTTGCTATAGAATATGTTCCTTCATTAGATATTTCAAGGAAAATAACTTCCTTAGGTCCTATGTTTAAACTCTAGGATAGTCAAAATACAATATAGTCCACAAAGAAAATAATTTTGTTATAGTTTAAGAAGTCTAAGTCCCTTTAAATACTCTATTGTTTTTATTTGGCCTATGTGGATTTAGAAATTGAGAATACCCATTGATATCAATCAGTAAAGCTGATAAATATATATCCACTAGTGTTAGCTTTTAGAATGAAACCATGGAATCCTTTTCATTGCTACCAGCTATAGTCTCTTGGCAAAAAGGATCATGTCTACCCTCTGGAAAGGGTCTGTATTAAAAAAAATCTATTCTAGAATTCCCAAATGTTTTAGTTCTTTATACTCTTGTTATACTGTTTTATATGAAAAAGAAAATTCATTTTACTGGAAAGAGTCTGAACTGAATGCTGCTAAAATCATTCCTTTGCCTGTAATAAATATTTAGAAAACTGTCTTCCCAGGCTGAAAGCATGAAAGGCTGGCATTAGTGTAGTGATGTTACATCTCAAGCTGGTAGCAGTTCTTAGCAACATTGTGCATATTTGTACTAAATTGCAGAAGTGAAACATAGAAAAATATTGTCCTAAAAGCTTGAATCAAGGTTCCTGAAGGCTGCCAAGGCCCAGTAGTAGGGCTGGATCCTTCTGAAAGCAAGAAATTTTATGAAGCTTTCAATGAAGACTACAGGCTATTTGTTAATACCTGAAATATTAAGGGAAAGTGAAAGAGAATTCAAACAGATCTCTAATTATGACATATAAATATGTCTTGGCCTGTCTAAGATTTCCAGAACAGTGATTAAGTGAAAACAAGCATTTTGATATCCAGAAAAGCTAAAAACCAGTAGAACTATATAAAAATGAGGACATTAATTCTCTAAGAAATGGTCAAAGAGGTTTTCTTTCTTTTTTTCTTTTTTTTTCCCCCTTTGGTCTTTTCGAGACAGGGTTTCTCTGTATAGCCCCTGGCTGTCCTGGAACTCACTTTGTAGACCAGGCTGGCCTCGAACTCAGAAATCTGCCTGCCTCTGACTCCCAAGTGCTGGGATTAAAGGCATGCACCACCACTGCCTGGCAAAGAGGTTTTTATTGTGAAGAAAATACTGCCAGAATCTTATGGAAGCACACAGAGGAAGGAGATAAAGAAATAGGTAAAATATGGTCAGCATGCTGACAGACCATGGAGGTGGGTGGGGTAGGCAGTAAGTGAGAAAGAGAACAGAGCAAATACTAGAAAGAATCCACAGAGAAGAGCAAGAGCCAAGAACCAAGAGCTAAGAGAGTCCATGCTGAAATGGTAGGGTTATATAGAAGTAAAAAGCTGGGGGGTAAGGAAGCCCTCAGCAATGGCAGAAGTTTAGGCTGAGTGGTGGACTGAAAAGAGCTGAGAAGTGCCAGGACTCCAGAGTGGAGTCTAACAGGTACTTGTGATGCTGAGAAAATCTGGAGCCCAGCATGTCCTCCTGTATTTTAATAGACACCAAAGTTAGCCCGGTGCTCTGAGATTCTTTGAAATAGTCCATAATGAATTGTCACAACGGATATTGTATTCATCTCACAAAGTTCACAAATGACTAGGACCAATAGTTTTTAGGAGTTATTCAATAATGGCAAGATTTTTAGTCTTATAAATAAAGCAACCAGGCAGGAGCAAAACAAATGCAAAATACTGTGAAATCTTAATATTTTCTTAAGTGCTTTGCAGTTCAATTGTACTTATTTCAGGATTAAAATAAGATGAGCTTATTCAGATAAATGGTATAAAACATCAAAGTAGTAGCATTCTATGCACTAAAATTTTAATTTAAGAGATGCTATTTTAAGTTATAATTATTTAATATATGACTATATTATATTCAAATTATAATTATTATACATAAACTAGGATATTATATCTCAATTCATGTTTAAAATTCCATTAAGAAAATCACAAAAATAAGTTTTCTTCTTATTATCGTTAGTTTGTAGCTGTAGTTTTTGTTTCTTCTAACTTTTATTTAAAACTTACATCAGTGAATCTCATACTCAGTTATAGAGCAAAACACCTATGGTAGCTCTGCTTTCCTTACTCCCCATCTCCTTTGGATCTCAGGGATCTTGACCTTCTTCTCTCCCTTCCCTGAATTATTGCTTTGCTCTAGCTCCCAACACCCACAGGCATACTCTTCTACTCCAAAACCACTCTTGCCAATTCCTGCAGCCTCATCTTCAGTTCTATTACACAACACCTACTGCCTTCTCCTTTTCCACTATAACCTTTCTTGCCCCAACTCATCTCATTATCTCAGCCTCCAACAAACACCAGCAGGTATTCACCTGGAACAAAATATTGGAACCTATAAGGGAAAGAAGCAAATCAACTGAAGAAATTGACCACTCATTTCTGTCCCTTAAATTTCATTCCCCTGTAATATCCCTAGCTTTGCAACAGAACACTTGTTGCAACCTTCCTTTGTACCATCCTAGACTATGATGCATCATCCCACCTTCTGTGGATCCCACAGAGTTTCTCTACTAATACCTTTCCCTGACTCCTTGCATTATTCCCATGCCCAACTCTAGCCAGCATCCCCTGCAAACCTACAGTCTACTTCTGCCAGTGAACTATCTGACTACAGATCTTCATCTCTCCCTTTGTTTACCTTGATCCAATCCTCAAGTTTCACCCCCAGGTTTGCATCAAACTACCCTTAGCATCCTTCCCTGAACCCTAATATATACTCATCTCCTATGGATCCCACAGATCTTCCTCTTCTAATCTTTGTCCCTCCACACATTGTTTTATCATAGGCCTCTACCCATACAGACACCCGCTGCTTTTCCACATGCCACCAGGTAGGTTGACTGCAAATCTTCAGCTCTCCTTATGATCCTCCAGGTCCAATTCTTGAATTCTCATCTCCAGCTCTGTAGCATCTGTAGTCTGCCTTATTTTATGACTGACTCCACCCTCCAAAGACCACAAGTTATTATTTGCCAATCTCCCCCACTACCACCACCACAATACATCCCACTATCCTAGCCTATCTTTTATTTTTGGGTCTTTAATGGTTTGGATATCAGAGTGATTGTGGCCTCATAAAATGAACTGAACAATGTTTCTTCTGTTTCTGTGTTACAGAATAGTTTGGCATTTACTTTTCCTTGACAGTTTGATAGAATTTTGGGCAAACCATCTGGCTCAGAGCTTACTTTGATTGAGGAACATCCACTTCCTTTTCACTAAGGGTGGAGTTGTGTTTAAAGTATTTGCCTATTCTGGAATTGACTTGGGTAAATAGAAGTATCAAGACATGTATTCCTTTCTTTTAGATTTCCCAATTTATTGGTATACAAATTTATAACACATGTCTTTATAATTTTATTTGTGTGTGTGTGCATTGTTATATGATGTCCTTTTATTATATAATCATATTAATTTTGCAGATATCTTTAGATTTTGTCAATCATTGACCTTTTCAAAGAACCAATTCTTTTGTTTCATTAATTCCTTCTAGTATTTTTTGTTACTATTTGATTATTAAGTATGATTACTTCTTGTAATCTATTCTTTTTATCTTTTTTAATAATTTATTTTTTATTGGTTATTTTATTTATTTACACTTTCAATGTTATCTCCCTTCCCGGTTTCCTCTCAGCAAATCATAAATCCCTTTCCCTCTATCCCCTGCTTCTATGAGAGTGCTACCCCAACCATTCCCACCTTTGGGATAAAAACTGAGAGTATTGGAGGGAGAGTATTGGCAGAATGGAGGGAGTAGAAACAGTAGTTTGGGTATATTATATTAATGAAGAGTATATTTTCAATAACAAAATAATAACCACAGAAATCATAAGTTTATAAGGAAAGCATTTTTCTGATAGAATGCTAGAGAACTTCTAAAATCAATGGAAAAATTTTATCCTCATTAGCACACTTCAGACCATATACATATGTATTATTTATAATATTCTGTGTTTTTTTGGCTACTATAAATACTGTTATGAAACAGCAATTAATTCTATCTTCATACATAACAGATATTGAACACTATTTTAGTAATCATATTTAAAATATAATTTGAATAAGATGCTGACTGAGTCCAAGTAAATATTTTATTAGTAATTGTTTTACGTGTACATATAGAATTTAATTTTCTAGAAAATCTCAGGTCACTTTTTTAGTTCTTTGAGATTTTTCCCTAATGGTATTTTTGTGTTCATTTTTGCGTGATCAATTTATACTTTCAAAATATTGCTGTATGTATGGTCTTCTACAGGGGCACTGCTTTGTTAACCTCTCCTTCACTCCCAGCCAGCTAGTCTTTATTTAGAGTCATACCTCAGAAAGAAATGTTCTGAAATGATTTAGACTAAAATCTCATTGAAGATAAAGATGCCACTTAATTATTGAATACTTGCATTCTGTTATGTAAAAAACTAAAAATATACTTTATAAAGTACATATAAAGGAAATGAATGTCAGCACTCCATCCTAGTAATATGCTATATTAAGTATTAGTTTCAATATATGAAGTCTCAATTTTATGTTTAGAGTCATTCTCAAGCTAGTCCAAGTGAGAAAACTGTATAAAAATTGGATAATTACTCTAAATACATAAATAAATATATTAGAAAAATCATGTTAATCAGGAGAATTTATTGATGTTTTAAGACCTCTATATCAGATGAGCTATATGCTATACACTTATAATCCCAGTTCCTAAAGGGCTGTAAAATAAGTTAGCAAGAAGTTTTCTCAGTAATAATAGTAGTAGTCATTGTTGTTTTCATCATAATAGTAATAGTAGTAGTAGTAGTAGTAGAAGAAGAAGAAGAAGAAGAAGAAGAAAGATTATGTTGCAATTATAAATTTCTGCCAGTTTATTTTTCCTTAAAATTTGTTAAAATATATCACATTTGTGTACTTCCATATCCCATGTTACTTATTTAGACTTAAGTAAATATACAGTTACACTAAAATATAACCCTGAGAACTTTTGTGTAAAATGAGGACAGTCCAACATACACTTGAGGGGTATGTGGAAGAGAATGGAGGACAAGAAATGTGACAAACAGACAGCAAGACTAGAGGTCCTGATCAAGCTGACAACTTTATATTTTTCCCACTCAGATTATATACTCATAGGAGCAGAAAGTGGGGTGGAGGGAGGTCACTTTGTCTCTGGATAATGCACCTGTTCCAAGGAACATGATATTTATTGCACAAACAGTTCATCAGGAAGATCAAAACAGAATGGGTTATTAGGCACCTATCCAAAAGACTTACAGATAATTTTTTCCTGTTGACTTCAGGATCTATGTCTATTTGTACTCAACTGTCAGAAAGTTCCCTGACATTCTGAGATCCATATTTTTGTCTGACTTTTCTAAATGATTGGTCTAAACAGAGTCCCTTTTCAGCAGTATCTTATATGGTTAATAAAAAAGTTCACTGATGTTTCATGGCTCTACTAAATATTTAACCAACTAAATTACTTAAAATATACCTTACTATCTTATTGAATATTATATTATGTTGGGAACGACCTTGTTTGAACACTTAACTGCCTTAAGTGCTTTCTGGCATAAAGTCTTCGCCTCTGTGGGAACGCACTAGCTAGTACTTTTCCACAGAGGTGCCAGTTTGCCTCAATCTGTGGAACAGTTGAGTAGAGACTTGAGGGGCTCCTGGAAGAGAATGGGGAACAAAAAACAAACAAACAAACAAACAAAACAGACAGCAAGACAAGAGGTATTGATCAAGCTGACAATTTTTTTTTTCCCATTCAGATTACATACTCATAGGAGTAGGAAGTGGGGTGGAGGGGGGTGGCTTTGTCTCTGGGTAATACACCTGTTACCAGGAACAGGATATTGACTGGGTAAATAGTTCAACAGGAAGATCAAAACAGAAAGGATTATTAGGCACCTATCCACAAGATTTATAGATATTTGTTCTCTGCTAACTTCAGGATCTATGTCTATTTGTACTCAGCTGGGCTAGTATGTTACCACAGAGGCCAATACTTTATACCAGAAAGCACTTAAGGCAGTTAAGTGTTCAAACAAGGTCGTTCCCAACATAATATAATATTCAATAAGATAGTAAATTATATTTTAAGCAATTTAGTTGGTTAAATATTTAGTAGAGCCAACAGTGAACTTTTTTATTAACCATGTGAGATACTGCTGAAAAGGGACTCTGTTTAGACCTCTCATTTAGAAAAGTCAGACAAAAATATGGATCTCAGAATGTCAGAGAACTTTCTCAAAACTGAGTACATACTTGCATCAAAGCAAGTCTCAAAAGGTACAAGAAAATCGAAATAACCCCCTGCATCCTATCTGGCCATGACAAATAAATTTCAATATCAACAATAGAAAGCTTACTCGTGGAAACTTAACAAATCACTATTGAATGAACAATGTGTCAAGACAAATATTTCATAGAGTAAAATGAAAATGAGCACACAACATATACAAACTAATGAGACACAATGAAGTGTTTCTAAGAGGCAAATTCATAGCATCAGAGCCAAACTTAACATCATACAGGAAAGGACTAGAGCAAAAGAAAGAAACCACACAGAAAAAGAATGAATCTAATGAAAGAGAGAATATGAAAGAGCCTCAAACACATGGGCACAGGGGAAAATTTCCTGAACAGAACACCAATGTCTCATGCTCTAAGAATACCTAGCCAAGTGAGATCTCATAAAATTGAAAAGCCTCCAGAGGACACTGTCATCAGGACAAAACAGCAACCAACAGGTTGGGAAAAGATCTTTTCCAACCCTACATCTGACAGAGGGTTAATATACAAGAAGTTAAAGTCCAAAGAACCAAATAACCCTATTGAAAATGGGCTACAGAGGTAAACAAATGTTTTCAACTGAAAAACCTCAAATGACCCAGAGGTACTTAAAGCAATGTTCAACATCCATAGTCATCAGGGAAATGCAAATCAAAACAACCCTGAGATTCTACTTCACACCAGTCAGAATGGCTAAGATCAAAAACTCAGATGCTGGCAAGGATGTAGAGAATGAACAACACTCCTCCATTCCCGGTGGGATTGCAAGTTGTACAACCACTATGGAGAGCGGTCACCTGGTTCCTCAGAAAATTGGAAATAGTTCTACCTGAAGACCCATCTATAACACTATGGACATATATCCCAAAGATGCTCCAACATATAACAAGGACACATGATCCACTATTATCATAGAAACCTTATTTATAATAACCTGCAACTGGGGAAAACAAAACAAAACAAAACAAACACACACACACACACACACACACAAAAAAAAAAAAAAAAAAAAAAAAAAAAAAAAAAAACGATGTCCTTTAACTGAGGAATGGATAAAAAAAATTTGGTACATTTACACAATGGAGTACTACTGAGCTATTAAAAACAATGACTTCATGAAATTCTTAGGCAAATGGATGAAAATATGATCCTGAGTGAGGTAAACCCATTACCAAAAGAACACACATGGCATGCACTCATTGATAAGTACATACTAGGCAAAAAGTTTGGAATACTCATGATACTACTCACAGATTATATGAAGCTCAAAAAAGAAGACCAAAGTGAGGATGCTTCGGTTCTACTTAGAAAGGGGAACAAAATGATCACAAGAAATAGAGGGAGGTACCATGGAGTGAGAGGAGTGGAGGGAGAAAGAGGATAGGCTCAGGTGTGAGAGAAGACAGTAGATAAGTACAGAGGATCAGGAAATTGAAGGTAGGAGCATGTAGCAAAAGAGGATGGGAAACTGGGAATAACCAATAGAAAGTCCCAGATGCCAGGGAAGCAAGAGATGCCCAGGACCCAACAGGGATGACTTTGACCAAAATACCCAACAAAGGGGAGAGAGAACTTGTAGAGACCATATCCAGCGGATAGTCATGGCCCCTCGTTGAGGGTTGGGGTCACCCACCCATCTCAAAAATTTTAACCCAGAATTGTTCCTGCCTAAAGGAAATGCAGAGAAAACGAGTGCAGCAGAGATTGAAGGAAAGGCAACCCATAGACCTTGCCACCTAGGAATCCTTCCCATTTGCAGACACCAAACCCATACACTATTGCTGATTCCAAAAAGTACTTGTTGACAGGAGCCTGGTATAGCTGTGCCCTGAGAGGTTCTGCCAGAACCTGACCCATACAGATGCTGATCATTGCAGCCAACCATTGGACTGAACAATGGGATCACAATGTTATGATATGGTAGGACTGAAGGAGCTGAAGAGGAATACAACCACATAGGAAGAACAACAATATCAACTAACCTGACTACATAAAGTATTCAGAAATTAAATCAGCAACCAAAGAGTACAAATGAAGGGAGTCATGGCTCCAGCTGCATATGTAGCAGAGGATGGCCTTTTCTGGTATCAATGGGAGGGGAGGCCAAGGTAGGGGAATGTTAGGGTGCTGAAGTAGGATTCAGGGGAGGGAGTACCCTCATAGATGCAGAGGGATCAGCATGAGAAGTGGGGTTTGTGGAGGGGAAAACAGAAAAAGGGACAACATTTGAAATGCAAATAAAATAACTAATATAAAACAATTCTAAAAAGAGGGAAGAAATGAAAGAATACTATCTTAGAAGTAAAAGTAATATTCACATGCATATTTAATGAAAAGTCTAGCATATGGTATGCCAATCTTAGACTCAGTAGAAAATTGATTAGGAGAAGCGCATTGGTATCATGAGAGCAACATTTTACTGAAGTCATTACTGCCTCCATGATTTAACATTTAATGTGATGGAACACCATAGCACTTGCAAAAACTAACAAATGCATCATCTTTGAAATAAAAGTTTGATGTATTAAACTTTAGAAGTAAGGATGCAAAAAGTTAGCCAGAATAGATAGAGTGTTCACAATTGCTGAATAATAATGAGAAGTACCAAAATTATCCTCATTATTGACAGAAGAAATTTGCCAGTGTTTAAGATAACAGAGGTGGTACTCAGAGTAGTGAGAAACTATGAATATTCCTGACAGAGCCTAGTATAAGAACAAATACCATGTTGTCCTCCGTTTGAATTGAAGCTCTTGTACAATGTTTGAAAGCATATAAAGTTTTATAAGTTTTTTAAAATATAGGATTAAAAACTGAAGAAACATTTCATAAACAATTTTATAACTGACTTAAACACTTGGAAATGTGTCTCTGTGACATATTTTCCAATACTAAAAGTCTTAATATATTATTTTTGCTACTGGAAAAACAACCAGGATAAATAAATATCTAATTGTTTTTATCTCATACGTTAAATTTTTTCTCCCTCCACTTCTCCAACCACTCTGGCCCACCTCTTTTTTCCCCTATGTCCACTCCTTCTTTTATCTTTAGAAAAGAACAGCCCTCCCAGTATATCAACTGGACATGAATAAGTTACAATATGTCTAGGCATAAACCCTCATATCAAGACTGGATAAGGCAAAACAGTAGGAGAAAGAGTCCCTAGAGTAGACAAAAGAGTAAGAGACACCTCCACACACACTAATAGGAACCCCATAAAAACTACAAGCTACACACCCATAGTATATATTCAGAGGACCTAGATCAGATATGTACAGTCTCACTGATTCAGTGAACTGCTATGAGCTCTGGTTAGTTAATTCTGCATGTTGGAAGAGGGAATTGGAAGCAAGGCTCAGTGAAAAATATTTTAAAAATAATATTATTAAATTAACAATGTTATTATAAATTTAATTGCTTAAATTAATTAATTATTTATGTTAGTAGCAGTTGGCTTTTTTCCTGTATCTTTATTAGTAATTGTTTTTTTAAATTAGTTATTTTATTTATTTACATTACAAACATTATCCCTAATTCCAGTTTCCCCTGCACAAGCTCCCTATCTTGTTTCCCCTCCCCCTACCTCTACAAGGGTACTTCCTCATCTCTGCCCCCAATCCTGCCTCAGTACCCAAGCATTCCCCTACCATGGGTCATCAAGCTTCCACAGGACCAAGGGGCCCTCCTCCCAGGGATGCAGGCTGAGGCAATCTTCTGCTACATATACAGGTAGAGTTATGGTTGTGTCTATGTATACTCTTCGGTTTGTGATTTAGTCCCTGGGAGCTTTGGAGAATCTGGTTTGTTGATATTGTTGTTCTTCCCATGGGATTGCTCCCGCAGTCCTTCCCCTAACTTCTCCATTGGGGTCCTGAACTCAGACAGATGGTAGGTTGTAATCATCCACATCTGTATTGGTCAGGTTCTAGCAAAGCCTCTCAGGGGACAACTATACGAAGCTCCTATCAGTAAACACTTCTAGGCATCAGCAATAGTGTCTGGGTTTGGTGTCTGCAGATGGCATGGATCCCTAGATGGAGAGGACTCAGGGTGGCCTTTCCTTCAGTCTCTGCTCCACTCTTTATCCCTGTATTTCCTTTAGACAGGAACAATACTGGGTTAAAATTTTTGAGATGGTTGTGTGGCCCCAACCATCAGTACGAGTCATCCCTATCCACTGGATATGGTCTCTAGAGGTTCTCCCTCCCCTTTGTTGGGTATTATGGCTAATATCCTCACTGCTGGGTCCTGGGAAACTCTTGGGTCTCTGGCATCTGGGACTTTCTAGTTCCTGCCCTCAGACACCCCTCCCCTGATTGCTACACATCTCCTTTCAAATTCCTGACCCTCTATATTTCTTCCCCATCTCCTACCACAGCTGAACTGCCCTCTCTTTTCCCTCCCCCTCCTCTCTCCCTCCCAGATCCCTTTCTCACTCTACTTCCTGGAGATTATTTTCTTCCCCCTTCTGATTAGGGCTATAGCATCCATACTTTGGTGTGATCTTCTTTCTTATTTGGTTTCATATGGTCTCTGAGTTGTATCATGGGTATTCCAAACTCTTATTTTATTTTTAGTAATATCCACATATCAGTGAGTACATATTAATCAAATGCTAAATCAAAAAGTCTAAAAAGAATGCTCAAACCCTAGTGTATTATGGTTTTCTTTGAAGAATTATAGTCTCCTCTTCATTCAAAGGGTTCTATAAATTAGATCAAATCTAAGAATGGTACTGCTGGAAGATCCAGCATTACCACTCCTGGGCATATACCCAGAAAATGCTCCAACATGTAATAAGGAGATATGCTCCACTATGTTCATAGCAGCCTTATTTATAATATTCAGAAGCTTGAAAGAACCCAGATGTCCCTCAACAGAAGAATCAATACAGAAAATGTGGTACGTTTACACAATGGATTACTATGCAGCTATTAGAAACAATGGATTTATCAAATTCTTAGACAAATGGATGGATATGGAGGATATAATCCTAGGTGATGTAACCCAATTAGAAAAGAACACACATGATATGCACTCACTGATGAGTGGATATTAGCCCAGAAGCTCAGAATACCCAAGATACAATTTGCAAAACACATGAAACTCAAGAAGAAGGAAGACCAAAGGGTGGATACTTTGATATTTCTTAGAAGGGGGTAAAAACACCCAATGGAAGCAGTTACAGAGACAAAGTGTGGAGGAGAGACTAAAGGAACGACCATTCAGAAACTATTCTACTTGGGTATCCATCCCATACACAACCACCAAACCCAGACACTATTGCAGATGCCAACAAGAACTTGCTGACAGGAGCCTGATAAAGCTGTCTCCTGAGAGGTTCTACCAGTGCCTGACAAATACAGAAGTGGATGCTAACAGCCATCCATTGGACAGTGCACAGGGTATCCAATGAAGAAACTAGAGAAAGTACCCAAGGAGCTCAAGGGGTTAGGAGTCCCATAGGAGGAACAACAATATGAACAAATCAGTACCCCCAGAGCTCGCTGGGACTAAACCACAAATCAAAGAAAACACATGGTGGGACGCATGGTTCTAGCTGCATATGTAGCAGAGGATGGCCCAGTCAATCATCAATGGGAGAGAGGTTCTTGGTCCTTTGAATATTCTATGCCCCAGTATAGGGGAATGCCAGGGCAAGGAAGATGGAGTGGGTGGGTGGGTGAGCAGAGGGAGTGATGTGGGGATAGGGGATTTTCCAAGGGGAAACTAGGAAAGGGAATATTTGAAATATAAATAAATAAAATAGCTAATAAAAATAAATCTAAGAATTGAAATCTAGACCATTAGTAACTTCTATAAAACGGCTGGTTCAATATAGTAACTTAGGACTTCAACATACCATATGAGTCAGAATTATTCTGTATGCTTCTTGACATTTAATTTAATATTTAGGGATAAACAATTATTCTGCAATGCCATATGTCCATGTAAGAGTTTTTTTAAGTTGAAGATTTCATTTGTGAATATGAGGGCTAGCTGTGATGCAAAGCCTTGAGTACAAATACCTGCCCTTTCTTTTAATAAAGATGAGTGAATTACAATGATCATCAATAATAGAACAGCATAATAGATGTAAATTTTATATCTTATTAATTTTCTTTGTTCGGTCTTTTTGAGACAGGATCCAAATGTCCTAGAACTTGTGATCCTCCTCTTCAGCCTTCAGTATGCAGGAATTACAGGTCTGGGGTATTATACCCAGCCTGCAATTTATTTTGACAATACAGACAATATTTTGACACCATAAACAATGTTTTGCTTAAATATTTATATTTAAAATATCTAGATAACAAATTTTTCATTAATCCTTTGGATAATGATTTTATGGCATAATACCTAAGCTCATGCAACTGGGGAATTTAAGGACTATTGGGATAATCACATTTACTAATTCTAATGTAGAAATGATAACATTAAACTATGAAGTTAAAGGTAAATATAATAGTTCCAGGACATTCCAGAGGCAAAAGAACCCTTAGAATAGCCAAGATAATTATAAAATATATATCTGATATAGAACATTTTATATAGCCACCTGCTATCCAGACAAGCTAAGCCATAACAACCATATGTTTTTTTTTGTTGTTTTGTTTGTTTGTTTGTTTTGTTTTTTGTTTTTTGAGACAGGGTTTCTCTGTACAACCCTGGTTGTGCTGGAACTCATTTTGTGACCAGGCTGGCCTCGAACTCAGAAATTTACGTGCCTTTGCCTCCTAAGTGCTGGGATTAAAGGAGTGCACCACCACTGCCTGGCTAACAACCATATGTTTTATGATTACATGACATCATGATATTGCTGGGTATCTACATATATTTCAACATATTCTCATACACTATATCTTGGTTAAATCTCATATTTCTAAAAATTCTAAGTGATATTTTCATAGAAAAATAAAAATGCTACTTTGAATTTAATCAATAAAAGATTCAGGAAGGAAAAAATACTTAGCAAATAGAAAAAGAGAAGCATTATAATACATGAGTTGTAATGTATTAAAGTCCAGTTATAATATCACTTAACTATGAAAGGACACAGAAAAAGGAGAGTTATAAATTAATAAATGTCACTTATATCTTGTCTCAAAGCAAGGACAAATTACTAATATAAAACAAAAAAAGCTTTAGGTATTGACTTTAACTTTGATATTAAGATCAATGTAGTAGAAAAATTACTCTAATAAATTCTTTTTACAGCGCTGCAAATAAAAGTCCATTTATTTATGCCAGATCTGTTTTGAATAAACTTAGAAAGCATATCAGAATGTGAACACTCTTCAACAAATGGTACTGGAAAACTAAGTATCTATATACAGAATAATTAAACTCAAATCCAGTCTCTCCATGGTAAACAAAATACACTTGAATGCATAAAATAATTAAATGATGGAGTAGATTCTAGGAAACAAAAAGAAATGCCCTTTGATGTTGAAGTGGGTAAACATTTGTTTTCCTATATGGATATGACCTCAAAATCCCAGAGAATACATATATGAAATGTGAAAATCATACTAAAATGCTTTACACAGCAAAGAAAATAATCAGCAATCTATAGAATATATGAAAATATTTGGAAGTTATTCATCTTAGAGGAAATTATTATAAAAGGAAAAACACAAACAATGAAAACTATAATTTCAAACATTGGCAACAAATGTGGTAGTCATTTCTCAAAGGAAGTCATACAAATACATGGCTAGCAAGCATATAACCCTAACCCTTATTCTAACCCTAACATGTTCCTAATGATATTCACAATCATTAATATTAAGGCAAACACAAGTCCAAGCCAAAATGAGGCATTATCTCACTCCAGTTTGAATATCTAATATTAAAAATAAAACGTAAATTCTAGTTAGTATGTAGAAAAAGAAGAGTCTAACAGAGCTCCAGCCATTGTAAAATCATTCAGGTACTATAAACTAATTCAGGTACTCAAGTAAACATGCAGCTTCCTAGGGATATAGGAGAAAGGCAAAAACTAGTAATAGAGTTATCACATAGCCTAACATGCCTCCACTGGTTATATGTCCAATGAGTAAGCAATCAGGACATTAAAGCTAGATATATGCTCTTGCAACATTTTTGTATCACTATTTATTTCAGGATTGTTATATACTAAGTATTTCTTTGTGGTTGACATGTAATAAATGTATGAATATGCAGACCAAGGGGTATTATTCAAGCATGCAATGAATGTCATTTGTAGCAACAAGGATAGTTTATAAGTGTATTTGGTGATGCAAGTGAGGCAGAAAGAGACACATGGTGAAGTTGGTATTTATATATGGAAGCTTGACAGCCATCAAGCTCATAGAGGAAAACTATAAAGAATGGTCTTCAAGAGTTGAGTTCAGAATACTAGGATATGAGGCAGGATGAATTCACATACAAACATGCAGAGGATTAAGCCACCAGTGTAATAGCATTTGACAACATATGAGTTGTTTATTTGAAAATGGTGGGAATAAGAGATCTTTCCATCTTCTGAGATCTTCCATTTCTTTCTTCAGAGACTAAAATGCAAATTGACCCATACTTATCTCCTTGTACAAAGCTCAAGTCCAAGTGGACCACAGACCTCCACATAAAAACAGATACACTGACATTTTAAAGGAGAAAGTGTGGAAGATCCTCTAACACATGGGCACAGGGGAAAATTTTCTGAATAGAACAATAGTGTTTTATGCTCTAATATCAACTATCCACAAATGGAAACTCAAAATTGCAAAGCTTCTGTAAGGAAAATAATACTGTCAATAGGACAAAATGACAGCCAACAAATTGGGAAAATATCTTTACCAGTCCAATCCAATAGACAGCTAATATCCAGTATATACAAAGAACTCAAAAGGTTAGATTCTATGGAATCAAATAACCCTACTAAAAATGGAGTACAGAGATAAACAAAATAGTCTCAACTGAGGAATACTGAATGGCCGAGAAGCAGCTAAAGAAATTTTCAACATCTGTAATCATCAGGGAAATGCAAATCAAAACAACCCTGAGATTCCAGCTCACAGCAGTCAGAATAGCTACCTAAGATCAATAACCCAAGTGACAGCAGATGCTGGCAAGGATGGAGAGAAAGAGGAATACTATTCCATTGTTGGTGGGATTGTAACCTTGTACAACCACTCTGGAAGTTATTCTGATGGTTCCTCAGAAAATTGGATATTGTATTATCTGAAGACCTAGCTATAACCACTCCTGGGCTCATATCCAAGAGATTCTTCAAAATGTAATATGGACACATACTTCACTATATTCATAGCACAATATCTAGAAGCTGTAAAGATGTCCTTCAAAAGAGGAACAAACACAGAAAATGTGATACATTTACATAATGAAGTAATACTCAGCAATTAAAAAAAATGAATTCATGAAATTTGCAGGCAAATTGATGGAACTAGGAAATACCCTCCTGAATGAGGTAATCCAATCACAAAACAACACACATGGTATGCACTCACTGATAAGTGGACATTATCCCCAAAGCTTGGAATACCTATGATACAATTCACAGACCACATGAAGCTCAAGATGAAGGAAGACCAAAGTGAGGATGCTTCGGTCCTTTTTAGAAAGGGGAACAAAATATTCATGGGAGCAAATATGGGGACAAAGTATAGGGCAGAGACTGAAGGAAAGGCCATCCAGACTCTGTTCCACCAAGGGATTCCTCCCATATACAGTCACCAAAACCCAACCCTATTGTTGATACCAAGAAATGCTTACTGAAAGGAGCCTAATTTAGTCTCCTAAGAGGCCCTGCCAGAGCCTTACAAATACAAAGGTGGATGCTCACAGCCAACCATTGTATTGATCATGGGTTCTCCAATGGAGAAATTGCTGTAGGGGCTTGCAACTCCATAGGAACAACAACAAAATCAACCAACCAGACCACGGGGACTATAGTCCCCAGGGACTAAACCACCAACCAAGGAGTACATATGGCTCCAGCTGCACATGTACCAGAGGATGGCCTTGACAGGTGTCTTAGTTGGGGTTTTACTGCTGTGAACAGACACCATGACCAAGGCAAGTCTTATAAAAACAACATTTAATTGGTGTTGGCTTACCTGCTCAGAGGATCAGTCCAGTATCATCAAGGCGGGGCCATGGCAGTATCCTGGCAGGCTTAGCAGAGCTGAGAGTTCTACATCTTCATCCAAAGGCTGCTAGTGGAAGACTGACTTCCAGGCATCTAGGGTGAGAGTATTAAGCCCACACCCACAGTGACACACCTACTCCAACCAGGTCACACCTATTCCAACAAGGCCACACCTCCAAATGGTGCCACTCCCTGGTGCAATAATATACAAATCATCACAACAGCCATCAATGGGAGGAGAGATCCTTGATCCTATAAAGGCTTGATAGATGCCCCTGTGTAAGGGAATTGAGAGCGGAGAGTTGGGAGTATATGCATGTGTACAAGAACATTCTCATAGAAGCAGGGGGAAGGGAAATAGCAGGCTTCTTGAGGGGTGGCATTGAAACCAGGAAAGGGGATATTTGAAATGTAAAAAAGAAAATGACCAATGAGAGAGAGAGAGGGAGAGAGAGAGAGAGAGAGAGAGAGAGAGAGAGAGAGAGAGAGAGAGAGAGAGAGAGAAACCCCAAGTTTTCATTAGAGACTTTAAAAATACAAAAATTTGACTCTACCTTTTAGAATTTTGTTCATGGACATACTGATTTTTTTATCTATTTATTTTTCAACAGCAGATCGCCTTCTAAGAAATTTGGATGTACATTTTTTTCTAAATTTCAAATAATAAATAGAGAAAAGGTAAAATTAACAATTATTGAAATACATTTACATTTACATAAAGAATCCATGAATTTATAATTAGTGTAATTTAAAATTGTAACTCCACAGTATTGATTTATTGTTCTTATATTTAAATATAGAATGGACATCTATAAAAGTTGTAAAAATACAGACAAATTAACATGTGAGCCAAGAGATGAAGCCAGTCACATGGTAAGAAGCCTTGGATACTTTTTATCAGCATAAAAATTTCTGTTTAGTGTTCTATATAATTGTGCAGCCAAAAAAGTGTAAGTGGCTACTGATATAAATAGGTCAAAGGCACTTTCAAAGATATAAAGCATTGAAATTACTACGTTATATATTTTTAAAGTTCTAGCAGTTACTAACTTGTTTAAAATTGTTTCATCTACTCATTTTCCAGTGCTTTTAGGGAATAGTAAATTAGAGCATTTATGTTAGCACCAAAAATGAAATATTAGTAAAATTTATGTATTGGAATGACTTACTCAGAAAACCATTTCAGAGCTGGGTTGATTTTCTGTATTTACTAAAGTGGCTTTATAATAGGAATAAAAAGTCATTAAAATTATACCACATGAAACCACTAAAATTACATAACTGAAAAACAGACTAATTATTTCAAAGTACAAAAAAAATCACAGTGTAATCATGTAATCAAGTCAGACTCTGCATGTCCTTTTAAAATTATATGCTGCTCCATAGGTCTACATGAACAAGACTGTAAAACTTATGGATAAACATGAGAACTGAAATAAGGATTTATAACCTTATTTTGATAAAAGAAATAAGCTCTAGGTATTTTATAGCATAAAACTCTAGTTTTCAGAGGTACTATCACAACTAGTACAGTCTGAAATATTATATAATGCAAATGATTTCAATGGGAAAAGCCAGCTTGAAAGTTTCAGAGGAAAGAATACATATGTTATTAATTGAAATGCATATTATTCCTGGAAAAGAAGTCAAAGGGATATAAGGGGGTATAAAGATTTGTAGATTGTCCAGACATAGTGTCAGCTTAAAAAGGGTAATGGGAGCCTGTCCCAGAGTTGATATTGGTTTGTAGCACATGACACACACAGAGGTTATCAAAGTGTCAATTGTTCTGAATGACTTTAATGTGAAGACCATATGAGGCTTTTAAATTTTTAACTAGTTGTTCAAACAACATTGGTCATGTGTTGTCTTATATACAGAAAGCACAAAACAAATAGAGTGTGAGTGAGAATCCCCAGACTATTGGCCTGGAGGCTCAGCAAGGGTTCAAAACTTAGGGGAAAAAGAGTTTATCAAATTTGAGACTAAGTAAAACACTAGTGATAATAATAAATTGGCTACTAGCCCCACTCAACCAAAGAAGAAAGGAGACAACCAAAAGAGATCTGGAAGAAATCTTGGATGGAGTTGGTCTAAGAGAAGTTCGTGGTAAGATTTATTCATAATTAAATGTTGATTGAAAATATATGGCAACTGATAGCTGTGCTCAGCAATAAAGAGATATGAGCAAAACTGTATTTTTTTCATTTATAACAGTAATTGCACAGGTTAATATGCATGTATTAAATTTCAAAGAAAAGTAGAAAATTCTTGTGATGGTTTGTATATGCTCAGCTCAGGATTTGGCAATTTAGAGAGTGTGGCTCTGTTGGAGTCCCCTTGTTGGAGTAGGCATGCCACTGTGCTGGTGGGCTTTAAAACCCACATCCAAGCTGTGCAGAAGATAGTATTCTGCTAGCAGCCTTCAGATAAAGATGTAGAATACTCAGCTCCTCCTGCTCCATGCCTGCTTGGATTCTGCCATGCTTCCTGCCTTGATGATTATGGACTGAACCTCTGAAGCTGTAAGCTATCCTGTAGAATCCAAAATAAATTCAAGACCACCCAGCCCCTTCCTTTCTGAAGGAACTTTCAAAACTAGTCATCAAAATGACTAAGTCTGCAGTTACCAAAACAAGTTTAGCAATTCTAAGAAAAATTCCCCTAAACTGCTCCACACTGATTTCTGAGAAAATCCAAAAACCGCCCTGACCTTGCTAAAATTCCCCATGAAATTAATAGCTGTCATGTTAATAGCTGACCCATATGTTCAAAATGTACTACTGCTTTGCTGATAACCCACAATAAGGGAAGGCAGAGTGCGTCCCTAGGCCAAAGATAGTCACCCTATGCAAACCAACCAATGCCTGAAAAGGTTACTTGCTACACTAATGAGAATAAGCCAGCTAGTCCTGTTGCCTAAATATACCCCTTACAAAGTATAAAAAGTGTGTTCTTTTTTTGTTCGGCATCTCTCCTTTTGCCTGTATGCTGAGGGGGGATACCTAACACGTTGGATCAATAAAAATCCTCTTGCAACCCTAAGCAGGAGTTGCAACAATGGTACTCTCTGTGGTCTTTGTGAGTGAGGGTCTTTTGGGGGACTCCAACAATTCCTAATTAAATGTTGTCTTTTATAAGACTTGCCTTGGTCATGGTGTCTATTTACAGGAGCAAAACCCTAAACAAGACAGAAGTTAGTACCAGGACTGGGGTATTGCTCTGATAGGCCCGACTATGCTTTTGTTTGGAAGAATGTGAATTTTGGGACTTTGGATTTGGAAAGGAGTGGAATGCTTTAAGTGGGGCTCAATGGGGTATCCAAGTAGGAAAATGAAAATCTTTGTTGCTGGGTGTAATTTGAACTGTACTGACCTGGTCCAAGAGGTTTCAGAGGAGAATTTCAGTACATGTTGTAAAGAATGTTTGTGTGGTATTTCGGTGAAGAATGTGGCTACTTTTACCCTTGTCTGAAGAGACTGCCTGAAACTAAGGTGAAGAGACTCAGGTTAATTGCATTGACAAAAGAAATCTCAGAAACGGCCATCACAGACTTTGTTCTCTGCTTAAGTCTCATGAAGAACATTTTAAACAAGCATAACAAGCAAAGAAAAATATAAAATATATGATTTGAGTATTAAAAGGGCACCAGGAAGTGAAATGGAGCTGATTCCTGTGTTCTAGGAGATAGTAGATTAAAGAAGTAGGATTTTGGGGCAAGATCCTACCCAGCTAAATTTAGACACAGGCTTGGGGGTACACAACTTTAATCTCATGAGATAAGCCAAGTAGATATCTGAATTCAAGTCCAGCCTGGGACAGACCAGTTCTAGGTGAAGAAAAACTTAAAATGAAGCATGGTGGTACATGCCTTTAATTCCAGGAGACAGGCATTCAGATCTGTGATTTCAAGGTCAATCTACAAAGCAATATCCAGGACAGCTAAGCTTAAGCAGTGAAAAAGTTGGAAAATGAAAAGCAAGTGATAATGTAATAGAACAAATGGCCTTTGTTCCAGCTTCTGTAAGCAGCAGAACTCAGCAGCTTTGACCATGTGTCATTGGCTTGAAAGTGAAAAAAGAGAAGGGACTACTGGGACAATTGATGCTGGTTAGCTAGAGCTAAGACATTAGTGGTGAATAAGAAGAGACCAGCATCACTGAGTTGAAATCATCTGGGAAGTGTTTTTGTGAACACAAAGAATTTATGTTCCAGAGATAGCTAAGGTACCTCATGCTGTAGCTGTACTTGGTAATGTGTAAGAGTCACTCAGGTTGTGCTGGTTTTGATGGCCTGAAAGCATCATGAAGAGCAGCTGAGACTTGACACTGTGAGAGGACATTCTAAGCCACTGGTGAATGTGCAGGCAGATGGCCCTGGACAGAAGGGGTCAAGCAAAGGATTTTAGGCTTGGAACCATGAAGAAAGCCTATGAGAAGTTATTGGTGATACCTAGTTGCAGCAGAAGAGCCCAGTTTATTGGAGATTCCAGTACATGAGATGATCTCCAAGAATAGCAGCAGCAGTGAAATCGATCAACCTGAACTTAGAGTGCTGCAGAAGGCAGAGCCCATTGGAGGAGCCCAGAAGATCCTGTGTAGATCCCACTCATTTAAACAAGAAGTTGTGGGGGAGATCCCAAGATGTTCGAGCTGTCAGAGCCCTGGGCTATCTGCTGAGGAAAGTTGCTAACAGGGAGTAGAATGAACCCAGGAGAAAGAAATTAGTTACAGAAAAAAAAAAAAAAAAGATGAAAAAGGAGTTGTCACTCTGAAGACCATATTGACATTAAATATGGAGATGCAAAGTTTTAAGTTTGCTCAGCTGGTTTTCTGTTTTGCATTGGGAATTAGAGTTAAGTGATTGGATGAATATCAAAAGAGACTTTGAGCTTGGGCTTACAGCATTGTGGAGACTGCTATAGATTATGGGAACCTTTGATTGTGGACTAAATGTATTTTGCATTATGTTATGTTTAGGTATGGCCCCCATAGACTATAGGTTTAAACAAAGTTATGGGGTCAGGGAGTGAAATGTGATGATGTGTATATGCTCAGCCCAGGTAGTAACACTTTTAGAGGGTATAGCCCTATTGGAGTAGATGTGGCTTTGTTTTTTTTTTTAATTTTTAATATTTTTTTATAACGTATTTTCCTCAATTACATTTCCAGTGCTATCCCAAAAGTCCCCCATACGCCCCCCCACTTCCCTACCCACCCATTCCCATTCTTTTGGCCCTGGCATTCCCCTGTATTGGGGCATATAAAGTTTGCAAGTCCAATGGGCCTCTCTTTCCAGTGATGGCCGACTAGGCCATCTTTCCATACATATGCAGCTAGAGACAAAAGCTCCTAGGTACTGGTTAGTTCATCATGTTGTTCCCCCTATAGGGTTGCAGATCCCTTTAACTCCTTGGGTACTTGCTCTAGCTTCTCCATTGGGAGCCATGTGATTCATCCAATAGCTGACTGTGAGCATCCACTTTTGTGTTTGCTAGGCCCCTGCATAGTCTCACAAGAGACAGCTATATCTGGGTCCTTTCAGCAAAATCTTGCTAGTGTATGCAATGGTGTAAGCGTTTGGAAGCTGATTATGGGATGGATCCATGGATATGGCAGTCTCTAGATGGTCCGTCCTTTCATCACAGCTCCAAACTTTGTCTCTGTAACTCCTTCCAAGGGTGTTTTGTTCCCAATTCTAAGAAGGGGCATAGTGTCCACACTTTGGTTTTCATTCTTCTTGAGTTTCATGCGTTTAGCAAATTGTATCTTATATCTTGGGTATCCTAAGTTTTGGGCTAATATCCACTTATCAGTGAATACATATTGTGTGAGTTCCTTTGTGATTGTGTTACCTCACTCAAGATGATCCTCTCCAGGTCCATCCATTTGGCTAGGAATTTCATAAATTCATTCTTTTTAATAGCTGAGTAGTACTCCATTGTGTAAATGTACCATAATTTCTGTATCCATTCCTCTGTTGAGGGGCATCTGGGTTCTTTCCAGCTTCTGGCTATTATAAATAAGGCTGCTATGAACATAGTGGAGCATGTGTCCTTCTTACCGGTTGGGACATCTTCTAAATATATGCCCAGGAGAGGTATTTCTGGAACCTCCGGTAGTACTATGTCCAATTTTCTGAGGAACCACCAGACTGATTTCCAGAGTGGTTGTATAAGCTTGCAATCCCACCAAAAATGGAGGAGTGTTCCTCTTTCTCCACATCCTTGCCAGCATCTGCTGTCACCTGAATTTTTGATCTTAGCCATTCTGACTGGTGTGAGGTGGAATCTAAGGGTTGTTTTGATTTGCATTTCCCTGATGATTAAGTATGTTGAACATTTTTTCAGGTGCTTCTCAGCCATTCGGTATTCCTCAGGTGAGAATTCTTTGTTCAGTTCTGAGCCCCATTTTTAATTGGGTTATTTGATTTTCTGGAGTCCACCTTCTTTAGTTCTTTATATATATTGGATATTAGTCCCTTATCTGATTTAGGTTAGGTAAAGACCCTTTCCCAATCTGTTGGTGGTTTTTTTGTCTTATTGATGGTGTCTTTTGCCTTGTAGAAGCTTTGCAGTTTCATGAGGTCCCATTTGTCAATTCTCGATCTTACAGCACAAGCCATTGCTGTTCTATTCAGGAATTTTTCCCCTGTGCCCATATTTTCAAGGCTTTCCCCCACTTTCTCCTCTATAAGTTTCAGTGTCTCTGGTTTTATGTGAAGTTCCTTGATCCACTTAGACTTGACCTTAGTACAAGGAGATAGGAATGGATCGATTTGCATTCTTCTACATGATAACAACCAGTTTTGCCAGCACCATTTGTTGAAAATGCTGTCTTTCTTCCACTGGATGGTTTTAGCTCCTTTGTCGAAGATCAAGTGACCATAGGTCTGTGGGTTCATTTCTGGGTCTTCAATTCTATTCCATTGGTCTACTTGTCTGTCACTATACCAGTACCAGGCAGTTTTTATCACAATTGCTCTGTAGTAAAGCTTTAGGTCCAGCATGATGATTCCAAGAGGTTCTTTTATCCTTGAGAAGAGTTTTTGCTATCTTAGGTTTTTTGTTATTCCAGATGAATTTGCAGATTGCAATTTCTAAGTCGTTGAAGAATTGAGTTGGAATTTTGATGGGGATTGCATTGAATCTGTAGATTGCTTTTGGCAAGATAGCCATTTTTACAATGTTGATCCTGCCAATCCATGAGCATGGGAGATCTTTCCATCTTCTGAGATCTTCTATAATTTCTTTCTTCAGAGACTTGAAGTTTTTATTATACAGATATTTCACTTCCTTAGTTAGAGTCACGCCAAGATATTTTATATTATTTGTGACTATTGAGAAGGGTGTTGTTTCCCTAATTTCTTCCTCAGCCTGTTTATTCTTTGTGAACAGAAAGGCCATTGATTTGTTTGAGTTAATTTTATATCCAGCTACTTCACCGAAGCTGTTTATCAGGTTTAGGAGTTCTCTGGTGGAATTTTTAGGGTCACTTATATATACTATCAAATCATCTGCAAAAAGTGATATTTTGACTTCATCTTTTCCAACTTGTATCCCTTTGATCTCCTTTTGTTGTCGAATTGCTCTGGCTAGGACTTCATGTACAATGTTGAATAGGTATGGAGAAAGTGGACAGCCTTGTCTAGTCCCTGATTTTAGAGGGATTGCTGCAAGCTTCTCACCATTTACTTTGATGTTGGCTACTGGTTTGCTGTATATTGCTTTTATCATGTTTAGATATGGGCCTTGAATTCCTGATCTTTCCAAGACTTTTATCATGAATGGGTGTTGGTTCTTGTCAAATGCTTTTTCTGCATCTAAGGAGATGATCATGTGGTTTTTGTCTTTGAGTTTGTTTATATACTGGATTACGTTGATGGATTTCCATATATTGAACAATCCCTGCATCCCTGGGATGAAAACTACTTGGTCAGGATGAATGATTGTTTTGATGTGTTCTTGGATTCGGTTAGCAAGAACTTTATTGAGGATTTTTGCATCAATATTCATAAGGGATATTGGTCTGAAGTTTTCTATCTTTGTTGGGTCTTTTTATGGTTTAGGTATCAGAGTAATTGTGGCTTCATAGAATGAGTTGGGTAGAGTACCTTCTGTTTCTATTTTGTGGAATAATTTGTGAATAACTGGGATTAGATCTTCTTTGAAGGTCTGATAGAACTCTGCACTAAACTCATCTGGTCCTGGGCTTTTTTTGGTTGGGAAACTATTAATGACTGCTTCTATTTCTTTGGGGGATATTGGGCTGTTTAGATCACTAACCTGATCTTGATTCAACTTTGGTACCTGGTATCTGTCTAGAAACTTCTCCATTTCATCCATGTTCTCCAGTTTTGTTGAGTATAGCCTTTTGTAGAAGGATCTGATGGTGTTTTGGATGTCTTCAGGATCTGTTGTTATGTCTCCCTTTTCATTTCTGATTTTGTTAATTAGAATGCTTTCCCTGTGCCCTCTATTGAGTCTAGCTAAGGGTTTATCTATCTTGTTGATTTTCTCAAAGAACCAGCTCCTTGATTGGTTGATTCTTTGAATATTTCTTCTTGTTTCCACTTGGTTGATTTCACCCCTGAGTTTGATAATTTCCTGCCATCTACTCCTCTTGGGTCAATTTGCTTCCTTTTGTTCTAGTGCTTTTAGGTGCGTTGTCAAGCTGCTAGTGTGTGCTCTCTCTAGTTTCTTTTTGGAGGCACTCAGAGCTATTAGTTTTCCTCTTAGAATTGCTTTCATTGTGTCCCATAAGTTTGGGTATGCTGTGGCTTCATTTTCATTGAACTCTAAAAAGTCCTTAATTTTTTTCTTTATTCCTTCCTTGACCAAGGTATCATTGAGAAGTGTGTTGTCTAGTTTCCATGTGAATATTGGCTTTCTATTATTTATTTTGTTATTGAAGATCAGCCTTAGTCCATGGTGATCTGATAGGATGCATGGGAAAATTTCAATATTTTTGTATTTGTTGAGGCCTGCTTTGTGACCAATTATGTGTTCAATTTTGGAGAAGGTACCATGAAGTTCTGAGAAGAAGTTATATCCTTTTGTTTTAGGATAGAATATTCTGTAGATATCTGCCAGATCTATTTGATTCATAACTTCGGTTAGTTTCACTGTGTCCCTGTTTAGTTTCTGTTTCCATGATCTGTCCATTGGTTAAAGTGGTGTGTTGAAGTCTCCCATTATTATTGTGTGAGGTGCAATGTGTGCTTTGAGATTTACTAAAGTTTCTTTAATGAATGTGGCTGCCTTTGTATTTGGAGCATAGATATTCAGGATTGATAGTTCCTCTTGGAGGATTTTACCTTTGATTAGTATGAAGTGCCCCTCCCTGTCTTTTTTGATGACTTTGGGTTGGAAGTCAATCTTATCAGATATTAGAATGGCTACTCCAGCTTGTTTCTTCCTACCATTTGCTTGGAAAATTATTTTCCAGCCTTTCATTCTGAGGTAGTGTCTATTTTTTTCTCTGAGATGAGTTTCCTGTAAGCAGCAAAATGTTGGGTCTTGTTTGTGTAGCCAGTTTTTTAGTCTATGTCTTCTTATTGGGGAGTTGAGTCCATTGATATTAAGAGATATTAAGGAAAAGTAATTGTTGCTTCCTGTTATTTTTGTTGTTAAATTTGGCATTCTGTTCTTGTGGCTGTCTTCTTTTAGGTTTGTTGAGGGATTACCTTCTTGTTTTTTCTAGGGCGTGTTTCCCGTCCTTGTATTGGTTTTTTTCTGTTATTATCCTTTGAAGGGCTGGATTCGTGGAAAGATAATGTGTGAATTTGATTTTGTCGTGGAATACTTCGGTTTCTCCATCTATGTTAATTGATAGTTTGGCTGGGTATAGTAGCCTGGGCTGGAATGTGTGTTCTTTTAGTGTCTGTATAACATCTGTCCAGGATCTTCTGGATTTCATAGTCTCTGGTGAAAAATCTGGTGTAATTCTGATAGGCTTGCCTTTATATGTTACTTGGCCTTTTTCTCTTACTGCTTTTAGTATTCTATCTTTATTTAGTGCATTTGTTGTTCTGATTATTATGTGTCAGGGGGTATTTCTTTTCTGGTCCAGTCTATTTGATGTTCTGTAGGCTTCTTGTATGTTCATGGGCATCTCTTTCTTTAGATTTGGGAAGTTTTTTTCTATAATTTTGTTGAAGATGTTTGCTGGTCCTTTGAGTTGAAAATCTTCATTCTCATCCACTCCTATTATCCGTAGGTTTGGTCTTCTCATAGTGTCCTGGATTTCCTGGATGTTTTGAGTTAGGATCTTTTTGCATTTTCCATTTTCTTTGATTGTTGTGCCGATGTTCTCTATGGAATCTTCTGCACCTGAGATTCTCTCTTTCATCTCTTGTATTCTGTTGCTGATGCTCGTATCTATGGTTCCAGATTTCTTTCCTAGGGTTTCTATCTCCAGTTTTGCCTCATTTTGTGTGTTCTTTATTGTGTCTACTTCCCTTTTTAGGTCTAGTATGGTTTTGTTCTTTTCCATCACCTGTTTGGATGTGTTTTCCTGTTTTACTTCAAGGACTTCTACCTGTTTGGTTGTCTTTTCCTGTTTTTCTTTAAGGACTTCTACCTGTTTGATTGTGTTATCCTCTTTTTCTTTAAGGACTTGTAACTCTTTAGCAATGTTCTCCTGTAATTCTTTAAGTGAGTTATTAAAGTCCTTCTTGATGTCCTCTACCATCATCATGAGATATGCTTTTAAATCCAGGTCTAGCTTTTCGGGTGTGTTGGGGTGCCCTGGACTGGGGGAAGTGGGAGTGCTGGGTTCTGATGATGGTGAGTGGTCTTGGTTTCTGTTAGTAAGATTATTACGTTTACCTTTCACCATCTGGTAATCTTTGGATTTAGTTGTTAGTTGTCTCTGTTTAGAGATTGTTCTTCTGGTGATTCTGATTACCGTCTATCAGCAGACCTGGGAGACAGGCTCTTTCCTCTGAGTTTCAGTGGTTAGAGCTCTCTCTGCTGGCAAGCTCTCCTCTTACAGGGAAGGTGCACAGATATCTGGTGTTTGGACTTCCTCCTGGCCGAAGAAGAAGGCCCAAAACAGGACCTTTCCCAGATGCTGTGTTGCTTTGGCAGGTCACAGAAGCTGTCAGCTTCTGTGGTGCACACTCTCACCTGTGCAGACTAAGTTCCTAAGTTCGGTGGAGTCCCGGAACCAAGATGGTGCTCCCTGCTCCTGAGGCAGAGGGCTCCCATGCAGGGCGGACCACTGTCCTCTGGCTGGGAGGGTGCTGGATGTCTGTGGCCCCAAAAGGGTGCTGCCTCAGCGGCTCTGTGGCTCCCGCCTGTCCAAGAAGCTGTCTGCCTCTGTGGTGCACACTCTCACCTGTGCAGACTAAGTTCCTAAGTTCGGTGGAGTCCTGGAACCAAGATGGCGCCAGATGTGGCCTTGTTGAAGTAGGTATGTCACTGTAAGTGTTGCTTTTAAGACCCTCATCCATGCTGCCTGGAAGCCAGTATTCTTCTAGCAGCCTCAGATGAAGATGTAGAACTCTCAGCTTCTCCTATACCATGCCTGCCTGGATGATGCCATGTTCTCATCTCTGTGATACTGGAATGAATTTCTGAAACTGTAAGCTAGCCACAATTAAATGTTTTCCTTTATAAGACTTGACTTGGTCATGGTGTCTTTTCACAGTAGTAAAACCCTAACTAAGACAATACTTGGTTAATTATTTGATCACTCATTGTTTTTAACTCAATTGCATAATAGAAAGATTAGCTGTAGAGAAAAATTACTTTTTTTTTCTGAAAATTCCTCTAATATAAGTCTAACAGCTGTAACTTGTTCATTGAAAGCTAAATAGTGAGACCAATACAAAAGTTCTGATCAGGTGTATATGTAGTGACTAATTTTCAACATGATTGGACTAACATTCTCCAAGAAAACAAAATATCTGAGAGATACAGTTTAAATAAGTTTGATTGATGCATCTTAAGTATGGGCAGCATCATTCCTTAGCTCTGGTCCTGTAGTGAATTACAAAAATTAAGGCAGTGAAGTTGAGGGTTAAAGGTCATAGCTTTTTGATTGTGAATGCAATGTGACCCATTGCATCCCTTTTCTGCTATCATGAATTTTCCAGGTAGATAAGCTGGAACCTCCAACTAAGAGTTAAAATATATTTTTGCTTTCTGAATTTACTTTTGTCAGGTATTCCTGTCACTGCAATGAGAAAAGTGAATAAAAATATGTGAAAAGCACCAAGTATATATTGCATTTGATTTTTGTATTATGAACTAACAAATACTAAAACTTTTTTTTAATCACTTTACTAATATAGTCAAACAAAGTGGCAAGAGATCTTTTCTGGTCAATAATTAATTGATTTTTATTTAGTTTTGTTTTAAACATGTAATGCTCATTTTTAAATAATTAATTGTACACATGTACATTATTTACTGTGATCACAGTGGGAGGCCCATCCCACTCCTTCCTGAGACTTGACTATGTCTTAAAAAAGAAAAGGAAAGAAAACAAAAGATAAGATAAGAGAAGAGAAGAGAAGAGAAGAGAAGAGAAGAGAAGAGAAGAGAAGAGAAGAGAAGAGAAGAGAAGATTAGAGAACTTGACCCATACCTGAACCCAAGCATCCAAGTACCAGGAAGAACCCCAGAGCTTGCCCTTGGTCCATACCCCAGAGATACTCCCTAGGTACTTCCCAGCAACACCTAATCAAAGATTAGTCTGATTGTTCCAGATGTACTTTCCGACCATTTGTGATTATTCATGTTCTTGTTTCAGAGCACCCACCTATCAGCTTATAATATTATTCAATTAGATGCTTTCCAGGATGGACACCCCTCACTTGCTTATATTTCCTAGAAAACCTTGTACTGATGAGAGTTCACTGCTTTACTACATTGTTCTATCAAGTAAGCTCGAGTTTTTAATGGAGACCCTAATATGATTGCATCAGTTTCAGCTCCTGGTCGTTATTTTGGGATTTCAAACATTGCACAATAGGAACTCCTACTAGTCATTCTTTTCTTTTTTCAGTCTATCTATCTATCTATCTATCTATCTATCTATCTATCTATCTATCATCTATCATCTATCTATCTATCTATCTATCTATCTATCTATCTATCTATCTATCTATCTATCTTTTCTTTACACTCCAGGTTTTTCCCTTCCCAGTCTACCCTCCTATTATTCCACATCCCATACCTCCTCCCTGTTCCCCAGTCTCCATGAGGATGTTCCCACTTCTACCCCCATCCCGTCAGACCTCTAATCTCCCTGGGGTCTCCAGTCTCTTCAGGTTAAGTTCATTTTCTCTGATTGTTCACAAACCTGGCAGTTCACTGCTATATATGTGTTGGGGGCCTCATACATCAGTATGCTGTCTGGTTGATGATCCAGTGACTGAGATATCTCTGGGATTCAGTTTAATTAAGACTGCTGGTCCTCCTACAGGGTCACCCTCCTCCTGAGCTTCTTCCAGCTTTTCCCTAATTCAACCACAGGGGTCGCTGGCTTCTGTCCATTGGTTGGGTGCAAATATCTATATCTGACTCTTTCAGCTGCTTGTTTAGTCTTACAGAGGGCAGTCATGATAGGCCCCTTCTTGTGAGTGCTCCGTTGCCTAAGTAATACTGTCAGGCCTTGGGCCCTCCTCTTGAGCTGGATCCCACTTTGTACCTTCTTCACCTCAGGATCTTCTTTATTTTAGTCCCTCAAGTTCTTTCAGACAGGGACAATCCTGGGTCATAGTTTTTGATGGTGGGAAGACAATCCTTTACCTCCACTTGATGCCATGCCCACTGAAGGTGAACTCTTTGAGTTCCCTCTCCCCACAGTAGGTGTAGTCCTGAGAGTCTCTCACTTTCTAGGTCTCTTGTACATTTTGGAGGGTCTCCCAACTTCCTACCTCCAAAGGTTGCCTGTTTCCATTTTTCTTCTTGCCCTCAAGGCTTCAGTCCTTTTATCCATCCAATACTTGATCATGTTCCCTTCTGCCCATGCCTTTCCCACCCAGATCAGTCCTTCCCTCCACCCCTCCTGTGATTGCTTTCTTCTCTCTCCCAGATAAGATTGACTCATCTTCACTTGGGCCCTTTGGCTTGTTAACCTTTATGAGTTCTGTGGATTATGTATTCTGAATATTCTGTACTTTTTTTGGCTAATATTCACTTAATGGCGAGTAAATTCCATGCATGCCCTTTTGGATCTGAGTTACCTCATTCAGTTGATATTTTTTAGTTCCCTCCATTTGCCTGCAAAGCTCAGGATGTCCTTTTTCTTAATTGCTGAATAGTATTCCATTGTGTAAATGACCCCCATTTTCTACATCCATTCTTTAGTAGTGGGACATCTGTGTTGTTTCCAGCGTCCTACTACCACAAATAAGACTACTGTGAAGGTAGTGGAACAGGTGTCAGTGGCATTGTGGGGCATCTTTTGAGTATATTCCCAACAGTGGTATTTCTTGGTCTTCACTTAGATCTATTTCAAATTTTCTGAGGAACCTCCAGATTGATTTCCAGAGAGGTTGTATAAGGTTGTAATCCCACCAGTAATGGAGGAGTGTTCCTCTTTCTCTACATCCTTGCCAACATATGCTGTCACATGAGGTTTTGATCTTAGCCATTCTGATTTTTATAAGATGGGATCTCAGGGTCATTTTGATTTGCATTTCTCTAATCACTAAGGTCTTTGAACATTTCTTTAGGTGCTTCTCAGTAATTTGAGATTTCTCTGTTGTGAATTGTTGGGTTAATTTGATATGCCATTGTTTGATTTGGTTGCTTGGGTTTTTAGTGGCTAGCTTCTTGAGTTCTTTATATATTTTGGATATTAGCTCTCTATTGGATGTAGGGTTAGTGAAAAGTTTTTCACAATCTGTGGTTTGCAGATTTGTCTTATTGAGTATGTCCTTTTCTTTACAGAAGCTTTCCAGTTTTATGAGGTCCCATTTATTGAGTCTTGATATTAGAGTGTGGAGCATTAGAGTCCTACTAGCCACTTTTAAAGACAACATTCTTTAAGAGCATAGGACCTGTTAAGTCATCCATTCTTCAGCAGAATGCAACAGGTGAATATGTGGGAAACACATGTTGCACTGGGTTGTTGTGTCCAATTTTCATGATCGATTTTACTTCATTTTATTATATTTTTGTCATGTTTGGTTGTTATTTCTTAGTAGACTATTCTTTTCTAATGAGAGTCAGAAAGGCAGTGAATCCTAAAAGAAGAGGTCATAAAGAGGAACTTGTAGGAGGAGAGGAAAAAGAATCTATAACCAGGGTATATTTTATGCGAAAAGTATATTTTTTCACGAAAGGGATAAAACAGAAGAGCTTAAAAGTTGAGTAGACAAGGTAGCAGTTAGAGATCTTGGAAAACTGAAAGAGAGGACATAAAAGTAAAGAAATGCAGGGAGGACATCTCTTTAAACCATAGCTCTCATTTATAACAATTTTTTTTAGAGAAAATAGATTTTATGATTTTTTAGTATGCAAAATATTTAGACTGGATGGGGGAATATATTCCACTGCGAAAGCCTGTCTGTAAAGATGGAAATTTGAAAATACCTCTTCAAACCTAGGAAGATCTATGGAAAGCTCCATAATGTTATGGTTAATCAGTATTAAAACTGCACCAAACAATGTAAAGAACGTTTAAGAACTGTTGGACTTTTAAAGTGTTGAAAATGAGAAAAACTGGGAGACTTTTAATGTAAGACTAAGTTTATATTATGATATTAACTTTAGTAATTATGGAAAAGGAACAAAATATTATTAAGTTTTATGATGATGTATTTGTGTGTTAAGCACACAAAGGGTGGAATGTCTTGGTTAGGCTTAATTGCCAGTTTGACATAGTCTGGAGTCATCAGATTTCTATCATGATTTCTGCTACAGGTTTCTGCCTTGCATACCTGTTTATATTTTTTTTAATAATGAAGATTTTTGCAACCCCATAGGAAGAACAACAATATCAACCAACCAGACACCCCAGAGCTCCTAAGAACTAAATCACCATATCAAAGAGTACATACACATGGAGAAACTCATGGCTCCAGCTGCTTATGTAGCAGAGGATGGCCTTGTTGGACATCAATTGTAGGAGAGGCCCTTGGTCCTGTGAAGACTTGATGCCCCAGTGTAGGGGAATGCTAGGATGGGGAGGCAGGAGTTGGTAGGTGGGTGGGGGAATGCCCTCATAGAAGCAGAACAAGGGGTGATGGAATAGGGAGATTCTGGGAGTAGGCGGAACGGAAAAGGGGATAACATTTGAAACATAAATATGGAAAATATCTAATCAAAATTAAAAGTAAAAATGAAAGTATAAAATTAAGTAATCTCTTTTGATTACTCTAGGTTATTTTTGCTTGTTATATTTTCCTTTGTAACAGACACGAGAAAAGAAGATAGTATGGTCCCAGACATCATTTTTGTCTTTTAGAATGTTATAGATTATTTCTACCCTTAGATTATCTTTTCTTGAAATCAGTTTCCGTGTGTGAAAAGAGCAAAGCTTCTAGTCTCAATAATTCAAGCAAGTTAAATAAGCATGGCCTTCTGTATGACAAGGATCTCTGTGAGTTAAGCCTGCTATTTGCACAGATTCATGGTGCTTATTGTTTGTTTGGTTTTTTTTTTCTTTTCGTAGAGGGCTTTTTTTTGGGTCATGGCCCAAAGGGGCTATGGAAGTTTCATCTGACTATGTGTATCAATGTCACAACATCAGAACATGGCAGCAAGATGAACACTTCTTATAATGCTGTGAAGCTTGTCAAGACAGTGAGGAATGAAATTGTTACTGTCTCTGACTAATATTCTCTAGACTTCAGGCTCCTATTTTATACTCCAACCTGCACAGCCTGCCACGATGTGGTTGTTTCATGGCTCATACACACAAATGTTGGACATCATACCTATCTCTTTCTGGCTTTTACTGTGGCTGCTAGTGAAAGTAATTGAGTAAAATTAAAACGTAACTCTGCCATACATGAACTCAGTTATGTGCCTGTGTCCTGGAAATTCAAATTTGAATTACAAAAAGTGTATAACCTCAACATCAAAAAAATGCTAGGTAAATTCATGAGCAAACACAAGTTTGACTAGTACACACCTTGAAGGGTATTATGAGGAAGTCTTGGATCAGAATTGGAATTTTCAATATCTTTGTACATGAGGGGCTGGTTCTGAGAAGATACATACAGTTTTAGAGGGATTGCTATATCAGTATTAAAAGAAATACCACTATATTAATATGTTCCACATATTGTGACCATATCATGTCCCAGAATGCATTTAGTCATCTTATTAGCACAGTGTGTCTTCTGAGACTCAAGGCAATCTTTTAACTCCCCTACCATACCTCTAAAGGAGGAAAAATGTAAATTATGTATATCTAACATACAGTGGTACAGAATATGCATTAACAAACTTTTTTTTATTTTTTATTGTTTATGGGTGATTAAATAATTTATTTATTCACTTCACAGTCTGATCACAGCTCCAGGTCCTCCAAGTCCCCTCTGCAAACAGCTCCCCAACTCTCCTTCTACTTTTTTTCTAAGAATGGGAGGCTCCCTTGGCCCCCAGATACCAACCTATCCTGACACATCAAGTCACTACAGGACTACCAACATCCTCTCCCACTGAAGCAAGAGAAGGCAGCCCAGTTAGGGGAACACAGGGAGTCAGGACTAGTTTCTGCTTTAGTTGTTGTGGGTTGCTCTATGTTCTTAGTGGACAGTCACTTTTGGAAAATCAAATTTGCTCTAGATTATTGTTTGAGTTAGGGTTTTACTGCTGTGCCCAGTCACCATGACCAAGAAAAGTCTTATAAAGGACAGCATTTAACTGGAGTTGGCTAAAGGTTCAGAGGTTCAGTTCAGCATTATCAAGGTGGGAACTTGACAGCATCTAGGCAGGCATGGTACAGGAGGAGCTCAGAGTTCTACATCTTCATCTCTGAAGGTTGATAGCATAATACTGATTTCCAGGAAGCTATTGTGAAGGTCTTATAGCCCACACCCACACTGACATGCCTATTCCAACAGGGCCACACCTTTAAATAGTGCCACACCCTGAGCCAATCATATACAAATCATCACAATTATCACTTGGTAGAGGATAGACATGTTTATGCCCTGGAAAAGACAAAACATTTTATTACTTAGTGAGAATATTTTATTTCATTTGGCTATCTTTCATTTTCTCTGTGTCTAACATGAGGGGCATCACTACATTTGGGGCAGCTTTCCCTTCCTTTCACTATTACCACAACTTAAGAGTTAGCCTGACCTTATTCCTTCCAGACATACACTTAATAGATTGAACTCCTTCTGCAGATCTTGGTATCACTGCCAGATGACTGTTTTTGATAAACTTGTAGGCTGGTGAGAATTGATATTCATACAATTTTAGGAATGGGAATATGAGTAGTATGTATAGAACCATATCAAAATCTCAGTCCAAGTCCATGCTGAATCAGTTGCTGTTTTCCTCTATTTGAGTGGCAAGCAGAGAAAGCAGAGAGATTAAGACAAGGGACATCTGTTCTCATCCTGAAATTTTAAGCTTCTTCCTGGGACTCAGACTGGAACTCTAGTTCTTAGCAGTGTTAATGAGGGAGCTTTCTATTCGTGTGGGATGTCCTAGTGGAACTACCCTATCTCTGAGTCCTGTGACGTCTCCCCATGTCAGAAGGAACCAGAGTTCTACTTCCTGTGGCACAAGAAGCCTCATGGAAGATCTTTGGTATTGCCTGTGTTCTTTTAGGACTTCCCTGTGATGCATGTTTGATGCCAATTTTCTTTAAGTTCAAAGAATTGAGAAATGACAATATGATCAGGATTAAACATGCCAACCTCATTTCCTTACTAATGTGTGGAATTACTGTGAAAACTAGAATTTCAGATTTACTCCAAATATTTGGAATAAGTATTTTCAAGAAAATGTCTAACATTAACATTTTAAAATGCAGGAATTGGAGCAAACTGAGTCAAAATAGTATCAACAGAAAACATAAACATAGCAGGACAAACTTCAAATTCTGTAGCTCCTTACCTTGTTAAGTGGTTCAAAGGCCCTCATCCTCTAGCTTAGTTATCTGCAACAAAATCTCTCTATTATTTATATGGTTACACCCCTTGTATGTATCACTTTGTCAGGTGTCTAAGGACCTGAGATATCTAATATCATTAGGTCTCCACTGTAATCCTGGCTTTACTTTAACAGTTCCATACAAGGATAACTGATAACTGCTTTGTAAGGACTCCATTCCAAGTGTTACATAGCCATAGAAGTTCTCTGTAACTGCCAAGGAAGAATAAAATATGCCTGCAGTTTCTCATAACTTTCCGATCTCTTAGAAAAACTAAACACTCCATACAAACTTGCTGTCTTAACTCTACCACAAAACAGGCAAATTAAATTTTACAATTCACACTAAAACAAACAAACAAACAAACAAAACAGAAAAAAAAAAAAAAACTAAAGACATTTCCAAGCTTAGCTGTTGGCTTGGGATTGCTGATGGCCACTTTGAATCACATTCGAGCAGACCACGTTTTGATCTCTTTCTGAGACAAGAAAATGCTTTATTCTCAGTTTTACAAGTTGAGTGCTTAGCTGAATGAGGTCTTGCACTAAAGTTCCCCCCATTTACTCCACTTCTGATCCTGAGGCTTTACCTCAATGACAGTACACTCTATCTCTTTCATCACAATGTTTTGCCTCAACATTACATCAAGAGCCTTCCCCCCTTTCTTTAAACTGTTCATTCTGCATTTCTATCTGCTCTACTATTTTATTATAGACTTATATGCTATTAATAATAACCACACTAAAGAATCAATATTATGCTGGCATAAAATTGCCTCTTCCCAAGAAATTAGTTCATTATATTTTAATTTGAATTCATACAAATTCTTAGGATATAGACAAGAATCAAACAGACTATTTGCCAAACTACCACAGAAACATCTTTAGTCCAGGTACTTGTAGAGGAATTTTAATCCAACAACATGAGTACTCTGCCTGGAATTCAGACATGCCCTTAATACACACTTTTAATCCCAAACATTGAGGGACAGAGAAAATGACTAATCAGAGAAACATGTGACAGAACAGGATATGTTCAACTCTCAAAAGAGCAGCATGGAATAAGAAACTATTTAGGACAGAACAGAGAAAGTCTGATACATTCAGGCAATGCTGTGGAGTCAGTTGAGAGGCAATGCATTGGAGCTAAGGTCACATCACTTCCGTTTGTGGAGTTCAGAAGCAGTTTTTACAGAGACAGTTTTACAGAGAAGTTGAAGAGAGTACAAAATAGACACAAGTGTTAGACAGTACTAGTCAGGAAATAATGAGTCAGAAGATTAGGACAAATTGCCAGAGTTAATTTGAGACCCAGGAGAGCAATACAGTGAGATGCCAGAAGAAGCAAGATTGAATCAGTCATTGTGGAAACCAGTCTAAGCCAGAACAGCTGAGTTAACATATCCAGCTAGACTTTAGAAAGAATTAGAAAAAGTGAGCTGTTCAACAGTAAGCCAACAAGATGACAATTGCCTGTGGTAAATAAAAGTTAGTTTTATAGCTACTAATATTCCCCTCTGAATCCATTTGAGCTCATCTTACAAAATCTACATAGGTCTCAGCACTATTATCTTCTAATCTCCTTCTAGGGAGATTTAAGTTCTACTTGTGTGCAGACCTTCTTTTCTTTTTCAAAAGCCAGTGTTTCAGAGTCTCTCACATTCCTCAAAATAAATGCACCATGGTTAGGTTTCTCATATCAACAGTCCACTCTGCTACCAAATTTGGACTTAACTACTTCTGTGATTTCATAATAAACATCACGGTCAAGTCAATGAATAAAAGGAGATACTTAGATTCAATTCCATCAGGACACAGAGACATGGCAGCAGCAAGCCATATGGCATCAGGAGCAATAAACTGAGACCTTATATTTCACCTATGAACATTAAGGACTGAAAACAAACTGGATTTAGAACAATTTCCTAAACTCTAAAAAAGTCCTTAACTCAATAATTCTTAAGTCAAGCTGTATCTCCTAAACCTCTTAAAATGCTACATCTACCTCAGGGCAAATTACTCAAACATTTTGCCCTACATGTTAAATTCTCAGTCACCCTACAAAGGTAGTTAAATTACATTGGAAAAAGAACTGTCCTCTATAACTTAAAATCATAAGTATGTGTGTGTGTGTGTGTGTACCCATATCTGAATACATGCACTTCATGTTTTAATTGTTATACATGCATAATATATATATATTCAAATATATATATATATATATATATATATATATATATATATGTTTGAATTTACTAACAATCCTTTATGATATTAAAGGCAAGGAATAATAACTTTTCCATTTTAAATAAAATATAATGGCATAATTTCAATTTGCAGTGATTAACTACCTAGATTGATTCAAAGACTTTTAAAATTCAAGAAATAAATTATATTGTAAGTTGCAGATGGATTTCGGAAGCAAAAAGCCTCCAAGATAACAATTGCCTGAGATTATATATAAATATAAAACTCTGTGTTTGTGTGTGTATTTAATATTTGTCTTGTTTCTGAAGCTAAAATTATTTAACGCTTTGTAATTATTAGCCTGTTTCGTCATTGCTAGAGAATTAGCTAACAGGCTTGAGAATAGTGGTTTTCTTTGATGTGATGACTTTTAAGAAAATTAGAGCAAGTATGTGTACAGGGTACATTTAATACTCTTGTGGAAGATTCATATTTGTAATTACATTTTCTTTTGTTGATCCTTAAAGTTATTATACATATTTTAGCATACACAGACTAATTACAAAGCATAATAAAGGAATAACTGGGAATTGATAGAAGTATTTATATAGCATTAAAATCTATGCAAAAACAGTCATATGTATATACACACACATATATATTATGTATATAATATATATATATATATATTTATATGTACATGTATATCTTATGCTGAATACAGTTCTGTATTTACAAATATTCCCTTTATAATATTAAATGCAAGAAATAAAATCTCTTGTAAATAAAATATATTGGCATAATTTTATTTCGCAGAGCTTAAACTAACCACATAGGTCCAAGTACCTTAGAAAATTCAAGAAAAAAATTTACATTTTAAATTTCAAATGGATTTGAGCTAAATATTAAGACTTCTATGATAGTATTCTATTCTGCATGGGAGGGGAATGATCAGCTTATTTCACATACCTTGGTGCATTTCTACTGTGTGCTAGTGACTCAGAATCTTCCATTGTCATGGACAGTCATTGTCTCATTGTACTCATTTGTAGGTAAGTTTTACTTAACTAAGGCCACAAACTGCAAAAATGGTGCACAATTCAGATAATCTTCACTCCTTTTTTCTGTCTCATTAGAAAACAAACTGGTATCTAAAAACATAAAGAGGAAACTGAATTAAATTAAAAATTGAAGTAAGATAAGATTAAAAATAAATAAGATTAAGAATAAATAGAAATAGAGCAACAAAGAAAAAGCTCAAGAAGCTTATATAGATGGAGACATATACATTCACACACACACACACACACACACACACACACACACACACACACACGCACGCAGAAATAACATATGTCAAAACTAGAAACCATAATGTGTAGTAAATAATCAAAAGACATGCAGTGTAAAAAATTAGTTCCTACCATATAACTACCATTCAGGTTTGTATGTGTGTGTATTTTAGCCATCTTGGTCTGGGGCCTGCTTTTAAGCATGGTTTTTATATGCAATAAGACTATGTTAGAGAAAACTAAATTTTCACTTGCAAGTACTGATTTGATACAGTTTATTTGAGCTACTATTTGTGGATTAGGAATAGGGGATTATATTCTCTGCAGGAACCTCATCTGGCATTTTGTAACATATTTATTTTAATGTATATGAGTATTCTATCTGCATGTATGCCTGAACAGCAGAAGAGGACATCAGATCCCAGTATAAATCATGAGTCACCATGTAGTTGCTGGAAATTGACCTCAGGACCTCTGGAAGATCAGAAAATGATCTTAGCCACTGAGTTATTTCTCTAGCCCCTCATCTGGCTTAGAGAACTTCAGTGTCTGTTTCTGTAAGTATAATTGCCCCTCATTCCTGTTTAATCTAGAAGGTCACATTTTCTTGTTGACTTCTATCTCATTTGTCTCTTACACTCTTCTTGCCTTTCATTTTCTGTAGAATATCCTGATCCTTGAGGTCTCTCACACTCAGCATAATGGCCAGATGTGCATTTATTTTAACAATACTCATTTAGAGAACCTCCTATTTTGTAGGACATTTTTTATAATATATATGAAAATTTAAATCTGAACCTTAAAGTACATATGAAGGATATAGAGACCAAAGAAAGAACTTAATAATGGAGGGGAAGAATATAATCTAAATACATTTAAGATAAAAATAATTTTAAAAGAAATTTAATAAAAAAATTTAAAAATATCTTACCTTGCAATAATTATACATTAAGACTCTAATCTGACAAATTGACATTTAAGACTTAGTTTTACTCCATGACCTTGAGAAAAATATTAGATCTATCTAAGTTCCAGTGTTTTCATATGTGAATTATCTTAGGGCATTGACAAGATGAAATAGGATTATATTTAAAGATCTTAGTGTGTGCTTTTGAATGCTTTACTTCCAGCATAGCAGCTGCTACCTTCATCAGAACAGATGTAACAAATTTCAAGAGCCCTCTGGAAAGGCGATTGTGACCAACTGTCCTTCCCTCATAAAAAAAAGATATAGGGAGCACACTGAACCCTCACTTGAGATTCCTCTTCTGTAGATAATGCTTCTTCCAGTCATTTGTATGTAAACCTTCCCTAATTATGTGTGGGCATCTGGACAGAAGAGGTACTAGATTACTTAGATTTTGAAAACTCAACTCCATCTGTGTAGCTATTGGCAAGTCATTGTCCATGCTGGGGTAAGGCTACTTTGGTATAACTTGCACTCTTGTGAGTAACCCTTCACCCACACTCTGTATACAAGCCCAATAAACTCATTGGTTTTATACAATGGACTTTGGAATAGTAAATTTTTTGTCCTTGTGGTCTTTTGAAGTAGACTATAGACCTGTTTTGCACTTCTCTCAAATTTTCCATGGGAAAGAATTCTCAAAATAGCAAGTGCACTGGCACACATTGTACACGTTCAAAGGTCAAGGAAGAGTCTTCAAACAAAAGAAGAGTAAATGAAGCTGGGTGATGGTAGTAGTGATGTTCTTTCATCCCAACACTTGGGAAGCAGGAAGATCTCTGTGAATTTTTTTTCTTTTCATTTTATTAGACATTTTCTTCATTTACATTTCAAATGCTATCCTCAAAGCCCAGTATACCCTCCCCCCAACCTGCTCCCCAATCCACCCACTCCTGCCTCCTGGTCCTGGCATTCTCCTGAACTGGGGCATATAATCGTCGCAAGAGCCTCTCCTCCCATTGATGGCGGATTGAGCCATTCTCTGCTACATATACATCCAGAAACACAGGCCTGGGGGTGGGGGATATTGGTTAGTTAATATCATTGTTCCTCCTATAGGGTTGCAAACATGTTTAGCTTCTTGGGTACTACCTCTAGCTCCTTCATTAGGTGCCCTATGTTCCATCTAAAAGACAACTGTGGGCATCCACTCTTGTATTTGACAGGCATTGGCATAGACTCACAAAAGAGAGCTATATCAGGGTCCTATCAGCAAAATCTTTCTAGCATATGCAATAGTGTCTGAGTTTGATGGTTGTATATGGGATGGATCCCTGGGTGGGGCAGTCTCTGGATGGTCTTTCCTTCCATCTTAGTGCCAAAGTGTGTCTCTGTAACTCCTTTCATGGGTACTCCATGGTCCTCCATTTGCCTAGGAAGTTCATAAATTCATTCTTTTTGATAGCTGAGTAATACTTCATTGTGTAAATGTACCACATTTTCTGTATCCATTCCTCTGTTGAGGGGCATCTGTGTTCTTTCCACCTTCTGGATATTATAAATAAGGCTGCTATGAACATAGTGGAGCATGTGTCCTTCTTACAAGTTGGAACATATTCTGGATATATGCCCAGGAGAGGTGTTGCTGGATCCTCTGGTAGTACTATGTCCAATTTTCTGAGAAACTGCCACACTGATTTCCAGAGTGGTTGTACAAGCATGTAATCCCACCAACAATGGAGGAGTGTTTCTCTTTCTCCACATCCTTGCCAGCATCTGCTGTCACCTGTATTTTTGATCTTAGCCATTCTGACTGGTGTGAGGTGGAATCTCAGGGTTGTTTTGATTTGTATTTCCCTGATGATTAAGGATGCTGAACATTTTTTCAGGTGCTTCTCAGCCATTCGGTATTCCTCAGCTGAGAATTCTTTGTTTAGGTTTGAGCCCCCTTTTTTTAATGGGGTTATTTGATTTTCTGGAGTCCACCTTCTTGAGTTCTATATATATATATTGGATATTAGTCCCCTATCTGATTTAGGATAGGTAAAGATCCTTTCCCAATCTGTCAGTGGCCTTTTTGTCTTATTGACAGTGTCTTTTGCCTTACAGAAGCTTTGCAATTTTATGAGGTCCCATTTGTCGATTCTCAATCTTTTAGCACAAGCCATTGTTGCTCTATTCAGGGATTTTTAACCTGTGCCCATAACTTCAAGGCTTTTCCCCACTTTCTCCTCTATAAGTTTCAATGTCTCTGGTTTCATATGGAGTTCCTTAATCGATTTAGATTTGACCTTAGTACAAGGAGATAGGAATGGGTCAATTCACATTCTTCTACATGATAAGCGCCAATTGTGCCAGCACCATTTGTTGAAAATGCTGTCTTTTTTCACTGGATGGTTTTTGCTCCCTTGTCAAAGATCAAGTGACCATAGGTGTGTGGGTTCATTTCTGGGTCTTCAATTCTATTCCATTGGTCTACTTGTCTGTCGCTATACCAGTACCATGCAGTTTTTATCACAATTGCTCTGTAGTACAGCTTTAGGTCAGTCATAGTGATTTCACCAGAGGTTCTTTTAGCCTTGAGAAGAGTTTTTGCTATCCTAGGTTTTTTTGTTATTCTGGATGAATTTGCAGATTGCCTTTACTAATTCGTTGAAGAATTGAGTTGGAATTTTGATGGGGATTACAGAGAATCTGTAGATTGCTTTTGGTAAGATAGCCATTTTTACTATATTGATCCTGCCAGTTCATGAGCATTGGAGATCTTTCCATCTTCTGAGATCTTCTATAATTTCTTTCTTTAGAGACTTGAAATTCTTATCATACAAATCTTTTACTTCCTTAGTTAGAGTCACACCAAGGTATTTTATATTATTTGTGACTATTGAGAAGGGTGGTTTTTTTTTCCCCTAATTTCTTTCTTAGCCTGTTTATGCTTTGTGTAGAGAAAGGCAATTGACTTGTTTGAGTTAATTTTATATCCAGCTACTTCATTGAAGCTGTTTATCAGGCTTAGGAGTTCTCTGGTGGAATTTTTAGGGTCACTTATATATACTATCATTCATCTGAAAAAGTGATGGTATGACTTCTTACTTTCCAATTTGTATACGCTTGATCTCCTTTTGTTATCGAATTGCTCTGGCTAGGACTTCAAGTACAATGTTGAATAGGTAGGGAGAAAGTGATTAGCCTTGTCTAGTCCTTGATTTTTAGTGGGATTGCTTCCAGCTTCTCACCATTTACTTTGATGTTGGCTACTGGTTTGCTGTAGATTGCTTTTATCATGTTTAGGTATGAGCCTTGAATTCCTGATCTTTCCAAGACTTTTATTATGAATGGGTGTTGGATTTTGTCAAATGCTTTCTCCACATATAACAAGAGGATCATGGGCTTTTTGTATTTGAGTTTGTTTATATAGTGGATTAAGTTGATGGATTTACATATATTAAACAATCCCTGCATCCCTGGAATGAAACCTACTTGGTGAGGATTGATGATTGTTTTGATGTGTTCTTGGATTTGGATAGCAAGAAATTTATTGAGTATTTTTGCATCGATATTCATAAGGGAAATTATTCTGAAGTTCTCTATCTTTGTTGGGTCTTTCTGTGGTTTAGGTATCAGAGTAATTGTGGTTTCATAGAATGATTTGGGAAGAGTACCTTCTGCTTGTATTTGTGGAATAGTTTGTGAAGAACTGGAATTAAATCTTCTTTGAAGGTCTGATAAAACTCTGCATTAAACCCATCTGGTCCTGGGATTGTTTTGGTTGGGAGACTATTAATGACTGCTTCTATTTCTTTAGGGGATGTAGTACTGTTTAGAACATTAACCTGATCTTGATTTAACTTTGGTACCTGGTATCTGTCTAGAAATTTGTACATTTCATCCAGGTTCTCCAATTTTGTTAAGTATAGCCTTTGTAGAAGGATCAGATGGTGTTTTGGATTTCTTCAGGATCTGTTGTTGTCTCCCTTTTCATTTCTGATTTTGTTAATTAGGATGCTGTCCCTGTGCCCTCTTGTGAGTCTGTCTAAGGGTTTTTCCATCTTGTTGATTTTCTCAAAGAACCAGGTCCTTGTTTGGTTGATTTTTTGAATAGTATTTCTTGTTTCCACTTGGTTGATTTCCCTCCTGAGTTTGATTATTTCCTGCAGTCTCCTCCTCTTGGATGAATTTGCTTCCTTTTGTTTTAGAGCTTTTACATGTGTTGTGAAGCTGCTAATGTGTGTTTTCTCTAGTTTCTTTTTGAAGGAACTCAGAGCTATGAGTTTTCCTCTTAGAAATGCTTTCATTGTGTCCCATAAGTTTGGGTAGGTTGTGGCTTCATTTTCATTAAACTCCAAAATGTCCTTAATTTCTTTCTTTATTCCTTCCTTGAGCAAGGCATCATTGAGAAGAGTGTTGTTCAGTTTCCACGTGAATGTTGGCTTTCCATTATTTATGTTGTTATGTTATGAAAATCAGCCTTAGTCCATGGTGATCTTATAGGATGCATGGGACAATTTCAGTATTTTTTATCTGTTGAGGCCTGTTTTGTGACCAATTATATGGTCAAATTTGGAGAAGGTATCATGTGGTGCTGAGAAGAAGGTATATCCTTTGTTTTAGGATAAAATGTTCTGTAGATATCGGGTAGATCCATTTGTTTCAAAAATTCTGTTAGTTTCACTGTGTCTCTGTTTAGTTTCTGTTTCCATGATCTGTCCATTGATGAATTTGGTTTGTCGAAGCCTCCCACTATTATTGTGTGGGGTGCAATGTGTCCTTTGAGCTTTATTAAAGTTTCTTTAATGAATGTAGCTGCCCTTATATTTGGAGCATAGCTATTCAGAATTGAGAGTTCCTCTTTGAAGATTTTACCTTTGATGAGCATGAAGTGCCCCTCCTTGTCTTTTTTGATGACTTTGGGTTGGAAATCGATTTCATTAGATATTAGAATTGCTACTCCAGCTTGTTTCTTCAGACCATTTGCTTGGAAAATTGTTTTCCAGCCTTTCATTCTGAGGTAGAGTCTGTCTTTTTCACTGAGATGGGTTTCCTGTAACCAGCAGAATGTTGGGAACTAGTTTAGTAGTCTATTTCTTTTTATTGGGGAGTTGAGTCCATTGATATTAAGAGATATTAAGGAAAAGTAATTGTTGCTTCCTATTATTTTTGTTGTTAAAGTTGGCATTCTGTTCTTGTGGCTGTCTTCTTTTAGGTTTGTTGAAGGATTACTTCCTTGATTTTTCTAGGGCCTGGTTTCAGTCCTTGTCTTGTTTTTTTTTGTTTTTTTTTTTGTTTTTTTTGTTTTTTTTCTGTCATTATTCTTTGAAGGTCTGGATTCGTGGAAAGATAATGTGTGAATTTTGTTTTGTTGTGGAATACTTTGGTTTCTCCATCTATGGTAATTTAAAGTTTTGCTGGGTATAGTAGCCTGGGCTGACATTCGTGTTCTCTTAGTGTCTGTATAACATCTGTCCAGGATCTTCTGGGTTTCATAGTCTCTGGTGAAAAATCTTGTGTAATTCTGATAGGCCTGCCTTTATATGTTACTTGACATTTTTTCCTTACTGCTTTTAACATTCTGAATTTATTGAGTGCAATTGTCCTGATTATTATGTGTCGGGAGGAATTTCTTTTCTGGTCCAGTTTTTTCGTTGTTCTGTAGGCTTCTTGTATGTTCATGGGCATCTCTTTCTTTAGGTTTGGGAAGTTTTCTTCTATTATTTTGTTGAAGATATTTGCTGGCCCTTTAAGTTGAAAAGTCTTCATTTTCATTTACTCCTATTATCCGAAGGTTTGTTCTTCTTATTGTGTTCTGGAATTCCTGGATGTTTTGAGTTAGGGTGTTTTTGCATTTTGCATTTTGCATTTTCTTTGATTGTTGTGCAGATGTTCTCTATGGAATCTTTTGCATCTGAGATTCTCTCTTCCATCTCTTGTATTCTGTTGCTGATGCTAGCTTCTATGGTTCCAGATTTCTTTCCTAGTGTTTGTATCTCCATCGTTGCCTCACTTTGGGTTTTCTTTATTGTGTCTACTTCCCCTTTTAGGTCTAGTATGGTTTTGTTTATTTCCATCACCTGTTTGGATGTGTTTTCCTGTTTTTCTTTAAGGATTTCTACCTGTTTGGTTGTGTTTTTCTGTTTTTCTTTAAGGACATGTAAATCTTTAGCAGAGAGTATTTCTGTAAGTGAGTTATTAAAGTCCTTCTTGATGTCCTCTACCCTCATCATGAGATATGCTTTTAAATACGGGTCTAGCTTTTTGGGTGTATTGTGGTGCCCAGGACTGGGAGAGGTGAGAGTGTTCTGTTCTGATGATGGTGAGTGGTCTTAGTTTCTGTTAGTAAGATTCTTATGTCTGCCTTTTGCCATCTGGTAATCTCTAGAGTAAGTTGTTATAGTTGTCTCTGTTAGAGCTTTTTTCTCTCATGATTCTGTTTGCCTCTATCAGCAGACATGGGAGACTAGCTCTCTCCTGAGTTTCAGTGGTTAGAGCACTCTCTGCAGGCAAGCTCCCCATGCAGGAAAGGTCCACAGATATCTGGTGTTCGGACCTGCCTCCTGGTAGAACATGAAGGCCCATAACAGAGCCTGTCGAAGAAGGTGTTAGCTTCTGTAGTCCACGCTCTCACCTATGCAGAATAGTCTTGGTGGGATGAGGGAACCAAGGTGTCTCCCACAGATACTTTGGCAAAGCCCACCCGGGCGGGGAAGACGCCTCTCCTCTGGCAGGGAAGGTGCTGGGATGTCTGGAGCCTGAAACAGGGTCTGCCTCAGAAGCTCTGTGACTCCCACCTGTCCCAGAAGCTGTTAGCTTCTGTAGTCCACACTCTCACCTGTGCAGACTAGTTTTGGCAGGATCAGGCAACCATGATGTCTCCTGTAGTTGCTCTGGCCCCTTTGAGTTTTCTTTATTGTTTCTACTTCTATTTTTAGATCTTCGATGATTTTATTCAATTGCATTACCTGTTTGGTTGTGTTTTCCTGTACTTCTTTATAGAAATTTTGTGTTTCCTCTTTAAGGACTTCTACCTGTTTAGAAGTGTTTCCTGTATTTCTTTTTTTTAATTAGGTATTTATTCCATTTAAATTTCCAATGCTATCCCAAATGTCCCCCAAACGCTGTTCCCTCACTTCCCCCCTCCCACTTCTTGGCCCTGGCGTTCCCCTGTACTGAGGCATATAAAGTTTGCACGACCAATGGGCCTCTCTTTCCACTGATGGCTGACTAGGCCATCTTCTGATACATATGCAGCTAGAGACACGAGTTCTGGGGGTACTGGATAGTTCATATTGTTGTTCCAACTATAGGGTTGCAGATCCCTTTAGCTCCTTGGTTACTTTATCTAGCTCCTCCACTGGGAGCCCTGTTATCCATACAATAGCTGACTGTGAGCATCCACTTCTGTGTTTGCTAGGTCCAGGCACAGTTTCACAGGAGACAGCTATATCTGGGTCCTTTCAGAAATATCTTGTTAGTGTATGCAATGGTGTCAGCATTTGGAAGCTGTTTATAGGATGGATACCTGGATAAGGTAGTCTCTATATGGTCCATCCTTTCATCTCAGCTCCAAACTTTGTCTCTGTAACTCCTTCCATGGGTGCTTTGTTCCCTATTCTAGGAAGGGACAAAGTGTCCACACTTTGGTCTTCATTCTTCTTGAGTTTCATGCGTTTAGCAAATTGTATCTTATATCTTGAGTATTCTAAGTTTCTGGGCTAATATTCACTTATCAGTGAGTACATATTGTGTGAGTTCTTTTGTGATTGAGTTACCTCACTCAGGATGATGCCCTCCAGGTCCATCCATTTGCCTAGGAATTTCATAAATTCATTATTTTTAATAGCTGAGTAGTACTCTATTGTGTAGATGTACCACAGTTTCTGCATCCATTCCTCTTTTGAGGAGCATCTGGGTTCTTTCCAGCTTCTGGCTATTATAAATAAGGCTGCTATGAACATAGTGGAGCAGGTGTTCTTCTTACCGGTTGGAAAATCTTTTGGATATATGCCCAGAAGTGGTATTGTGGGATCCTCTGGTAGTACTATGTCCAATAACTGCCAGACTGAGTCTCACTTTTCGGGTGTTTTGGGGTATCCAGGATTCAGTTGGTGGGCATACTGAGTTCTGATGATACCCGGTGGTCTTGGTTTCTGTTTGTAAGATTCTTTCATTTGCCTTTTGCCATCTGATAATCTCTGGTGTTACATATTGTAGCTGTCTCTGGCAGGAGCTTGTTCCTCCTATGATTCTTTAGCCGTTGTCAGCACTCCTGAGAGACCAACTTTCTCCTGAGTCCCAGTGGTCTGAACACTCTCTTCAGGCAAGCTCTCCTCTTCTAGGGAAGGTGAACAGAAGTCTGAAGCTCAGATCACCTCCTAATTCCTAGGATCAGAGCCCTCCCTGATGGCTGACTTTCCTCTGGCAGGGAAGGTGACTGGTGGTCTGGGTCTCAGCTTTGTCTCCTGGCAGTGATCTCAAGATCCCTGGTGTGCTAGCTTGCTAATGATCTCCTGATCCCAGCAGTGTAGAGATTCCTCTGGCGCCCTGCAGTTAGCACTGGGGTGGAGCTGACCTGAACAAACCTCAGTTACTGGTTGGGCAGGTCTCCTTTGTCCCTGTTCCTGCTAGTACAAGACCCTCTGGGTTTTTTTGGAACTGATGTTACATTCCACTCACAGTGATCTCCTGGTCCTGGCAGCGTGGAGAGTGCTTTGGGGTCCTCCACTGAGATTGTGTGTAAGATGGATCACCTTGAATTTTAAGCCAGCCTGTTCTACAAAATGAATTCTAGGAAAGCCAAAGCTAGAAAAGGAATTCTTGACAAAAATACAAAACCAAAACCAAACCAAAGCAAAGCAAAATAAAGCAAAATTAGGCGATTTTCTGGTTTATATATAGATACATTACAATGTAGAAAAGTATATGTAAGAAATTAAAAGTAAATCCATAAGGGTTTTTTTTTCTTTTCAGAGGTACAATTATAAGCTGCAGACATGGTTTTCAATATACTCTGTATCACTGAATTGTATTGTAAATAAGTACCATTTATCTTATGGTAGTAACATATCAATAAAATAGAGACAAATATATATAGTTCAGTAAGATATACCTCATGATAGAGAACTTACCTAACATGTATAAGGTCTTGAATACAACCTTCAGAATAGAATATTTAATGTATTTATGTGAATTGTGAATGTATATACATATATATGTATACATTATATTTATGCAAAATTTAACTCTTGGCATTTTGGTGTGCTTCCAGGAAAAGGGTCATGGCCAAGCCATTGTCCAATCCTAACAGACTGTTTCCTCATGGATGCTTAGTAGAGATCATGTCTACAGACTGAATGCTTAAATAACAATATTTGTCTTTCAAAAAAGATTCTAGAGGGAAACTTGGTTCTGTAGCCATTCTGAAGGAGTCGGTGCTGCCAAATCTCTATGTTGTGAATGAGCACTTTCATTGCCTTGTTCTCATCGGTTTTGTTGGGAGATCTGATCATATTCATTTCCTATGACAAACAACACTAGGACAGCAAAATCTTTCCCCAGAAAGCTGTATAGGTGCCAGCCTGGAACTGAGCCAATATCTCTCCAAACCTAGAACCAGCCCTCCAAATGCTGTTTCTTCCACAACAGCTCTCATTACCATGGCAAACTTGATCTAGATTCCAAGAACTTTCCTGCAAAATCTGGGCTTCTACCATGGTAGAAATCATCAGGAGTAGATGAAATGGTTAAAAAAATGAGGAGACTACCTAAATTGCTCAAGTACCGCTCCACAATGAGTTTTAAATTTAAGCAGGAATCTTGATCTCATTTTGTAAAAGCTGTTTCCTGGGTCTTGGCTCTCAGATTGTGTCTAAAGGAAATGATGGTGGCAGCTACTTACACACACTTCTTCCCTAGCACCTTCAGTATACTTGCCTACAGTTGCCTATAGTCTAGCTTCCAAAAATGCCTTAATAAGATGTCTTAACTTGTTGAAGACATGAGTTATCAGTCATGAAGTAGCTTTCTTTAGTTTCACTTTATGAAATTACAGGACTATATCCTATTTTCCCTAGGATATCTGAATCAGGTCCTACACTAGATCTGTAACAAACAATTCTTATAAAATGCTTATTCTTTTCAATCAATCCTCTGACCAATGAGACAGTCAATTAAATCATATCTACACAGAACACAAACCATACATGTACCTTAAATTGAACTTTGGTGGGAATTACTATCTTTAAAATAAAGCTTAGGTAAAGTACCTCCAACCACATACATGATTTTTAGTGCATCCCCTTTATTGTTCTAAGGGTTGCTACTAAGCACAGAAATAAGTATATGGAAGCACAAAAGTCTTGTCACAAAACAAAGTTAAAATCACAAAGTACTTAAATGTCAGCGAATTAGAAAAGTAAAAAGGTTAGTTCAATTTAAAATAACCATGACACAAAGTACTTGTTTCTTATCTTGGCATGTTTTCAATGTATAATATCCAAAATACATTAAGTATATCATGAAACATCCACTCTGGTACTCTGTGTATAGGATGGCATAGACTATTTTGAAAATGTGTTAGAGTCTGTCCAAATCTTGGAATTATTTTTTTTTTCATCAAGCTATTCTACTTCCCAAATGAATCTAATAGAAAAATGTCTTTCTTCTGGAGGCAAAAAAGAAATACTTAACACAAATTCACTTCAAGAGTTATGTAATAAGTACTTCTAATCAATACTCACTGAGTTTGGATGATATTCTTACATGTCTACTATATTTCAGTTCCCTTCTCTTAAAGGTATGTTATTGTATACATACATTTGTCCTGTCAGCACTAGATAATTAGGATTAGGGAAGGTGTAAGGAAGGGAATATTATACTTTATGAATGAGATGAATGCCCATATAAAGGACTACTGATGACTGAGGGCTTTTATTATTTCATGCTACTATCCTAATTGATAGAATTCATAGTATTCATGTAATTTGCTTCTCTACTGTATGAGAATGCATGAAAAAGGCACCATGAAGACAGAGAGAACATTTCTTGTACTAGACAGTTAATTTGCCAAAGAGTATACATGAAGGGAGCCATGGCTCCAGATACACATGTAACAGACTATGGCCTTATTTGACATCAACAGAAGGGGAAGTACTTGATATTGTGGAGGCTTGATGCCCCAGCATAGGGAAATGCTAGAGCAGTGAGGCAGGAGTGGGTGAGTGAGTGGAAAAGCACCCTCATAGAGACAAAGGGGAGGAGGAGAGAGGGGAAATAGGATGGGAGTTTTGTGGAACGGTAATGGGAAGGGGACATCATTTGATATGTAAAGGAATAAAATTATTAATAAAAATGAGGGAAAAGAGGAAGAAATTGAAATATCACTATTCACAGATGATATAACAGTGTATATAAGTGACCTAAGAAATTCTACCAGAGAACTCCTACAACTGATAAACACCTTCAACATAGTGGCTAGATACAAAATTAACTCAAAGAAATGAGTATCCCTCCTTTATACAAATGATAAGTGGGCTTAGAAAGGGAGGCAACATCCTTCAAAATAACCACAAATAATTTAAAACATTTTGGTTCAACTGTAATCAAGCAAGCAAAAGACCTTTATGATAAGAACTTCAAGTCTCGGATGAAAGAAATTAAAGAAATCAGAAGATGAAAAGTCCTCCCATGCTAATGGATTTGTAGGATAAACAACAAAAATGATGATCTTACCAAAAGCAATACACAGATTCAAAGCAATTCCCATCAAAATTCCAACATAAACATTTACAGACTTTGAAATAGAAATTCTCAACTTCATATGGAAAAATTAAAATCTGGTATAGCTAACACAATCCAGTGCAATAAAAGAACTTCTGGTAGAATCACTTTCCTTGATTTTAACCTATACTACAGAGAAATAATAATAAAAAGGAAAAGAAAAAATCTCATGGTATTGACACAAAAACAGGCAGGTTGTTCAAGGGAATCAAATCACCAAAACCAAACAACCCATTCAAAATATCAGGTATAGAACTAAACTGAGAATTCACAACAGAGGAATCTCAAAAGGCTGAGAAATACCTAAAGAAATGTTCAAAGTCCTTAGTGATCAGAGAAATGCGAATCAAACGACTCTGAGATTCTACCTTACACCAACCAGAATGGCAAAGATAAAAACTTCAGGTGACAGCACAGGTTGGAGAGGATGTGGAGAAAGATGAACACTCCTCCATTGCTGATTGGATTACAAACTGATACAACCACTCTGGAAATCAATCTGGCAGTTCCTAACAAAATTCGAAATAGATCTACCTGAAGACCAAGCAATACCACTCTTGGGAATATACCCAAAATATGTCTCACTATATAACAGGGGCACTTGTTCTGCTATGTTCATAGAGGCCTTGTTTGTGATTCCCAGAAGCTAGAAACAATCCAGATGTCCCACTACAGAAAAGTGGGTACAGAAAATGTTCTTCATTTACACAGTGGAAGGCATAAGGACAGCTATTAGGCATAAGGAGATCCTGAGTTTTTCAGGCAAATGGATGGAACTACAAAATATCCTCCTGAGTGAAGTAATTCAGACCAAAAAGGACATGCATGGTATGTACTTACTAGTAAGTGAATATTAGAGAAAAAAAGGGGGGTAGCAGAATACCCAAGATACAGCCCACACAGAACTCAAAATGTCAACAAGGTGAAGGTCACAAATAGAGACTCCTCAGTCCCATTTAGGTGGAGAAGAAAGCCAGATTGGGGAAGGAAGAGAGGAACCTGATAGGGGAAATAGACAGGGCAGGGAGTGGAGGCAGGAAGAGGGAGAAGGATTGAAGCCCTGAGGGGCAGCAAAAAGATTGGAAACAGGTATGCTCTGAGGTAGGACGTTGGAGGGCTCTCCATAGTGTACCAGAGAACTGGGAGGTGAGAGACACTCTGGAATGAAAGAGCGAAACCTTAGACAAAATGCCCCACAGTGGGGAGAGGGAACTTGTAGAGCCCATCTCCAGCAGAAAGTCAGGGAATTAAGTGAGAGATGGGGTTGCCATGCCACAGTCAAAACTCTGATCCATAATTGTTCCTGACTGAAAGAACTGCAGGGATGGAAATAGAGGGGAGCATAAGAAAAAGAAGGCCAAGTGACAGGGCCCACATTGGGATCCAGCTCAGTGGGAGGCCCCACAATCTGACACTAATACTGAGGATATGGAGCACTCAGAGAAAGGGTTGTCCTCTGAAAGACCCAATAAGCAGCTGAAAGAGTCAGATGTAGATATTTGTAGCCAATCAATGGACAGAAGCTGTTGACCCCTGTGGCTTAACTAGGGTATAGCTGGAAAAAGCTGAGGTGATCATGCAGGAAGACCAGCAGTCTCAATTAATCAGGATCCCTGAGATCACTGAAACACTGAAACACCAACCAGGCAGCATACACCAGCTGATAAGAGGCCCCCAACACACATAAAGCAGAGAACTGCTGGGTCTGGACTCAGTCAGAGAAGGTGCACCTAACCCTTAAGAGACTCTAGGCCCCAAGGGAGTTTAGAGGTCTGGTGGGGTAGATGTTGGGTGATAGGGAAATCCTTGTGGAGAAAGGGGCGCAGGGAGGAGGTATGTGACGTGAAATAATCAGAGGTGGACCGGGAGGGGATTAAAATCTGGAGTGTAAAATAAATAAATAAATAAATAACTTAGCATGTAACTTAAGAAACTAAATTATTTATATTATATGAAATATATATTCATTATACATATTGAAATTCCAGTTCAAAATTCCAAATTAACAATTGTCACAAATTAACAATTTAATAGTAAAATGTTGAAATGATCTAAACAAACCAAACTTCTCTCTCTCTCTCTCTCTCTCTCTCTCTCTCTCTCTCTCTCTCTCTCTCTCTCTCTCTCTCTCTCTCTCGGGGAATTGCAGGCTGGTATTCAGTTGAGCTGATGTCTGAACCCTGATGGTCATAATTCACCTACATGACACAGTAAGCATTCCATCATGCTCCTGGAACTCTGGCCCCTGACTAAGGTGCCACCTCTTGCAGCCCCCACAAGAGAAGCATGGTCAGTAGTCATGTAAACAATGACTCAAGTTTCTTTTCTTCAGGCTAAACACCTCCCCAGTTACCTAGCAAAGGTGAAATCCATAAAAGGGGCTGTTAGGCCCCCACCTCTTACTCTTACTCCTTTGTCCTCTTACCTCTCACTTCTCTTTCCTCTTCCCTTCTCTTTGTCTTCTTCTGTCCTCTCCTCTCTCCCTCTTTCTCTCTAGCCTTCTCTCTCTCTCTCTCTCTCTCTCTCTCTCTCTCTCTCTCTCTCTCTCTCTCTCTTCTTTCTTTCTCCCTGCATTTCTTTGAACCATAGAGAGTCTCTGTTCCATCAAGGTCCGCTGCGAACTCCGGTCAGTGTTGGGAACTTCTTCCCTCATTTCCTCTCTTCTACAATCCTGGTGCTTTAGCAAGGTACAGCGTCTGCCCGTTTTTTATCCCCCCCACCCCCTGCTGCCTAGGTCAGGCATGCTCACCCAGGGCCACGTGGAAAATCATCTGGCAGCTCTGCCTGTGTCTGCCTGCCCAGAGCACAGGAACTCTGGCCAGACGTTAGGCCACTTTTCCTCCCTATTTTTCCCCAGGGCCCCCCTTTTATTTTGTTCCCAACTCTCTCTCTCTCTCTCTCTCTCTCTCTCTCTCTCTCTCTCTCTGTGTTTTTTTTTCATCTGAGAGGTATTTGGAGTACACATACAACAAGTGGTAAATTTAATATTTGATTCTGTTATTAAACTTGATCTGGTTTAATTTTATAAATGTAGTTAATGTCATGAGTTAAAAATAAATGACAGTTAAAATTTGAAACTAGCATTAAATCTTAGAAATAATTAACTTCTAAAATTAAATTTACATATGGTTTAGCATTTTTACAAATATATTTGTGTATATGTGTGTGTGTCTGTCCGTGTGTGTCATTTTAGAAATGCATGTTACCTGCTGTATGCTTCCAAAATTATTAAATGTTTCTTGAAAGGTACAGAATGTATTTTATATAGTTTTATAAAAACTTAACGTGTTTGAAAAATTGCTATACTTTTTGTAATATCATTTTTTATTTAATGTTATTTTATACAGTCCAGATTTTATACCCCTCTCAGTCTACCCTCTGACTGTTCCACATCCCATACCTTCTCCCTCCATCTCCAGGAGGATATACCAACCTCTCAACCCCCCCCATATTAGACCTCCCCACTCCCTTGGGTTTCCAGTTTCTTGAGGTTTAGGTGCCTCTTCTCTGACTGGGTCCAACCTTGACAGTCCTCTTCTGCATATGTGTTGGGGGTGGGGCTCATATCAGATGGTATATGCTGCCTGGTTGGTGGGCCACTGTCTGAGGGATCATGGGGATTCAGGTTAGTTGACACTGTTGGTCCTCCTACAGGGTTGGTCTCCTCCTCAGCTTCTTCCAGTTTTCCCCTAATTCAACCACAGGGGTCCCTGGCTTCTGTCCATTGGATGGGTGTAAATATCTGCATCTGACACTTTCAGCTGCTTGTTGGGTCTTATGTTAAGAACATAATTTACATTCCATGTTATACTGTGAGAAAATATAGTCTAGGTTTTGTAAAATTAAGCAGTTTTGTGCCAATGTGAGAGAATGTTATAGTTTTAATTCCATTCTAAAATTCAAAGGTTCCAGTGTTTCCATAACCAACATAAATATATCTGTTGAAATAGTTTCTGTTCATAGTCACAGCAGTCCAATTTCATGACGACATGTAGGCATGCAGTTCTGAGACTTTTCAGCCCCACTGGTAATCCACTCATTAAGCAATTTAAATGATCTCACAAGAATAAATTTAGGGCTACAACGGCAAATAATTTCCATCCCTATCACTGCTTAAAATAGGTGTACTGTAAGGTTAAGGCAGAGGAACTTCCTGGAAACAATTTGTTGTTGTTGTTATTGTTGTTGTTTTGTTGCTGCTGTTGTTTATTCCTTTACTGTTTGTTTGTTTATTTATTTATTTATTTATTTTTATTAATTCTCTTTTGTCCTTACAGAAATCACTTCTCCCAATTAGACTGAGCAACAAGTTATTCCTGTAGTGAACCAAGGTCTAAAACAGGTTTTAAAATAAGGTCTTTTCTCTACGAACATATTTTGAAGCTTCTAGTATGAAAATTTAAATTTTAACCCTATTGATATTTATTTCTCAATAATTAATGCTGTGATATTTAATAACATAGATTTTCTAGTACATTTTTACTCTACATCTTATTGTTTATCATTATCTATTCTTATAAATGTTTAAAATAGTTTTCAGAAAAAAATAAAAGCTACATTTGAGGTACTGTAACTGTGCAGGAAACTTGTTTCTGGGTTTTAGTAGTTAGGGCTAGTATAGGAACAGTTATTTATAGCACTATATATCTGAGAGGAAAGGACTAAGAACATTACCCTCCCACTGTAACACCCACTCATTCTGCAAAGTAGGTACAAAGACATTAAGAGTTATTACCCAATGATTCACAGAATGCTCCTCATGAAGCCCCTTTTAGGTGCCCTGTGTAAGAGTTGAGTTTAGAAATTTGTTTACTTGGTAACTTTATATTATTTTCTCCTTTCCATGGTAATCATATGATATTAATGTATACCAATTATCTTTTTAAAATGTGTTATGGGTATATATAGTATATATATATATATATATAGTGTGTGGCTTGTGATTGTGTGTTTTCTTTTGCTTACATAAATCTTTGAAATAAAAGCAAATGCAACCTCACCTCTTAAAGATGAAGGTAATGTGATCTGGAAAGCTGGCTTCCTGAAAACTACACAGTAAGTGGTAGCATCAGGAATGTGAACAGGTGGTCTGTGTAACTTGAGGCCATCACTTTAAACTCAGCAGTAAACTGACTCTACCTCCACTCTGCTCTTAGGCTGTGCTTTCATCTGCATTCAGACATCTACTTACTGTAAAACTTTCTCAAAGTTAACTTTTCCAAGTATTTTATCAAGTGATTCACTCTTAGGTATTGAAATAATGATAGAATTAGGGAAGTTTGATGTTTGTCATAGGAACAGAGAATGAGAAAAATGGAAGAAGTAGAAGACGAGGAAGAACAAGTGAAAGAAGAAGGATGAGGATATGAAGAGGTTTTACACTTTAAAGAGTACTTAGACATAACTGGCTATTAAAAAATAGATTTGAGCTGAGAAGATCCATGACTGAGACCATGATTGATTGCTCCATGTGTGATATGTTAAAAGGAGATGAGAATTAACACATATTTTTAATACTAAAATATATGGATTTTGGAAGAGTTGTATATTGAAATCTCAATACAAATTCCCATTTATTGAAATTATGAACTTCAACTAAATAATGTAATACAGCATCTCTAAACTTTAGTGAAGAGAAACTGCTCTCAGAAATGCAAGAACTTATAACTAAGATGACTGGAAAACTATTGGGAATAGAAGAGAGGGGTTGGTTACAAACTTCTCTTCCATCACCATTAAGATTAACTATGATTTCAATATAAATACTCCATAAACATTTTTCCATTATTAATTTACTCTCATTACTTCCAGATTAATACCTCTTACTTGTTCTTCTTTCACACAGTTCCTCTTTTCATCCCCCCAACACTTCTGCTCTAAGAGGATACAGTTCCTCCTCTATGAGTTCTGACCCCCCCCCCCCCCCCGAACATCAAGTCTGTTCAGGGCTAGGCTCATTCTCTCCCACTGCGGCCAGACAAGGCAGCCCAGTTAGCTAGCAAAATGGATTCCACAGACAGGTGACAGCTTTAGAGACAGCCTGGTCACAAGTTTTTGGAAGACCCAATGAAGACTAATCTGTGTATCTGCTACAGATGTGCAGGGAACCAGAGTCCAGGATGTATATGCTCTTTGGTTGGTAGTTCAGTCTTTGAGAGCCTCCACTGTTTCAGGTTAGCTTACTCTGTTGATCTTTTGTGAAATTCCTATCCTCTTTGTCACCATCAATCCTTCCCCAAAGTGTTCCATAAGAGTCTCCAAGTTCCTTTTTTTTCTTTTTTTTTTTTATTAGATTTTTTAAATATACATTACAAATGGTATCCTGAAAGTTCCCTATAACCTCCCCCCGCCCTGATCCCCTACCCACCCACTTCCACGTCTTGGCCCTGGCATTCCCCTGTATTGGGGCACATAAAGTTTGCAATACCAAGTGACCTCTCTTCCCAGTGATGGCAGTCTAGGCCATCTTCTGCTACATATGCAGCTAGAGACACGAGCTCTGAGGTTACTGGTTAGTTCATATTGTTGTTCCACCTATAGGGTTGCAGATTCCTTCAGCTCCTCGGGTGCTTTTTCTAGCTTCTCAATTGGGGGCCCTGTGTTCCATCTTATAGATGACTGTGAGCATCCACTTCTGTATTTTCTGGGCACTGGCGTAGCCTCATACAAGACCAACAGATTGGAAAAGGATTTTTACCAAACCTAAATCTGATAGGGGACTAATATCCAATATATACAAAGAGCTCAAGAAGCTGGACTCCAGAAATTCAAATAACCCTATTAAAAATGGGGTACAGTGCTAAACAAAGAATTCTAAACTGAGGAATACTGAATGGCTGAGAAGCAGCTGACGAAATGTTCAACATCCTTAATCATCAGGGAAATGCAAATCAAAACAACCTTGAGATTCCACCTCACACCAGTCAGAACGACTAAGATCAAAAATTCAGGTGACAGCAGATGCTTTCGAGGATGGGGAGAAAGAGAAACACTCCTCCATTGCTGGTGGAATTCCAATCTTGTTTAACCACTCTGGAATTCAGTCTGGAGGTTCCTCAGAAAATTGGACATAATACTACAGGAAGATCCAGCAATTCCTCTCCTGGGCATATACCCAGAAGAAGTTCCAACTGCTAATAAGAACGCATGCCCCACAATGTTCATAGCAGCCTTATTATAGTAGCCAGAGCTGGAAAAAGTCCCCAAGTTCCGTCCACTGTTTGGGTCACTGTATCTATATCAGTCTGCTGGTAGTTGGAGCCTCGCAAAGAGCAGTTGTACTAAGCTTCTATCTGCAAGCATATCATAGTATTATCAATAGAGTAAGGAATTGGCACTTGCCCGTGGGATGGGTCTCACATTGGGTCAGTTATTAGTTAGCCAGTCCCTTAGTCTTTGATAAATTTTTGTCCTTGCATTTCTTACAGACAGGTCAACTTTTGAGTCGAAAATTTTGTGGGTGGTTTGGTAGTTCTGTCTTGTTACAGTAGGTGGTCACTTCAGGTTCCATATCTGCACTGCTGTAAGTGTCAGTTGAAGACACCCACATAGACTCTGGGTAGCATCCCCATCCTAAGTCTCTGGCACATTTAGAGATACCCCCACTCCCAAACCTGCCAGCTGCAGATTTCCATTCATTCTCCTTAATATAGAATTGTAGGATAGAATCATGGAAATATTTTGGGAAAGAACCTGATGAAATATTTATTCCTTTTTCCAAACAGCAATTAAATTGCTTATTGCAAAATACTGATTTTTGTCATATTGCATGTGCAAATTCTTTAGGCAAAATTGATAATTATTATCCAAAAACCAAGTTGTTAAATTTGCCTCTATGCATGCTTTGGTATTCCCTGTCAATTTGCACATGCAGACCATAGAAAATGCACTTACTGTATTTACAGATGGCTCATCTAATAAGAAGACAGCATATGTGATTGGATCTCACGTTCATTCTCTTGAGTTTTCCCCCATGTTAGCACAGATAATTGAACTACGTGCTGTAGCTGCTGTTTTTGAAATGCTGAAAAATCAAGCTTTTAATTTGTATATTGAGAGACAATATCTAGCTCATGGTTTGAAATTGCTTGAAACTCTTCCTTTTCTAGATACTGCTAATTCTCAAATTTTGCAATTATTTATGGAAATACAACTCAATTTAAGAGAACACACAGTTCCTTATTTTGTAGGTCATTTAAGAGCTCATACTGGATTGCCAGGACCCCTTAATGAGGGCAATGCCACAGCAGATTTGTATACCAAGAAGATTATAGGCCTTACACAGGAACAATTAGCCTGACAATCTCATTCTTTACATCATCAAGATAGTAATAGCTTGAGACACCAATTTGGTATTTCTAGAAAATGTGCAAGTCAAAATTATAAAGGCTTGTTCTCAGTGTCCCCAGTTTCTAACTGTTCCACATAATAGCATTAATCCTCAGGACTTATACCTAATCAATTATGGCAAATAGATGTTACTCATATTCTTTATTTTGAAAAATTAAAGTATGTACATGTGACTAGATACCTTTTCAGGCTTTCTAGTTGCAATTGCTTTAACAAGAGAAGCAACTAAAAATGTAATTAGTCATTGCCTATATTGTTTTTCTATGCTTGCTGTTCCAAATCTGATTAAAACAGGCAATGGAAATGGCTGTTACTGTCAAGCATTTGAAACTTTCTATCAACAATTCAACATTACCCATATGACTGGAATTCCTTATAATCCTCAAGCACAAAGTATTGAGACATAGGAAATGTGGAACTATCTTCACAAAATAAAAAAGGGGGAGTTATATCCCCATTCACCACAAATTTATTTAAATCATGTTCTTTTATTTTAAAAATTTAAAAATTTGGATACCAAGGAACTCTCTTGAGTTTCTATGTCACCTTACAACTAGGCATACGTATGCCTAGGTGAAATGGAAAGATCCATATACTGCCATATGGCATGGTTCTGATCAGATATTTAATATGGGGAAAAGAGCATGTTTGTGTTTTTCCCACAGGATGCTAAAGGGGTGTGCTAGCTGCCAGAGTGATTGGTGAAACATGCTGATGCTCTGACAAAGAATGATGCTGACCTGTGAGCTTGCTGAGTGCCCTGACAATGGAGACAGGAAAGCCGTCTTGGACATATGATCCTGACCAATTTTTGCTTGCCTATATTACATATTGGACAAGCTGCCTTGCTTTTAGACCTTGTGGAACAGAAATCATGGAAACTGGAATCAACCTTCAAATCTTAATCAAAAAGAAAAGTTATGATGAAGCTTCTCTTTCCTTTAATGTGTCCAGTGATTCTGATTCAATCATGGATTTGTATAGAAATCAATCCAATATTAGAAACAACAGTCTTCATTTGAATGGCTGATTCTGGACATTTTTAGAGACATATTTGAAAGTTAGCTGATGTTCTCTATGATGTTATGTTAGCAATAGATAAAATTGGGACAGGATCTGGATTTCAAACAAATGTTAGTGCATATGTGAAGGCTCCCAATCTTTTATTAATTGGTCATGTTAACATTACTTTTGTTCTACAGTATTCAATTTAAGTTGTAGTGATTGTACTTTTTCCTATTGTATTCATGTAGTGAAACCTAGCATGTCTGTTATTGTTGTTTATGAACCATTTTTTGTTTTATTACCTGTGAGTATTACAGGACCTTAGTCTGAAAAAAGCTTGCAAGTACTGGAAGAAGTGAGTCAGACTAAGCAGAAACAACAGGATACTGGGATTTATTATTACTGGTATAGCAGCTTTAATTAAGTTAATAGCTAGCACCACTGCTACAGTTGCTTTGACATAAGAAGTTTAGACAGCTACTTTTGTTAATCATTTAGCAAAAATGTTACTAATTTTCTGAGTATTCAAGAGGATACTTAGACAAGAATTTGGAACAATGGGTTGACACTCTTTATGATACTATTCAAATTATTAGACAGGAGATTCAGTGCTTAAGAATAGGAAGCCATCTTGATTGTCATGCTAAACACCAATGGATTTGTGTTACTTCTAAAATTTACAATGATAGTCATTATAATTGGAAAAAGGTTCAAAGACACTTGCAGGGTGTTTGACATATAATTTCAACATTTATATGGATATTGCAACTTTGAATAGTGAGATTATGAATTTAAAGAATGCTACTCTGCTGAGCCTGGATGCTGCAAATACTGCTGATAAAATTATTCATGGCCTGAGGTCAGTATTTCCATCTTTGTCAAGCTTCAAGAATGCCATATATGGCTTTATCATGCTAGCCCTTCTTGTTCTGGGAATACTTTTATTCCTGCTTATCCTGTTAACTCTTGCCTTTAACAACATCAGCATCTACAAGTCCCTTCTGGTTGGCGCCAGCACCAGGTCACCTTGGGTACTGAGTTGGTAGACACCCCCAAGGTCTTGAGAGGACTCTCCATGTGATCTTAGGACCACAGTTGAATGGAGCACAACTTCTGTTCCATTCCAATCGCACAGGACCTGAGACAGCATTAGGGAAGCACCTTGGAGGCAGAGTCGTTGGACACGCCCCCCCCCCAAGGTCCCTAGAGGACTCTCCACTCCATCTTAGGACCACCGGTGAGTGGAACACATCTTCTCTTCCATTCCAATCATGCTGGACCTGAGACAGCATTAGGGAAGCAGTAAACCTTGCCTGACCAGGGCCACAAGTCCCTTCCAGTCTGCACCAGCACCTCCTCACCTGGGCAAGGAGTCAGAGGACACCCCCAAGGTCCCTACTTCATTTCGGGCTCCAGACATCTGGGCACCTTCCCTGACAGAGGACAGGTGTCCTCCCCACCCAGGAGGGCTTTGCTAGAGCACCTGGGGAAGCCATTTTGGTTCCTGGATCCCTCTGAGACTAGCCTGCACAGGTGAGAGTGTGGACTACAGAAGTTAACAGCTTCTGGGACAGGCCCTGTTTCAGGCCTTCATCTGCCAGGAGGCAGGTCTGAACAACAGATATCTGTGAAGAAAACTTCCCAAACCTAAAGAAAGAGATGCCCATGAACATACAAGAAGCCTACAGAAATCCAAATAGACTGGACCAGAAAAGAAATTCCTCCCAACACATCATAATCAGAACAAAAAATACACTAAATAAAGATAGAATATTAAAAGCAGTAAGGAAAAAAGATCAAGTAAAATATAAAGGCAGGCCTATCAGAATTACACCAGACTTTTCACCAGAGACCATGAAAGCCAGAAGATCCTGGACAGATATTATACAGACACTAAGAGAACACAAATGCCAGCTCAGGTTACTATATCCAGCCAAACTTTCTATTACCATAGATGGAGAAACCAAAGTATTCCATGACAAAACTAAATCCACACGTTATCTTTCCATGAATCCAGCCCTTCAAAGGTTAATAGCAGAAAAAAAAAATACAATACAAGGACGCCCTAGAAAAAGCAAGAAAGTAATCCTTCAACAAACCTAAAAGAAGACAGCCACAAGAACAGAATGCCAACTCTAACAACAAAAATAAAAGGAAGCAATAGTTCCTTCTTCTAAATATCTCTTAATATAAATGGACTCAATTCCCCAATAAAAAAATGGACTAACAGACTGGCTACACAAACAGGACCCAACATTTTGCTGCTTACAGGACTCTCATCTCAGGTAAAAAGACTGACACTACCTCAGAGTGAAAGGCTGGAAAACAATTTTCCAAGCAAATGGTCTGAAGAAACAAGCTAAAGTAGCCATTCTAATATCTAATAAAATCGACTTCCAATCCAAAGATATCAAAAAAGACAATGAGAAAGCCGGGCGTGTTGGCGCACGCCTTTAATCCCAGCACTCGGGAGGCAGAGGCAGGCGGATTTCTGAGTTCGAGGCCAGCCTGGTCTACAAAGTGAGCTCCAGGACAGCCAGAGCTATAAAGAGAAACCCTGTCTCGAAAAACCAAAAAAAAAAAAAAAAAAAGACAATGAGAGACACTTCATACTCATCAAAGGTAAAATCCTCCAAGGGGAACTCTCAATTCTGAATATCTATTCTCCAAATGCAAGGGCAGCCACATTCATTCAAGAAACTTTAGTAAGTTCTAAGCACATATTTTACCTCACACAATAATAGTGGGAGACTTCAACACACCACTTTCATCAATGGACAGATCGTGGAAACAGAAACTAAACAGGGACACAGTGAAACTAACAGAAGTTATGAAACAAATGGATTCAACAGATATCTACAGAATATTTTATCCTAAAACAAAAGGATACATTTTTTTCTCAGCACCTCATGGTACCTTATCCAAACTTGACCATATAATTTGTCACAAAACAAGCCTCAACAGATACAAAAATATTGAAATTTTCCCATGTATCCTATCATATCACCATGGACTGAGGATGATCTTCAATAAGAAAATAAGGGATAGAAAGCCAACATTCATATGGAAACTGAACAACACTCTTCTCAATGAAACCTTGGTCAAGGAAGGAATAAAGAAATAAATTAAAGACTTTTTAGAGTTTAATGAAAATTTAGCCACAACATACCCAAACTTATGGGACACAATGAAAGCATTTCTAAGAGGAAAACTCATAGCTCTGAGTGCCTCCAAAAAGAAACTAGAGAGAGCATACACTAGCAGCTTGACAACACACCTAAAAGCTCTAGAACAAAAGGAAGGAAATTATCAAACTCAGGGGTGAAATCAACCAAGTGGAAAGAAGAAGAACTATTCAAAGAATCAACCAAACAAGGAGCTGGTTATTTGAGAAAATCAACAAGATAGATTAAACCCTTACCTAGACTCAGTAGAGAGCACAGGGAGAGCATCCTAATTAACAAAATCAGAAATGAAAAGGGAGACATAACAACAGATCCTGAAGAAATACAAAACCCCATCAGATCCTTCTACAAAAGGCTATACTCAAGAAAAGTGGAAAACCTGGATGAAATGGACATATTTCTAGACAGATACCAGGTACCAAAGTTAAATCAGGATCAGGTTAATGATCTAAACAGTCCTATATCCCCTAAAGAAAGAGAAGCAGCCATTAATAGTCTGCCAACCAAAAAAGCCCAGGACCAGATGGGTTTAGTGCAGATTTCTATCAGACCTTCAAAGATCTAATTACAGTTCTGCACAAACTATTCCACAAAATAGAAAAAGAAGGTACTATAACCAGTTCATTCTACGAAGCCACAATTACTCTGATACCTAAACCACAGAAAGATCCAACAAAGATAGAAAACTTCAGACCAATTTCCCTGATGAATATCGATCCAAAAATCCTCAATAAAATTCTCACTAACTGAATCCAAGATCACATCAAAACAATCATCCATCCTGACCAAATAGGTTTCATTCCAGGGATGCAGGGATGTTTCAATATACAGAAATCCATCAACGTAAACCAGTATATAAACAAACTCAAAGACAAAAACCACATGATCATCTCATTAGATACAGAGATAGCATTTGATGAAATCCAACACCCATTCATGATAAAAGTCTTGGAAAGATCAGGAATTCAAGGCCCATACCTAAACATGATAAAAGCAATCTACAGCAAACCAGTAGCCAACATCAAAGTAAATGGTGAGAAGCTGGAAGCATTCCCACTAAAATCACAGACTAGACAAGGCTGCTCACTTTCTCCCTACCTATTCCACATTGTACTTGAAGTTTTAGCAAGAGCAATTTGACAACAAAAGAAGATCAAGGGGAAACAAATTGGAAAGGAAGAAACATCACTTTTTGCAGATGATAAGATAGTATATATAAGTAAGCCTAAAAATTCCACCAGAGAACTACTGAACCTGATAAACAGCTTCAATGAAGTAGCTGGATATAAAATTAACTCAAACAAATCAATGGCCTTTCTGTACACAAAGGATAAACAGGCTGAGAAAGAAATTAATGAAACAACACCCTTCTCAATAGTCACAAATAATATAAAATACCTTGGCATGACTCTAACTAAGGAAGTGAAGGAACTATACAATAAGAGCTTCAAGTCTCTGAAGAAAGAAATTATAGGAGATCTCAGAAGATGGAAAGATCTCCCATGCTCATGGATTGGCAGAATCAATATATGAAAAATGGCTATCTTGCCAGAAGTAATCTACAGAATCAATGCAATCCCCATCAAAATTCCAACTCAATTCTTCAACGAACTAGAAAGGGCAATCTGAAAATTCATCTGGAATACCAAAAATCCTAGGGTAGAAAAACTCTTTTCAATGATAAAAGAACCTCTGGTGGAATCACCATGCCTGACCTCAAGCTGTACTACAGAACAATTGTGATAAAAACTGCATGGTACTGGTATAGCGACAGAGAAGTAGACCATTGGAATAGAATTGAAGACCCAGAAATGAACCCACACACCTATGGTTATTTCATCTTTGACAAGGGAGCTAAAACCATCCTGTGGAAAAAAGACAGCAATTTCCACAAATGGTGCTGGCACAACTGGCGTTTATCATATTTAAGTATTCAAATTGATCAATTCCTATCTCCTTGTACTAAGGCCAAATATAAGTGGATCAAGGAACTCCACATCAAACCAGAGACAGCAAAACTTATAGAGGAGAAAGTGGAGAAAAGCCTTGAAGATATGGGCACAGGGGAAAAATTCCTATATAGAACAGTGATGGCTTGTGCTGTAAGATCGAGAATCGACAAATGGGACCTCATAAAACTGCAAAGCTTCTGTAAGGTAAAAGACACTGTCAATAAGACAAAAAGGCCACCAACAGATTAGGAAAGGACCTTTATCTATCCTAAATCAGACAGGGGACTAATATCCAATATATATATAAAGAACTCAAGAGGGTGTAATCCAGAAAATTAAATATCTTCATTTAAAAATGGCTCTCAGAGCTAAACAAAGAATTCTCACCTGAGGAATACCGAATGGCTGAGAAGCACTTGAAAAAATGTTCAGCATCCTTAATCATCAGGGAAATGAAAATCAAAACAACCCTGAGATTCTACCTCACACCAATCAGAATGGCTAAGATCAAAAATTCAGGTGACAGCAGATGCTTGCAAGGATGCGGAGAAAGAGGGAAACTCCTCCATTGTTGGTGGGATTGCAAGCTTGTACAACCACTCTGGAAATCAGTCTGGCAGTTCCTCAGAAAATTGGACATAGTACTACCAGAGGATCCCGCAAGACCTCTCCTGAGCATATATCCAGAAGATGTTCTGACCAGTAAGAAAGACACATGCTCCACTATATTCATAGCAGCCTTATTTATAATAGCCAGAAGCTGGAAAGGACCCAGATGCCTCTCAAGAGAGGAATGGATACAGAAAACTTGGTACATTTACACAATGAAGTTCTACTCAGCTATTAAAAAGAATGAATTTATGAAATTCCTAGGCAAATGGATGGACCTGGAGGGCATCATCCTGAATGAGGTAACCAATCACAAAAGAACTCACATGATATGAATTCACTGATAAGTGGATATTAGTCCAGAAGCTTAGAATACCCATGATATAATATACAATTTGTGAAGCACATGAAACTCAGGAGGAATGAAGACCAGGGTGTGGACATTTTGCCTTCTTAGAATTGGGAGCAGAAAGCCCATGGACGGAGTTGCAGAGACGAAGTTTGGAGCTGAGACAACGTGGTTGACTGTCTAGAGACTGCCATGTCTGGGGATCCATCCAGTAATAAGCCTCCAAACGCTGACACCATAGCATACACTAGTGGGATTTTGCTGAAAGGACCCAGATATAGCTGTCTATTGTGAGACTATGCTGGGGTCTGGAAAAAAAACAGAAGTGGATGCTCACAGTCAGCTATTGGATGGATCACTTAGCCCCTAATGGAGGAGCTAGAGAGATTACCCAAGGAGCTGAGGGGACCTGCAACCCTATGGGTGGAAAAACAATATGAACTAACCAGTGCCCTTCCAGGTGCTCATGTCTCTAGCTCATATGTATCAGAGGATGGCCAGGTCGACCATCAGTGGAAAGAGAGGCCCATTGGTCATGCAGACTTTATATTCCTCACTGCAGGGGAAAGACAGTGCTGGGAAGTGAGAGTGGATGGGAGGGAGAGTGGAAGTGGGGAGGGGGGACTTTTGGGATAGCATTGGAGATGTGAATGAAGAATGTACCTAATAATAATAATAATAATAATAATAATAATAATAATAATAATAAAACATCAACATGTTGTTGACCCATGCACATGGCTTAAAACTAAGAATGAACCGCCAAACAAAATTATTAATTTAAGAGGCTAGCAAGCCAATGATGGGTCAGATTCTTCACAGGGCCTTGCCAACCTAAGATAAAGGCATGTGCCAAAGGGCCATGTTTGTTTATAACAAACACTAAAAGGCCATGTTTGTTCATATAACACAAACCAGCTGATCATGTCTTGAAGACAGGTAAGGAAGGCATTTTTGACAGAACAACCTAAGACAGGCTTAGCCTTGTTTATTAAATTAAAAGTGGGGAGATGTGGAGGGCCTTTTGGCCTGCTGTTTGACAGGAGTCTGACATTGGCCAAGGACAGGGAAATGGGCTTCAGACAGGAATCTGACATTGGCCATGACAAGGAAGGAAACCTAGGCAGGAACCTGACATTTGGCAAGAATCTAACTTTAGGCTATAATAGGGAAGTAGAAAATTTAATCTTAGGTGGAACAAAAGAAGTTGGCTTCAAGCAAGATTTTGGGCTTGGACAAGGAAGTGGGCTCAAGTATTCTGGTCATTATGACAAGCCTTTTAAACAACTGTCATGGGAGTAATCACTCATGAGACTTTGCTTACTGCCTTGTTATTTCCTTATTGTACTGCTTGCCATTAATACTTGCATGTAATTAAAATGGTATGAAAAGGGGATTGCGAAAATTAAATTTGCCTTCAGTCTCAGAATTGATTGGGTTCATACTACAATGTTGTCTAACTGTCTTTTTTTCCATTTTAATCCTCACTCCCACCCTGGAGAAACTGTTGACTTGAGTGGGCTTAGTCAATCCTCACTTGGGCCTTCATGTTTCACTTTTTGGGTCTATAGAGTATAGCTTTGGTACCCTGAACTTTAAGGCTAATATCTACTTATAAGTAATATTGTGGAACTTAGCATGAATGTCCTTTGGGGTCTGGTTGACCTCCCCAAGGATGAAAAATTCTAGTTCCATCCATTTGTACATTCATTACATCTGTGTTTTTAATAGCCAAATAGAATTGCATAGTGTAAATGAGCCACATTTTCTTTTCCTTTCTCTTCTTTTCTCTTCCTCTTTCCTTTCCTTTCCTTTCCTTTCCTTTCCTTTCCTTTCCTTTCCTTTCCTTTCCTTTCCTTTCCTTTCCTTTCTTTCTTTCTTTTCTTTTCTTTTTTTTCTTGATATTTTATTTATTTACATTTACATTTCAAATGTTATTCCCTTTCCCAGTTTCCCATCAGGAAACCCCCTATCCATCCTCCCTCCCCTGCTTCTATGATGGTGTGCCAAGACACACCCACCCACTCATGCCTCCCTGCTCTGTCATGGCCATACATTAGAACATTGAGCCTTCCCAGGACAAACGGTCTCTCCTCCCACTGATGTCCAACAAGACCATCCTCTGTTTCATATGCGGTTGGAGTCATGGGTCCCTCCATGTGTACTCTTTGGTTTGTGGATTAGTTCCTAGTAGCTCTGGGAGTTCTGGTTGGTTGATAGTGTTGCTCTTCCTATGGGTTGCAAATCCATTCATCTCCTTCAGTCCATTTTCTAACTCCTCCATTGAGGACACCATGCTCAGTCTAATGGTTGACTGTGAGCATCTGCTTCTGTACTTATAAGGCTCTGGTAGAGCCCCTCAGGAGACTTCTATATCAGGCTCCTGTCAGGAAACTCTTCTTGGCATCCAGAATAGTGTCTGGGTTTGGTGTCTGTATTTGGGGTAGATCTCCATATGGGGCAGTCTCTGGATGGTCTTTCCTTCAGTCTCTGTTCCACATTCTGTCTTCCTGTATTTCTTCCCATATGTATTTTCTCCCTTCTAAGGAGAATTTAAGCACCTACTTTTGGTTTACATCTTGAGCTTCACGTGGTCTGTGAATTGTATTTTGGGTATTCTGAAATTTTAGGCTACTATTCACTTATCAATGAGTGCATGCCATGTGTGTGCCTTTGTGACTGGGTTATCTCATTCAGGATGATATTTTCTAATTCAATTCATTTGCCTAAGTATTTCAGGAATTCATTGTTTTTAATAGCTGAGTAGTACTCCATTTTGTAAATGTACCACACTTTCTGTATCCATTCCTCTGTTGTAGGGCATCTGGGTTCTTTTCAGCTTCTGGCTGCTATGAACATAGTGGAGAACGTGTCTGTGTCATATGGTAGAGATTCTTTTGGTTAGATGCACAGGAGTGGTATAGCAGAGTGTTCACATACATAGAACTAATTTTAATTTTATGATAAACTGCAAGATTGATTTTTAGAATGTCTGTACAAGTTTCCAATTGCACCAACAAATGGGAGTGTTCCTACATGTTTCCCTTATTCCACATACTTGGCAGCATGAGCTGTCACTTGAGTTTTTGATCTTTGCCATTTTGACAGGTGTGAGAAGTAATCCCTGAGTCATTTAAATTTGCATTTTCCAGATATTGAAGATTTAAGTGCTTCTTAGCCATTCGGATTCCTTTGGTGAGATTTTTCTGTTTAGCACTCTAGCTATTTTTAATTGGGTTATTTGGTTTGTTGGAGTCTAATTTCTTGAGTTCATTATGTATTCTGGATAGTAGCACTCTGTAAGATGTAAGGTTGTGAAGACTTTTCCCCAATTTGTAGGATGCCATTTGGTCCTATTGACAGTGTTGTTTGCCTTATTGAATTTTCTCTGTCTTGTGAGGTCCCATTTATCAATTATTGATCTTAGAGTCTGAGTCATTGATGTTCTGTTCAGGAAATTATCTCCTGTACCAATACATTCAAAGGTATTTGCTACTTCATTTTCTACTACTTTTAGTATATTTGGTTATACATTGATATCTTTGATCCACTAGGACTTGATAGTCATACTGCTAGGAGTTCTTTTATTTTTCAAGATTGCTTTTATCTATCCTGGGTTTTTAGTTTTTCCATATGAAATTAAGAGTTACTAGGTTTTGATCTGTAAAAACTGTGTTGGAATTTTGATAGGAATTGAATTGAATCTATAGATTGCTTTTGGTTAGATGGCCATTTTCACTACAGTAATTTATGAGCCTGGAAGATCTTTCTATCTTTGGATATCTTCTTCAATTTCTTTAATTTTCCAGTTAAACAGGCCTTTCATTTGCTTGGTTAGAGTCACACAGAGGTATTTTATGTTATTTATGGCTACTGTGAAAGGTATTGTCACCAGAACTTCTTTCTTAGTCTATTTATTGTATGCATAAAGGAAGCCTACTGATTTTTTTTGTAGTTAATTTTGCCACTTTGCTGAAGGAGTCTATCAGCTAAAGGAGTTCTCTGGGGAAAATGTGGGGGTTGTGTATGTATACTATCATATCATCTGTGATAGTTTGACACCTTTCTTTCAAAATTTCATCCCCTTGCTCTCTGTTGTCCTATTGTTCTGGCTAGAATTTCAAGTGTTATATTGTAGAGATAGGGAGAGGGTGGGCATCCTTGACATGTCCCTGACTTTAGTAGAATTGCTCTAAGTTTCTCTATTTATTTGATGTTGGCTATTGGCTTGCTATATATTGATTTTATTATGTCTGAGTATACATCATGTATTGTATCCTATATCTCTTCAGGACTTTTATCATGAAGAGGTTTTTTTTTTGTTGTTGTTGTTTGTGTGTTTGTTTTGTTTTTTGTCAAAGGCAAATATTTAATGAGATAATCATGTGATTTTTTCTTTTGGTTTTTTTATAACTTGAATTTTACATTGATGAATTTTTGTATATTGAACCACCCTTGCATCCCTGGGGTGAAGTCTGCTTGATCATGATAAATCCTATTTCTGATACTTTCTTGGATTAAATTCTAGAGCATTATATTTAGTATTTTGTATCGATGTTCATAATATAAATTGATCTGAAATTCTTTTTCTTTCTTGAGTATTGTGTTTGAATGAGTTTGGCAGTGTTCCTTTTGTTTCTATTTTGTGCAATAGTTTGTGGAGTATTGGCATTAGCTCTTCTTTGAAAGTCTGGTAGAATTCTGTAATGAAACTAGCTAGCCCTGGGCCTTTTCTGGTTGGGGGACTTTTAATGACTGCTTCTATTTTCTTAAGAGTTATAGGAATGTTTGGATAGTTTAATTGATCTTGATTTAATCTTTTTAACTTTGGCAAGTGGTATCTCTCTAGAAAATCATTCATTTTGTTTAGATTTTCCAATTTTTTGTGGAGTATAGGCTTTGGAAGTAAGACCTAATAATTTTTTAAAATTTCTTCTGTGTCTTTTGTTATGGCTCCCTTTTAATTTCTGATTTTGTTTATTTTTATACAATCTTTCTGCCATTTAAGAGTGAACATATGTGTGTGTATTTTATTGATTTTCTCAAAAATAAGCTCTTGGTTTTGTTGAATCTTTGTATTGTTCTCTTTGTTTCTAATTGATTGATTTCATCAATCAATTACTTGATGTGTTTGATTACTTGCCTACAGTTTCCCTTCTTGTTTGTATTTTCTCCTCCTCCTCCTCCCCTTCCTCCTCCTCCCCTTCCTCCTCCTCCTCCCCTTCTTCCTCCTCCCCTTCCTCCTCCTCCTTCCTCCCCCCTTCCTCCTCCTCCTCCCTTCCTCCTCCTCCTCCTCCCCTTCTTCCTCCTCCTCTTCTTCCTCCCCTTCCTCCTCCTCCTCCTCCTCCTCATTCAGGTGCACTGTTAAGATGCTAGTATGATATTTCTCCAATTACATTATGGAGGCACTTTGATTATAAATGTCCCTTTTGTCGCTGCTTTCATTGTGTTCCATCAGTTTAGGAATGTAGTGTTTTCTCTGCTCTTTTTTTTAATAGAGTATTTTTTGTTGTTGTTGTTGTTTGTTGTTTTAAGATTTATTTATTTCATGTAAGTGTGCACAGTTTCACTGTTTTCAGACACACCAGAAGAGGACCTCAGATCCCCATTACAGATGGCTGTGAGCATGTGGTTGCTAGGAATTGAACTCATGACCTCTGTAAAATCAGTCATGGCTCTTAACCACAGAGCCATCTCTCCAACCCAAATGTTGTGTTTCAATTTCACTGAATTTCAGAATGTTTTTTATTTCTTTATTTTTTTCTTCAATAGTGATTGAGTATAGAGTTTTTCTGTTTCTATGAGATTGTAGGCTTTCTGCTGTTTCGGTTGTTGAAGTCCAGCTTTAATTTGTGGTAATCTGTTAAGGTGCAAGTGGCTACTTCAATCTTCTTTTCTGTGTTGAGGCTTGCTTTGTGAGCTTGTGCATCATCAGTTTTGGAGAAGTTGCCATGAAGTGCTGAGAAGTAGTTATAATCTTTTGTGCTAGGGTAGAATCTTCTGTAGATTTTTGTTAGGTCCATTTGAATCATAATATCAGCTAGTTTCATTATTTTTCTACATCATCTGCTCATTAGTGAAGGTGGGGTGTTGAATTCTCCCAGTATTAATGTGTGGGGTTTGATGTGTGACTTAAATTATAGTAATGTTTCTATTATGAATGTATGTGCCCTTGCATTTGGGGAATAGGGCTTCAGAATTGAGATGACTTCTTGATTGCATTTGACGAGTATGGGTTCAGCAATGAACATGGCTGAACAAGTGTTTTGGAAGTAGGATGTTAAGTCCTTTAGTCATATCCCAAGGACTGGTTCAGTTGGATTACATAGTAGATTAGTTTTAGATTTCAGGAATTATATGCACAATTTTAAGAATTTGCACAGTGGGTATGTCATTTTCAATCCCACCAACAACTAATGACGGTTCCCTATTTGATGTACTCCACTTAATATTTGGCTGTTTTCTTGATCTCCAATATTCTGACTGGAGTGAGAAGAAACCTCAAAGTTGTATTGATTTTTATTCCCTACTTACTAGACAGGATAAAGAACAGGATTTTAGATATTCTTCACTACACTTTTTCCCCTTTTATGAGAACTGTCTATTCAAGTCATAGGTAGCTATTAGCCTAGTTTGTTTGTTAGGCCTTTGATATATTTACAATTAGTTTTAGTGCATGTTGATCGGATTCTAAGTAGTGAAAAATTTCTGAGAAAAAAAGAGCAGTGTTGGACAGATTATAATTCTGCATATTAAGATATATTGCAATCTTGTGGTTATAAAAAACATACAATATTGCCACAGAAGCAAACATAGCAATGGGAAAAACAGAGTTAAATAGGAGCATGTGTAAATTCAGCCCTTCACAATAGAAGGGAATTTTTAATATGTAAGTTGGAAAAAAAGGTATCTTCAAAAAATGGTATAGTGAAAATAGGATGTTCACATATAGAAGAATTAAAAAATGTCTTTTATAGAAATTATATCTTAGGGATAACTTGAACTTCATTGATTTTTTATATATGTTCTTTGCTTCTTTCTGTAGTTTATAATATAAAATATTGTACACACTACATGCTTCTGCAGAATTTTAGTCTTGTCCATACTTTAGTTTTCTAAAATATGATTCAGTTACAAAAATGTACAGGAAACTGTGTCTAGTGATGATTTTAATTGTACACAGACATTTGGTTAATTTCTTAGTGTAAACTTTTATCTATTTTATCTTGAGATTCAACTATTTTTTTCTTCATGATTTCAAAAGTTTTGAAAAATTCCGTTATACTCTCATAATTTATTTTTCTTTTATACAATGATTTCTTCTACCTGAAATGAATTGAGACACTTAATCAATGAAAATTTACTATGATTGAACATTTGATCATCTCTTTTATAAATACTTCATAGTTTTTTATTCTAAATGATATACTCAGTTATGATTTGGATGAATTTCCAAAAAATGTTGTTACTCTAATTCACATTAAATTTTACAAAATCTAAATAATGTGAGTTGCTGATGAATAGATTCATTTTCAAATGGTTCATTATCTTTCTACAGTTGGCCATGCATATTTGCAAATTAAACAAAAACTAGATTGAAAATGTCTTTTATAAGAAGACACACGCTCCACTATGTTCATAGCAACCTTACATATAATAACCAGAAGCTGGAGACAATGCAGATGTCCCTCAACAGAAAAATGGGTACAGAAAATGTGGTACATTTACACAACAGAATACTACTCAGTTATTTAAAATGTCTACTTCACAAATTTTGTAGGTAAATAGACGAATAAGGTAAATAGAGAATATCATCCTGAGTGAGGCAATCCATATCCAAAAGAACAGTGTATATGTTATCTACTCACTGATAATTGGATATTAGCTCAAAAGCTCAGAATACCCTTGATCTAATGCACAGACCATATAAAGCTTAACAAGAGGTAAGGCTAAAGTGTGGATGCTTCTATCCCCCTTTGTAGGAGAAACAAAATAATCATAGGAGGGAGGGACCTAGGTGGGAGTTGAGAGGGGAGGAAAAAAAAATCAGGGTACAAGGCCAGGTATGGGAAGATGCAGGAGAGAAGTCCAGAGGGCCAGGAAAATAAATATAAATAAGTAGTGATGTGTGGGGAATAGGGTGAGGGGCACTAGAAATTTCCAAATGCCAGGGATGGGAGAGGCTCCTAGGACCCAGTATGAGGACATTAGCTGAAATTCCCAACAGCAAGGAGATAGAAGCTAGAGAGAAAACATCCAGTATATAGACATGGTCCCCAGTTGAGGGATGTGGCCATCTACCCGTCTCAAAATTTTAACCCTGTATTGTTCATGTCTAAATGAAATGCAGGGTCAAAAAAATTGGATCTGAGACTGAAGTAAAGGCCATGCATAGACTGTCCTACCTTGGGATCAATCCCATATTCATATACAAAACCCCGACATTATTGCTGATGCCAAGATATGCTTGCAGACAGGAGCCTGGTATACCTGTCTTCTGAGAGGTTTTGCCAGAACCTGACTTAGACAAATGCAGATACTCATAGCCAACCATTGGACTTAGTTTGGGGACCCCAATGGAAGAGTTACAGGAAGGACTGAAGGAGGTGAAGTGGGTTGCAACTCCATAGGAATAACAACATTAACTATCCAGACCCCACAGGGCTCTGAGGGACTAAACCACCAATCAAAAAGTATACATGAGTGGGTCTGTGGCTCCAGATACATATGTAACAGAGGTCTGTCCTATCAGGCATCAATGAGAGGGGAAGCACTTGGTCTTCTGGAGGCTTGTCCTAGCAGAGAGGAAGGCAGGAGGGGAGATCTGGGAGTGGGAAGACGGGTGTGGGAGTACCCTCTTAGAGGCAAAGTTAGGGGGGGAAAAATTGGGGGGGTTAAGAAGGGAGACAAGGAAAGGGAACTACACTTTAAATGTAAATAAATAAAATAATTAAAAGATTGTATCAAAATTACACATACTGGAATATCTTTCATATTTAATCTGTAAATAATACCTTGCTCTTTATGATGTATTTGGAGCAATCTTCAGGAGTCTTTAAGTATTTAGGAACAAACTCTTTAAAACAAATATTGAGTCTAATTTCTGTGTAATAGCATCATCCATGAACAGAAAGTTCCTCTAGAAAACACCTTGTAAAAGCTTAATAGTTATTAGACTTTGGCTTTGCTACTATAGCATATATCCTGTATGTAGGTAATATATTGAGCTTTCAATTATGGCTTACTTCTCTTTAATTGCATATAACATTTTCTTCTATTGAAACACTTGTATCCCAGTTTTCTGATATTCTCCCAATCTGATAAACTCTAATAGTCTTTCAAACTTGGGTATATTAGTGTAGAGCTATCAATATTTACTTAAGTCATCTTAACTGTATTTTCTCTTAAACATACCTCTCAAAATTCTGAATCATTGCCTAGTACTAAAATGATAAAGTTTATCCATATAAATCACAAAGGAATTAATGGCTCAGAATGTAATCAGAAACTGAGCAAATTAGCCTCATAAATGCTTTTATTATTTTACATTAATATCAGCAGTGTTTAAATTTTCCTGAATTGTTTTATTTTTTAAATCTGATTGTGCTATTATAAGCACTTAAATAGTTTAGTCTTTACCTAGTTGATTAATTTCAAATCTATCTCATTATTGTTTTGTACTTTCTTAATTAATAATTTACAGAATTTCTTGGTGTCTTTGGATTACTTCTTTCTTCTATTTAACATTCCTCAATAGTTTTTTATTTTTTTATTTTATTGCCACTTGTAAAGCAATTTCAGTGATTTACTTTAATCATTCTTTTGAAATTATGTGTGTTGGTCTCAATTCATTATCAGCTTTAGTAGATTCAGAAGAACAAGAAGGCCTCTCTCTCTCTCTCTCTCTCTCTCTCTCTCTCTCTCTCTATCTATCTCTCTCTCTCTCTCTCTCGTGTGTGTGTGTGTGTGTGTGTTCCTGAGAGCCTTCCAAAAACAATGAAACATGGAAAGAAGATTGTTCTTGATTGTGGTTAGTTACATCCCATATTTTGTTGTTGTAGAAATGGAGATTAAAGGGAAAGTGCCAATGATTATCCTTGTTCAATTTTCTGACTTACTTCAGTGGAAAAAAACATCTGACTCCACAATACTGGATGGTATCTGTCACTATACATTCCTTACCATGTTGTGTTGTGACCGCCAATTCATAAGCCAATAGCATTGTTACCATTTTGTATTTGGGATTGAATACAGGTCTTCACACATGTTGGCCAACTTTCTTCCCATTGAGTTGTTTCACAGGTCCTATTCCAGAGTCTCTCTTAAATTTGAATTTGCAAACTTAGTGCACTAGTATTTCAATGACCTTCATCCATGGCTTTGATAGTATAATTATCATAATGGTGAAAATGTCTTTTTATAAACATGGTTAATTTTATAGCTAATTGGCTTTTAGAATATATTTATGCTGAATATGAGACACATACATTTTACTTATTGATTAATTTCATATTTTTATCCCCTTACACCAATTGTATTCCCTGAATTAAACATATTTTCCACATATCACAGGTAAAATATAGAAGAAGGGAGGAAAAGAGAGAGAGAGTAAGCAAGACACACACACACACACACACACAGAGAGAGAGAGAGAGAGAGAGAGAGAGAGAGAGAGAGAGAGAGATTTCAGGAAACATCTCCTGGAGAATCATAGACTAGTAGATAGTTATCATTTCTTTATAGAGGTTAAGAAGTCTTATATTTTCTAAAGACTTAAACTGATTTTATTTGTATTTACTTCAGTAATTTCAATTGAACTTTTCTTCTCTAGGAAATGATTAATAGTCACCAGATGAAGAAAATTGAGATGTATAGACATAAGGGTGTTTAAGAGATATATCTGTTAAACTGTGCTTGTTAACATTGCTTGAGAAAATATACAGGAAATAAGAACGAGGAGAGAAGATCTAGACATTATTTTTCATACTTTAGATTTATATATACTATTCACCCTTCGGTTAGCAGAGTGATAACTAGTTCAGGACAACATATGATTATAATAATTTTTCAGAAGATATATCAGATAAAGTGTGATCTGGTTAAAAATAAACTTTATTTTTAGTATGTCTAAAGTCATCTTTCAATTCACTGCCTTTCCTGAATATAAAAGCAGTCTGTGTAGCATTGTGGCTTCCCCATGAGACATCATCTCCCAAGAAACATATATAAAACTTATCCTTGAAAATCCTGTCTTCTTCAATCGTTTTCCATCATTTCTTTAAAGATGCTATCAGTCATAATCCATTATTTTACATCCTTCAACATGATTTTAAGAGCTCCTTTAAAATACAAAACTACTAATATAGTATCCAATTATCTCAAGATTAATAACTCATCTTCATTGAAAATGGTGAAGGCAGTATTTGATAACTATATAACTTGTTTTTCTGTTAACATTAACAATAGAACTAATGCATAAGACCCACATTTAGATTATGTTAATGTGTTGTGGTAAATCTCCAACCCAAATATGCCCTGTCAATGAAAATACAACTCAATTAATATGAATACATCGTGCGCATCTAGATTGGGCAGATCTACCACTACACTGCCATCTTCCCCATGTAAGACACCCCTTATAACTTGCAATTTCTCCAGGTCACATGCTTCTGTTTCACTTTCCTTCCACCTACTCCTCTGTAGTCCTCTCTTTCCTTCTCTCCCAAAACCTTTAGTTCCACCTTCCCCTCTTTCTCTGCTGAATCACCTGCTCTAGCCTTTATTTCACAAATTCAGGTGGAAGAAGGTTTATAGGAAATCACCTGAGTGCTGACTTGTTCTACAGCCCCTCACAGGAGAAGAGAATTAGCATCAAATTATAAATAACCCCAGGGCTATCTGCCATATTAATGGTTTCAAAATTTTCCCAAATTGGAATTGAGCCCCTTAAAGAATATTCAATATATTTTCACTTCAGTGATTAAAATGGTTAAACACTGTGTATAATTAATTTTTTCTTTAAGTATCTTTCTGTTGTAATAGATACCATTTTCACCAATAAAAACCTTTCATAGCAGTTCACATATAATATTGTTGTGCAGATTTAAAATTCTTAAACATGGTAATTATAATTTTTGCAAATGTATTACATTATTAGAATATGTATTAAGTGACAGTTTATACAATTTTAATTTGCTTACCAATTTTTATGTTAAACTTTTAGTTTCATCATGAATCTACAATTAAAAATTCTACTCTCTTCTAGGGGAAAGATGATATAAAACGCTGTTTTTATTCTTTTAGCTACTTTTATATACTTTAACTCGTTTAAAAGTTGGTTCCTCAATCAAATATAAATAGAACTATAAACTCTTTATATGCTCTTCAGAAAACACATTTTATTATCTACAATTTGTAAAGATGGTAAAATTAAATTACATGTAAGGTCTACAATTGTATGCTAAACAATATAAAACAATAGAAAAAAACCTTAATGCAGTATTGGTGGACAAAAATAAGTGGAACTCCAGCTATCTAGACACCTATAACCTAAATGAATGAGACTGAATTATATTCTTGCAAACGTTTGGAAAAATGGGAAAGCATTTCCAGAATCACCCTTGGATTGCATATGCACACTTTTAGAAAATGCTCATCTTGAAATATTTAAAAATGATTTTTGTGAAACAGTTAAAATTTTCTGTACATAGCCACCTTAAAATATCCTCTTCTCTAACTGAGATAATGAGCTAAGCATAGCTGGAATTTTAATACAATTGTGCTTTTATGATCCTATGTTTGTTCACAGTCCATAAATCTCTATATTAGCCATCAGTGTTGCCATTCCAGTTGAGAAATAAATAATGAGGTGCTTTTAGGATAAAGTAGAGATACATGTCTCTAGTTCTTTAATGATGTTATGTCTGATATGCTTAATGGCACTACGATGAGACAATATTGTTTTCTCTAGGTAAAAATACACACCTGAAATGCAGTTTGTGGAGTGGAGAGTATAATTTTTTTCCACTGGAACAACACAGTGTATGGTATTACTCACATGTAGCCTTTGACCACCCCTTTTGTAACAAATACATGCTTGCTGTATTATTGTTTTATTTTTAGATATTGTATTTATGATTTATGTGGGCCTATGAAAGTGATATCTCAGTGAGTTACAACATGCACATTCCATTTTCCAATAAAATCTTTCTTGGAGGCACAACATCTGAAACTCATAAAACCCAAAATTCCAGATATGATGAGAGTCTGCCTCTTCATGTCTTCTCTGGTATGTATCCCCAGAGGGTTCAGCTCTCACAACACTGAAAGCCACTATTTAAAAATCCCCACACATAAATGTCTCATTAAGTTTATGCAGAAAACATAGAAAATGTGAGTATTTGATATTAATCATAGTGTTATTATCATGGCAGATATTTTATTATTTAATAAATATTATCTTAACAATTTATCTGCACTGTACTCGTTAATCCTTACTCCATCTACTAAAGGGCACTATTACTTTTAATAACATTCTAAGTCATCTTATAATGAGGAAATTTTACCCTTATGTATGCTTACTTTCTTCATATTAACTATCTAGGAAATTTCAAAGGCACTGTCTGAGGTAAGGGAATCTTATCTTAAAAACTGATTATGTCATCATCATGTATTATTTATAGATGTGACATTCATTTATTTATTTTACAAAATATCCTCTTCTTGACCTAAATGTAATAGCAGTGAGTAAAACAGATTCTCCATATGCAAAGCCAGATATTGTCATCACAGGGAATCCTCTGGAATATACCTCTTTCTTAACAAAGTGAATAATGAGAACATGCTATGTAAGTAGGTCATTTTTCTGCATATTTTTAATTTTAAAAAGTCATATATAGCCTTTCTGTTTTTAAATGAATAGAATACCAATGGCAATTCCTTCTTTACATGTATATAGCATTGTAGAGCAGGGTTAAGAAGAGAATGATGTTAAATATACATGGGATCATGTTGTTTTCTGATGAAATAGAAACCAATCATAGATGAACACCCACACTATCATTCCACATAACTTCCTAAGGGTTGACTTTCTCCAGAAAGTGTAGCTGACTTTTTTTTTTTTTATAATTCTAATGTTATGAATACAGCACTTTTTCTTTGTTCCAAAGCCACAGCTCAAAAGATTTGCACATTCTTAATATAAACAAGTATGATTGGAAAGATGGTGTCTCAACTTTAGAGGACTGTTCAACAATTAATATAAGATATCCAGAAAGAGTTCATCTCGGTTCTGTGAAATCACCCTAAGACCCAGCACTGGTTAATTTCTAAGCAAAGAAAATCAAATGTCAAGAAGGTAGCTATGAGCTTTTATTTAATGTGTTGATGTTTCATCTCTTGTTTTTTAATTGATTACAATGTTTATACAATAGATCTCTATTAACTTTTATACTATATTGTAGATTAAATCAGCTCCTAACAAATAGCATAAAGCATCTTTACAAACAATAATTTGAAGGCATTCTTAAATAAGTAAAATCTTTTATTCATAGAAATTATTTAATACTGTGTGTGTAGGTGTATGTTGGTGTGGTGCTTTAGTTCATGTAATATATTTAACTTCATTTGAGTTATTAGTTTCAGTTCTGGAAAAGCGGATTTGAAATACTGTTGTAGCTAGTTTCTCTACAGCTGTAAATAGAACCCCTTGTAAAGACAACTTTTATAAAGGAAAACATTTAATTTAACATGTGTGAAAATTCAGAAATTTAGTCCATTATTTCATAGTGGAACACATGATAGCATTCAGACACACATGGTACTGGAAAGAAATCTGAGAATTAAACATCTGAATCAGCAGATGGAATGAAGAGATAGAGACACTGGGCATGTCTTGAACATATGAAACCTCAAAGCCCACTCCAGTCACACATTTCATTCAGCAAAAACACACCTCCTTATAGTAACATTCTCTATGAGCCTATGAAGCAATTTTCATCCAAGTTACTACAGATACTATAGTTAATTCTTTGTGAGTTAAATAACATGTGTTTTACCCCCCCCCAAATTACCACTCTATTCACCTGCCATCCTTTTCCAACTAACTCTCAGATTCTTCTTTTATTTTTCTCCCTCTTTTACTACTTAATTCGGTTTATGTTACCTATCTTACATAGGAGTGCATCAGATACTGGCATATCTGTCAATATAACAGGTATTACATATAAAGAAAGTGACTCCCAGCAGCTACAAATTGCTCTGTCTTCTCAGATTTTGGTAGGAGTTTATTTCCACCTTTGCTCATATATGCTACACTTTTGTCTACATTGATCTTGCTCAGGTCTTGTATGTACTGTTGTAGTTGCTATGAGTTCATGGGTCTCTGCCCTTTTGTATCCAGAAAACACTGTTTACTTGATGTTATGGATCTCCTCTGGATTTTACAACCATTCTTCACACCCTTCTATGCATAGTCCTGAGCTTTGTTGGAAAGGGTGTGATATGAGTGCTCTATTTCAATACCATGAATACTCTATTTGAATACTGCACTCTGCAGTATTCTAGTATCTGCATTTTGGTTAAACAGTGGGGGCTTCAGTGTGTTAATTATAATCTTCTGCAAGATGAAGTTTCTCTGATAAGAACAAGAGAAGTTGTAGCTTATGGACATAGCAATATGTCATTAAAAGTCATTTTAATTTATGTTAATTTAGCACAATATGGTATAGGTTCTCTCAGAGGATATTTTTCAAAAAGACATTTGTTAAAGATTGGCTTATTTTGATTTAGGTTTATGTGTGATTGTTTCAGAGTTTGTGTCCATGTATGAAAGTGTGTGTGTGTGTGTGTGTGTGTGTGCATGCATGTGTGGGTCAGAGAGAGAGAGAGAGAGAGAGAGAGAGAGAGAGATGCACACATGTTCAGATGTCAACAGAAGCCAAAAATATCTTCAGAGACAGAGTTGCATGTAATTGAGATGTGCCTGACAGGGTTATCAGAAAAGAACTCCAGTCATTCCAAGAGAAGAGCTTTTAACTGGTGAAGCATCTTTTCAGCCACAAAGAGATCTAAAGATAATATCATTTTATAGTATTAATTTTGAAATTTTATTATAATTTAATTATATGTTTTCCTATGCCTACTGTTTTCTCATCCTTTTCTGTTAATTTCTTTTGCACTCCTATTTTTTAACTTTTAATTATAGGTATAGACTGAATCTCAATGGAAATTGGTTTCAAGAAAAGTTGACATATTTATTCTTTTATGTTTGAAATAGTGATATTTCATTTTTAATGCCAGTTGCTATGATCATGTCTGAAAGCAAGTTAGAGAGGAAAGGAATATTTGGCTTAAATATTTCTGTCTGTTAGTGAAGGAATTCAAGGCAAAAAGTGAAGCATGGAACAAATTGGGTGGTGCAGAATATGAAATAAATAATATAGAAGAATATGTTTGCTGGCTTGTTTTTTCATAGCTAGCTCATCTTACTTTCTTATGTAACCCAGAAATATATCCCCAGGTGTTGACCACCTAGAGGTGGGAGAACTAACAACTGTTGTAGATTCTGCATGTTTCCAACAATAATGAAGCCAAATTAACTTAGCAATGTACACTCTAATCTTGAAAATTTCAGCATGTATTTGATCAATATTATTCACCTTCATTTGACTGATCTATATATTATTCTGATTATACTTAATCTCTGTATGTTTTGTAAGCACCATGTGCATCATTCTCTCTCTCTTTCTCTCTCACACACAAAAAACCCTCGTATTCTTCTGAGCATAATTTTAAATTATAGTTAATACATGATAATTTTGACTTACATTTGAATACCTTTTAACAACTTTAGCACTATTGTGGTAACGAAGTGGAATAGAATGTTATTACTCAGTATTAGAGAATATGGAATAATAGGGAATATATAGTATATGGAATAGAGCTATACTATATACAATATACAATAAGGAATATAGAATATGGAGAATATACAATAATAGGCATAATTGAATAGAATATTCATTACTCAATATAGAGATTAGAGGGAAAAGTGATATCAAAGTATTACTTGAAAGCTTACATAAGAAGTGGCTCCCTTTCCACACTGTAGAAACTTCTATGGAAGTTAGGCATTCTGCATCTCAATTATGCTTACTTTCCTCATTGAATCACCCAAAACTTATATGAAATGCACTGTTACAAAATAAAATCTATATATTTTTTCTTAAGCATGATGCTTCCTCTTTCATTTTTTTGGAGCCTTATTATAGAGCCTAGGTTGATGTTGAATCAGAGATCTCCCTTCTTCATCTTCCAGAACTATACGACTATAAATGTTCATCATGGTCTCAATTCTTACACAATTCTTCTTTGAAAAGTCATTATAAAAACAACGTACAAAAGCCAAATCATTCTAATAAATTAGAAATCCAATAGACACATGTGCATGTTTCATGTCTTCCCCTTATGCCATGCACATGTATTTACCCAAGAATGTATGCATGGAAAACTATGAATGCCAGCACTATAATTAGCATTAGTACTGCACAAGTAATCTGTAATTTACTATTATTAAAATTGTCATTTTCTCTGTAATTTTATTAAAAGTATCAGATGCATTAATAAAAGGTATTTAATAGTTTATTTAAACACAATATCTTTCTGCAAACCTTTTCTTATTTGCCTTGATTATTCTTTAAAAACATCTTTGTGACACACTTGAAACAACTAGTTTCTTTGCATCTTGTGTCAATGCCAGTAATTTCTGGATCTATCCATCATGATAATGGATTTTGTCATAGTATGTTAAATGAAGAAGTAATTTGTTCTGTTGTAAACGTGGCTTAAGATCTGGAAGCCCCAAGCTTCATATTTATTTATCCAGGACTATGCTACTTCATAACTCATTACATTTACAATGCTAAAATGTGTAACATGTCAAGTTGTCATAAATTTATTAACATTTTTGCTGCTTATTTTCTAGTAATACTGGTTATTACAGAGAACTTCATATCTTACAAAATATTTCTCCACATTTCACCCTGGGGAAATGGGCTTGGCTTTGCTGGGTTTTGTTCTTGTAGAAGTAACAAACTGATGTATACACATTTTTCAAATAATAATTCTATTTTTTTTCATTTCAAATATTATCCCCTTTCCCAGTTCCCCCAGAGACCCCCTATCCTACCCTCATCCTGCTTCTATGAGGGTGTTCACCCACCGACCTACTCCTTCCTCTGTGCCCTGGCATTCCCTAGACTGTGGCATTGAGCCTTCCCAGGACCAAGGGCCTCTCCTGCCATTGATGCCAGACAAGGCCATCCTCTGCTATGTATGCAGCTGGAGCCATAGGTCGCTCCATGTGTTCTCTTTGGTTGGTGGTTTAGTCCTTGGCAGCTGTGGGGATCTGGTTGGCTGATATTGTTATTCTTCTTATGGGTTTGCAAACCACTTAATTTGTGCATATATATAACTATCAGACAACTAGGAAACATTTCTTTTCAAAACAAACACGGTGTGTCCTCTAAATTCTAGGATTTTCATAATGGTCAATGTTTACATGAATAATGTTTAGATCATTATAGGAAATATGCTTTAGGACTTTTAAGATAAATAGCAACTGAGTAATTATTGCAACTAAATTATCTGGAGGAGAGACCTCATGGACAAAGGGTTCTCCCTTAGTCATTCATTGTATGAGACACTCTTTATAGTGAGTATTGAAGGAGGAGAATGATAAAAAAAAAGATAAAAATATTTACCAGCATGGAAAGAAGAGGCATTTGAAATTTCTGTGCTTTGAAGAAAATACATCTGTGCATTCAAGAAACTTAAGATAAGGTATTAAATTATGCATTTTTATTTTAAAAGAATTACAGCAGGATCCTTCAACACTGTTATGCATAAAAAGACATTCCATGGTGAATACTGACTCATTCAGCAATTCTGTGCAATTGTCAGAAAATCAATAAAAAGCAATGATCCACCACAATCCAGTTTAGACAAAATGTCAAGACAGTTATCCAAGGCGTAAAAGTCAAGATAATTTTTAAATGTTATGGTCAATACCAGACATCTTCTGATAAACTTTCCTTAATCACTAATCATTACTTTCATTCAGAAATTCTTTGTACAAATTTGGACTTGTTAGTACATAGTTCTCTTTCTGTGCACATGCTTCGAAGTAAGTCAGGTTATGAAAATAATGTCAAACAAGGATATACTAGTGGTGAGTAAATCAGTAAATAGGAATGATTATCTTGTAACATATGTAATTCTTCTGCTCTCTTCACATCCAATATTATCAGAACAATTGTTTATAAGTCACTCACAGAGTTCTAAGTGCATTGTTAGAAAATAATCCTTGCTTTCTTTTCTCATTATTGCTTAGATTGCTTTCACTTTATTGTGTTTAAAAATAGTTTGTGCCTCTCCGTCAAATTATACAGATTTATAAGTGTAATAAATAACTGAGCAAAGTGCTTATAGTAAAGTCAATTTATTTCTCACAGTAGCTAAAGTGACTCTTAGGTTGCATAGTTCTCCTTTTCTATGTCCTTACAGCAAAACATCCAATGAAAATCGTCTTTTTCTGTTTTTTTTCATAACTTGTTATCTCCACTTATTTCACACATATGCCATTCTTCTGCTTGTATTTGGTATCCAACTGCTCCTAGTTCAAGGCTGGTATCCTATTTCGATAGTCTTTAACATTCTTCTACAGGTAACCCCTTGTCTCAGGTGTCAGCATCCAAATTTTTTTGCAAATACCATTTATCACATAGACCTGACTTGAGCAGCATAGACAAACATGTAGTTCCTTCCCCTTTTTTTATCTACCCCATATCATAGCTTATTTTCTTAACCTGATTGATTATAATAATAGTTTTCATATATACATAGTTGATTATTGGATATTTCTTTGAGGAATTAAAGAATGCTCTTAATTTAATTCTGCAAATCACTGATATATTTTAAAACTCAAATGACCTATCAGAAAATATACAACACTTATTAAGTATTGAGTTAATTTAGTACTTTATTTGGTGTATCATTGATCCAGATAAAAAATCCCCCAAAGTCATTCTCTAGTTTTTAATTACTACATTAATCACTTGCTATATTTCTGTGACAATGTCACTTGAAATCTACTCTCTAAGTAAAACTCAAATACTCATAATATTGTTATTAATTACAGTTATCATGTTGCCCATTAGGTATTTGGTTCTTATTTATATCTTAACCTAAATTTATAGCCTTTACCCAATATTTTCACCTTTGTTCTTCATTTTATTCCCTGCTACAATTTTGTTACATTTTTTTCCATTATGAATGTTATCTATACAAATTAGACTGAAGTGTTTATTTTACTCTCTCCTATTTTATTTACTCTGTCCTTTATTTCCATATATGATGTCACTGATCGCAGGATTCCTTTTCCTTGTAAAAGAAAATATTAAGTATGTGCATGAGTGTACATTATATTTTCTTTCCCCTTTCATTAACATATGGCCACCAAGACTGTCTGCATTACTTGGCTAGCATGGACAATACTTCCGTGAATGAGGGAGGGCAGGTTCTCTTCAGTGTACTGATTTCATTTACATTAGGTATACTCTCAGTAGTGGAGTTGCTGGATCATATGATATTTCTCTTTGTGAGTTTTAAAGAATTTCTATACAATTTCCAATAATGCAAATATTCCTTTATATTTTATTTAGCATTGTATAAAGATGAACTTTTCTTCACACCCCGTAGAATTATTAACTTTTAGCTTTATTTTATACTGTCTATACTAACATGACAGGTCTGTGCCAGTGATTCCTACTATTCCAATTCATATATATATATATATATATATATATATATATATATGTGTGTGTGTGTGTGTGTGTGTGTGTATACAAAACTGAGGCTATAAACCAGTAGATTTCCATAATGTGTCTTTACATATCCTTACTTTAGGAGAACCAGTCTACCTAAACTGCCTCCTTTTATAACTTTAGCCTGGATTACCCCACCTGTTGTTTGATGTCCTCAATCACATGTGGATTTTTGCTTCAACTTTTTCTTATGTGTGCTAAACTCTTAGAAATTGTGGAATCCTGGTACTTAGATGTGATTCATTGTGGGTTAATAGTTTGAGAGCATGAACTTAGTGAAATACAAGCAGAATGAAAGAAAGGAGAAAACTTGGATTTCAAAAAGCACCTTAAATTTATTTTTACTAATGGCTAATCTGAATTTATTATTTATTACATCTGTACCTTAAGAACATAGTTTCCTTCTATGTATTAATATTTTTGCTCATGAGTAGGAATAATTGAGGTTAGTAAAATAGTCACATCTTTCAGGAAAAAAATCAGATTCAACATCATTCTTTAAATAGCTAGAAAAGAAAAAAAATAGGATTTATATATAACCATAAACAACCTCAATAACCAAAATTCACAAGGGGTAATGAAAAAAACTGGAGGCAACACATTACTTCTCAAAATGCACTAAAGATACCAGACAATCTGAGCAGCATGGTACTGACATAAAAACAAGAGGAAACAGCTCTTGCTGAAAATACTTCTTGCCTCAGAAACTGAAAATTTGCCAGACATTGAAATTAGGTTAATACTTTGCCCTTAAAATATATAAAATCGTGTTGCTAATATGTTACCTACTGTGTACTCAGTATGATTTAGTTTAACTTTTCCTTAAGAAAGCAATGTAATGAACCATAAATTGCCTTGGACTTCACATGTAATCAACTATTACAACCTGTGAATTACTTTAATATTCAACTATACTGTACCGTTCAATGCCTCTGAGCCAAAATACAGTGTTTACATGCAGTGTGTGATGTGATGTGCTTGTGTTTGTGTGGTGGCAATTATTTTCTAAGAGTGTCAGCTGAATAAATACAATCTAAAAACAAACAAACAAACATACAAAAACTCAAGTATGTCATAAATACAAGAAATAACATGAGAAAACTAGATTATAGCATCTGTCGTTTTTAATGCTATTTTGCATAATTTAGGATAGAAAAATAGAAACTTTATCTCCAAAACAATGTTAAATATTCCTGTATAAAAGAATTTCTCAATCATTACTGAACAATGATTTTTACAGTGATCAAAAAATATAGAACAAAGTTTTTTGTTAGGAACACAGATATGTTAGGCCCACACAGAAGACAAAAAACAGACCACAAACCACAGACTACGGACATATGGGAAAAAAAAATAAACAGCAAAGAAACTAAAAATTTAAATTTAGGCACACTCTCTAAATAAAAGATTCAAAGTTAAGAAATCCTTACAAGAAAAGAGAAATATAATCCTAAATTACATTGTTCTTATCTATGGTTTGTTGTTCCTTCTCTTTTGGATATAACCTCAAAAAATTAAAGAAAGGCTGGACACCAGACATGGGGTCAGGCAGGTTGATTGTGGATCTTCACCTTTCCTTAACCTCCCTCAGATTCATTCTGATCATCTGCTGCAGCCTGGATTCTATCACTGTTCCTTCTCCAATGGATTATGCAGATCTTTCTCACTTAGCTCATTACCTCCATCTCCAGCATACAGACCTCGGTACCAGCAGGCAACTACAGCCCATGGAACAAGTAGGTTAAATGTCTCATCACCAACACTGAAGCAGAATCCCTGCTATGCCCTTTCATTCCTCTTTGCTTCCTTCTCTAATGCATCTCACAGATCTCCCCTCAAACTAACTTTATCTCTCTCATCTCTTTTTCCAAGTCTTCAACTCCAAACAGACATTCCATGAGAATAGACAGAAGAGTTTGAATAGTGAAAGAGGTAAGCTTGTTTTGCCCAATTCCTGAACCCCAAAAGGCCACCAAGGAGCCGATGCCAATGCAATCACACTAGGATCTTTATTCAAGCTCCAGCTTGAGTCACACTGCTCTCTCTGATGCAGGAGGATGGGTAGTCAAAGCCCCAAACGCTCAGAAGAATAAAGTTTTATAGGAAAGGGAAAGCAAGCAAGGGGCTTTACAGCCTGGCAAACATCTGATCAGGATGTAATTTAATTTCTTTGCATTTAAGAATAATTGGCTGGTATTGCAAACCAAACCATAATTTTAACCTTTGCTTTCCTCCTGATTGGTGATTGTTAGGAAGTGAAGTGCCAGGATCAGCCTTGTACTAGAAACTGGTGCTAGATGCAGGATTGTTGGCAAGCAACCTGAACACTGGTCCTAGAGAGTTCAACCTTAGGTAATGTTCTTTAAGATGGAGTCTGAACCCAAGAGCTGGTCTCTCAAGCTAACTTTAGACTTTCACCTCTCCTTGCATTTCTGCATGTTTGATCTCCTGTTCTCCTCCCCTGGTTTGTAGGAGACCCTCTGCTATGGCCTGCCCTCACACCGTGGCCCCATTCCTTTCAGAATAAGGAACATCTGATAAAATGCCCCGCTTCCTTTATCTGTAAAGCCCTTTAGTACTACCCCATCCTACCTCTGTTCCTAAGTGTCCACTCTCAATACATAGAACTATAAATTTTTTGTGGAACCCGAAAGGTCACATGCATCAGGATACCAGAAGAATTTTCTACCAGACAACATACAACCACCACATTTTCCTAATAATCAGAGATGGATACAGAAACCAATGAAGAAAACTTCTCCCAACAAAGACAAGACCTAATATAAGCACACAGAATTACAATCACAATATCAAATGCCTAGGTAACAACGACAAAATTTCTCAAAGGAGTTAAACAATTTTAAGATGGCAGGCCTTCAAAATCCCAACATCACTGAAGCACAGGAATAGGAATTCACATGTACTTTATGAATATGATAAATGTCCTTAAAGAAATTAATATATTCCTAAAGAAATCTATAAAAACACAAACAGTGAAAGGATATAAATAAAACAGTCAAGATCCTAAGGTGTAAATAGGATCACTTTTAAAAATGGAGGAAATTGTGGAAGAAAATTATGTAGGACCTCAATCAGGATCTCAGGGGCATATCTCAACATTAGAAGAGATGGAAAAGATAGCAACAAGCATTGAAAAAAAAACATAAGCAATAATTGTATCCTTTATATAAAATGTTAAATTTGTAAAACTCTAGGCACAAAGCATAAAGGTAATCCAGTTCACTATAAAAAAGTCAAATCTAAGATTAATAAGAGTATAGGAAAGAGAAGACAGCTAGGCCAAGGTTATAGAAAATATTTTCAAAAAAATACCATAGAAGAAAATATCTGATTGCTAAAGGAAATTCCTGTGAAGGTTCAAGCAAAGAGCAGAACAGCAAATACAGTGGTCCAGAAAAGAAACTTCACTTATCACATAACAAGCAAAACAATAAGCATATAGAATACATAAAGAATATTAAAAGTTGGATGGAAGAAAATACCAAGTAACAAATAAATGCAGAGTAATTAGGATAATATGTGACTTCACAAGGAGACTCTAAAAGCCAGAAAGTACTAGACAGATGTGCTACATACTCTGAAAGGCTACAGATGTCAGCCCAGACTGCTATACCTTGCAAAACTTTCAATAAAAATAAACGAATAAAATAAGAAATTCTGTGGCAAATGCAAATTTAACTATTATCTATCTACAAATCTAATCCTATAGAGTGCTAGAAGGAAAACTCCTACCTTGGAGATTAACCATAGATATTAAAAGTTTTAGATCAGCAAATCAACAGAGGGAAAACATACACACATAGATACACACACACACACACACACACGAACAGTAAACTCAGGAGTAAACAACTCTGCTTATTTTTAATCTATCAACATCAAAGGTATCAATTCACCATTAAAAAGACGAAAAGTAGCAGAATGAATGTCAATCCATGAACTATCCTTCTTCCTCATCCAAGATAGAAACCTCAACATCCAGAATATATGTTATCTCAGGAAAAGGGTTATAATAAAAAGATATTCCAAGCCAATGACCCTATGAAGCAAGCTGACGGAACCATTTTATTATCTGAAAATAAACATTACAAACCAAAACTAATCAAAAGAGATAGGGTAGCAAACTTCATACTCATCAAAGGAAAAATTCTGTAAGACAGCATTTCAATTATTCTTACCTATGTACCAAACACAAGGGGACCATAGTTTGTAAAAGAAATATATTGGAGCTCAATCACATAGGAACCCTCACACACTCATAGTGGTAAACACAAATCTAGAAAATCAGTAGAAAACAAAAATAAACAAAATAAATCAAAGCAAACTAACAAGCAATAAAGAAACACAGAAATACTGGAGTTAGCTAGCTTTATAAATAAAATGATTATAATATATTTACAGAAAATTCTATTCTACTACAAAAGAAAATACCTTCTCAGTCCCTCATGAAACTTTTTTCCACAATTGTCCACATACTCTCAACAGACAAAAAAAAAAAGTAAAAATAACACTTACCATTCTATCTGCCACTAGAGATTAAAGCAAGAAAAGAAAGTTCGTAGCTGTGATGAAAGGATGGACCATTTAGAGACTGCCGTATCCAGGGATCCATCCCATAATCAGCTTCCAAACGCTGACACCATTGCATACACTAGCAAGATTTTGCTGAAAGGACCCAAATATAGCTGTCTCTTGTGAGACGATGCCGGGGCCTAGCAAACACAGGAGTGGATGTTCACAGTCAGCTATTGGATGTATCACAGGGCTCCCAATGGAGAAGCTAGAGAAAGTACCCAAGGAGCTAAAGGGATCTGCAACCCTATTGTTGGAACAACATGATGTACTAACCAGAACCCTGGAGCTCTTGTCTCTAGCTGCATATGTATCGAAAGATGGCCTAGTCGGCCATCACTGGAAAGAGAGGCCCATTGGACTTGCAAACTTTATATGCCCCAATATAGGGGAATGCCAGGGCCAAAAGAATGGGAATGGGTGGGTAGGGAAGTGGGGGGCGCTATGGGGGACTTTTGGGATAGCATTGGAAATGTAATTGAGGAAAATATGTAATAAAAATATTAAAATTAAAAAAAAACATTTTGGGAAAATGTAAAAAAAAAAAAAAAGAAAGAAAGAAAAATGATGCCAATGGCCCTAGTCAGTTCACCTAAACTGCTAAAAAAAAAAAAAAAAAAAAAAAAAACAAAAAAAAAAACATGCATTTTTAAAGTTTAAAGTATGCCTTTGTGCTACAACTAGAAATCAAGGATAATGATACCTCGAGTTTTTATTGTTCAGGATTGTTTTAGCTATTCTGTGTACTTCATTTTTCCATATAAATTTGAGAATTGTCCTTTCAAGATCTGTAAAGAATTGTGTTGGAATTTTGAGGGGGATTTCATTGAATCTATAGATTGCTTTTAGTAAGATGGCCATTATTTACCACGTGAATCTACTGATCCAAGAGCAAGAGCTATTTCCACCTTCTTATATCTTCTTTAAGCCAAAGAACAGTCAAAGTGTTTCTCATACAGAACTTTCCCCTTCTTGGTGTCTTAGTTCACATTTTATTGCTGTGAAGAAATGCCATGAGCTTGACTACTTTTACAAAGAAAAAGATATAATTAGGGCTTGCTTACAGTTCAGAGGTTAGTCCATTATCATCATGATGGAAACTACAGTGGTATGAAGGGAGACATGATGCTGGAGGATCGCTGAGAATTCTACATCTAAATCAGCAAGCAGCAGGAATAACAGTGACACCTGGCTTGGCTTGAGCATTTAAGATCTCCCAGTGACAGACTTCCTCCAACAAAGCAAGACCCTACTTCAATAAGTTTACACCTTTTAGTAGTACTCTATATGGCCCTATCAGGGACAATTTCATTCAAACCACAGTACCTGGTTAGAGTTATCACAGTTTACATTATTTAGAGCTGTTGTGAAAGGTGTGGTTGCCCTGTTCTCTTTTTTCAGTCCATTTTTCATTTGTATACAGGAAAGCTACTGATTTTTTGAGTTAATCTTTGATCCAGACACTTCACTTAAAGTGTTTATCAGCTGTAGGGGTTCCCTGGTAGAATTTTTGGGATTGCTTATGTATACTATCATATCATTGGATAATGATGGTACTTTGACTTCTTCATTTTCAATTTGTATCTCCTTGATCTCCTTTATTTGCCTTATTTTTCTAGCTAGAACTTAAAGTATTATACTAAATAGATGTGGAGAGAGCTAACAACCTTATAATGTTTGTGATTTCCTTGGAATTACTTTGAGGCTTCTTCCATTTAATGTGATCTTGGCTATAGGCTTGCTGTAAATTGTTTTATTATGTTTAAGTATGTCCCTTGTATCTCTAATCTCTCAAAGACTTTTATAATGAAGGGGTGGTAGATTTTATCATAGGCCTTTTTTTATCTAAGAGATGACTATGTAGATATAGTGGATTACAGTTACTGATTTTTGTATACTGAACCATCCTCCTATCTGTGGGATGAAGCTTAGTTGCTCACAGAGGATGATATTTTCAAAGTGCTCTTGGACTCAGTTTTCAAGTATATTATTTGGTACTTTTTGCATATATGGTCATAAGAGAAATTGATATATAATAACTTTCTTTGTTGAGTCCTTATGTGCTTTGAGTATCAGAGTAACTGTGACCTCATAGAATGAGTTACCCAGTTTTTCTTCTGATTCTGTTTTGTAGAATAATTTAAGAGTATTTGTACTAACTTTTCTTTGAAAGTCTAGTAGAATTCTGTGCGAAGATCATCTTTTCCTGCCCCCCACACTTGTAGAATTGTTATGACTGTTTCTAATTCACTGGGGATTATAAGTCTATTTAAATCATTTGTCTGATCTTGATTTAACTTTGGTAAGTGGTACATATTGAGAAAATTAACCATTTCTTTTATATTTTCCAATTTGTGGAGTATAGGTTTTAAAAGTATATACTTAAAATTATCTGGACTTCTTCAATGTTTATTTTATGCCCTTTTTTTCAAGTCTGATTTTGTTAATTTGCATATTCTTCCTTTACCCTCTAGTTAGTTTAGATAAGCATCAATTTATCTTATTGATTTTTTCAATGAACCAGCTCTTGTTTCATTGATTCTTTGCATTGTTCTCTTTGGTTTTATTTTATTGATTTCATCCCTCAATTTAATAAATTCTTGCTGTTTACTTCTCTTAAAAAAAAAAAGAAAAAAAAGAAAAGAAAGCATACACACTCATACAAAGTGAACAATTTACTCATAATTTTAAAATGGATTAAGAAATTAAAGACTTTCTATAACAAAATGAAAATAAATACAGAACATACACAAACTTATGGGACAAAATGAGGATAGTTCTAAGAGGCAATTCATAGCACTAATTGCCTACATAAAATGTTGATCTCATACTAGTAACTTAACAACATATATGACAGCTCTAAAACAAGAAAAAATATACACAAAATAACCAAATATCAAAAAATCATCAAACTCAAACTAAATATAATAGAAACAAACAAAAACAATGCAAAAGATCATCAAAAAAGAGTTTGTTCTTTGAAATATCAATAAGATTGAAAACTCTTTATCCAAAGTGATTAAAATGCAGAGTAAAAGTATGCAAATGAACAAAATTGGAAATGAAAAGAAGTGCATGTCAATAAACAGTGAAAACGTTTAAAGAATCTTTGTATCCTTTAAAAGGCTATACTCCAATAAATTGAGTAATCTAGATAAATAGATAATTTTGATGATTCATACTACTTGCCAAACATAAATCAAAATCAGATAAGCAATTTTAAAAGGCTACAACCCCTAGTGAAATAGAAGCAGTCATTAAACGTTTCCAAATCAGAAAAGAGTGAAAAGATCTTTTCGGACAAAATTCTAACAGACTTTCAAAAAAAAGTTAAGGCCAATAATTCTGAAATTATTCCATATAACAAAACAACAGAAGAAAAAAAAGGGGGCGGGGGAGGGTAGGAGATTGCCTAATTTGTTATGTAAGGGAAATTTACCCTGATACCTAAACTACATAAAGACTCAAAAAGGAAAGAGAATTATAGACAAAATTCCCTTGTTAATACAAATGCAAAAATTCTCAATACACATTGTAAATCAAATCCAGGAACATATCAAAAATAGTCAGTATTATCAGGTAGGCTTCATTTCAGTATTACAAGATAGTTCAAAATATATACATTAATAATTACAATCCACTGTAAAAACAAACTGAAAGAAAAAAGCATATAATCATTTAAGTAGATAAAAAATAGGCTTTTGACAAATCTAAATTCTTTTCATAATAAAATTCTTGGAGAGATTAAGGATTTAACAGATATACTTCAACATAATGAAGACAGTTTAAAACAAGCTTATAGACAACATTCACTTAAATAGAGAAAATAAAGGCAATTCCACTGAAACCAGGAACCAAACAAGGCTATTCTCTCTCTTGATACCTATTCCATATAGTACTTTAAATTTTACCTAGTCCAATAAGATGACAGAAGGAGATCAAGGGGATACAAATCAGAAAGAAAAAAAATTCAAAGTATCATTATTTACAGATGATATGAGAGAATACGTAAAATATCCTAAAAATTCCACATGGAATCTCCCACAACTGATAAACCCTTTCAGCAAAGTAACTGAGTATCTCAAAAATCAGTAGCCCATATGTATATAAACGACAAACCAAATAACCAAATCAGGGAAACAACACCGTTCTCAATAGCCTCAAGTAACACAAGAGATCTAGGAATAATTCTATGCAAGTAAGTTAAAGACTGCATAATAAGAGTTTCAAGACATTGAAGAAATTAAAGAAGAAAATGGGAAAATCTTGTGGACTCTTCAGATTAGAATATTAAAATACAGATCTACCAAAACAACCTACAGATTCAATGCAACCCCTTTATATGGTCATATGTCTTTAGAGATCTAGAATTTTTTTTTAGCCTTCTATGGAAACACCCACACACTTAACCAACTACATACACATACCCCCATATACCCCAAACAAACAAAATGAAAAACCAAAAATCAAAAAACAAAACAAAACTTCAGGATACCTAAAACAATTTTAAATAATAAGACTTTTAGAAAGTATCACTACTCCCGATTTTAACTTATACTATAGAGCTCCAGCTGCATATGAAGCAGAGGATTGCTTTATGTGGTTTCAATGGGGGGTGGGTGGCTTGGTCATGTGGAAGCTCTATGCCCCAGCATAGGGGAATGCTAGTGCAGGTAGGAGGCAGGAGTGGTTGTGTGCTTGGGAGAGCACACTCATGGAAGCAGGGAGTCAGGGATAGGATATGGGGTTTGCAGAGGGGAAACAAAGAAGGGAGATAATATTTGAAATGTAAATAAATAAAATATTTTCTTAAAAAATATGTTATTGGTGCAAAACTAGACAAATTAATCAATTGAAAGAACTTGAAGATCCAGACATCAACCCACACAGTTGAGGCGAACTTGATGATTTGTAAGGACAGAAAAATACACACTGGGGGGAAAAAATCAGCACCTTTAACGAATAGTGCTAGTCAAAATGGATGACTACGTGTAGAAGAATTCAAATATGCAGAGAAATTTCAATGTAGGATGTCTAGTAAGGTATCACATCCAAAGACATAGGTCTGTATGATCCAGCTAGAAGGAAGACAAGTTGTACACCATTAATCACTCTGGCTGCAATACAGACATGCTCTTACTACATACCTTTACAGTCAGAGTTGTTTGTAAAAGGGATAAAAGCCATGATTGATAGTTAACACCTAATCAAGGAACAGAAAGTTATGAATAAGAGAAAGATGTGACAGTGTGGGTCAAAAATGTTGGGCAGTAAGTGCAGTTCAGTTGGATTCGGGCAATAGAGTTGGTTCAGTACAGTTATAGTCAGTGCAGTCTGTGTAGCTCTATTTGTGGAATTCAGAACCAGTTTTTCAAAGCAGAGCTATTTGGTGAGAAGCTGAGAGAAATCAGATTGAATCAGTCATCTTGGAGCAGAATTTGGACCAGAACCTTTGAAGTGAACCCGCCAGAGTTCAGAAACAAAGTCCAAAGGGTGAAGTTCATTCAGCAGTAAGGCTCTGAGACAATTAAAAGTGGTAAATAAAAATTATATTTACTTCTGTCCTTTCCCTTACTAGTCCTTTGGAGTGACTGTGTTCAGTCCAATGGTTGGCTGCAAGCTTCCACATCTGTATTTTTCAGGCTCTGACAGAGCTCCCAGGAGACAGCTATATCAAGCTCCTATCAGCAAGCACTTTTTGGCATCAGCAATAGTGTCTGGGTTGGGGATCTGAATAAGGGATGGATCCCCAGGTGTGAAAGTCTCTGGATGACCTTTCCTTCACTGTCTGCTTTACACTTCATCCCCATATTTCCTTTAGACAGGAGCAATTCTGTGTTAAAAATCTGGAGATGTATCCCCATTCTTCAACCAGGAGCCTTGCCTAACTTCTGAATACGGTCACTACAGGTTCTCCCTCATCTTTGTTGGGTATTTCAGCTAATGTCATCCCTGTTGGTTCCTGGGAGCCTCTTGCTTTCCTGGCATCTGGGACTTTCTGGTGGTTACTGCCAGTTCCCCTTCCCCCATTGCTATACACCTCTGTTCAATTTCCTGACCGTCTGTATTTCATCCCCACCTCATCTCATACTGATCCTCTTGTGCCCTCTTGTGCCCTCCTCTCTTCCTTCCAGGTCCTTCCTACCCTCTACCTCCTGTGAGTATTTTGTTCCACTTTCTAAGGACTAAAGCCTACACATGTTGGTCTTCCTTCTTCTTGAGCTTCATATGGTCATTAGCATTCTGAGCTTTTTGCCTAACAACCACTTATGAGTGAGTGTAGGGCCATGTAAGGCAGCCTGTTAAACCCCACAGACCTAGCAGATCAGCAGTAAAACTCTGGAAGGGACAGAAGGAAGTTTGCCAAGCTTCCAGACACCAGACTCCTGACATGAGGCCCCAGCTCCATAATTCGTAGCCATCAGTCATGTAGGGCAACATCTCAAGCTCCTGATATTCTGTCTGGATTCCACCCCTGCAGTTACTTCGCAACAGCCAGGAAGGCCTGGTCCACTATAAAAGGAGCTGTTTGCCCCCTCTTCTCTCTCTTACTCCTGTTTCCTGTTTGCTTCTCTCTTGCCCTCTTACTCCCCCTCTCTTTATGTTCCCCTCTTCCCTCTCTCCATGTGGTCATGGCTGACCTCTAATTCTCTACTTTCTCCCTCTCTCTGCCTTTCTACAATAAATTCCTTAAAACCATGGACTACCTCTTCTCATCGGGATCTGCCATGCTGGAGAAGTGGAAAATGACTTCCTCTAAAGAGCTGCTGTCTAATCTCCACCTAAGTCCTCCCTGCTATTTTCAGCCATGGTCTCAACCAAGCCCACGTACCCAATGACCAAGCCAAAGACTATCCTCCCTGACGGATCCAGCCAGAATTCTCTGTTCCTGTCCCTTTCCCTTCAGCCCCAGGCCAGAGTCAGGCCCATAGGTCCCCCACTCTGTTCTCAGCTCTTCTGCCACATCCAGCAGTGTTTGCAGTGTCCAAGAGCGAGACCCTGTCATGCTCAGTCTCTGTGCAGACCTGGGGATAGCAAGCCAATTCCAGCAGGTCCTCAGGGGACAGGAGGTTGCACTTCCCCATCCCTGGAGCAAGGTCCCACAGATTCTCACAGCCTAATGCCCATCCTATGGAGGCATGGGGTGCATCAGTCAGACTTCCTGTGTCCCACCTAGCCCAGCAGCCTGAGCCCTGGGCAGAACATGGGACTCATTTTTAACCCACAAGTGAGGATATACCACAGGTGTTCTTTTGCAATGGGGTTACCTCACTCATGACAACATTTTCTAGTTTCATTTATTTGCCTGTGAATTTCTTGAATCATTGTTCTTATTAGCTAAGAGTAGTACTTCATTGTGTAAATGTTCCACATCCTCTGTATCCATTCCTCTGTTGAAGGACATCTGGGTTGTTTCCAGCTTCTGGCTATACTGAGGCTGCTACGAACATAATAGAGCATGCACCCTTGGTATATGTTGGAGCAATTTTGGTTATATACCCAGGAGTGGCATAGCTGGAACCTTAGGGAGTACAAGGTCCAATTTTCTGAGAAACCACCAAAGTTATTTCCAGAGTAGTTATACAAACTTGCAACCACACCAGCAATGGAGGAATGTTCTTCTCCATATCCTTGCCAGCATCTGCTGTCACTTGAGTCTTTGATCTTAGTCATTCTGACTGGTGTAAGGTGAAATCTCAGGGTAGTTCTGATTTGCAGTTTCCTGATAACTAAGGATGATGAACATTTTTAGGTGCTTCTTGGCTGTTGAAGATTCCTAGTTGAGAATACTTTGGTTAGTGCTGTACCCCATTTTTAATAGGGTTATTTGATTCTCTGGAGTCTAACTTCTTGAGTTCTTTGTATATATTTGATATTGGCCCTCTATCAAATGTAGGATTGGTAAAGATCTTTTCCCCAACTCTTGGTTGCCTTTGTGCCCTACTGACAGTGTCCTTGGCTGTACAGAAGTTTTGCAATATGAGGTCTCTTTTGTCAATTCTTGATCTTAGAGCATATGCCATTGGTGTTCCGTTCAGGAAAATTTGCCCTGTGCCCATGCATTTGTGGCTCTTCCCCACATTCTATTCTATTAGTTTCAGAGTATCTGGTTTTATGTGTAGGTCCTTAATCCACTTGGACATGAGCTTTGTTCAAGAAGATAAGAATGGTTCGATTTGCATTCTTCTACATGCTTATTGCCAGTTGAACCAGCACCATTTGTTGAAAATGTTCTTTCCCCCCACTAGATGGTTTTAGCTCCTTTGTCAAAGATCAAGTGACCATAGATATGTGTGTCTTCAATTATATTCCATTGATTTACCTGCCCATCTCTGTACGAATACCATACAATTTTAAATCATGATTGCTCTGTAATACATCTTGAGGTCATGGGTAGTGATTGCACCCAAAAGTTCCTTTATTGTTGAGAATAGTTATTGCTATCCTGGGTTTTGGGTTTTCCAAATAAACTTGCAAATTGCTCTTTCTAATTTTATGATGAATTCAGTTGGAAGTTTTGATGGGGATTGCATTAATTTTGTAGATTGATTTAGGCAAGATGACAATTTTTGTGATATCAATCCTGCCAATCCTTGAGTATGGGAGATCTTTCCATTTTCTGAGGTCTTTGTTTACTTTCTTCAGGGATTTGAATTTCTTGTCATGCAGATGCTTGCTTGATTACAGAGACACCAACATACTTTATGTTATTTGTGACTATTGTGAAGGGTATCATTTCCCTAATTTCTTTCCCAGCCTGCTTATCAATTGAGTAGAACAAGGTTTTTTTGTTTGTTTGTTTGTTTGAGTTAATTTCATATCCAGTCACTTTGCTGAAGTTGTTTATCAGGTTTAGGGGGATTCTGGTGGAATTTTGGGTCACTTCAGTATATTATCATATCATCTGCAAATAGTGATATTTTGACTTCTTTCTTTCCAGTTTGTATTTTTTTGACCTCCTTTTGTCTTCTAAGTGCTCTGGCTAGGACTTTTAGTACTATATGGAGAGAGTGGATAGCCTTGTCTAGTGCCTCATTAGTGGGATTGCTTCAAGTTTCCATTTAGTTTGATGCTAGCTACTTGTTTGCTGTACATGGCTTTTTACTATGAGTAGGTATGCACCTTGAATTCCTGATCTTTTCAAGATATCTTTTAACAGAAAGAGATAGTTAATTTTGTCAAAATTCTTTTTCAGTGGGTAATGATATGATCACGTGGGTTTTGATTTGAGATTATTTATATAGTGGATTATGTTGATGGACTCCATAGAAAGAATAACAATATCAACCAACCAGAACACCCAGAGTTCCCAGGGACTTAACCACCAACCAAAGAGAACACATGGAGGGATCCAAGGCTCCAGGTGCATATGTAGCAGAGGATACCTTATCTGGAAAGAGAGGCCCTTTGACCTCTGAAGGTTCTATGTCCTAGTGTAGGGGAATGCTTGGGTGGTGATTTGAGTGTGATTGGGTGAGTAGGGGAGTCCCCTCATAGAATCGGGGGAAGCGGGATAGAATAGGGAGTTTGCGGAGGGGAAAATTGGAAATGAGAATAACATTTGTAATGTAAGTAAATAAAATATCCAGTTCAAAATTATATTTACATGAAAAATTTGATATTTTTTTTTTTTTTTTTTATTCATTTAAAACATTTTTATTATTAGATATTTTCTTTATTTACATTTCAAATATTATCCCCTTTCCTGGTTTCCCCTCCAAAAACCCCCTACCCCTACCCTTTCTCCCCTCCCCCTGTTCACCAACCCACCCATTCCTGCTTTCTGGCCCTGGCATTCCCCTAGACTGAGGCATAGAACCTTCACAGGACCAAGTAACCTGCACAAAACTCAACTTCAAATATATCAAAGTCCTCAACATTACCCCAGATACACTGAACATGATAGGGGTAAAAGTGGGAAACAGCATTGAACTCATTGGCATAGGAAAAGACTTTCTCAACAGAACACTGCTGGCATAGTCGCTAAGATCAAATCTGTAGGACTTCATGAAATTGAGAATCTTCTACATTGGAATAGATACTGTCATGGAGACAAAGCAGCAGATTATATAATGGGCATATTTAAAAAAAATACACACCACATATCATCAACACACAAAGAACAAATAAAATTAGTTGGCACAAAATGAACAGCCCAATTCTAAACAAAGAATTCTCAAAAGAGGAAAGTTACATGCTTTGCAAGGCTTAAAGGAATGTTCAATAATCTTAGCCACCATGGAAATGCAAATCAAAATTACTATGTCATTTTATGTAACACCAGTCAAAATAACTATGACAGTTAAGTTGTCAAAGATGTGGTATAAAATGAACAATCTTACATTTCTGTTGGGAGTGCAAACTTGTACAGCTATTTTGGAAGTCAATATGACAGTTCCTCAGGAAGATGAGAATTGATCCACCTCAAGATCCAGTTATACTAGTCTTGGCTGTAAATCCAAAGGAAGCTTCTTCCTAATACACATACACATGTTCAATGATGTTCGTTAATCTCTATTCAAAATTGCCAAAACTAGAAATATCACAGATGTCCCTCAACAGAAGAATGATTACTCAGCCATAAAAAAATAATAAAAAGATGAAATACACAAGTATTTGCTTAGAACTAGAAAGTTCTATTTGGAACAATGTATATATTTACAAATATGTGTTATAAACAGTTAAGTCCATGATAATCAATGTACAATCCATAGAAACATAAAACATATTTATAGAGAGTTTGAGCAGGTGGGGTCAAATAATTCTACTTAAGATAGAAAAAGAGAATATACCGTTATGGATGAATGGAATTCACAAAAATTAAAGGAGGGTGATGGTAGAAAGGGATAAATGGAGAGATAAAAAAACACCCAAAATAAAGGGCCATTTGAGGGAAGTATAGAATTCTTATACAGTATAAACTTTCTTTTATTAGATATTTTCTTTATTTATATTTCAAAAGTTATCCCCTTTCCTAGTTTTCCTGTCCCTAAATCCCCTATCCCCTATCCCCTCCCTCTTTCCCCTGCTCCCCAACCAACCCACTCCCAATCCTGGCCCCAGAATATCCCTATACTAGGGCATAGAGCCTTCACAGGACCAAGGGCCTCTCCTTCCATTGATGACTGACTGGGCCATCCTCTGCTACAAATATAGCTAGAGCCACAAGTTACACCATGTGTTTTCTTTGATTGGTGGTATAGTTCCAAGGAGCTCTGGGGGTACTGGTTAGCTCATACTGACATTCCTACTATGGGGCTCCAGACCCCTTCAGCTCCCTGGGTATTTCTCTGGCTCCTGGGGACCTTATGCTCCATCCAATGAATGACTGTGAGCATCCACTTCTATATTTGCCAGGCACTGTCAGAGACGCACAGAAGACAGCTTTCTTAGGCTCCTGTCATCAGGCTCTTGTTGGCATCTGCCTAGTGTCTATGTTTGGTGGTTGTTTATGGGATAAATTCCCAAGTGGAGCAGTCTCTGGAGGGTCTTTCATTCAGGATCTGCTCCAAACTTTGTCTCTGTAACTCCTTCCATGGGTATTTTATTCCCCATCATAAGAAGGAAAGAAGATACTTTGGTCTTCCTTCTTCTTGAGTTTTATGTGTTTTGCAAATTGTGTCTTGGGTATTCTAAGTTTCTGGGCTAATATCCACTTATCAGTGAGTGCATAATATATGTGTTCTTAGTGATTGGGTTACCTCACTCAGGATGATACCTTCCAGATACATCCATTTGCCTAAGAATTTCATAAATTCATTGTCAATAGCTGAGTAGTATTCCACTGTGTAAGTGTACCACAATTTCTGTATCCATTCTTCTGATGAGGGACACTGGGTTCTTTCCAGCTTCTGACTATTATAAATTAGGCTGCCATGAATATAGTGGAGCATGTGTCCTTATTACAAGTTGGAACATCTACTGGGTATATGCCCAGAGGAGGTATTGCTGGATCTTCCGGTAGTACTATGTCCAATTTTCTGAGAAACCACCAAACTGATTCCCAGAGTGTTTGTGCCATCTTTCAATTCCACCAGCAATGTGAGAGTGTTCCTCTTTCTCCATATCCTCACCAGCATCTACTGTCACCTGAATTTTTGATCTGCGTCATTCTGACTGGTGTGAGGTGGAATCGCAAGGTTGTCTTGATTTGCATTTCCCTGATGATTAAGGATGATGCACTTTTTTTTTCAGGTGCTTCTCAGTCATTTGATATTCCTCAATTGAGAATTCTTTGTTTAGCATTGTATCCCATTTTTTAATAGGTATATTTGATTTTTTTGGAGTCCAGCTTCTTGAGTTCACTGCATATATTGAATATTAATCCCCTATCAGATTTCGGATTGGTAAGGAGCCTTTCCCAATCTGTTGGTGGTCTTTTTATCTTATTGACAATGCCTTTTGCCTTACAGAAACTTTGCAATTTTATAAGGTCCCTTTTGTCAATCCTTGATCTTACAACACAAGCCATTTCTGTTCTGTTCAGGAATTTTTCCCCTGAGCACATATCTTTGAGGCTTTTCCCCACTTTCTCCTCTATAAGTTTCAGAGTTTCTGGTTTTATGTGGAGTTCCTTGATTCACTTAGACTTGCACTTTGTACAAGGAGATAAGAATGGATTAATTCATATTCTTCTGCATGATATCAGCCAGTTGTGCCAGCACCATTTGTTGAAAATGCTCCCTTAGGTCAAATATCAAGTGACCTCAGGTGTGTGGGCTCATTTCAGGGACTTCAATTCTATTCCATTGATCTACCTGTCTGGCCCTGTACCAGTACCATTTTATCACAATTGCTTTGTAGTACAGCTTGAGGCATGGTGATTGCACCAGAGGTTCTTTTATCATTAATATGAGTTTTTGCTATCCTAGGTTTTTTTGTTATTCCAGATGAATTTGCAGATTGCTCTTTCTAATTCGTTGAAGAATTGAGTTGGAATTTTGATGGGGATTGAATTGAATCCATAGATTGCTTTCAGCAAGATAGCCATTTTTGACTATATTAATCCTGCCAACCCATGCACATGGGAGATCCTTCCATCTTCTGAGATCTTCTTCGATTTCTTTCTTCAGAGACTTGAAGTTCTTATCATACAGATCTTTCACTTCCTTAGTTAGAGTCACACCCAGGTATTTTATATTATTTGTGACTATTGTGAAGGGTGTTGTGTCTTAGTCAGGGTTTCTATTCCTGCACAAACATCATAACTAAGAAGCACTTGGGGAGGAAAGAGTTTATTTAGCTTCCTCTTCCTCATTGCTGTTCATCACCAAAGGAAGTCAGGACTGGGAGAGACAGAGCCCCAATTGGTTATCACTTAGGACCAAATGAAGCACCATTCCTGAATTTAAGTTATATCCAATTCAACTGCTTGGCAAAGGGGACATGTTCATATCCACAAACATCTTAAGATGGTTTCAAGACTATAGGTTACTCTTCATAATCTAAAAGCAAGGCCTTGCTAATAAGGACAACATATAAACAAATCATTTTACATGGAGAAGATGTGTGATGCTTTCATAGTGCTTTCTTCCCTATTTTCTAGTATGTTTGCTAGTATAAGTTAGTCTATATTTTATCGAAAAAGTAATGTAAACAATAAATGCTATGAAATAATTTTATATACAAAGGTATCCTGCCAGTGATGTCACAAATCTTGTGGGAGAGAACATTTATATCTAATATGAATTAAGTCCTCCCTTACAAGAAATAGCCTATACCTCACCTTATTTAGATTACCAAATTGTTTAGATTCTGAGTCTAGATAGACCAGGGCCCTATTATAAAACCAAGAAAAAACATATATATGTATGTATATATTTATTTTATTAATATTTATTTTATTAATATTTATTTATTAATATTCTTTAGAAGGCTGTTTTTTGTTTCTTTGTTTGTTTTTCCTGGGAAACAGAAAGGAATCTGAATGAGGATGAGATAGGGAAGAACTGAGATGAATAGAAGTAGAAGAAATAGTAATAATGCTATATTATGTGAGAAAATATATTTCAGTAAAATGAAGCAAGGACTTAGAGTGATATTAAATTTAAATCCTCTCTACAATGAAGATTATGCAATAGCATTGTATTTGTTTTTCAAATGCTGCAAGTTCATTTTTCCATGAATCATTAGTGCCAGAGCTTTCTTTCCATCATTCTTTTTCAAAAGCTTTTGTGAAATTTTTATTGCTTTCATATATATGTTGTTCACCATTCAAGATGTGGATAGGAATAGAATAAGTCAAAGTATTCTAATCTCTGAATGAGATAGGAACAAATTATTCCAGACACTTCACCAGAAAAACCTTCATTGGCAACTACCCTGTCCTGAGTGTCATTGATGATGGTTTTAACAACCTTTTCTGCTTTCTCATTCTCTTTTTTTACTCTTTTATCAACTACCTTTGACATAATTCTGACTCAAAAGGTAATAGTATATTATAGTTCTATCAATAAACTCCTATTTAAATTTAAAGCAAGGCAATTCATTGCCTTTTTTGTAACTCTTGAGATAATTATAAAATTTAAAAAGGATACACATTCATTGAACATAGAAATATGTATGGTTATTACTGTTAAAATATAAAAGGTAATTTGTTTGAAGAGAAATCAACTTTATCTTTCCCAGGATATTATTGATTTTCAACATAATAAATAGGGAAATTGTTGCTGCTTTACAGAAGAACAGTCAGTAGAATAACTGACTTAGATTATTAAATACAGAAAAGTAGGGGCAGAATTGACTAATAATAGGGCTTATTTTATTAGCCTTACATTTCAAATATTTACCTTTTATATAGTTGGAGACTCAATATTAATTTTAATAATTTTCTACTTTTTGATTAATTAATGATATGTTTGTTTATAACCAAAACTTTTTATGTAAAACCATATGGAATTTAAGCCCACCAATGGATTCTGTAAAAGTAAAGATATAGTATACCAATTCCTCTTTAGTATTCCTGGAAGTTTACTGGGCTAGGGTGTCACTGGTGTATTTTATACATAAAATTTGTTTGTATCACTCAGGAATAAGAATTAAGTTTGTAATTATGAATAATCCTTCATATTCCTGTGTAGTTTGCCCTTTGCCTAAAAATGTCTGCAACAGACAGTCTTCTACAAGGATAATTAAAAGAAACCTTCATGGGTTCACACTGAGGAGAGAGGTTAAATACAGTTTTTTTGTTTGTTTGTTTGTTTTCAAAAGGTCACTGACACAGTAGGTAAACAGTGAAAGTTAAAATAATTGGTTATCATTGATACAAATATGCAAAAGTACAATAGAGAATTTTTTTTTAAGAGAAAGCACTCCAGTAGGTTAAGGGACATTCAGAAGATTCACTAAAATCTACCCAGTTACTTTCTTTGATAACTTGTTTCTTTCTTTGACAAATTGCCCCATGTTCAAATATCTATCTATAAATAAATAACTAAATTAGATGAAGATAGATAGATAGATAGATTAAAAAACAAAGTATAAATGTTAGGATTTCTTATACAAAATTTCTAATGTATTTCCCTAATAATATTCCCTATTATTTTTAATCTTATCCTAAAAATTTACAAGGATAAAAATGTCATATTTTTACTAGCAAAGATTTATAGTTCACTTTATTATTTCACTAGCCCACTCTCATGTCTGTCAGATACTTGATAATATTCAGATTTTGTTGTTTTTTATTTGTTTGTTTTTGAGATAGGGTTTCTCTGTGTAGCTCTGGCTGTCCTGGAACTTACTCTGTAGACCAGACTGCCCTCCAACTCAGAAATCTGCCTGCCTGTTCCTCTCAAGTGCTGGGACTAAAGTCGTGTGCCACCACTGCCCGGCCAGATTTTACAGTTTACCTGTTTCATATACTTTATGCTTAGTCTAGGCTCTTTTCTTTGCGGGGGAGGGAGGGGTAGTGTGAGGTCAGCAAATTTTTATTTTTATTGGCTAAATTATTTATTTACTTTATAACCTGATCATAGATTACCCTCCATCCTTTGCTCCCACTTCCGTCCTTTCACCTCCCCTTTCTCTCATATCCCCCTCCTTCCTTTCTCTAAAGGAAGGGAGAGGCATCTCATGGAAACCAATCAGCCCTAGAATATCAAGCTGCAAAACTAGCCTCATTCTCTTCCGTTGAGGCAGTCAAGGCAACCCAGTTAGGGGAAATGGATCCAGAAGCTAACCTAGGTTCTTATGGAAGTTTGTTATCTCATTTTGATCCAAATAATTTGTACAGAAAATGAACAGTTTAGTTCTGAATTGCAGACACTGTAAATACATATACCCTATAGATTTATCCTGGACATTTATGTTCCTTCAGTGCACCTAGAAGTATTGAAATAATATCTAATTAATGAGGTATAAGAAAACCACTTCTTGTAGACTTTGTAAATTCTGAAAAAACTCTGTAAATTTTGAAAGGTAATAGATATAAGAAGAACAAGAGTTCATTTGAAGGTCTTGATTTTACTGTAAATAGAATAATATTGATATCAGGAACTGAGCAGTTATAAGAGTGGTAATCAAAAAATAAAATATTCAAAGTAGATAAATATTGGCTTCATGAAGACAATAACAAAATATGACATTAAGAAAAGCATTATGTTTATTTTGGGAATTTTATTGTCCTTTCAGTGTTTTAAGTTTTTGTTGAAACTGTTGTTTTTAATACAACAAACTATACCCTGATCTATGTATTAAATAAACCGATTCATGTTTTTAAAGAAATGTAAAGAAGCATTTATTGACCACTTACGGTATGTCAGAATTTTTGGAATTCATGACTGATTAGCAGTTTTTTTGGGTGGGGAGTGAGTATGGAAGAGCAAGAATTATGCACTATATGAAGAAGAATGAAATTATAAAGGGTGTACTGAATGAGATAATAGCATTAAGTTTATGAGAGTCAGAAAATTAGTGGAAGTGACCTTTTGTAAGGATTTCCGGAATCCACACATTTTTTTAATGTGATATCAATATTGATGGATTTTTCAGTGTGTGAGATAAGAGATTAGGAGTGAGAAAGTAGTGAATAATGTAAGAGGCATTACAACAGGAGTCTCTCAGTGATCTGGTAGAAATAAGATTTGAAACAGCAACCAAATTTGGAATATATAACATTTAATACAGTTTTATGCCATAACCAATAAATGTCATTTCGTCAATGTATGTCACTTCTTGTAGGATCACAATTTATAACTCTTACTAAATTTCTTTTGTTTACTAAAATTAATTTTATGATAAACTATAGATCTAGTAAGATTTCATTGAGAGATATGTCACTGACCTATCATACTCTGCTTCAACTAGCAAGATTATTATTCTAAGAAAAAAGACGTCTATGAAAAATAAATGCTTTATTAAAAGCACAGAAGTATCGTGTTTCAGTTCTTTGGCAAGAATTACATATACTTCATCAACAAATTTTTGCCTAATAAGTATCCAGGTTCTTGTACATGTTGGACAAGTTATTACTAAGCCACAACCTCATCTATTTTCTCTTCTTCCTCCTTCCCCATGACTTCTTATAAAAATTCATTCTGTACTAAGAAAAACAAACATTCAATCAACCAAACCAACCAACTAATGAACAAAAAAGATCTTTATCTTAGTCTTCTAGTTTATGAAACCTTTGTAACTTTATATACAAATAACAAAGTAGAACTTTAGAAATATTATCCAAATGTTTAAAAAATTCATATATATATATATTTACATATATATACATATATGTATATATACATATATACATATATTATATGAATATATACACATATATATAATATGAATATATACTTATATGTATTTATATATTGGAGGACATAAATATTTGTTAAAACATTGAGAAAGATTAACTAATTGAAGAAAACATGAGGTTCATGAATAAAGTTACAATGTATTATATGGAGAATTTATCTATAAATTAGCATTGATTTATTTTTTCCTTTCTGATAAGGTCTTAATATGAATCCTATATTAACTTCCAATTCTTTATATACCTATATTCCCTTTGAAGGCATGGAAATCCATCTGCATTAGCCTCTGAAGTGCTGAAATTAAGTATGTAAAGCATGAAATCTAGCTCTGATTTTTAGTTTTCATCAGAAAAGAAAATTTCATTCCATTTATGAAAATATAGTAATCCAACAAAACAATAAATATTTTGTAATTTTATTATAACAATATTTTCTAGCTACAAACATATATAGGCTGCAACAATGTTTATATATATATATATATATATATATATATATATATATACTATATATTAATACAATGAAGAATAGTTAAATAAATTCAATTTATATTACCACTCCTTAAATATCCTTCTATAATGAGAAAATTTGAAGTGGCCATCTTTCTAGCTTTCTACTGCACAGTATTTTGCTATAAATTGCATTTAACTTGTTATAAAATAGATCAAAAAATAAAGTATCTACTGACATATTTTATGTCATGAAACTTTTCCTTTCTTCACCCTAGCTTTGACAGCCATTAACCCATTGATGCTTTTGTGAGTTCTAGTATTCTAGAATCCTTAATGTTTAGAATTCTTAGTGTTTAGAATCCAAGGAAATATACACAAACAATATCTCTATGACACCCTGACTGGATAACGTCCAAAATAATGCAACAAAAATTTCTAATTCTCCACATAATTTAAATTTACCTTTATTTAAATATTAATATTTTATGGACAAATTAACCATATGAAATCATAGAAAATAGAAATTTTCTAGATCCACAAATCAGAAGACCTTATTGACATCTGTGTGAAAAGAAGATTGTAAATACTTATATTAGAAACACACCTTCAAAAAGTGAACATATTTTGCCCTCTGACCTTATGTATGGTTAGATTGCCTTTAGGAGATGATCTATGCTGACCTGAGTTGGCAAGCACCAGTAAAGTGACAATGGGGTCTTTGGCAGGAAGTAGCTAATCATTAGATATCTGAGTGCTTGTATGGCACTCCAGAAATGTATCATTAATCCACTTGTCACTAATTAACAGTAGAGTGATTTGTACATGATTTATTCATTTAATAACAATTTGATTATGTAGTTTGATTTACATTGCATTTTACTTTAAAATTGAGAGGTGATGAGTGCATAATATGCAGGCAAATTGTACTTAGATCTATTCAACATTTTACCTCAAGAATTTTTAAGCAATGGTCTATGATTGAAATTGGTCTAAGATTTTACAGTAAGATTTCCTAGCACAAACTATACTTATTCACTATTATATATGCTTCATTGCTAAAGTAGCTGATTTTTGTTCAACAGAGATTATCTGTATCACAAACATTAAAGCTCTATCTCTCCATTCTTAGAAGACTTCCACTCTACATTTTTTTTTGATTTATTGGATAGAATGCTTAGTGCTAGATACCTTGACAACTATGTGATCAGATAATGTATGAGGAAGTAAAAAGTAAAACACACAAAGGAGTGGCCTCTTCTCTCCTGCCTAACCATTTTAGTCTCTTTTCCTAATTATGAAATGGTAATTCAAAAGCATGAGACCTATCTTAAATCTGGTTGTCTACCCCACCCATATATACATCTGGATAATTTTAGTAATTTTTGAGTTTAAGAATAGAAATAAAATGCTATAGTTAGAAAACTCAGGAAGTTTCTGTCAGGTTCAGTGATGCTGGATTCTTTTCCACTCCTTCAAGTCCTCATGTAATTTTGGCTTCTCATACTCCTCATGTAGGTGATATTGAATTCAGTCGAGCCTGTAGTTATGTTATTGAAAGTAAGGCAATACAGTGTTACAAGTATATGTTGCCCAAGACCAAGAACGATTTTGATAATTTTTTCGAATAAGAAAATAAAAACATTTGTATAGGGTGAAACACTAACTTGCTAATCTGATGGGAAGTTTTCAAAATTTATTTTTCTTCTCTAACATAGCCCATCTTCAAATAATATATGGTATTGCCTGGGCTGTTCTTTATACTTTACAACTTATTAGTGAGACTCTAAAGAAGACAGTGTATACTTATGCTATCAGACATTTAGTAACTGAGAGTACTCAACCATAAGGTTCAAAAATATTGTCTAGCATTCATAGTGTTGAATAAGAGAAATAATTATCAATCTTACCAGAAATATCATGAGAGCTACAATAGAAAATTTCCTATGAATTCCATCCACTGTGGTAATAGTAGCTTGAATATTGTGAGAGTAACCAACTATTTTTTATTTTTTTTTCAGGCTTGCTCTATGAGAGAGACATATCTAACACTGTTAATAAAACCAAGAATATAAAACAAGATATGCCAATATCCCTTGGAAAAAAGTTAACCATTATTATTCTGATAGAAGAACACAGCAAGAAAAGGACATGTGATAATATATTACCATACCTGTAAAAAGGAAATCACTCAACTCTTATAAGAGAAGCTTGTCTGTACAAGTAGACTTGTCCGAATTGCGCAACAACTTCATAAGTGTGTGCAGTCAACTGGACCACATATGGTAATTGAGAGACTTCAGAGCACTCAGCAATAGAACGAATGCTTTCATCACACTTGCCCCATTAAGTCTCAGGGAAAGTGGAAAGAGGAAAAGTTCTAAGAGATAGAGGTGAGAGATGACTCCAAGAAAACAGCTTTCAGAGACAAAAGTCCTAATGCACATATATAAGCTCATGGAGACTATGACAGTATGTATTTGACCTACACAAGTTCAATTTAGACAAAATCGCAGTATTGAGAATGAAGAATAGGCACAATAAAGAGGCCTAAACAAAAGGCCTTGTGTAATTTATTCTTCTGGGAGAAAGAAAGTCAGTTTACTTCTGTAGATAGAGTACAATTGTTGTATCAATAATACTATACAGCAAGTCTTGTCATCTGAAGTAGTTGATCAACACAAAATGGACACTGTTTTCCTTTTGTGTTTTTTCTTTGGTTAATTATTATCTTTATTTGTATTTTTCTTTAAGAGAGAAAGACATTATGAAGCCAGGTGGGTATGCGGGTACTTTGACCTGGAAGTAGATAAGGGAGGGGAAAGAGTATGACCAAATATATATTTCATGACAATATGTTAAGCTTTCTATTTAATGATTGGAAACTGCATTAACACTATATCATTTTCAGAACTTCATCACATTTTATTCTATTTTATATTCTACTATTAAAGTTGTATATCCCAACATACAGATATATTCTTGCTTCACACATGATCTCCTGCATTCATTCTCTTCCTTTTAGAACCATTGTTTAAGGTACTTAGAAACACTTACAATAATGTATTATTGCAAATGGCACAATCATTATATCCTGATAAACTTTCTAATATACCAATGTAAAATACCAATGTAAAAAGCTAGAACCTTTGAAAAATCATCTTTCCCATGTTGTGATGGTTTGAATAAAAATGTCATTACTAGCAAGTATGGTGTTGTTGGAGTAGGTGTGGTGGTGTTGTAGGTAGATTGTTAGATGCTCAAGCCTAGCCAGTGTTTCCCTGTCTTTTTCTGCTCCCTACAAATTTGGATGTAGAACTTTCTGCTACCAACACAGCACCATGTCCACCTCTGTGCCACTAGACTTCCTTCCATTATGATGGTGGACTAATCCTCTGAACAGTAAACCAGCCTCAATTAAGTGTTTTCTTTATAGTATTTGCTATGATCATGGTGTCTCTTCACAGCAATAAAAGTCCTAACTAAAACACATTTGTTCATCATATAGGAACCAAACACATAAAACATAATGGGAAGAGATCAGAGCAATAATAATATGATAATGAGTCACCAATATTTCAAATATCTAAATTAATTTTAAAAAGAAACTTGTAATATCTAATTTAAACTAGAATCTATCTTTCTCTGTTTCTGTGTCTGTCTCTCTGTCTCTGATATGTGTGTGTGTTTGTGTTTGTGTGTGTGCCTCTGTGTTTATGTGTCTACCTGCTTAGTACTTACACTTTGATATGTACCAGGAGGTCAGAGAATGATAACAGGTATCTTCCTTAATTGCTCTCCACCATAATTTTGATTCAGGCTATCTCAGTTAATAACACAAAAGCCAATAGAAAAATGAGCTGACTCTTAGAAGCCATTATATCTGTAGGCACCTACAAAGGCCATCTCTAAAATGCATTGCTGATGATATCATTTATATCAGATTTTTAAATGACATTTTATTTATTACTGTTTGGGAGATAGGGATGCTGCATTCATGCTGCAGTATGGGTGAATGTCAGAGGATAGATTGTGTGGTCAGTCCTTTTGTGAAATTTATGATCAAGGAATTAATCTCTTCATGTCAGGCTTGGCAACAAGTGTCTTTATATAATTATCTAATTCACCTGAACCTAGACTTTTCAGATCTGAGATTGTTCTCTTTCCCTTTATGGAAAAGAGATTTTTTTCCCTAATATAATATATCCTGATTACAATTTTCCCTAGATCTACTCCTCCCAGTTTCGTTTATCTTAAAATCATAGTATGTAGAATTGTGGCTGACACAAAATAAATGGTAGCTGTACGGATATTGTATTTTGAAGTCCAATTTTTAGTATAAAATACACATTTATTATGAAAAATATAATGTAAATTTATTCTATATATGATATAATATAAGATTAATTAGAATTATCTGTGGATTAACAAAAAAATTAAATGTATTCAAATATTGTGTGAAAATAGCTATAATAAGTTACTAGAAGTAATTGTTTTAAAAAATGATCCACTAAAACATTCATTTTATTATTTTTTAACTTTCATTTGAATCAGGTAGTTAAGAAATAGGATATTAGTGCTATTTTCAATTTTCAACTTTCCATTTTAGAATATTACTCTCTCTCCACTCCAGTGGATTAAGATAATTCTGGAAAAATATTTTAAATACAAGGTGCTTTTCATAGGTTATACAGATGATCACGGATTTGTCTCCTTACACTTTCGCTAAGAGGAGCATGTGCCATATCACTAATATTAACATTTAAAATTGTGGTCTTTAAAAATTTATATTAACTGAAATCTTTATCTACTATTCAAATATTTCATTTGGATATTCTGAAAACTGATCTCATATTAAAACACAGGACTGAGAGATCAGATTTACACTATTTCAAGCAGTCCATTTGTTTCTAAAATCTAAAAATATATTATTACATAAAGATGATTTTACTTTTCCTGAAAATATATGTTATTTTAAAACAATATACCCTAATTATGGTTTTCACCCACTTTAGTCTTTCCAATGTCTCCCTTTCTGGAATCCACTGCATTTTTGTCCCTCATTAGAAAACATATATTCTCATGAAGAACAAAGACCAAAGTGTGGACACTTTGCCCCTTAGAATTGGGAACAAAACACCCATGGAAGGAGTTACAGAGACAATGTTTGGAGCTGTGACGAAAGGATGGACCATCCAGAGACTTCCATATCCAGGGATCCATCCTACAACCAGCTTCCAAACGCTGACACCATTGCATACACTAACAAGATTTTGCTGAAAGGACCCAGATCTAGCTGTCACTTGTGAGACTAGGCCGGGGCCTAGCAAACACAGAAGTGGATGCTCACAGTCAGCTATTGGATGGATCACAGGGCTCCCAATGGAGGAGCTAGAGAAAGTACCCAAGAAGCTAAAGGGATCTGCAACCCTATGGGTGGAACAACATTATGAACTAACCAGTACCCCGGAGCTCTTGACTCTAGCTGCATATGTATCGAAAGATGGCCTAGTCAACCATCACTGGAAAGAGAGGGTCATTGGACTTGCAAACTTTATATGCCCCAATATAGGGGAATGCCAGGGCCAAAAAGTGGGAGTGGGTGGGTAGGGGAGTGGGGGGGGGAGGTCATGGGGGACTTTTGGGATAGCATTGGAAATGTAAATGAGGAAAATACCTAATAATCAATATATATATATATATATATATATGAAAACATATAGTCTTCTAAGTGATAATAATATCATAAAGAAAACAATCTGTACTATAATTAGAATATGCAAAACCTAACATATTATAATTAAACAAGACAAACGAATGTGAGGTAAAGAGCGCAAGAGAAGGAACAAAATTCAGACATCCTATCATTTATGCATGCCAAGAATCCCATAAAACCACTGATCTGAGAGCTATAACCTGTATGCAAAGGACCTGCTATAGACTTGTGAAGCCCGCATGCTTGCTGCTTCAGTCTTTGTGAGATCCTATGAGCTTTGGTTATGCTACAGAGATCCTGGTTTTCGTGGTATTTTCCATCTGCTCTGGCTTACACATTTTATGCTTCCTCTTTTGTAGATCTTCCTAATCCCCTAGGGAAAGGATGTGATTCAGGTATAATATTTAGTGATAACTACTCCAAGGTCTGGTCTCTTACTATCAGTATCTGTATAATATTTGATTATGATTCTCTCTCTCTCTCTCTCTCTCTCTCTCTCTCTCTCTCTCTTTCCATCTCTCTGTCTCTCTGTCTCTGTCTCTGTCTCTGTCTCTCTCTCTCTCTCTCTCTCTGCTGTAATGGAAATCTTTTCTGATGATGGTTGAAAAGTTACTGATATCTTAGTATAGCAGAATGTCTGTCATTAGGAGCCATTTTACTTATACAATTTTTATTTAGACCTGTAGTATTTGATTTAACCCTAAGTCCCTTGCTATCTAATCACATGTTCTTGTTCACCAAAGAACTATCAGGTACAAACACATTCTCATGAGATTTTTAATGTTTTGTTTGTTTGTTTGTTTGTTTGTTTTTACTTTGTTTCTTTGTTTACCTCTGGGACTGGAATACATAGCCTTAATTTGCTTTGCAAATAGATCTGTAAGGCTTATAAATAACTAATGCATAATGATGTTTTTCAAAGCCAGTTTTAACCTTTATTAAAATATGAATTAGTATAAGAAGTTTTAATGCCATAAAGGACATGAATTAGTACCTACTGTGAAACTCTAATTTGAATATAGATGTGCTCACATTTATATACATGTAATGCCATTGTGGCATTTGGTCTCTCTCTCTCTCTCTCTCTCTCTCTCTCTCTCTCTCTCTCTCTCTCTCTCTGACTCTCTGTCTGTCTCTGTCAATGTATTTTTCCCTCTCTCTCTTTTTTCCTTGAATTTTGAAATTTCATTCCTCCAATATCCAGTATCTGCATAATCCTTTGCAAAAATACATATCTTAATAAAGCATTTCTGGAGGGAATGAAGGAGGATTACAGAAACAATTATAGAATAATCAGTATTATGAAAAATACATTTTAAGAGAAGAAAGGAGAGAGTTGAAAAGAATTAAGAGAGTGTATTCTCTAGGACAATAAGGAAGAGAAGTCCGCAAAATTGGGTCCTTTCTCCATATGACTCTAAGTTTTGTATTTCCTACTGATGCTTGTAGAGCATATATCCTTGAAAGTGGAAGTCCTTGAAGAATAAAGTTGATAGCAAGAACACACAAGTGGATTTTGAACCTATGTAGTGTTTTCAAATAAAAGCAGATGGCAACTTCTTAGATACTAAGTACATTCCTCAGGAGATAAGTAGAGAATTAAAACATTTCACCATTCCACTGGAGCAGATAATTAGGGTAATTAAAATTCTTCAAAGATGTAAAAAGTAGGATGTAAACCAATATCCTTCTTCACTGTAAACATAAAGATTATGAAATACTAAGGGAGCTATGGTAGAGTCATCACTTTATAAAACAGACCTATATTTAAAATGATGTCATGTAAGATTTAATAGATTATCTTTCAAAGTCATGTTCAAATCTAAATTACACACTTCAGAAAATAAAATCATATTGTCTCCACTTAGATGAAAAGTGACAAAGTACAGAAAGAACAAAACATCTAGCTAGTTTAGGGACAGAAAAGCCAATCATGAACATAGTATACATATAACATGAATTATACATGCATAAGTTAAACAGAGATGGTTTGAGGTATAACATGAATGGATTTGGAATATTTGCTGTAATGACTGTGTATTAGCTGAACAAACAATCCCAGTGATTCCATTCTCTTATGAGTAAACTGTTATTTATATTTTTAGCTCCAAATATTGTACATTTATTTTAGAGCTAATGGTAGTAAAAGAGTAATAAGAAAATGATGATATTCATATTATGTTTTTTAAATGTTTTCCTCTATCAAAATTTTATGTTATGTCTTATTCTTTTTAAAACTATATATTTTTCATAAAGTATATTCTGATTACTATTTCCTTCTCCTACTTCAGGTTCCATCCTTTATCCTTTCCCTTGCAGATCCACACTCTTCTTTCTCTCTTAAAAATACAAACAATTATCTAAGGAATACTATAGACATGAATTATAATAAGAAAAATCTAATACAAATAAACTGTAATATTATAAAACAAGCAAATAAGACAAAGAGCAAAAGATACACCTCAAGACAGAGATGTTTGTAATATGGTGAAGACACCCATGCACACACATACTTATATATACATCAAGCATTCATAGTCACATATACATATACCCATGTGCACACACACACACACACACCTATACATGCATACAAACATTGAAACACACACCCAAATACATACACATAGACACACATATATATATACTCATACTCACATACTAATATATTCATACAAGTACACAATTATACTCACCCACCCCAACAAACACACAAACACACACACACCACACTAGCCACACAGTCAATGACAATATTTTAAAGAAAAATAGTTATCTTATATGAAGTGCTCAGGTATTTGATATGATATTGATATAAACAAAGCTATTGTGTTACAAGTCCTATAAAAGTTTAACATATGCAGTTGTTACATACCTTAAGATGATGATAATAGACTAAGGGCCACCATTTTTATGTATGTAGATATATAGAGCAGATAGTATAGATAATATATTCATCTTAAAATGAATATATTCATTCAATCACAAAGAACAAAATCAACTAGCTACAAGTCTTTTCAATTTACAAGGCAGTATATTTATACATTCAAGAATGAAAAGGATAGCTGGGCAGTGGTGACACACACCTTTAATCCCAGCACTTGGGAGGCAGAGATGGGCGGATTTCTGAGTCCGAGGTCTGCCTGGTCTACAGAGTTAGTTCCAGGATAGCCAAGGCTACACAAAAAAACCCTGTCTCAACACCCACCCCCCCCAAAAAAATGAAGAGGAGAGCTGGGCAGTGGTAGTGCACACCTTTAATCCCAGCACTTGGGAGGAAGAGACAGAGGCAGGTGGATTTATGAGTTTGAGGCCAGCCTGGTCTACGGAGTGAGTTCCAGGACAGCCAGACAGCCAGGGCTAGACATAGAAACCCTGTCTCAAAAAAAAAAAATGAAGAGGATAAATTATTATCATTCAGCATACTATTTGAACATTATTGCATAGACCTAGCACATGCTTTGGCCATCAATACTTTGAGTACTCTAGTTGAAATTACACAATCTTATGGCATCTCAGTTAGGCATGTCTATCTCAGCCTCATGATCTCCAAGAGGAAAGAATATGGGGCTCTATTTTCCTAGATCACTAACTATTATTTATTCTCAAAGCCATTTAAGATCATGAGATCATGGTTCATTAAGAATTTCTCCAGAAAGATTTTAAGCATTCCCTTGCGCCTGACAAATCATTTTTATCCTGATTGTTACTAAGATTGTTTATGAATGAAATAAATACTATTATGAAAAGAAAACTACCATTCAGGCCAGAAAATCAATTTAGTGACTTGCTCAACCATCATTGAAAAAGCTTCCTCCTGCAGCAGATAAGAAAAAAATAGAAAAAAAAGAATAATAGAGTTTAGAACACTTGACACTAAAAGGGATGTCTCCATCAAATAAAGTCAGGATTCAGGGGATATTACAGAGGAGCAGTAGGCAGAAAAGGTGTAAAGCTAGAAAAATGGAGGATACCCAGAAAACAAGAATCTCTAAATAAATATGGCCAACAGATCCATGAAGGCACATAAACAGAGGCAGCATAGAGTCTTCACAGGTCTGCAACAGATAGGGATATGTAGATAAGAGGACATCAACACATACCCCTATTCCTATTCCAGAAGCAAACTGCAATTGATAACTGTGGGAACTAAAAGGGGGCTAGGGGAAAGAGAGGGGAGGGAGGATAGCCCACGTCAGGCCAGAGTTCCTCCTATGCTCTGGGCAGGTGGATGCAAGAGGGCTGCCAGATGCTTTCCACTCCGCCTGGGTGAGCATCTAAGCCACTGACCCCAATCGGTGGGGAGTGGGGGGTGGACAAGGAGCAGCCCCCAACCGGGGGCCTGGGGCAACACCCTGTCACCTCAGGGTTATGGGAGAGAGGGCTGAGGGAAAGAGGTTCCCACACAGGCGAGAGTCAGCAGGCCTTGATGAGCAGAGACTGTCTATGGTTTTAAAGCTTTATTATAGAAAGGCAGGGGGAAAGAGAGAAGGTTAAAGAGAGAGAAAGAGACCAGCCATGGCCAAGAGGAGATAAAGGGGAAAGGGAGAGAGAGAAGAAAGGCTAGAGAGTAATGGGGAGAGAGGGAGAGGAGTGAGAGCAAGAGAGTGAGAGAACAGGGTTTCTCTGTATAGCCCTGGCTGTCCTGGAACTCACTTTGTAGACCAGGCTGGCCTCGAACTCAGAATCCACCTGCTTCTTCCTCCTAAGTGCTGGGATTAAAGGCATGCGCCACCATGCTTCTCTTGTGGGGGCTGAGGGGCCGGTAACTTAGACAGGAGCCAGAGTTCCAGGAGGACAAGGGAACACCTAAGGCACCATGTAGGTGAATTATCACCACCGGGTCCCAGGGTTTAACATCTCAGCTTGACTGGAGACCAGACTGTCTGTATATAGCCCAATGCCCCACAGATAACCACTTGCAAATCACAAATTAATTCTTTCAAAGGGAGTCTTGCTGTTGAAACAAACTACTCTTAAGAGTAGGCTGCATGCACGGCAGTAGACAGCCACCAGCAGGTGAACACAAAGGAATCATTGGTGGTTTAATGTCATGTCAGGGTCATGTCAGGGTTCTTCCTATTTTTAAATTTTCAATCTTAATAATTTTAATTTTATTTATATATTTTTCTTTTTTTTTACCCTACGAATTCTTTGCATATATATTATGGGTTAAGGTATAGTGTTTTTTTATGGAATTTCTGATTGTGAGAAAGATTGGGTCTCTGTATCTTGTTCTTTGTCTTGGGATCTTTTCCTTTTGTAGTCATTATATTAATCATAATATATCATACTTTTATGAATCCCTTACATATATGCTTTTTAAAATGAGAATGCCAATAATCAGTGGAGGATAGAGGGGTGCTGGGAGGACCTGGAAGATGTAGGGTGGAGGAGAGGAAACAATATTCAGAATATATTATATGGGGAAATATATTTTCACAAAAAGGAAAATAGAATAAAATGAAATATAATTAATCAGCATGTTTTTATGATTGCCTATGAATGCTACTATACAGTTATATAAATATTGGAACTAGAAGAACATGTGTAAATAAGAGATTCCTGTTACATTCATAGGAGAGAAGGTAATATGAAATGCTTATTAACAGTAGAAACAGAGGGAGCATCAACATAACTCATTATATATAGGGAACCAGGAAACAAAAGACACATTAGTAGATTTCTTGCTTGTTTTTCTCAGTTGGTCCCATGGGCAAATCTGATGAAATTATTTTAGTGAAGCTAAATAAGCCCAGGACACATGACAGTGCTTCATCCCAGCATCACCAGACAGAGTTAGCTATGCTTCAAGTAATTTATAATAATTTTTTGTATTTTTATTTAATTTTATTATGAAAGAAAGAATTCTGTCCTTAGGGTATAAGTGAAGAACCTTTCAGTCTGTGCCAGCACTGGGTCACATTGGGTGCAGAATTGGTGGAAACCCCAAGGTCCCCAGAAAACTCTCCACACGATCTTAGGATCGTTGGTGAGTGGAACACAACATAGGTTCCAATCCAGTCACGCAGGACCTGAGACAGCAGTAGGGAAACAGAAAACTGGCCTGACCAGGGGCACAAATCTCTTCCGGTCAGTGCCAGCACCTGGTCACCTTGGCGCAGAATCAGTGGACACCCCATGGTCCTCAGAGGACACTCCACTGGATCTTAGGGTTAGTGGAACACAACATCTGTTCCAAACCAATTGTGACTGGCCTGGAAAAAGGACACGGGAGCCCTACCTGACCAGAGTCTCGGGTTCCTTCTGCTCAGTACTGCAGGTACTATGCAAGGTTACTATGCCAAGTAAACTTGGTTTCCAACAGACCAGACAGCTCCACAGTCCTCAAAGAAGACACTACTTCCAGGCACTGTAGCATGCCCAGGATCTTAGGATAACAGTATCCCAGGATAACAGGAGCTTGGTCACATTTCAGGGAATCAGAGGAAGCTGGACTGTCAAGAACTCTGACATACCCAGAATCTCAGGTTCACAGGAGCCCACAATCAAAGGATCACAGAGAAAGATGGACTCTATGGAGTCCTGAATCAAATGAGATTATAGGAAAGTCAGGGTCCAATCAAATATATTGAGGCAGCAAGCACTTGAGATAATCAGATGGCACGAGGCAAGCATAAGAACAGAAGCAACAGAAACCAAGGTTACTTGGCATCATCAGAATCAAACTCTCCCACCATAGCAAGTCCTGGATACACCATCAAACCAGAAAAGCAAGAAATGTATCTAAAGTCACTTTTCATGATGATGATGGGGGACTTCAAGAAGGAAATTCAGGAAAACATAGGTAAACACCAAGAAACCCTTAAAGAGGAAGCACAAAATCCCTTAGAGAGTTACAGGAAAACACTACCAAACAGGAGATGGGATTGAACAAAACCATCCAGGATCTAAAAATGGAAGTAAAAACAATACAGAAATCACAAAGGGAGACAATGCTAGAGACAGAAATCCTAGGAAAGAAATGAACCATAGATGCAAGCATCACCAACGGAATACAAGAGATAGAAGAGAGAATCTCAAGTGCAGAACACTCCATAGAAAACATGGGCACAACAATCAAAGAAAATGCAAAATGCAAAAGATCCTAATTCAAAATATCCAGGAAATCCAGGACACAATGAGAAGACCAAATCTAAGATTGATAGGTATAGATGAGAATGAAGATTTTCAACTTTAAGGGCCAATAAATATCTTCAAAAAAATTATAGAAGAAAACTTCCCCAACCTAAAGAAAGAGATGACAGTGAACATACAAAAAGCCTACAGAATTCCAAATAGACTTGACCAGAAAAGAAATTCCTCCCAAAAAAATTATAATCAGAACAAGAAATATACTAAATAAAGACATAATATTTTTTTTAGATTTATTTATTATATCTAAGTACACTGTAGCTGTCTTCAGACACACCAGAGGAGGGCGTCAGAGCTCATTACGGATGGTTGTGAGCCAACATGTGGTTGCTGGGATTTGAACTCGGGACCTTCGGAAGAGCAGTCGGTGCTCTTAACCTCTGAGCCATCTCTCTTAAGACATAATATTAAAAGCAGTAAGGGGAAAAGGGTAAGTAACATATAAGGCAGACCTATTAGAATTACACCAGACTTCTCACCAGAGACTATGAAAGCCAGAAGATCCTGGACAGATGTTATACAGACCCTAAGAGAACCCTAAGAGAACACAAATGCCAGCCCAGGGTACTATACCCAGCAAATCTCTCAATTATTATAGTTGGCGAAACCAAAGTATTCCATGACAAAACCAAATTCACACAATATCTTTCCATGAATCCAGCCCTTCAAAGGATATTATGCCCTAAACAAAACAAAACAAAACAAAACAAAACAAAACAAAACAAAACAAAACAGCAAGAAAGTAATCCTTCAACAAACCTTAAAGAAGACAGCCACAAGAACAGAATCCCAACTCTAACAACAAAAAGAACAACAAGCAACAATACCTTTTACTTAATATCTCTTACTATCAATTGACTCAATTCCCAAATAAAAAGACATAGACTAACAGACTGGATAAACAAACAGGACCCAACATTTTGCTGCTTACAGGAAACCCACCTCAGGGAAAAAGACAGAGACTACCTCAGAGTAAAAGGCTGGAAAACAAATTTCCAAGCAAGTGGTCCAAAGAAACAAGTGGGAATCAAATTGACTTCCTACCCAAAGTTATCAAAAAAGACAGGGAGGGGCACTTCATACTCATTAAAGGTAAAATCTTCCAAGATGAACTCTCAATTCTGAATATCTATACTCCAAATACAAAGGCAGCCACATTCATTAAAGAAACTTTAATAAAGCTCAAGGCACACATTGAAGCTCACACAATAATAGTGGGAGACTTCTATACCCTACTGTCATCAATGGACAGACCTGGAAACAGAAACTAAACAGAGACACAGTGAAATTAAGAAAAATTATGAAACAAATGGATTTAAGAGATATCTCAGAACATTTTACCCTAAAACAAAGGATATACATCCTTTTCAGCACCTTATGGTACCTTCTCCAAAATTGACCATATAATTAGCCACAAAACAGGCCTCAACAGATACAAAAATATTGAAATTGTCCCATGCATCCTATCAGATCACCACGGAATAAGGCTGATCTTCAATAATAACATTAATAACACAGAGTCAAAGTATACGTGGAAACTTAACAACACTCTCCTCAATGATAACTTGGTTAAGGAAGAAATAAAGAAAGAAATTAAAGACATTTTAGAGTTTAATGAAAATGAAGCCAACACATACCCAAACTTATGGGACACAATGAAAGCAGCCCTAACAGGAAAGCTCATAGCTCTGAGTGCCTCCAAAAAGAAACTAGAGAGAGCATACACTAGCAGCTTGACAGAACACATAAAAGCTCTAGAACAAAAGGAAGCAAATTCACCCAAGAGGAGTAGACAGCAGGAAATAATCAAACTTAGAGCTGAAATCAACCAAGTGGAAACAAAAAGAACTATTCAAAGAATCAACCAAACCAGGAGCTGGTTCATTGAGAAAATCAACAAGATAGATAAACCCTTAGACAGACTTACTAGATGGCACAGGGATAGCATCCTAATTAACAAAATCAGAAATGAAAAGGGAGAACAGAACCAGAAGAAATCCAAAACACCAGCAGATCCTCTTATCAAAGGCTATATACTCAACAAAACTGTAAAACCTGGGTGAAATGGACAAATTTCTAGACAGATACCAGGTACCAATGTTAAATTAGGATCAGAATAATGATTAAACAGTTCTATATCCCCTAAAGAAATAGAAGCAGTCATTAATAGTCTCCCAACCAAAAAAAAAAAAAAAAAAAAAAAAAAAAAAGCCCAAGACCAGATGGGTTTAGAGCAGAGTTCTATCATACTATCAAAGAAGACCTAATTGCAATTCCCCTCAAACTATTTCACAAAATAGAAAAAGAAAGTACTCTACCCAATTCATTCTATGAAACCTCAATTACTCTGTTACCTGAACCACATAAAGACTCAACAAAGAAGAGAACTTCAGACTAATTTCCCTTATGAATATCGATGCAAAAATACTCAATAAAATTCTCACTAAATGAATCCAAGAACACATCAAAGCAATCAACCATCATGATCAAGACTTCATTCCGGGGATTCAGGGATGGTTTAATATATGGAAATCCATCAATGTAATCCAGTATATGAACAAACTCAAAGACAGAAACCACATGATCATCTCCTTAGATGCTGAGAAAGCATTTGTCAAAATTCAACAGCCATTCATGATAAAAGACTTGGAAAGATCAGGAATTCAAAGCCCATACCTAAACATAATAAAAGAAATATACAGTAAACCAGTACCCAGCATCAAACCTAATGGAGAGAAGCTGTAAGCAATTCCAATAAGATCAGAGACTAGACAAGGCTGCCCACTTTCTCCCTACCTATTCAACATAGCACTCAAATTCCTAGCCAGAGGAATTAGACAACATATGGAGTTCAAGAGGACACAAATTGGAAAGGGAGAAGACAAAATATCACTATTTGCAGATGATACGATAGTATATATAAGTGACCCTAATAATTCCACCAGAGAACTCCTAAGCCTGATGAACAGCTTCAATGAAGTAGCTGGATATAAAATTAACTCAAACAAATAAGTGGTCTTTCTCTACACAAAGGATAAACAGGCTAAGAAAGAAATTAGGGAAACAACACCTTTCACAATAGTCACAAATAATATAAAATATCTTGGTGTGACTCTAACTAAGGAAGTGAAAGAACTGTATGATAAGAACTTCAAGTCTCTGAAGAAAGAAATCGAAGAAGATCTCAGAAGATGGAAAGATCTCCCATGCTCATGGATTGGCAGAATCAATATAGTAAAAATGGCTATGTTGCCAAAAGCAATCTATAGATTCAATGTAGTCCCCATCAAAATTCTAACTCAATTCTTCAACAAATTAGAAAGGGCAATTTGCAAATTCATCTGGAATAATAAACCAGGGATAGCAAAAACTCTTCTCAATGATAAAAGAACCTCTGGTGGAATCACCATGCTTGACCTAAAGCTGTACTACAGAGCAATTGTGATTAAAAACTGCATGTTACTGGTACAGCCCCTGACAGGTAGACCATGGAATAGAATTGAAGACTCAGAGATGAATCCACACACCTATGGTCACTTGATCTTTGACAAGAGAGCTAAAACCATCCAGTGGAAAATAGACAGCATTTTCAACAGGTGCTGGCACAACTGGTGTTTATCGTGTAGAAGAATACAAATTGATCCATTCTTATCTTTTTGTACTAAGGTCAAGTCTATGTGGATCAAGGAACTCCACATAAAACCAGAGACACTGAAACTTATAGAGGAGTAAGTGGGGTAAAGCCTTGAAATTATGTGCACAGGGGAAAAGTTACTGAACAGAAAAGTGATGGCTTGTGCTCTAGGACAACATATGGATTTTGAGAATTGTCAAATGGGACCTCATAAAATTGCAAAGCTTCTGTAAGGCAAAAGACACTATCAATAAGGCAAAAAGACAACCAACAGGTTGGAAAAAGATCTTTACCAATCCTAAATCTGATAGGGGACTAATATCCAATATGTATAAAGGACTCAAGAAGATGGACTCCAGAAAATCAAATAACCTTAATAAAAATTTGTGTACAGAGATAAACAAAGAATTCTCAACTGAGGAATACAGAATGGCTGAGAAGCACCTGAAAAAAAAAAATGTTCAGCATCCTTAATCATCAGGGAAATGCAAATCAAAACAACCCTGAGATTCCACCTCATACCAATCAGAATGGCTTAGGACAAAAATTCAGGTGACAGCAGATGCTGGCAAGGATGTGGAGAAAGAGGGACACTCCTCCATTGTTGGTGGGATAGCAAGCTGGTACAATCACTCTGGAAATAAGTCTGGGATTCCTCAGAAAATTGGACATAGTAGTACCGGAAGATCCAGCAACTCCTCTCCTGTGCATATACTCAGAAGATATTCCAACTTTTAATAAGGACACATGCTTTACTATTTCATAGCAGCCTTATTTATAATAGCCAGAAGTTGGAAAGAACCCAGAACAGAGGAATGGATACAGAAAATGTGGTACATTTTCCAATGGAGTACTACTCAGCTATTAAAAATAATGAATTTATTAAATTGTTAGGCAAGTCGATGCATCTAGAGGATGTCATCCTGATTGAGGTAACCTAATCAGAAAAGAACACACATGATATGTACTCACTGATAAGTGGTTATTAGCCCCGACACTTATTATCTCCAAGATACAATTTGGAAAACACATGAAACTCAAGAAGAAGGAAGATCAAAGTGTGGATACTTCGCTCCTTCTTAGAATGGGGAACAAAATACTCATGGAAGAAGTTTCAGAGACAAATTTCGGAGCTAAGACAGAAGTAAAGACCATCCAGAGATTGCCCCACCCAGGGGAATCCATCCCATATCTAACCACCAAATGCAGATACTATTGCATATGCCAGAAAGACTTTGCTGACAGGACCCTGATATAGCTCTCTCTTGTGAGGATATGCCAGTACCTGCAAATACAGAAGTGGATGCTCATAGTCATGTATTGGATGGAACACAGGGCCCTCAATGGAGGAGCTAGAGAAAGTACCCAAGGAGCTGAAGGGGTCTGCAACCCTATAGGTGGAACAACAATATGTACTAACCAGTCCCTGCAGAGCTTGTGCCTCTAGCTGCATATGTAGCAGAAGATGGCCTAGTCGGCCTTCAATGGGAAAATAGGCCCTTTGTTCTTGCAAACTTTATATGTCCCAGTACAGCTGAATGCCAGGGCCTAGAAGTGGGAGTTGGTGAGTAGGGGAGCAAGGTGTGGGCAGGGTATAGGAGACCTTCAGAATAGCATTTCAAATGTAAATGAAGAAAATATCTAATAAAAATTTGAAAAAAAGGATATATGTGAAGCAATTAAAAGTATAAAATGTTTTGATCACTGTATTTAAATTATTACATAAAAAGAAATATTAGAAAACTAGCAGTTCACTTTTGAGATGTTTTCTTTTTATCTTCTATAACTGTAAATAGAAAATCTTTTTAAAACTTATACAGTTGTTAATAGTATATAAAAACACATATATTTGTATCATCCCTCTTCCTAAAGATTAGTTTTACTTTCTGTTGCTCATCTGTTGCACTACAGGTTCAAGGTTAAGTCACCATTATGTAAACAGCATTAGTTACTCATATCAAAACAAAATATATGGAAACATTCAAAAAGACCAAATAACTTGATAGAAACAATTAGTTTTTAATAAACTACATATATATAAAAATGATTATAAATATACATTAATAAATGAAAAATAAATATATATAAGTATAATGGGAAAGCCATGTTACAATGATGCAACATGTGAAGACACTATTGACAGCTATATTTGCCACTGCTGACCTGGGTCCACAGGTGTCTGGTGTGAGATCAGAATAAATGAATACAGTAGCAACTCATTCCAAAATGTGGGGAAATATGCTGTGCTGTCCTCAGAGGATGAATAGGGACAGATTGAAGGACTAGTTTTCTACTTCAACAATCAAGATCAGTTTTATAAGGTCCTCTTGAAAGCAAGCTGTAAGGTATAGACCTTGAAAATGGTAGTGTTGATAGATAATTTAAACAATAGCTGGCACTAGGCATAGGTACTTTTGTGTGACAGATTTAAAGCTTGTATACTCTACATTGGCTCATTTATGGACATATTCATTATCACCTGAAGTAATTGTTTCTCTTATGTGTTAAAATGTCCTCTAAATTTAATGTTCACCCACCATAACCTCGCAACCTATAGATTCTTTTTCAGTTGTATAAAACAACTCAGGACCCAGTAGAGTTACATTTTATATCAAAGATATTAAATGACAGAAATAGAAATCCATTTTATTGTGATTGTTTGTTGTATTTAATGTATTTATAAATATTTAGATTTCTGGGGCTTTCAGAAAATCTCATGTTATTTAGAGAGATATTTACAAGAATTTATGCACTGCTGAGTGATAACTATTAAGGATTAGAACTCTTATATTTAGATGGGAGAAAAGGCATTCAACTATAAATAAATTACACAGCAATATTAATTAATTATATAAGCAACATATAGAAAACAGCATGGAACTGCTGGTTTTGAGGAGCATGCTTATGCAAAAATTGAATTATTTTTATAGAAAAATAAGTTTGAAGCTAATACATGAAATCAAAGAGCTAATAAATAAAAATTACATATAAAATGAAATTAAAACATGGTTTGATGCATCTCTAAACAGTCATCTGAAAGTTTTCTGTAACAGTGAATAGTTATTAACATGGCCACTCATATTCAAATTTGCAGAGAATCAGATACTACAGAATGCTAAGTCTTAGGAAGAGTAAATAGACTACAAAAGGTAAACCAAAGCTCAGAAATCATTGCATGAGAATGTTGGAAGGAGTCTAAGAGATGGATTTGGTAGGTGAATAAAAGGAAACATCTCTAGAATAAAACAATCAAGCTATATAGTAGACTTTACAGTAATTTTGAAATCAGGCACAAAACCTGTGCAAGCTTAAGAAAAAACAAATCTTAATGTGCATTAAGGACTTTGGGTCACATTTGCAATAAATCCCTACCTGCGGAGTTCTGGAAATGAACATGTGTGTGTGTGTGTGTGTGTGTGTGTGTGTGTGTGTGTGTGTGTGTGTGTCTGTGTGTGTGTCTGTGTATACGCATGTGTGTGCATGTGCTTGCATAGTTAAGAAATAAATTGAAGTACTGTCAAAGGCAACTATCTTGTTTTACTGAAATAGTCTCTCATTTGGCCTAGATCTTGCTGATAGACTAACTCCAACAGGGAAGATTTTAAAGTTATCAATCCTGTCCTGGATTACTGTACTGCATACTGTTCCTGAGTTCTTCCAAGGTGGTCAAATTTGTAACAGGTAATATGGCTACTTATTACATTAATCTCAAGTTTATATTTTTCAAAGAGCTAGAGAGTTCAATTTGGTAGTTGGTGGTTGTTCCATTCTTTACATAGATTGAAAGCAATAGAGCTAGAGTCAAAAGAAAAGAAGAGGGTGGGCTCTATCTTTCTCTTTGAATTCGGAAAAGCAGTCTCATTATGTATATGTCAAGATTGTTTTTTCCATTGGTCTCAGCAGCAAAGATTCAGTAGTTAGCAACTTCAGGGACTCCACAACAGTACCTCTTAATCACACACATTTATTCTGGCCCAGCTTCCCTGTGACTTGGAGGCCATAAAACTCTTGTTTTTCTCACCATGTGATTGCCTTCTTTTGCTGCTATCTAAAAGTCTTAAGGCCTCCTTTCTTTGTCAAGATATGCCTGAAATTTAGAGATAGGCTGAGACATCCATGGTTTGCTCAGAGAACACAAATTCTTATATAAATTAGGGGACAATATTCTTGCTATAAAAATAGAGTATATATTCTCACTTTAAACACACATATTTGCATAGATGATGCTTATTTATATCTAAAATTATTTATTATTAACTTTGAGTAGTCAGACTTATAGACTTGTATTGTTTTTCCTTCCTAAAGTTTTGGGGTATATATGTGGTACAAATATGTGTGTGGGTACAAATGTTTGTGTAGTTCCATATAGAGGCCACTTCTTCTGGAAATTGTTAACTATTAGTAAAGGAATGATCAGTATTTATTAATATTATGGCCCTTTTTAAATTAACCATTCTCTAGTGAAAAAAAATGCTCATCTGATAAAGTGCTTGTTAGCACAAATGAATCTTGAGGAGTTGAAGAGAAATAACAATATTTGGCGGAAGGGGTTGATGGATCTAGGAATAGTTTCGGGGGTATGATCAAAACATATTACACATATCAGAAATTCTAAGAGAACTGATTAAAATTTTTCAGCAAAGATAAACAATAAAGACTTGAATTGTTTTGCTTGTATTATTAAATTGCTGCACAGTACATGAAGTAGTGAAGCAGGAAACTTCATTAGGATACATACACAAAATGATTTAATTAAGAAAGCAACCAGCATGATATTGGGAAATATAGATTAAAACCTGTAATTAGACTGAAAAGAGAGGTCATTTTAAACAATACTGGATGATTTCCATTAAAATACCCATATTAAAAAAACTCATGCCTTGAATACAAATTTGTTTCCTTTCTCTTACCCACATAACATTAATAACACACAGACACAGACACACACACACACGCACACACACATGCACACAGACAGAAAAACACATGCATATATATATATATATATATATTAGGGGTATTTTGATAATTAGAAATACACCTAAATTTTATGTCTTTTCTAACTTATTTGATGAGTGAATTCAATGAAATTTTTTAAATAAATGCAGTGAAGTTCTTAATTTTCTATTGCTGTCCCTGTTCAAATATATCAGTGTCTATGGTGTCACATATTCCTTTAAGGATCATTATTACCATAGTTCACTAATGCAAATGGATGTTTAATGTTACCTTTATGAATTGTATGGCTGTATATTATCTAGAGTTAACCTAGATTAGCAATGGATTTGGAGGTAGAAACATCACCAAGTCCTGTGTCTTGTTCCACCTGAGGGCAGACTAGAGAAACTTTCTATCCATATTTAAATTATTTTCCCCTATTAATTTTCTTCTAATTCTTTTCTTCTCTTACATGTACAGCTATACTACTCTGGATATGCTCAGTCTCCTTTGATCTCTGAAGCTTATCTCAGTTCTTGTAAAGATTATGAGAGATAAACATGGCGACTTGGTGAGAGGAAATTAAGAAGTTTCATATCTGGGGAAGTTAAATCCAAACTAGGACATACTCACTTATATCATAATTCTTTAAAAAGTATAATTGTAGGCTTGGTTTTTAATTATTATTGCTTGCATATTACATGCATGTGCATATATGTTGGCATGGATTTATATTACTAGTTCAAATTATATATATATATATATATATATATATAAGTTATCTCATTATTTCCCTTCTCTCTCTATGCCACTGTCCTCGGCCCCTTAGTAATGTCCAGAAATCTGTGGATATTCTAAATAAGAAACACTTATTTAAAGATTAAATACTTACATATATAAATGACAGGAAACATACAATTCTTGCCTTTGTATTCCTGAGTTATCTCATTGAGAATGATTGCTTCTATTAGTATCTATTTACCTATGATGTTTTTCTTAATAGCTAATCATAATCATTTATATAAATGGATTCCCTTTTATTATTCATTTATCAGCTTATCAATTTCTCAGCCATTTTTATACTCTGGTTGTTATAAATAAGAGCAGCAGTGAAATGAATGAACAAATTTCTCTGTGGTAGGATGCACAGTACATGGAGTATATGCATAAGAGTGATATAGCTGATTGACTTGGTAGACTTCTTTGTAGTCTTATAAAGAACTATGACAATTTCCTATGGAATGTATCTGTTCGTTCTACTTCCAGCAGTGAATAAAATTTCCCTTCTCCTTATCCACATAACCATTTGTCATCACGTTATTTTTACCTTCTGCTTGGAATAACAATTCTTTTTTTTTTCTTTCTTTTTTTTAATTAGGTATTTTCCTCATTTACATTTGCAATACTATCCAAAAAGTCCCCCAATACACCCCGCCACCCACTCCCCTACCCACCCACTCCCACTCTTTGGCCCTGGCGTTCCCCTGTACTGGGCCATATAAAGTTTGCAAGTCCAATGGGCCTCTCTTTCCAGTGATGGCCGACTAGGCCATCTTTTGATTTATATGCAGCTAGAGTAAAGAGCTCCGGGGTACTGGTTAGTTCATCATGTTGTTCCACCCATAGGGTTGCAGATCCCTTTAGCTCTTTGGGTACTTTCTCTAGCTCCTCCATTGGCGGCCCTTTGATCCATCCAATAGCTGACTGTGAGCATCCACTTCTGTGTTTGCTAGGCCCCGGCCTTATCTCACAAGAGACAGCTTTTTGTTTTCCTCTGGTAGTTAAATATGTTGAACAATTTAGAAAATACACTTCAGCAATTTGAATTTCATATTTTGAGGACTGACTATAATATTTTATTTTATTTTCTAAGCTTATAATATAATTACATAATTTTTCCAATTCTCTTTTCTCTTCTTTCATCCTGTCAATCTGCATTCTTGCTCTCTTTCAAATCCATGCTCTTTTTGTTCAATAATTTTTGGAACACATACACACATGTAAATATATATATATATATATATATATATATATATATATATATATATGAATATACATATATATTCTAAATGCATAGGTGCAACTTTGGTTTGCATGAGTGTGTGTGTGTGAGTGTGTGTGTGTGTGTGTGTGTGTAATTATGTATCCTAGGTCCTATGTTTAATTGTATTGTTTTTATTCTTGGAATTTTTTTGAGTTCTTTGTATTGACTAAAACTAAGATTCTCTCTGTAGTATATATTTAGTAAAAATTTGTTCCATCTTTCTTTGTTATCTCTGCATTTGAATAACAATATTATTTATTATATAGTTAAATCGGTGGTGAATGACAAAAATGAGTTTAAAAAGATAAGGATGGAAAACTGACACTAGGCATCATAAAATTCAACTATAAGATACAACTAAAGAAGAATTTTAAATGTATATACACACACATATGTACATATATAATTAAGTTACTATATATTAGAATATCATATCATTATCATGAAAACAGGCAGATGAATTGAAGCTCCAGTACTAATAATAGATTACTGCTACTGGTGATATAGGAAATGTTTGCCTTTGAGTTCTTATAAAACCCAAATGATTACAGGCCAATGTCATTGCTCACTACTGCCTATGAAAAGTTGACTGTGCCTCTCTTGCTGAATATACTACCTACATAATTCATAGAATTTGAATAATTGAAGATTTTGTTGATCTGAAAACCTCATCACTACTGGTTATCTTTCATGGTACTGGAAATTGCTATGCATGTTACCAGAGGAGAAAAAAACTTATCAATATTGAACCCATCAGTCTTATGCAGAATTCAACCTTGTGAGTTACAAGAATTAAACTATACTATAAGAATAAACCTAGGGATTTTCCTTCCACCAAAACTTGGCCAAGGCAGAGCCTGTGCTCCTGACAACTTTCAGTACCCAAATACAGCTTGACTTTCATGTGCTCTGACACAACTATACTAACAGTTGAGACACACACCTCTGCCCCAAAATCTGACCTAACTGGGATCCCCACAGGACCCAGAGGAGGCAAACCCATCTGCACTGTCCTGACAGAGACACATCTTCCTTCTATCACACAAGTGCCAGGGGCAGAGCCAGCACTCCTGCCACACATCTAGAGACAACTTGACTCCCAGGAGCTCCATCACAACCAGGCTCACAGGCCCACAGGAAGTAAAGGATCCAGTCAAAGAGAAAAAGTCCTGTTAATACCTGAGATAAACTGATGGGGAAAGGCAAGCATAAGAACTTAGGCAAGAGAAGAAAAATGCCAACTGGCACCATGAGATCTCAGCTTTCCCACCACAGCAAGCCCTAGATATCCTAACACACCTGAAGAGCAAGATTCAAACCTAAAATCCATGTCATAAAGATTATAGAGGACCTTAAGTATGATATAAATAACTACCTTGAAGACATAAAGGAGATCACAAGTAAACAGGTGAAAACTCTTAAAGAGTAAACACACAAATTCCTTAAAGAAATACAGGAACACATAGTCAAACAGGTGACCGAATTGAAGAAAACCATATAGGAACTAAAAATGGAAATAGAAACAATAAAGAAATCACAATTGGAGGTAACCCGGAAATGGAAAATTAAGGAAAGAGATGGATCAGGAGTTACAGATGCAAGCATCACCAACAGAATATAACAGATAGAAGAGAGAATCTGAGGTGTAGAAGACACCATAGAAGATAATGAAACAACAATGATAATACAAAGTGCAAAAAGCTCCGAATCCAAAACATCCAGGAAATTCAGGACACAATGAAAGAGCAGACCTAAGAATAATAGGAAAGAAGAGAGAGATGATTCTTAATGCAAAGGACAAGGAAACATCTTCAACAAAATCATAAATGAAAATTTGCCTAACCTAAAGAAAAAAATGGCAATAAATGAACAAGAAGCCTAAGGAACACCAAATAGATTGGACCAGAATGGAGAATCCTCCCATCACATAATAATCAAATGCAGAGAACAAAAAAGAATATTAAAAGGAGGAATGAAAAATGCCAAGTAACATATAATGGAGAAACCAAGATATTCTGTGACAAAACCAAATTTAAACAATATTTTCCTACTAATCCAGTTATATAGAAGAAAATAGAATGAAGCTATGTCCATGAAAAAGAAAGAAATTAATTATCTAACAACAAACCCAAAAGAAGAAAACCACACTAACATAATACAACCATTAACAAAAATAACAGGAACTAACAATCATTAGTTTCAATATCTCTCATTATCAATAGACTCAGGTCCCCGGGAAAAAGACATACAGACTAATAGACTGGAAACATAAATATGACCCAGAATTTTGTTACATATAGGAAACACACATCAAATGCAAAGACAGACACATTACTACTCATACAATAATAGTAAGAGGTATCAACACCATACTATCACCTATGTACAAATCATGGAAACAAAAACTAAATATAGACACAGTGAAATTAACAGAAGGAATGACCCAAATGAATTTAACATATGTCCACAGAACATTTCACCCTAAAACAAAAGAATATACTTTGTTCTTGACATTTCTCCAAAACTGACCATATAATAAAACACAAAACAAGCCTCAACAGGTACAAAAAGACTGACACAATCCCATCAAATCACCATGGATTAAGGCAGGTTTTCAATAACAACAAAAACAATAGAAATCCCACATACTCAGGAAAGCTGAGCAAATATCTAGACAATGATAACGTGATCATGGAAGATAAAATGAAAGAAATTAAATACTCTCTAGAATTTAATGAAAATAAAAACATAGCAAACCAAGTCATTGGACACAATGAAAGTAGTGCTAGGAAAAAAATTCATAGTACTGAATGCCTTCATAAAGAAATTGGAGAGATTCTACACTATTAACTTAATTGCACATCTGAAAGCTCTAGAAGAGAAAGAAACAAACATTACCAAGAGGAGTAAACAGCAGGAAATAGTCCAATTCACATCTCAAGTCAACCAATCGGAAAGAAATAGAACTGTACAAAGAATCAACAAAACTAAGGGATGATTCTTTGAAAAAAAAAAAAAACCAAGCAGATATATAAACCCTTAGCCAAACTTACTAGAGGACACAGTGACAGTATTCCAAATTAACAAAATCAGAAATGAATGGAGGAAATAACAATAGAAACTGAAGAAATTTTTAAAAAATCATAAAATCCTACTACAAAAGCCTTTACTCAACAAAACTGGAAAATCTAGATGAAACGGATGATATTCTAGACAGATACCACATACCAAAGTTAAATCAGCATCAGATAAATTATCTAAAAAGTCCCATAATTCCTAAGAAAAAAGAAGCAGTCATCAAAGGTCTTCTGTCTTAGTTAGGGTTTTACTGCTGTGAACAGACACCATGACCAAGGCAAGCCTTATAAAAAAACAACATTTAATTGGGGCTAGCTTACAGGTTCAGAGGTTCAGTCTCTTACCATCCATGTGGGAGCATGGCAGCATCCAGGCAGTCATGGCACAGACAGAGCTGAGAGTTCTACATCTTCATCTAAAGGCAGATAATGGAATACTGACTTCCAGGCAACTGGGGTGAGAGTCTTAAGCCCACACCCACAGTCACACACCTCCTGCAACCAGGACACACCTATTCCAACAAGGTCACACCTCCAAATGGTGCCACTCCCTGGTCTAAGAATATACAAGCCATTACATCTTCCACACAAAAAAATCCCAGGACCAGATGGTTTTAGTGCAGAATTCTATCAGACCTTCAAAGAAGACCTAATACCAATTCTTCTCAAATCATCCCACAAAACAGAATTGGAAGGAATACTACCCAATTTAGTCTCTGAAGCAATAGTTAATCTGATACCTAAGCCACAAAAAGATCCATAAAATACTCCAACAATTTCTTCAGATGTTTGGGGACTGTTTAGATGATTTACTGATCCTAATTTAACTTTGGTGCCTGATATCTGTCTAGAAAATCATCCATTTCTTCTAGGTTTTCTAGTTTTGTTGAGTATAGGCTTTTGTAGTAGGCTCTGATGGTTTTTAAAATTTTCTCAGTTTCTTTTGTTATGTCTCCCTTTTCAGTTCTGATTTTATTAATTTGGACATTGTCTCTGTGCCCTCTGGTTAGTCTTGCTAAGGCTTTATCTATCTTGTTGATGTTCTGAAAGAACCAGCTCCTGCATTGGTTGATTCTTTTTGTATAGTTCTTTTTTGTTTCTATTTAGTTGATTCAGCTCTGAGTTTGATTATTTCCTGCTGTCTATTCCTGTTGTGCATATTTGCTTCCTTTTGTTCTACAGCTTTAAGGTGTTCTGTCAGGCTGTTAGTGTATTCTCTCTCAAGTTTTTTTTTTTTCTTCTTTTTTTGTATGCACTCAGAGCTATGAGTTTTCTTCTCAGCACTGCTTTCTTGTTTTCCCTAAGATTTGGTATAATGTGCCTTAAATTTCATTAAATTCTAAAAATGTCTTTAATTTATTTCTTTACTTCCTCTTGACCAAGTTATTATTGAGTAGAGTATTGTTCAGTCTCCATGTGTATGTGTGCTTTCCATTGTTTTTGCTGGCTTTTGAGATCAGCCTTAGTTCATGGTGATTTGATAAGATTCTTCTGATTATTTCAAACGTTTTTTATCTGTTGAGGCATGTTTTGTGACCATTATATGGGGAATTATGGAAAATCTACCATGAGGTCCTGAGAAGCAGCAGTCATTAAAAATCTTCCAACTTAAAAAAGCCTAGGTCCAGATGGGTTTAGCCCAGAATTTGATCAGACCTACAAAGAAGACCTAATACCAATTCTCTTCAAAATATTCCACAAAATAGAAACAGAAGGAACGCTACCCAATTTGTTCCATGAAGCCACATTTACACTTATACCTAAACCATACAAAGACCCAACAAAGAAAGAGAATTTAAGACAAAATTTCCTTATGAATATTGGTGCAAAAATACTCAATAAAATTGGACATAGTCTATTATGTCAATTATCTGACAACTCAGCTATATCACTCTTGGGCATATATCCAAAAGTTGCTCCAACTTACAAAAAGGACACATGCTCTACTACGTTCATAGCAGCCTTATTTATAATAACAAGAAGCTGGAAAGAACCCATATGTCCTTCAAGAGAGGAATGGTTACAGAAAATGTGGTACATTTACATGATGGAGTACTATACAGCTATTAAAAACAATGAATTCATGAAATTCTTAGGCAAATGGATGGAATTACAAAATACCATCCTGACTGAGTTAAACAAATTTCAAAAGAACACACATGGTATGCACTCACTATTAAGTGTATATTATCCCAAAGGCTTGGAATACCGAAGATACAATTCACAGACCACAGGAAGCTCAAGAAGAAGGAAGACCAAAGTGTGGGTCCTTCAGTCCTTCTTAGAGAGGTAACAAAATACTCATGGGTCCAAATACAGAGACAAACAGTGGGGCAGAGACTAAAAAAATGGCCACCCAGAATCTGCCCTAACTAGGAACCCATCCCATATGCAGTCATCAAACCCAGACATTATTGTGGATGCCAAGAAGTGCATGTTGACAGTAACATGATATAGCTGTCTCCTGAGAGGCTTTGTCAGAGCCTGACATATACAGAGGCTCACAGTCAACTATTGAACTGATCACAGGATCCCCAGTGGAGGTGTTAGAGAAAGGACTGAAGGAGCTGAAGGGATTTACAACCACATAGGAATAACAACAATATCAACCAACCTGATCTCCCAGGGTTAAACCACCAACCAAGAGGTACACAATGAGTGACCCATGGCTCTAGCAGAGATGTAGCAGAGGATGGCCCTGTTGGGCATCAGTGGGAGAAGAGGTCTTTGGTCCAGTGAAGGCTTGATGCCACAGTGTAGTAGAATGTGATGGCAGGGTAGTAGGAGCGGGTAGGTGGGTAGTGATATACCCTCATAGAAGCTGGAGGTGGGGAATTGAATGGGTGTTTCTGGGGTGAAGGGAAATCAGGAAAGTGGATAACAATTGCAATGAAAATAAATAAAATATCCAATAAAAATTAATGGGAAAATGACTAAGAAAACCTTAATTTGTTTATATTATCCACCTTCACTTGGTCTTTAAATTTTACCTATTGGAGGTGGGATGTTTGCTTTCAGTTTCAGAGGTAAAAATCAGCATTTGAATGGGACTAGTGCACTCACTAGTCAGTACTGAAGCTGAATATTTATTATGGAAAGTAAATCAGACCAAAGCTATCACATAATGACCATTAAACACACACACACACACACACACACACACACACACACACACACACACAGAGAGAGAGAGAGAGAGAGAGAGAGAGAGAGAGAGAGAGATTGAGAGAGAGAGAGAGAGAAAGAGAGAGAGAGAGAGAGAGAGAGAGAGAGAGAGAGAGAGAGAGAATCACTTTTATAAGCCTTTTCCTAGAACTTACTGAAATATGAATCTAGACCAATCATGAGATCAGAGCCTTCCCAAGGGCCCAAACTTGGCAATTTTTTTATAGTAGACATATGGAGATATTGAAGATCTAAGTCATAGTGTTCTGCACCAGCTTAAAAAGACTCACTTCCCTCTCACAATACAAGATACATTCAGTCTATCTCCAAGTGTTTTCCTTGACTTGATAGTACCAGCCTTGCTCAAAAGTCTAAAGTCTTCTGAAATGTTGGGAAGTTTTCTCTCCGTTATTTATTTATTTTTTTAAGTTACCACACAAAGCCATGAATTTACTGTATTATAAAATCTTTTTTGGCTTTTCGAGACAGGGTTTCAGTTTCTCTGTGTAGCCCTGGCTGTCCTGAAACTCACTTTGTAGACCAGGCTGGCTTCGAATTCAGAAATCCACCTGCCTCTGCCTCTGCCTCTGCCTCTGCCTCTGCCTCTGCCTCTGCCTCTGCCTCTGCCTCTGCCTCTGCCTCTGCCTCTGCCTCTGCCTCTGCCTCTGCCTCTGCCTCTGCCTCTGCCTCCCGAGTGCTGGGATTAAAGGTGTCCAATCTTTATGCATGTATGTCATTTCACTGTGTTCTGATTCAGCCCGCTCCTCCCATGTCCCCTACTCTCATATCACGTAAGTGGTCCCCTGTCTCCCCTTAAGAAGTTCTGTTCTCACAAGAGACAGCTCTATCTGGGTCCTTTCAGCAAAATCTTGCTAGTGAATGCAATTGGGATAGCATTGGAAATGTAATTGAGGAAAAGATGTAATAATATATATATATATATATATATATATATATATATATATATATATATAAAATAAAAGAGCTGAAAAAAGAAAAAAAAAAGAAGTTCTGTCTTTAGCATCCCATTACACTCTTTTATCATCCTTCATCTCCCACTTAACTTTTAGATCTCTTCCTCTCATCTCATGTTTCCCCTTTCTACTGTGATGACCAGTACACATACAGGCACACATGCAGAGAGAGAGAGAGAGAGAGAGAGAGAGAGAGAGAGAGAGAGAGAGAGAGAGAGAGAGAGAGAGAGAGAGAGAGAGAGAAATTGTGCATATGAGAGAACACTTTATATTTATCTTTCTGAAGCCAGCTTATTTTTCTTAATGTAATGATCTCCTGTTGCATTCACTTTTCTACAAATGTAGTACATGGTTTAAAAATTCTTCATGGTTTCATAAAGTTCCATTGTGTATATGAATACATTGTGTATATGAATATGAATGAATCTTTATCCATTCATCTGCTGGTAAATATATAAGCTTGTACCATTTCTTTTCTATTGTGAATAATCAGAAATAAGCATGAATAGACAATAGCTCTGTGGCATGTTGATAAGAGTCTTTTGGGCATTTGTATATAGGAGCAGAATAGCTTGATCACATAGTCATTATTTTTAGTATTTAGAGGAACCTACACACTGACTTCCATAGTGGATACACCAGTTTCCCTTCTCATTTACCCAGGTGGATGCTGCCAACATTAGGGGTAGCACAGTTACTCATGCTGGTATATCTGGGGTTAGATGGTAGATTATATATGTCCCCAATACCCATGAAAAACAAAAGTCATGATAACAAAGTGTAGACTAAATTCTTAGGAAAGAAAGAGAGGAATGATGTCGATAATCAAGAAAGAGATGAGTGGGGTCATGGTGGCACACAACCTTAGACCCAGAACTCAGGAGGATCTCTGTGAGTTTGAGGCCAGCCTGGTTTACAAAGTGAGTTGCAAGTTCTAGGACAACCGAGACTACACAGTGAAACCCTGTCTTGGGGGGGAAAAAGAAGAAGAAAGGAAAGAAGGAAGGAAGGAAGGAGAGGGAGGGAGGGAGGAAAGCAGATAGGGAAAGGAAGGTGAGAGTGAAGAGAAGAAGAGAGGGAAAGGAGGAAGGGAGGGAGAACAGAAAGGGCTGAATGACAGCCAAAATGCATGGGGGTTGCGGGGGGAGAGGAAAACAAAAACAAAAGACACGACAAAGAAAGGGAACTTCAGAACAATTTCATTTATGAATATCAATGCAAACATACACATTTAATTCTATCACATTGTATCCAAGAAAACACCAAAATGATCATGAAACATGATCAAATAGGTTTCATCCCAGAGATGCAGAGGTGGCTCAATATACAGAAATCTATCAACAATATAAACAATATCAAAGGAAAAAATAATCACATAATCATGTTATTAGATGGTGAAAAATGCTTTGATAAAATATAACACCCTTCATGTTACAAGTCTTGGGAAGATCAGGAAATCAAGTCACATACCTAAACATAATAAAAATAATATACAGCAAACAAACAAAAAAAAAAAACAACAACAACAACAACATGAAATAAAATGGAAAGAAACTTGAAGCAATCACACTTAAGTTAGAGACAAATCTCTCATGATTGAAGTGACAAATATATCACTTAAATCAACCTACTCACTATTTATTCACTCACTATTTATTCAATATAGTACATGAAGTTCTAGCTAGAGCAATTAACAAAAGGAGGTTACACGGATATAAATCAGAAAGAAAGAAGTCGAGGTATCACTATTTCGAGATGCTATGATAGTATACATAAGAGACCCTAAAAATTCTACCAGAAAACTTCACATTCTAATCAACTTCAGCAAAATGACTGGATATAAAATTAACTGAAATAAATCAGTAGCCTTTCTTTACACAAATGATAAATGATTTGTGAAAGAAATTAAAGAAGCAACACCCTTCACAATAGTCACAAATAATATACATTTTCTTGGCATAACTCTAACCAAGCTCGTGGAAAATCTGTATTACAAGAACTTCAAGTCTCTAAAGAAAGTTGAACAAGATCTCAGGAGATAAAAAGATCTCTCATGCTAATGGATCACTAGAACTAATATACTACAAATGGTCAACTTTCCAAAAGCAATCTATAGATTCAAAGGAATTCCCACTAAAATTACAACTCAATTGGTCACAGAAATAGAAAGAACAATTCTCAACTGTATCTGGACTAAGGGAAAAACCCAGGATATTGAAAACAATCCTCAACAAGAAAGAAAATTCTCAGGAAATCACTGTACCTGATATCAATCTGTACTACAGAGCAATAGTGATTTAAAAAACACTGTATAATATTGGTACAAACAGATAGATCAATGGAATAGAATTGAAGACAGAGAAGTAAACACACAACCTATGGTCACTTGGTCTTTGATAAAGAAGGCCAAAACATACAGCAGAAAAAAAACAAAAACAAAAACAACAACAACAAAAAAAATGCAACAGCATTTTCAACAAATGGTGCTGGACTAACTGCTGGTCTGCATGTAGAAGAATGCAAGTTGATCCATTTTAATCCCCTGTACAAAGCTCAAGTCCAAGGCTCAAGTCCAAGTGTATCAAGGACCGCCACACAAAACCAGATACTCTGAATCGAATTCAAGAGAAAATGGGAAAGATCCTTGAACCTATAGGCACAGCATAAATTTTCCTGAACAGAACAACAATGGCTGAGCCTATAAGATCAACAGTAACAAATGGGACCACATGAAAATGAAACGATTCTATAAGACAAAGGACACCATTAGTAGGATGGAACAGAATCTTACAGATTGGGAAAATATCTTTACCAACCCTATATCACATAGCGGGCTAATATTCAATATATACAAAGAACTCAACAAATTAGACTCTAGAGGAACCAAGTAATCCAATTAAAAAATGGGATACAGAACTAAACAAAAACTTCTTTACTGAGGAATCTAAAATAACAAAGTAGAAAACTAAAGGAATATTCAATATCCTTTGTCATCAGGGAAATGCAAATAAAAATGACCCTGAGATTTCACTACACACCAATCAGAATGGTTATGATCAAAAATGAAGGTGACAGCAGATGCTGGCAAGGATATGGATAAAGAATAACACTGCTCCATTGCTGATAGGACTAAAAACTGGTAAAAGCCCTCTGAAAGTCATTGTGGTGGTTCCTCAGAATATTGGAAATAGTATAACTGAAGACATAGCTATATTACCAATGGGAATATACCTAAAAGATGGTCCAACTTATAACAAGGAAACATGCTCCACTAGATTCATAGCAACTTTTTTTTTTTGTAAAGTCCAGAACTTGGAAACAACTAAGATGTCCTTCAACAGAAGAATGTATACAAAAAAGTGGTACATTTACACAAGGGAATACTACCCTGCTATTAAAAATAAGGACTTCATGAAATTCTCATGCAAATGGATGGAACTAGAAAATATCATCCTGGGTGAGGTAACCCAGACACAGAAGAACACACGGGGTATGTACTCACTTAATAGTGGATATTAGCCCCAAATCTCAGAATACCCACAATATAACCCAAAAATCATGTGGAGCTTAAGAAGAAGGAAAACAAAAGTATGGATGCTTCAATCCTACATAGAAGGGGAAACAAAACAATCCCAGGAAGTAGAGGGAAGGAGGGACATAAGAGAAAGAGTATAGGGAAATGCCAGGGTGGTGAGTTGGGAGTGGGTGGGTGGGGGAGCACCCTCATAGAAACAGAGGGAGGTGGAATGGGATAGAGGGTTTGCAGAGGGGAAATCAGGAATGGGGATATCATTTGAAATGTAATATATAAAATATCCAATTAAGAAAAGAAGAGATTTTGTTCATGAAGTGCCACCCTTAGCTGTGGAACTATTGGTGATTAACATTTGCTAATAGATGGAATGCCAGCTCTCTTTAAGAGTATGTCCTGTTAGGTTTAGCATGCCCATTTGAAATGCTGAAAACACTAAGGTTATATAGGGAGCACTATAGACATTTGAACAATAAACAAAAATAGTAAGAACGTACATTTTAATGTATATAGAATAAGGGAATAGAAAAATGTAGATCGAAGAAGGATATTAATATGATCAAAACACGATTAATTAATAAAGAATTAAAATATTTTAGCAGAGAGAAGAAAATTTGAACTCATTACGTTAGATACATTAAACTGCAGGGAAGTTATTTTTATATTGAAGGGAAATCACCATATAAAAATTGAATAAACCAGAAAATTGTTTAAAAATGAATATTTTATTGATAATAGTTACAAAGATAGATAATGTAGAAATAGATGAGTGGACAAGCATTACATAGATGAAGCTAATGAAATTAATTACTTCATTATTTAAGTTCATATGAAAATAACCCATTATTGGTGATATAGAATGTTAATACCTATAAAACGTCATTATTGCATCTTTATTTTATGTATTTTTGCATATATCTTTGCTATTATAATGATAATTTTTCTGTATATAAACTAAGCAGAAACTTTCTCTCAGATGTAAGGTATGTAACTTAAAGCTTGTCTATATTTAAATACAAAACTTTCACAAGTGTCCACCTGAACACATCATGTTTCCCAGTAAGTTTAAGATTAGATATCATTTCTAATAAAACCAAGACTATTTCATTATATATAAATGAATTTTCTTTAAAGTCATACCATTTTACTAGGGATTTAAAATGGTTTTGTTTTACTTAATAACATACATCTGTTATAAAGCAGTAAATATAAAGGCAAAATCAATAAAATAGAATTTTCTTACTCTAAATATCTTCTTCCTTCATGTTAGAATGAAGCCTGTACTTTATTGTCTGTTGATATAATTTTACTATTAGCCTTAATTTTCCTTCTCTTTGACTTAAGAGCAATTATGGTTGTAGTTTGTTAAAGGTATATAGCATTTTGTGTATGGATTCATATACAACACACACATATGGTAGAATGAATAATAAAAATGTGGTACCTGTATATACTAGATATTAACTGATTTGTAAAGAAAAATGAACTTACATCATTTACAGATGAATGGACAGAGATGGTAAATGTACTGATCAATATCTATTAATATTATTTTGTTATAAGGAAAGAATAGGAAAATAGCTAATGGTACATATAAAATCTGGGCCTTGCTTCTCACCAGCAGTATAAAGAAGACAGTGATAGAACACTGGCACATTCATTGTTTTGTATATCAATAATTTTTCACCAGACTCTTTTTATTTGGGATTTTGTGAACTGGACTTGCAGAAGTTCAAAGAAATCCCAAGACCTTTTGCCAAACATTAAAAAGTACTAAAGTCTTTTTGTGAAGTTACAAGCAAGAAATTCTGTAAGAAAATGAATCCTGAACCAAGTGAGTGAACAACACATCAGATCTTACCGTGATATCAAAGCATAAGCCACAAGGTTATTCTAACACTTCTTCCCCATAGACTCCAAGATAATTAATAGGTATATTAGTTAGCTTCTTTTTGAACAAAAGTCTCACTGCATGCTTCTAATACTGTCCTCACTTTAACATCCTTCTTAATTTTTTTTCTCCAATTTTGGGTATAAAACATGTGTTACCATGCTCAGCTTAAGCATATGTTGCTTTAAACTATAAGTTTATGGATGATAAATTTGTATATTGATTAGATTGTTAGGCAAAACCATTAATATGCAGGTCCTCTCATTTGGTGAAAAAAATGAGAGGGAATAAAGTGAAGCAGAGAATTCTAGCAAGGGAGCTGGGGAGTTTCTACATGCCTTATATGAAGTACTACTCAGCTATTAAAAAGAATGAATTTATGAAATTCTAGGCAAATGGATGGACCTGGAGGGCATCATCCTGAGTGAGGTAACACAATCACAAAGGAACTCACACAATATGTACTCAATGATAAGTGGATATTAGCCCAAAACTTAGTATACCTAAGATATATAATACAATCTGCTAAACACATGAAACTCAAGAAGAATGAAGACCAAAGTGGGGTCACTGTACCCCTTCTTAGAATTGGGAACAAAACATCCGTGGAAGGAGTTACAGAAACAAAGATTGGAGCTGTGACGAAAGGATGGACCATCTAGAGACTGCCATACCCAGGGATCCATCCCATAATCAGCTTCCAAACGCTGACACCATTGCATACACTAGCAAGATTTTGCTGAAAGGACCCTGATATAGCTGTCTCTTGTGAGACTATGCCGGAGCCTAGCAAACACAGAAGTGGATGCTCACAATCAGCTAGTGGATGGATCACAGAGCTCCCAATGGAGGAGCTGGAGAAAGTACCCAAGGAGCTAAAGGGACCTGCAACCCTATAGGTGGTACAACACTATGAACTAACCAGTACCCCGGAGCTCTTGACTCTAGCTGCATATGTATCAAAAGATGGCCTAGTCGGCCATCACTGGAAAGAGAGGCCCATTGGACACACAAACTTTATATGCCCCAGTACAGGAGAACGCCAGGGCCAAAAAAAAAAAAAAAAAAAAAATGGGAATGGGAATGGGAATGGGTGGGTAGGGAAATGGGGGAGAGGTGGGAGGGTATGGGGGACTTTTGGGATAGCATTGGAAATGTAATCGAGGAAATACGTAATAAAATATATTAAAAAATAAATTAAAGAATTTTGACATATAACAACTCAAAATTAGAAAAAAAAAAGAAAACACATATTGGATTTGTTTATTTTTTCTTATTATTTGTTTTTTTTGGGGGGTGGGAAGTCACAAGGATGGGAGAGAGGACCTAGGAGGACTGGGAAATGAGTGCAAAGGGATTATTGATGTGAAATTCCAAAATAATAAAATACTATGTAATAATATGTGTTTAAAAAAAAAAAGAAGATTCACGGTTTTTAAAGTTTTCCAAATGCCTGACTTAATTGAACTGAATCACATCTTTATTGACTTACAGATAATTAGTTGTTTATTTGTACCAACATTTTATATAGAGAAAAAAATGGGTTAGTTTAGACATTTAAAAAATAAAACATGAGAGTAAATATTTATATTTTCCATATTTCATTATTTAATTTTTCTTTTCTATAGAAAAGATTCTTTATGCTTTACCTTTTTAATCTACCATGAACTTGTTTTTTTAATATTTGTTTATTTTATATAAGTGAGTGCACTGCAACTGTTTTCAGACACATCAGAAAATGGCATCAGATCCTATTACAGATGGTTGTGAGCCATCATGATGCTAGAAATTAAACTCAGGAACTCAGGACCTCAAAAAAAAAAAAAAAAAAGTCAGTGTTCTAAACTTCCTTGCAATCTCTCCAGCTCTTGTTTTGTTTAAAACCAAGGTTTTAAGTATATATATATTACATACACACATACATACATATAAAGTTTGGAATGCAATAAGCATGAAAGTTAAATTACAAAGGACTTTTCATTTTGTTCTACTTGTGATGTAGAATTCTCCTTTATTATGAGAAAATTTGTTTGTTTATTCAGAATGGAACATTAAGTTTTTGGCAAACAATATAGAATCCTGGAAACAGCAAATAAAAGGAACAATTCCTAAATGGAAAACAGTCTACTTAGACCTCTTTAAATATAATCAAAGTGAAAGTACTTCAGTCTACTGTCAAGAAAGTAAAAAATAATTTTAAGAAAACCATTATTTGGTGAATGAAAGATGCAGCTTTGATACGATACAATCACAGTCAAATTGTTTCAGATATGGTGCTGAGGAATAATGGATTTTGAAACAGTGCAATCAGAACAAAGGGGATTTCAGGTCCCTGGGCATAAAGTATTTCTATGAATTGTTTATCCTATTTTTGCAGATTTTGAATGTTTTTAGAAATAATAAGAATATTGTGTTAATTTGTAAAGATTTTACATATCCTTCACAGATTATCTTAGATAATTATTAGGACCAGATCCCTTTTCATTAATATTAAAGTCACCCATACACCTTTTTTTTTTTTAGTTTAGATTTTTAACAGTCCAGGATCCCATTAAATAATGTGTTTTATGCTTTGAACACATTTGGGTAATAAACCACACATGATCTGGACTTTTAAGATAAAGCTTTTTGTTTAGAAAGACATTTTATGCACACATTTATGTTTTTAAACATTATTAGACCTAATGCATTCCATATTAAAAAAATTATTTTCAAAGAGCAATTGACTGATTATTTTTCATTATTTTCAGATGTTATTGGAGCTGCTTTTGTATTTAATTTTTGCAGAATTTTATTGAACAACATGAAATACTTGTCCAAGCCAGAGTGAAAATACAGTATTGGGCAAACGCTCTACTTTATAGATAAGATTTTGTTTTAGTTGTATCAAATTCTTTCAAACAAACCCTCACAGTAGAGGCCAAAGGGCTGGCTTTTACCTATATACTATACCTGCTGCCTACTGAATTTGATATCTTCAGAAACCTACATATTATGCCTATTGCCTACTGAACTTGATATCTTCATAATTTTTTTATTGAGGTTATTCAGTGATTACAAAGTAATTGACATGCTTCTTGCCAGTTATAGTAAGGATCTACCCATGTTGTATAGAATTACTATTTCTTTGCATATCAATATCAACTTTAGAATTGCCATCAGCAGTACCAAATTATAACTGTTAGTATAAGCAAAATTATTTTTATTAACATCTGTGACAGAATTTATTATATTATTTATCTTTTTTTTCATGTCAACATTGTTATCATTTTGAATGGACAACTCACACCTGGAACAGGCCTCTCTGTCTATTAGAGTAGGAAGCAGCATCCCCTCATCCCATCTCCATCTATCTCAGGTCAGTAGCAATCCTCTCTTTGATTATTATAAAAAAGAATTGTTACTTGATTGACAATTGTTCCATTGGAGAAAATAAGGTTTAAAAACAAAGGTAAGAATATTTCTATAATACAACATAAAATAAAAAAGAAATAGCTGTATATGAAATTTCTATAAATACTTCTAAAGGTCAGAGTCTTGCTCTGGAACCTGGCAGCCATGTCTTTGAACTGTAATAAGCTAGGAAGAAACCTCCTTCATCTCTCTAGAGATCAGATGTCTAACATACTCCTAGCTGTGAAACTAATAACTCTTAAAAAAGAAAAAGAAAAGTTTGGTTTCTCCTACGTGAGAGCAGGTTGATATCATATGTGGCCACTGAGACTGCCAGATATGTGTGGGAGCAAATATGTGTCTGCACTATGCTATCTACTTTGAGAACTACATTTTAAACTGTGATGTGTATATAATTTACCTTATCTAATAGAAAAAGATGTGTCTTTGTTTTACCAATCCCTTTTTTTTCTACAAGGAGAAGTAATATAAGTCAAATTGATATGACACAACCATTTATATTTTTATATTTATATTTTAGTTACTTTTTATTTAAAACTTCAGTTTAAGTGAACTCCAGTTTCTTATTGTCTTTTCTTGAAAATGCATACAACATAGTCTGATGTCCTTCTAGATATCTCCAACTCCATACCTTGTTTATTCTTTCTTTTAAAAGCAAGCAAAGACACAAATGAACAAACAAAATAGAATTACAACAGAATTACAATAGAATAACAACAGAAACACACAAAAAAGAAAAGCACATGAAACAAACACACACATATACACAAAGAAAAAATTCATCAAAACACAAAATCAGAGCCCATAATATATAAGCAAAAGACCATTAAGATTTTAAAAATATACATACAAAGCAATATGAATCAGAACCAAAAAATTCCATTAAGTTCCTTTTGCATTGGCCATCTACTACTGGGCATAGGGCCTGCCCTTAAATGTGATTATATACCCACTGAAATATCTGTTCTATCTATGTTTAAAGTGTGATTTCTGAACCCAGCAATATATTTTAATTTCATCCATGTAATTTGAGTTCCTTTACCTGACAACTAGGAGTAAAGAAGGCTTCTTGCATTGCCTCTGTGCTGGGACTGTAGCTGAGACTCTTGTGATTGGTTATATGATGATGTTGGAGAAAGCACAGTGGCAAACCCAAGAATCTCCATTTCACTGAGAAGAGTTTCAAATCTTTTTCTGCTACATCCTAAAACAAGATGTACTGGGAAAATAAAATACTGGCAGATATGCCCTGGAGAATAGCTCTCATACTGAATCTTCTGCCACTTCTGTTTTTTTGGCTAAATAAACCCAGAAATAAGAGTATAAAAATAGTACAACCGGGACCTAAAACTGTAAGTTAAAAAGCATAGCTTTTCAAATGTCAAAGCATTTAGGTAAATTACTTTAAGGAATTTTAAAAACTTTCTTCTTTTTCTTCAATGTGCATTTGTCTGTATGTTTATTACAAAACTTCTAATGATTAAAGGTTTGTTAACTTAATGAAATATGCCAGGTCAAAATCTATATATCCACCAGAAACTTGGTATGAGTCTTTTCAGCTCCCCATCGTTGTGATGTTGATTGAAAAAACGTAGATAACACACACATATAATGTAAAAGGCAGGCTGAGTTTATTGCAAAGTAAAGTAGAACACACTTAAGGAACAAGAAGATAAAGAGTAAGGAGATCTTTGTCCAGTTTCCATTTTGGGTAGGCTTTATACTATTTCTAGTTTCCTGATCAACTTTCTCTGTGGAATTTTATATGGCCTGCCCTTTTGGACTGCATCTTATAGGACAGAATGGTTTATAAAGGTTCCTGCAGTACAAGGTTTGGGGCTACTGTAATTGAATTTACATAAATATTAATTAATGATCTCCAGTGCAACTAGGAGTTCACTTCTCCCCTCAATGCCAAATTGACTCAAGACCCATACTTTGGACAAGTTCAAAGTTCTGTTCCTTGATTTATAGGCTGTTGATTATGAATGGTTGGGCCCCACTGTCCTTCAAGGCTGTTAATATCAAATCAGCTTCCTAATATTGATACTTTCCTAGAGTATCTTTCCTATAAGTGGTTAGGGATTAAACTTATTTCAGAAAATGGAAAAATCATATATATAATTATATATATGATTTATTATATATATTATTATATATAATATTTATATGATATATATGATATATATATAATTATATATATCATATATATATATATTTATGTATATATTTGAGATAATACTACCTAATAGATGTAGCAATATAGATAAATTCACAAAAGTATATATAAAATAAAATGAAATCACACAAGAAGGCAAATTCCACTAGAAACTGAAAACAGGATATTAGAGATGTAACAACAAAGCAGGAGCAATATCATGAAAGAGGCAGTACTCAGTAACAGGGGAAATAATACCCAAATTAATAAAGTTTGTCACAATTAAACTAATTACGTGTTTAATATCTGTATATCTTACCTAAATTTTAAATATGTGTACTATTCAATTAATGAATAATTATTAATATTATTTCTTCTCTGTAAAACTAATATAAAATGTATCATTGCCAGTTTATTCTGAGTACCTTTGTTTTTTTTGTTTTTTGTTTTCTTTTTTAATTTTTAATATTTTTTATTACATATTTTCCTCAATTACATTTCCAATGCTATCCCAAAAGTCCCCCATAGCGCCCCCCACTTCCCTACCCACCCATTCCCATTCTTTTGGCCCTGGCATTCCCCTATATTGGGGCATATAAAGTTTGCAAGTCCAATGGGCCTCTCTTTCCAGTGATGGCCGACTAGGCCATCTTTCGAAACGTATGCAGCTAGAGACAAGAGCTCCAGGGTACTGGTTAGTACATCATGTTGTTCCAACTATAGGGTTGCAGATCCCTTTAGCTCCTTGGGTACTTTCTCTAGCTTCTCCATTGGGAGCCCTGTGATACATCCAATAGCTCACTGTGAGCATCCACTCCTGTGCTTGCTAGGCCCCAGCATCGTCTCAAAAGAGACAGCTATATTTGGGTCCTTTCAGCAAAATCTTGCTAGTGTATGCAATGGTGTGAGCCTTTAGAAGCTGATTATGGGATGGATCCCTGGATACAGCAGTCTCTAGATGGTCCATCCTTTCATCACAGCTCGAAACTTTGTCTCTGTAACTCCTTCCATGGGTGTTTTGTTCCAATTCTAAGAAGGGGCATATTGTCCACATTTTGGTCTTCATTCTTCTTGAGTTTCATGTGTTTAGCAAATTGTATCTTATATCTTGGGTATCCTAAGTTTTGGGCTAATATCCACTTATCAGTGAATACATATTGTGTGAGTTCCTTTGTGATTGTGTTATCTCACTCAAGATGATGCCCTCCAGGTCCATCCATTTGGCTAGGAATTTCATAAATTCATTCTTTTTAATAGCTGAGTAGTACTCCATTGTGTAAATGTACCATAATTTCTGTATCCATTCCTCTGTTGAGAGACATCTGGGTTCTTTCCAGCTTCTGGCTATTATAAATAGGGCTGCTATGAACATAGTGGAGCATGTGTCCTTTTTACCGGTTGGGACATCTTCTGGATATATGCCCAGGAGAGGTATTGCTGGATCCTCCGGTAGTACTATGTCCAATTTTCTGAGGAACTGCCAGACTGATTTCCAGAGTGGTTGTACAAGCTTGCAATCCCACCAACAATGAAGGAGTGTTCCTCTTTCTCCACATCCTTGCCAGCATCTGCTGTCACCTGAATTTTTGATCTTAGCCATTCTGACTGGTGTGAGGTGGAATCTCAGAGTTGTTTTGATTTGCATTTCCCTGATGATTAAGGATGTTGAACATTTTTTCAGGTGCTTCTCTGCCATTCGGTATTCCTCAGGTGAGAATTCTTTGTTCAGTTCTGAGCCCCATTTTTTAATGGGGTTATTTGACTTTCTGGAGTCCACCTTCTTGAGTTCTTTATATATATTGGATATTAGTCCCTTATCTGATTTAGGATAGGTGAAGATCCTTTCCCAATCTGTTGGTGGTTTTTTTGTCTTATTGATGGTGTCTTTTGCTTTGCAGAAGCTTTGCAGTTTCATGAGGTCCCACTTGTCAATTCTCGATCTTACAGCACAAGCCATTGCTGTTCTATTCAAGAATTTTTCCCCTGTGCCCATATCTTCAAGGCTTTTCCCCACTTTCTCCTCTATAAGTTTCAGTGTCTCTGGTTTTATGTGAAGTTCCTTGATCCATTTAGACTTGACCTTAGTACAAGGAGATAGGAATGGATCGATTCACATTCTTCTACATGTTAACAACCAGTTGTGCCAGCACCATTTGTTGAAAATGCTGTCTTTCTTCCACTGGATGTTTTTAGCTCCCTTGTTGAAGATCAAGTGACTGTAGGTGTGTGGGTTCATTTCTGGGTCTTCAATTCTATTCCATTGGTCTATTTGTCTGTCACTATACCAGTACCACGCAGTTTTTATCACAATTGCTCTGTAGTAAAGCTTTAGGTCAGGCATGGTGATTCCACCAGAGGTTCTTTTATCCTTGAGAAGAGTTTTTGCTATCCTAGGTTTTTTGTTATTCCAGATGAATTTGCAGATTGCACTTTCTAATTCGTTGAAGAATTGATTTGGAATTTTGATGGGGATTGCATTGAATCTGTAGATTGCTTTTGGCAAGATAGCCATTTTTACAATGTTGATCCTGCCAATCCATGAGCATGGGAGATCTTTCCATCTTCTGAGATCTTCTATAATTTCTTTCTTTAGAGACTTGAAGTTTTTATTATACAGATCTTTCACTTCCTTAGAGTAACGCCAAGATATTTTATATTATTTGTGACTATTGAGAAGGGTGTTGTTTCCCTAATTTCTTTCTCAGCCTGTTTATTCTTTGTGTAGAGAAAGGCCATTGATTTGTTTGAGTTAATTTTATATCCAGCTACTTCACCGAAGCTGTTTATCAGGTTTAGGAGTACCTTTGTTATATGTCTTAATGGTATTTGCCTCTTTCAGGCTCTGAATGTTGATGCCATGCACAACATTTCACAGGCAATGTGGTCCAAACCAATCCCAATGGGCGTGGCTTTTTCTGAGAATTTTAGTGGTTAAAATTCTCTTAGATATTCAATGAAACAACTCTCTTAGAAAAATTTCAGTGAAACAACTGTAAAAAATATGCTTTATTTGGGATAGACAAGTGTACTATATTAACCTTTGAAAGTGGGAAGGAGTTTCCAGTCTACAATTAAATCATTGGCTGGAGTTTAAGTGGAGGAATGCCTCATTTGCATTGAGAGGCATCCCTGGAATCCCAAGTATTCACAGGGCAAGTTCTTATTGAGAAAGAAGTTGAACTTGTTTGTTTGTCAAGGAATATGTGTCCTTCCTTAGGTAGAGGTTGTGGGGGTTGGGCTCCCCAGATAAGACCAGGATGAGAAGAAGAAGCTCTGTTGGGAAGGGAGTCCTCCATTTTGCTCTGAGCTCAGAGGAGTTATTCATGATCAAGTCAGCTCAGTCAGTCAAGAGGGTCTCAAGTGAGGGAGTGAGGATTAAAAAAGGAAAACAGACAAAATTACAACATGACCCCTGCCTGTACTGAGGCGGAAGCAGCTTTATATCTCTCCAGTCTGCTTTTATATCATTCTAGGTAAAACAAACAAAACAAAACAAAAAACAAACAAACAAAAACCCAAAAAAAACAAAACAACAAGAACAAACAAACAAACAAACAAAAAAAAACATGGTCCATTCTTAGATCAAAGTAATCTAGTGAATCTAGTGAAGTAGTAAAGAAAGATCACACAAGAATTTAATCAAGCAGAGTAGTAAGCAAAAGGATCACACAAGGTAATAATTAAGTAAAATACTAAGCAAAGAGATCTCATAAGTTAGTAAGTCAGCAAAGTAGTATGCAAAGCCCCATGGTCACAGTTTCTATTATTCTTATCTGAGCCTACTTTCTTGTCCAAGCCCAGTGACAAATGCCAAATTCCTAAAAGCAGCACCAAGAGCTCTAGTCATATCCAGGCATGATAAACTGTGACCTTACATAGTAGGATTCCCCTACAGTGTTACAAGTCTAAAGCATGACTTGTCTTTGTAGACTTGAAGCAATGTTACAACTGGGTTTGAAAATAAACTAGGAGTGAATCACATAATAATTCAAGTAAGGTGTGTGTGTGTGTGTGTGTGTGTGTGTGTGTGTGTGTGTGTGTGTGTTGATTAGAATGTACTGTGACCATTGGTTTCTCTTTTGAACATAGGCTCATAACTTTGAATACTTGGTTACCAGTGAATTGAAGTGTTAGAGAAGGATAAGGAGGTTGGAGAAACCTGTTAATAGGGAGCACTGTTGGAGAAAATGTTAATAGGGAAAGACTTTGAGATTTTAATTCTTTTCTGGTCCCAAGTTAGCTCTCTCTCTCTACCTCCTGCATAGGGATAATGATGTAAACTCTCAACTCTTCCAGGTCTATTTATACCTATTGGTTGCTATTTCCCTACCATGATGGCCAAGAATTTCCCTCTGAACTGTAGTCACCAATGAAGTATTTTTTCTATTAGTTGTTTTAGTCTTGGTGTTTTTTTACAGCAGTATATAAAATTAATTAAACTATATACATATAATATAGCATCATTCTATTGATATCAAATATAAGGAGATAAACTAGAGCCTCATGCTATTGACCCCTAATATCCAAGCGTATAGTTTAGTCAATGGATTGTACTTCACTGGACCCATTGTCCATTCTTTGTTCTGTTTAACTTCTCAAGTATATATGGGTACTTGTACTTCAGATCAGTTAACTCTCTCCTAATACTGTGTTAAAATATCTGACAAACACAACAAAGGAGAGAAAGATTTGTTGTTGTTGTTTTGTTTTTTTTTTTGTTTTTTTTTTTTTTTTCTGTTTCTCAAGTCTAGAGAATTCATTGAAAATATAGCAGGAAATGTTTGGGAACATCAGCAGTAGACTCATGGGTAAACTGTAAATATAGTCAAGAAGCAGATAGCCATGCCTGTTAGAGCTCAGCTCAGTGTACCCTCTTCCTTGATTCTTGCTGTTATGTAGAAGAGGTATCAGTCTTCTCCATTAACCTAATATGAATTAAATTTTGCAAAAGCATTCCCAGAAAATTGGGTTTACACTGATATGGGATCCTGTCATGATGTCAATTAATATACACAATGATAAAAAACAATCATATAGTGTTTGAAATATGTGCTCATCATTGAACACAAAAGCCAGATAAAGCAGTCCAATTAGGGGAATAGGATCCACAGGTAGGTATCAGAGTCAAGGAGCCCTTGCTCCAGTTGTTTGAAGACCCTTATGAAGCACAAGCTGCATACCTCCTACATAAATGCAGGCATTCTTGGTTTAACCCATGCTAAATCTTCAGTTAGTGATTCAGTCTCTGGGAGACCCCAAGAGTCCAGGTAATTGGTCTTCCTGTGAAATTCCTATCCCTTCAGTTCCCTCAATCTTTCTCCAACTCTTCCACAAGACTCCCCTTACTCAATGTAATATTTGGCTATGGGTCTCTGCATCTGTTTCAGTCAGCTATCTAGCTAGAGCCTCTCAGAGGAGAGGTATGCTAAGTTCCTGTCTGCAAGCCTCACAAAGTATTATGAATAGTAGCAGGGATTGGTTCTTGCCCATAGGAGAAGTCTCAAATTGTGCCAGTCATTCATTGGGTGGCTATTCTCTCAGGCTCTGTTCCATCTTTGTCCCAAGATGTCCCTCAAACAAAGATTGGATAGAAAATTTGGTTCATTTACACAATGAAACACTACTCAGCTATTAAAAGCAGTGACATTATGAACTTTGCAGGCAATTAATGTAGCTTCTAAATAGAACTATTTTTCTTTTCCATTTTAATGTATTATAGACAAATAGTATTTATAGGTGCTAAAATGCTATGCAATTGATAAGACAAAAATTTTAAAAGATTTCAGATCTATTTTCTTGAATACGTGCACTTAATTTTTTCTATGATATTTATTTTTACACATATTTATAAGTATATATATATATATATTCATTCTTTTGTAGGAGTGAGGGCCTGATTTCTCCTTCCACAATAGGAAGTTTAAGGATGTATCACTTTCTAGGTCTTGATTGGGTAGCAATGTTGGCATATCATAGGTGTAGTTTCACTGTTGTTACTAGGAAAAACAATCTCATAGTCAAATTCCTAGTCTTCTAGCTCTTTCATTTTTGCCCCTATTTACTCTTTTTAACTCAAAGCTTCTTTTTATACTCACTGAATTCTGAAGTCAAAGATCTTTCAAGAATATTTAAGTGTGCATTAAGTACCATTATTTCAAAGTACAGATAAAAAAATGGCTATGAATTCAGTATTTTATCTTGCTGAGAGTATTGTTGGTTTCTCAAGAGAAACTATGAATCCCATTTGTGGGAACAGAAGGGGCAGGAGAAGAAGGGGAAGGGAGGATAGCCCACATCTGGCCAGAGTTCCTCCTATGCTCTGGGCAGGCGAACCTGGGAGGGCTGCCACATGCTTTCCACTCATCCCTGGGTGGGCATCTAAGCCACTGACCCCATCAACGGGCAGTAGACAAGGGGCAGCCCCCGACCTCGGGCCACTTGTTACCCTGGGGTTATGGGAGAGAAAACTGAGGGAAAGTTTCCCACGCAGGCGAGAGTAAGCACAGTGGGCCTTGATGAACAGAGACAGTCTATGGGTTTAGAGGTTGTTTGTTTGTTTGTTTGTTTGTTTGTTTGTAGAAAAGCAGGGGGAAAGAGAAAAGGTAGAAAGAGGAGAGTGACTGGCCATGGCCAAGAGGAGGGAAGATGGAGATAGAGAGTAAGAGGAAAGGTTAGAGAGTAAGAAAGAGAGTGAGAGAAGAGAGGAGAGGATAGAGGAGAGTAAGGGAAGTAAGATCAAGAGAGTGAGAAGGGGCTAAACAGCCCCTCTTATGGTGTGCTATTATCTTTACTGGTTCTAGGTAACCGGGAGGAGTTTAGCCTGAAGGTAAGAAGCTTGGGATATTGTCGACATGGCTTTTAGTCATGCTTCTCCTTTGGGGGCTGTGGGGGCAGTAACTTAGACAGGAGCTAGGGTCAAGGAGACATGAGAGAACTACTCACTCACATGTAGGTGAATTATCACCGTAGGGTCCCGGGGTTCAACATCTCAGCTCAACTAGAGATCAGACTGTCTCTGTATAGCCCAATGCCCAACACCCATTTGCTGCATTTTGTCAGTAAGATTATTTTCAGCTGTCTGCAGTCAAAAGTTTTCTGTAATAGAGCCTAGGAATGATTCCTTTTCCTTTTAGCTTCTTAAAACAATACAAGATAGTACTTTGAAGTGACTTAGCTTGCACTTTTTGGTTCTTGAGTAGTGAGTAAATGTGTGAGTACAAGTAGAGCCTCCAGTGTCACTGTCTATTCATAATGGAAGAAAGGCTGAAAGGACAAGACAGGATACATATGGTGCTCAAGCTTGCTCAAAGGGTAACTCAGTGCAGTGCATTTCTGTGGCAGACCTTTTTAGGATTACATTCATTCTTTCCTAAGCAATCTCAGTTTCTTTCAGAAACTATCAAGGGCTGAGAGCCTTGAAATGAAAGTAAAAATAGCAATTTGGTATTCCAAGCTCAGCAATAATCCTTTTTTCCCTTTCTAACTCAAATTCAAGGTGAGGCATGACAATGTAATGAGTTTGTGAAGTCTGAAAGGAACCTGAACTTGCTTTAGAATTTGACTGAATGGAAACAGGGGAGAAATTTTCATATATACAGGACAAAGAAAGAGAAAAGAAAAAGGAAAGCCTGAGTATTGTGGTGGTTTTACTGTTTTGGCATAAAATTATCTTTTTTTTCCAGGATTATCACAACAGTGTTTCCCCCAAGTAGATGAATATGAGATAAGCTGGTTTCATGCTTTATGTATCTCTTTAGTAAAATGAGCCAATTTAAACCTCGCTTTTCAAGTGGTTGCATTCTTATTCATAGTAAAACAAAAGTGCTGCATTTTATTAGTTTTCCCTTAATTAATTTAACTTTATGGTTATCATAATTTACTTTAAAATGATACCACATAAAACTGCTAGTGTATAATGTCCATATGATATTCATATGGAAGGTTTCTTTGTTTAAAATATATTGAAATTTCTATCATTAAGGCACTAAAATTTTAGCATTGCAAACACATATTAATGCAGTAAGTCAACTCATTTTATTTCAGTTGCAAGTACGACTGTGACATTATGTTTTATTAAAAATACAAATATTTTATTACCTTTAATTTTGTTAGTTATATTATTGCAATATTAATAGCAGCCACTTTGCTGAATAGGTCTAGTAGGATATTTATTAGAGAATAATAAAAAAGAGGAAAGGATTCTGCCCTAGTTTTTGACATTATGTAACTGGTTTTTTTTTCAGTTTCACAGAGCTGCAAAAAATGTATTATTGAGTTAAAGAAATCACAAAGATGAGAAGTTTACACACTACCCAGATTAGCTCTTACCTGCTAATCTTATTTTTAAAAATTTCAGGTGCATCTGAATTTTGTCTTTCAACAACAACAACAAAAAATGGTATTTTGCATGTTAATTTCTATGTGACAACTTGCCTTGAAATGAATGGCATTAAAACTGTAATGAATTTTATATCTCATTAAAGTTTGGCTAGTATGACTATTGCCTGTAATGATTTTCTTCAGGTTTCCTTTTTTCAGGGTCTTCCTCAGGAAGAACCAAGTACCTTAAGTCCAACATTTTTAAGGTTATCACAGGGGGACCTCCTCTTTTGCTTTATGTGTTCTCACATATTGTAACAGAGGATATCAAACTAGGTCCCACAGTTGCCTATGTAGAGCATCCTCAGCAACCAACACAGTCTCAAAAAAAAAGGTCAAAAATCTGTTCCGTAATAGTTCCTGTTCCAAAGTACTGTAGGGATGGAAATGGAGAGTAGCCTGAGGAAAAAGAGGTCCAGTGACAGGCCTAAGGTTGAATTCAGCTCAAGGTGAGGTCCCAAGGCTTGACACTATTACTGAGGCTATAGAATGCTCGCAAAAAGTGACCTATCATGATTTCCCCCTGAAAGATACAACAAGCAGCTGAAAGAGATGCAAATATTTGCACCCAACAAATGGACAGAAGCAGCTGACCTTTGTGGCTGAGTTAGGGAAAAGCTGGAAGAAGCTGAGGAGGAGGATCAGTGGTCTCAGTGTGTACCTGAAGATCTCTCAGACACTGGACCACCAACCAGGCTGTACACACCAGCTGATATGAGGTTTCCAAGACATATATGACAGAGGACTGCCAGGTCTTGGATCAGCTAGAGAAGATGCACTTAACCCTCAAAAGACTAGAGGCCTCAGGAAGTGGGCAGATCTTGTGGGGTTGGGGGGGGGGCGTTGTGGGGAGTTAGGAACTTCCTCGTGGACACAGGGGGTTGGGAAGGAAGTATGGTATTGGGAACAGTCAGTGGATGGACTTGGAGGGGAATAAAATCTGGAGTGTAAAAAATACATTAAATAAAAAATTTAAAAAATAACTTGTTTTACCTGTGACTGTATCTTTTTTTGACCAGCAATATATTTATGAATAGATTTATGCTAGCAATTTAAACATGAAATGTGAAGTTTAAACTATTGAGTATTAGGACATTACAATTACTTCATTTGAAATATTTATAAACCAAATTTAACATATATATGGGTTATATATTCTCAATTTTTCAAAAGCACATAAAAGTTCAAAGAAAAACTATGTAGAAATACAGAATATGCTTTGGATTTGAAGATTCAACATAGCAAAAATATCAGGTCTTTTTAGTTTGATCTTCAAGCTTAGTGCAATACTCACTAAAGTCCCTGAGAGATTTTTGTAGGTATAGACAAGCTTATTTTAAAATTTATATGGAGAGACACAGGATTAGAATAAAGTTTCTTACAGAAGACTAAAGTAAGATAAATCACTATGCCTGATATTAAACTCAAACATATGTCTATAGTAGAGAAAAAGAGTAGTGTATTGTAAGAAGGGTATTCAGATGAGACAAGAGAAAGGGAAGAAAAGGAAGGAATGAGAGGTAGAGAGGGAGTGAGGGAACAAGAGAGATTACCTAGATGTAAAACTGTACAAATAGCCTGAGCTGAGTTTTAGCAAAGCTTAAAAGGTAAATCAAAGAGGCAACCCTGCTTTCTTTAAAAAAAAAAAAATAGAGATGGCATTAAACACTGTTGACTATGAATGCATCTTAAATTAAATGTCATTTGCTATGATAAACATGAAGTTATCTCTGTTACAGTTGGGTTTGATTTTTTTATATGATATTATTATTTTTAAATTTCTGTAAAGTCACAATACTAATTTCTGAAGTGTTTAGACAAATTTATTTTTCTGCTAGAAGAGCAGAAAATATCCATTTTCCCTACATCCAGAATTTTTGTCTTTTTTTCTTGATGATAGCCATTCTGACAAGAGTTAGATGAAATGTCAGATTATTTTTATTTGCATTTTTATTACAGCTACAGAGGGTGAACATTTTAATTTCTTGTTTTTATTGTCTCTTTGTTTTACATGTTTTAGAACCAACTTTTCAGTTGCTCATCAAGGCAGGCAAACATATGAAGTACCCAGCATGAGAGTTGAATAGGATGTAAACATTCCTTGTCTTATATGCATTTAGAAACTTGTTTGCGGGATCCTCCAGTAGTACTATGTCCAATTTTCTGAGGAACCACCAGACTGATTTCCAGAGTGGTTGTACAAGCTTGCAATCCCACAAAAAATGGAGGAGTGTTCCTCTTTCTCCAGCATCTGCTGTTACCTGAATTTTTGATCTTAGCCATTGGCTGATACAAAAGGATGGAGCATCTAGAGACTGCCATACCCAAGGATCCATCCCATAATCAGCCTCCAAACGCTGACACCATTGCACACACTAGCAAGATTTTGGTGAAAGGACTCTGATATAGGTGTCTCTTCTGAGGCTAAGCCAGGGCCTAACAAACACAGAAGTAGATGCTCACAGTCAGCTATTGGATGGATCACAGGGCCCCCAATGGAGGAGCTAGAGAATGTATCCAAAGAGCTAAGGGGGTCTGCAACCCTATAGGTGGAACAACAATATGAACTAACCAGTACCCCCTGGAGCTCGTGTCTCTAGCTGCATATGCATCAGAAGATGGCCTAGTCGGCCATAATTGGAAAGAGAGGCCCATTGGTCTTGCAAACTTTATATGCCTCAATACAGGGGAACGCCAGGGCCAAGAAGTGGGAGTGGGTGGGTAGGGGAGTGGGGGGCATGGTATGGGGGACTTTTGGGATAGCATTGGAAATGTAAATGAAGAAAATACCCAATTAAAAAAAAGAAACTTAGCCGGGCGTGGTGGCACACGCCTTTAATCCTAGCACTCGGGAGGCAGAGGCAGGCGGATTTCTGAGTTCGAGGCCAGCCTGGTCTACAGAGTGAGTTCCAGGACAGCCAGAGCTATACAGAGAAACCCTGTCTCGAAAAACCAAAAAAAAAAAAAAGAAACTTTTTTGCAACCAGAAGATTCAATGACCACCTTCATCAGGCTGAAACTATGAATACTTTAAATGATGAAAAAAGGTTATTCTTTAAGTCCCATATGATAATGCCCTGCTACTTTTCATAAATGTCCAAGAACACAACTTGAAATCAAGATTATGGACTGATAAGTCTGAACTGGTTTTTAGTAAGCCAAATTATTGCCACTGATCTTGGATTAGAATTCTCTATTTAATATCGTGTGCATATACATAGATGGACACCCACTGAAAGAAACAGAATACATTATGGGAAATAGCATTCACATTCAACAGAAAACTGATGAAGGACAACTTTGTGAACCAAAAAATCAAGATAACTGAGCAATTGCCTTAACAATGCCTTGCTACTTCTCATGGAAGATGCCACTTCTTTTCTTGGCATTATACTGCACATTTGCTTTGCTCTCTAGCCTTTCTACTTCAATGTTTTTGTATACCTCAGTCACTGGAGCAACATGCTAACAATCCAAAGCACTCAAGCAGACTACTGGTTAACACTGGTTAAATTTTGCCTGTTGACAAATAGCTGTCAAATCCTGTCTACCATTCTGAGAGCTGTATAAATATTCTGACGGCTGGTGTGCATATCACCCCCAGGTGTGTTAATTTAACAACATATAACTTATCAGTCATTATTGTTAATTCCTTGACTATTAGAATTTTATTTGTAATTAGAAAGTTGTTGTCTATTCTATTCCCATATTTGAGAGTGAACAAGAGAGGAAATGATATTTTAAACTTACATTGACATACTTATGTCCACAAAGCCAAACCTAAACATTCCAAATAAAGCCACCAATCAAAGAATAAGTGTTCAAATGACTGAGACTATGGTGGACACCTCATTCAGCTTATTCAGTCTATTCACATTGTGTATTTTGTTTCATCTTTCTGCTGTTGCTACCATACCTGTCCTATTATTCCACATAAGCTATAAGCCAAAATATACTGTTTCATACAATCACTTTGATTATTGTAGGAAGCAAAGGAAGCCCTGAGTCAACAAAGTTTTGAAGCAATGAGATCAGTTGATTTGTGACATGTCCTGTACTCCCTAGTCTCAAACTCAAATTTCCCCTGAGAATGACAATGTCTTCTCAGAGCGAGACCTAGAGGTAAATAGCAAAGCCTTCCTGTGAGGTATGAATATGGAATGTGTGTAAAAACTGTCTACCATATCTTCTCCACCTGAATATTTATGGTCTGAAAACTTCTGGTTGATAGAGAATACTCATGCCAAAATTAGCTAAATTGGCTTCCTTGATCCAGCTCTATGCCATAAACTCTGCTTCCTTGATTATTTACATGTAATATAACAGCCTCCTTACTCAGCTATATTCAATAACCATAACTTGGTGTTCAATTGTATATATACACTTCTCTATGTGCTCAAATCTCATTTTTCATTCTGAAATTTTCCCTAGTTAGATAAATCCCCACTGCAATCAAGGTTGGGACAGTTCATGGTGTGTTTATCACAGCAATAGAAAAGTTACTAGTAGAACAAGTAATAAGACAAGACTAGGAAAGAAATGTGATAAAAAATAAAATAAAAAAGAATTGTCTCTGTTTGTAGATTATGTAGTTCTATACCTCAAAAACTCCACTAGGAAACTCTAACAACTGATAAAGACTTTCAGTAAAGTAAAAAGTTCCATCCGTATTTTACCAAATCTGTAACTTAATTATATAATAACGATGTACTGAGAAAGACAATAAATAATGTCTGAAGAAGAAAAAGTCTATTAAAAAACTTGGTGCTAAAGAGATAAATCATATCAGATACCAGATGACTCAGAGACCTATGCACAGGATTAGGGTTAATATCATAAATATTATGGAAATGGCTATCCTACCAAAAGAATTCTACAAATTAAAAAAAATTTCCAGTAAAATTCCTATGCAAATCTTCACAGAAATTTTTAAAAAGTTATGTTAAAGTTTATAGGGAAGCAAATAGAATATAGCTGTCAAAATTATAATAAAATAAAACAAATTTTTAAAAAATTAAATATAGTTATTTGCAGAATTGTCAATCACAAATTAGTCACTTGTAGGAGTTCCATTTTTCCAAGGCGCAGGAATCACTTTAAAAGAAGGATGGAGAGATTTTAAGGGGCAGAGGTTAGGGGAAACTGTTGCAAATTACTGTCTTCTAGATAGGAGAGGACTTCAGACTCAAGAACTCATAGCATCTGTATTTGCCTGCACAAGATCAAGCCAGTAAAGGCTATAGCATGCCCTCATGATCATTCACTCCTGAGGAACCACTGACTGTTGACTGCTTTTGGGGGAAGGAGTGTCAGCTTTCTTATGTAATTTTCAGACTCTCAGCTTATAAAATGGGTTTCATCTGTTTTAGAGAAAACAACCCCTTAAACTCAGTAATTTCAGAAATTAATCAATAATTTCATTCTTTTTATTATTTCATATATATATATATATGTATACCTGTGTCCCTGCACAATCCAGAAGATGGCGCCAGATCCAGGATGATAGGAATTGAGGTCAGATCTTTAAGAGCAAAACATCTTAAACATTGAGCTACTTCCTTAGTCCTGGTGTTAGGTATTTTGCAACATAACACATGTAACTTTATTTCTTAATGGTAGGTGAGAATATTTCTAGATGAAATAGAGTCTTGACTTGGTGAATTGAGTGAGCAAATGGCCTTTCCGGGTATTTGTTTTGGAATCTGATCTTTTGGGAATCTGGATTGAACAGAAAGCAAAGGACTGGAAAATTAATTCTTCTTGACAAGCTCACATCAGATATTTGGACACCTGTTTCTTGGTTCAGTATCAGAGTAAGGCTATACCATGGTGGAGGAAAACAAACAAAAGAAAACAGTTATTTTGTAGTATAATTTTAGTTACAATTAAGTGTTCTATATAATGTATTGTCTAATTTAAGACAATCTATTTCTGAAACAGTCACTTAGCAGACACCACACAGGACCACAGGTGTAATCTAGGACTTTATTATGAAAGTGGAATGAATACTTACCAAAAGCATTAGCTATATTATTAATATTAAAACATAAATATGAATAAAATTTTAAGGTGAGAAAAATATTGTATAGCAAAACCATTCATATTTTGATGTAATATTACACTTTAAAATATTACCTGTATCTAAAAATAGAATACTTGCTTATATCAACATACAGAGACTGCATCATGTTTACTACAAACTGAAAGCTGTATTCCTAAAAATTGTTATAGGAAACCTCATCCCCAAGACGACAAGGGTCACTTGTGCTGGCAGGTTTTTGACAAGTTAACATGAACTCAGTTCATTGGAAAACAAGGAACCTAAATCGAGAAAATGTCTCCATCATATTGGCTGGTAACATGTTGGTGAGTGTATTTTCTTGTAAGAAGTCCCAACCCACTGTGTGCTGTGCCAGCCCTGAGCAGGTAATATTGGGATGTGAAAGAAAATTAACTAAACAAGCCATGGGGATGAAGCCACTAAATAGGATTCTTTTCTAGTCTCTGCTCTAGTTTCTGTGTACAGGTTACTGCTTGAATCCTTGCCCAGCTTCTCAAAGTGATGAACTTTTACCTAGAAGTGTAAGTCAAATAAACCTGTTTACTCTAAAATTACGTTTAGTCATGTTAGTACACCAATGTAGGAAAGTCATATTCAGTAATGAACATATTGAATTCATTCTGCAATAGGATTTTGGACGTTTTGTTTATTTGTTTGTTTGTTTGTTAGTTTGTTGTTGTTGTTGTTGTTCACATTTTAGTGCCTTCAGTGGGTTTTGAACTGAGGTATTAGGATAAAGCATACAAAATCAGGAAACTATGAATTGAACAATCCACAAGTGAAAATTAGTCCCTCCTTCCCTTAAATTTTCGGTGTCAGATGATTTTGGTTGCAGAGACAGCGAGTTTCCTAACTAGATAATTACCTACTTACCAATTAGATGGTTGTAAATACTTTACTCTTAAGTAAAAGTCCTCATCTTCAAATTTACTTTTGAGTAGCCAACTCATTATTTTTTTTTTATTTTGATGAGAACATTAACAAGAAGGTTCAGCAGGTAAGAGTGTGTGTTGCCAAGCCTGAAAACCTGTGCTGAATACCTAATATCTACAAGAGGGAAGGAGAAAAGTGACTATCTCAAGGTGTTGTCTGACCATCACATGTGCAACATGGCATGTATTCTCTCTCTCTCTCTCTCTCTCTCTCTCTCTCTCTCTCTCTCTCTCTCTCTCTCTCCCCCACTTACCCCCACAAACAAATACACAAACAAATAAATGTTAAAAAAAAAAAAACGACAGGAAATTGCCAACACATCAAATTTCACATGGGCAATATATTTTAATTGCATGCATAGTGTTAATCTTTATCACTTCATTTTCCCTTCATTATTATAACCAAAATAGTATGACCCATATGAAACAACCGCACAGTTTTCCCTCCACTAACACATGGTAGCAACCATTCTCATCCCTGCTTCTGTAAAGTAACTGAATTTTCCATGCTTAAAATTTCTTGCTATATTCCATTTTGTTCTTGTGATGCCAGCCTCAATACACATTTACTTTGGCAGTAAATGATTCGTTCTATTTTTTATATAAACTAACAACTAGAGATATAAATTATATTCCTGGAAAGATTTACTATGATAATAACATGAATTTTTATTGGAGTTAAGCTATAAATTAAAGACAAGTCAAGACAGAATTCAACAGCATGTTGGAAATTTATATGAATTTCCTAGTATATAGCTGACAGAAAAAAGGTTCAAGAACACACCCAATGATTTAGGCAACAATAGTTAAAGAACACAGAATTTCTATCATATATAAAAATGTCATCTAGATAAAGCAAATACATCAGTGGTACGTATTGCAGGGAGATGAATTTTATTTACTAATAGCCAGTGGACAAACGCAGCTGTCACGCTATTCTATCATAGGTTTCTGTCCTCTATCAGAATTATCTCTAGGAAGTGTAACAGGAGACCTCCCCTATACCTTGTTTCTGGAGAACCCTTACATCATTTTTTGTTTTTAAATACATGTCTGGGAATGTATGCACCTATTTGGAGAGTGATAAAAGATTTTCCTCCCAAAACATCACCTTGTGATATTCATTATCTTCTTCGGTTCCATCTTGAGACAGCAAATCTCTTATCCCTTAGGTTATGTTGAAATTTGGGAAGTTACCAGGCTAATATGATTCTAGTGCTGTAAGTCCTCAGACATACTTTGGTATTCTTTTCTTCCCTGTAAACACTCAAATAAAATTCTGTATGTTCCCATTGGAGAAAAAAAATAATGGAATTCCCAATCCTATGTGCTTGGCATGTTGTTGGTAGCTAGTTTTTCAAAGTAGCCTGCACAATCTGTTAGTCATTGGGTTCTATGAGGAAACTGGGTCAGTTCAATAAATTTGATGAATACAGATTCTTGACATCTTTCAGACCTACTGATTTACTATAAACCGCAATGACTTTGTCCTTACTTTCCTAGAAAGATATTTCATTTTATTAACCATTTTCAAGACTCTTTATAGACCAACTGTTACTCTGGTCTTTCCATGACTAAGATTATTGTACCTCATTTGTTCTGTTATTTGAGCACAAACACCTGTTTTCTCACTTTCAAATTTATTGTCCCATGTCTTTCAGAAATGTTGGTTACTTTCCATAAACCATGAGCCAATGATGAGACAAGGTTTGGAAATATTTGTTTTTCCTCCAAGAAGAAATTTATTTTTCCCCTTCTTTCTGTTTTTCTGTAGGAGGATCAGGTTGAAGTACATCCTGTTACTAGAATTTATACAGAAACACACATATGCTGGTATTTTTGGGTTTACATAAGTAATTCACTTCAGCATGCTCACTTATTTGGAATTTATATTTTGTTCAACAGAATGTTTCTTTCTTCAAGTTTCTATGAAACAATTTTTAGAAGACATTTGGTGAATTCCCAAGATGCTTGCTAGATTATTGACTCATGAAATCTGACAGTACAGTGTCTATTCTAGTTACTGTTCTATGGCTGTGAAGAGACACCATGACCAAGGCAACTTATAAAGAAATAATTTAATAAATTTAATTTTAATTTAATTAAAATTTAATTTTAATTAATTAAATTAACAGCTTGCAGTTTCAAGTGGGTAGTCCTTATCATGGTGGAGAGCATGGCAATAGATATGCAAACATAGAGCTAGAATATTATCTAAGAATTACATCCCAATCTGCAAGGAGAAAGAGAGAGAGGGAGAGAGAGAGAGAGAGAGAGAGAGAGAGAGAGAGAGAGAGAGAGAGAGAGAGAGAGAGAGAGGAGAGAGAGAGAGAGAAGGAGGAGAAGGAGGAGGAGGAGGAGAGGGAGGGAGGGTGGGAGGGAGGAAGAGAGACAGACAGAGAGAGATAGAGAGAGAGGGGGGAGAAAGAGAGAGATTAGACAGAGAGAGACAAGAGAGACATACAGAGAAAGAGACAGAGTCAGAGAGATAGAGAGACAGAGATCTTGGCAACTCAAAGCCCATTCCCAGTGACACACCTTTTCCTAATTTTTCCTAAACAGTCCACTAACTGAGATCTAAACATTAAGTATTTAACTTACAGGGCCATTCTCATTCAAAGCAGCACTTTACCATAACATACTTTTCTATAACACAGCTAAAATTTTTCCATGTGCTTTGATCTAGTATATTCTGAATAGAGATATATAAATACTATTCTGACTAGTAATGACATACATAAACAAGGGAATCCACTTCTTTGGGGGTTGTAGTAGTTACCTCTTACCTTTTTTCAGTGCTAGCTGTTCACTTTGACCACTAGGTATCACTGTGATTTGCTTACTAATATAGCTGTCAGAAGTAACCATACCTAGAGATGCTGGTAGAATAAAGTATCTTGTTTTAGACAGTTGATATGATTCTACCACATTATAGTCATTTAGAGGAAAATAGATCTCTCTTTTGTAGGCTTTGTGGATTTAGGGTGTATAGGATGTCAAAATAATTATCTTTCTCAAAGTATGTATATATGTGCATTTTGATGGTTTCAGAAAATTTTCAATCCTCAGTAAAGCACATCTTTGTAACATAGTAGTTTAATATTCTTTGATATTCTGCTACACTGAATAACTTAAATTTTATTCTATTTATGGGCTTGCTTGGATCCAAATCAATTACAGTTTCCTGCATTCTTTGTATCCTGCTAAGAATTTTGCATGGCTTTCACACATAAATTTTAATATTTTTTACACCCTTTCTTTCTTCTCTTCCTCCTCCTCCACCTTCCCCTTTTCTTTATTCTTCTCTCCCTCTCTTCCTTTCCTCTTCTCAATTTTTTAAATACAACTTTGTTTTTTATTATCTGTGAATCTTGGGAACATCTATATCATGACTTAGACATATTTTGAGATAAGGTTTCAATATATATTCCAAGAAATACTTGAACACTAGATCCTCATAACCTCAGTAAGTACCCTGAACATCAGGATGATAAAGATGTACCACCATAAACATTCAACTATCAAGTCTTACTATATTTATGATCATTGTTCTATGTACATAACAAAGCAAGACTTAAAGTCATGGAACGAAACCATATGTGGTAAGTTATGTAAAATCCATGAGAAACCAGTTTATACAATAGTAACTCAAATAGAATGCTGTATTCTTAAGGCAGTCATAGCCAAGACATTTCAATGAAATATTTTTGCATGATAACTAATGATCTATAGATTTGTAATGGATGCGGCAATGAATACATTTTTAGGCTCTTTTTGTTTTTTTTTTTGTTTGTTTGTTTGTTTGTTTCAAGACAAGGTTTCTTTGTGTAGTCCTGGAACTCACTTTGTAGACCAGGCTGCCTCTACCTTCCGAGTGCTGGGATTAAAGGCGTGTGCTACGACGCCTGGCTAGGCTCATTTTTTTTGTAAACCATTAAATACAGAAATTTTAATAGATTGCTTCTCACTGAGTGCAAGTACTGTCAGATACGTGCCTATCATAGCAATTATTTCTTAATTACACAGTGTTTCAACTCCAATATTCCATTGTATCATTAATTATTTAGATGCATTTTCTGATAGTAATTCAACCTCTGAAAATGCACTCCATAATGAAATAGAGATAAAAAGTAAACATAGACTTTGAGAAATGAAAAGGGAGGCCGTGACACATGTTTATATTTGTCTAAAATCCCCTCAGAATATTATAAACTAGATTTCTCAGAATTAGTAGAAGTTTAGGTAACAGGATCATCAATCCTTATCTTCACATGAGTAAGTCACAGCTAAGGTTTTCCTGGAAAGAAAGGCTGGCCTTTGGCAAAGTGACTCTATTTACCTTCAGGAACTCTCCAGAGAAGCCCAACAACTGAATACAGAACTCCTTACAACTCTTGTGGTTCAGTCCAGATGGGCAGTTACACATGGCATCTGATGGAGCTGAGCAAAAGCATCTCTTTTCACTGTATCATTTCAGGCCAGGCTTTGTGTCTATTGTGAAGCAGGAATCTCTGGTGTGTTGTCAGGTTTCTTCTGAGAACCAATTGACAGGCCCTTTGGATAGGCTATAATATGTGACTCACTTCACAATGTTGTTTTTGGAAATTGGATTATTATTCTCTGAATGAACAATTTGACATATCATTTCAGAAACTCTACTTCTGACTCACAGAAAATTATTAGCTATGATGAAAATTGAGGGTATTCTACTGCAAACTGAAAATTGTACTTGTCCTGTGTATTTCTAAAGTTATATAAAATATTCAATTATAAATATGAGTGAAAGAGTTTGAATACTTGTATGATCACAAATTATTCCTCAGTTTTGTATTATATTGTTTTCTATCTTGATAATCTGTGTTTAGTCTTACCTATTTTTGATATACACACACATACACATATACACACAAAACCCCCACAAAACATAATGTCAAGTGTATATTATTTTAAAATAAATTAACAGCATGTGTTTCCACCTTTGGAGAGATGCTTAATGTGGTATAGTAGCACATGTTGTAACCATGTCAGGTGGTTGGATATTTTCATTGTTAGTTTTCGTTAAATATGAGTAAACGATTTGCATCTAATGTCATGTTTGGCAGAACTCAGTTGACAATGTAGGAGGAATGAATTTGAAAATGCAAAAGATAAGTATGTAAATAGAATGTGGACTTTAAGCTCCTTATGACTGGATAAAAATCTAAGATGAGATGGTAATGTTCAGACTAGGATGGATGGTGGATAACATTGCTCTCTAATGTTCTGAAACCACTTCGTCTGTCTGCTGCCTATTTAAATTTCAGTAAACTTAGACCACATTTACGGGTAACTCTTCAGAGAAATAAGTGTCACAGAAGCAATATCTTGTCAGTGATATCTCATTGTTTGCGACCTTTCATTCGGGAGGATGTGAAAACAAATTTTATCACATGGTGGCAGCAGAGATCTAATAGGTCAAGTCCCAATTCGAAAGGAAGGGTATGTCAAGCCTCTATACTTTGTTGAAGCCCTATTTGCAAAACAAGCATCGATGAGTTAATGATGAAATACAAATAGAAAACAAAATACAGAGAGAATACATGATTCAAATTACTTCACCTGAATTTTACGTTGATTACTAATGCATTGATTTATAATTGTATAATTTATAATTGTAGTGTGCGGTATTTTGACATTACCATTCTATCAACATGCTCATACTTTTACTGAATTAATTCCAAGTTACTGACTACTTAAACATTCATATTTCCCTGCAACATAGTTTTTTTTTTTTTTTTTTTTTTTTTTTTTTTTTTTTTTTGGTTTTTCGAGACAGGGTTTCTCTGTGTAGCCCTGGCTGTCCTGGAACTCACTTTGTAGACCAGGCTGGCCTCGAACTCAGAAATCCGCCTGCCTCTGCCTCCCGAGTGCTGGGATTAAAGGCGTGCGCCACCACGCCCGGCGTACATAGTTTCTTCTTTTTGAAAGTTTATTATTCTTTGAAACAGAATACTGGTTGATACTGATTCATTTGTGCAGAAAAAAATACATGAAAATATTAATTTTTCTTTTGTTTTTGAAAATAATATACTTGCATATTCCTTTTCATTTTAAGTAATATGTGTGTGTTTGAATACAAAATACACATTTATATATCTACAGGCTTTTGTCTTGTTTCCTATATTTATGATCTAGGTTTGCATACAATTCATGTACCCTCCAAATACATATTTGTTTTTATACATTTGTCTGCTTGTCCATTTGTAGTACAAGTAAGCCGGGCATCATTTGCACTAGAAAAAGTCAGATTCCTCTTCTTGAACTGGAGGAAGAGATGTCTGTTGATAACCATATAAAGTACCGGAAACCAAACCTGGGGCCTTGATGAAAAAATCAAGTGGTCTTAATTGTTTAGCCATTTGTCCAGTCCCTTAACTATGAATGTTATTTTAATATATCCAATATAATAAATACCTTGTTCTGTTTACTTTTTAAATCAATACATGATGAGAAATTTCAACAAAACAAGATTACATTTTGCTAATCCCATAACTATTCATGTTATTTTAGTATATTCAATACAAAATTTTTTGTTTTGTTTTTTTAAATCAACACAAGGTTTTTTTAAATTTCAACATGATTTATTTTGATATAACATAAGAGATTTAGAACATTCTTGAAGTGTAATCTATAACATAATGATCTAGTTTAAGCGGATATGTAAGGCCTTAAAATTTCACCCATAAATATCATTGAGTTGTCTAAATATGGTATACTTTTCAACTTTTTTTAAATACTTCACATAAAGATAGAATTTTCATTATTGCCATTGTCTTAAGCCTCCCTAAATATTCAAACCCTATAAAACAGGAAGATAAAACAGGTACTACTTAAGTGTAGTACCTGTATGTGCAAACAACATGACTTAATCCAGAAAACATCAGTTGATATAATGACTAATTAAGAAATTCTTCAACATATAATCAGTTATATGTAATGATCTCTTATGGCATCTTTGTAGGCATTGCTTTCTGGATTTCTGCAAGACGTTGGGACAGTTGCCACAGTCACTGCACTCAGAAGAAATAATACTTTGTATATATCATGTTTTCTACTTTTCCCATTCTGGTTCTACTATAAATAAGGAATAATTTTTCTTATATAAGTAATATTTTAGCAGGGCATGATGATGCACACCTTTAATACCAGCACTTGAGAGGCAGAGGCAGGCAAATTTCTCAGCTCGAGGCCAGCCTGGTCTACAGAGTGAGTTCCAGGATATCCAGGGCTACACAGAGAAACCCTGTCTCAAAAAACAAAAAACAAACAAAAAAAGTAATAATTTGTTATTTACATTAGGCCCCAAGGGAACAAAGAAAGAGTTCATAGTACCATGAAGCACAAGAACTCTATTGCATATAAAGTTACCTATAAAAATATGTGGGCTATATAATTACACACATGTTTTCCAATATGCAAATTGGTTTTGTAAATATAACAGATATAATATCTGGCTTGGAAGATAGTGACACTAGACTGAGACATAGTTTTCTGTGGCCTAGAGCAGGTGTTATCAATTCCTTATGCTGCAGCTATTTAAGAAATGGAGTGGTGATCCCCCTAATCATAAAATTATTGTGCTGATACTTCATAAGTGCAATTTTATACTGTCACTAATTATAAGGCAAATATCTGGTGTGCAGAATATCTGATATCAGAATCCCCAAGGACACTTGCCACCCACAGGTTGAGAATCACTGCCATAGTGGAAACAATGAGAATGAAAAGATAAGTTTTGTGGTCAATATATCATGAGCCTTTGTCTCAATTTCTCAGTGATGTGATAAAATACCCTTGCAAAAACAACTAAAGAGGCAAATAGTATATTTAAAGGTAGTTTCAGGTCCATGATTGTTGGAAAGTCAAGGACAAAGGAACTTAAAGCAGTCAGTCACATCATATTCATAGCCAGGAGGAGAATGTCATGAATTCCTGCACATGTAATGCTGGTCATGTTGATTTCTGCATTTTTCAGCAATTCAGAATCTTCCACATAAGAAATGATACTGTCCACAGAGAATGGATTTTAACACTGTCCACAGAGATTGGATTTTTTTTTTTAAACAATTTACTCTTTCTTTTTTTTTTTTTAGGTTTATTTATTTATTTTAAAACATTTATTTATTTATTATATGTAAGTACACTGTAGCTGTCTTTCAGACACTCCAGAAGAGGGTGTTAAGTCTCGTTACTGATGGTTGTGAGCCACCACGTGGCTGCTGGGATTTGAACTCAGGACCTTTGAAAGAGCAGTCAGTGCTCTTACCCACTGAGCCATCTCACCAGCCAGAGATTGGATTTTAACATATCACTTAACATAATCAATATAATTCTCAGCAGACATGGCCACAGGCCAAACAAGTCCCTCTTTTCAGGTCATTCTAAGTCTGATCAAGTTGATAATAACACTATCACAGCCTATAAAACAGTCACTCATCGCCTTGTTTCCTGAGTAGGTTATCATCAACTCATTGTATTAGCAAAGAAAGCAGGAATTATGAGAACTCTTTACTGGTGGAAAATTGGAGCTGACAATATTAGATATTATACTTGTAACATCTAAATGATTTCTCAAAAGCTTTAAATTTTATTCTTTCTGGAATTAAACCTGGTTTTCAACTATCACTTAGTAATCCTATGAAAATAGCAACTTTTGTTGTTCTTTGGAATTGTCGGTATCATTCATGCAATCTTCTTTCTGGCCACTCTTTGAACATTTCTTATGAAGAAAGAGGGCCAAAGATTCCTTGAAGTGATACGGAATACATTATTAAAGATATGTAAAAACAGTATATCTTTAAAATTGGACAGTTGAAAGTTCAGATTCTGGATTTTCAGACCTGGTTATCAGAGAGAATGATGGGAATAGAATCATCTCATGTATTTAAAGCCAGTAATGATGGAAAGTTTGGGTTTAAGGAGAAGTCCAATTTTAGAAAGGAGTACAATATGACATCACTTTTTGTCATATATCTGTAAATAATATTGGCAGTAACACAAATTCCTGCTTTTTTTAGTTATTAATCTTATTTTGCTGTCTTGCATTTATTTTTTCCTAATTTAATCACACCAATCAGTAGTAAAATCATAGGGATTTGCTTATGTACTCAGAAAAAACTTTTCAAATATTGCCAAATTTAGTGGCTGCGTACTAACTGTCCTTAAATTATAAAGCACTCTCCACCTACTATTGTTAAATGATTTATATTCTTTTCTATAGTTGATTTTAGGAAAAAATTAAACTATTACAAGAATGTGCTTTCATAAAAATAATTTTTAAAAGTTGAACAAATAAACTTCTTCATTTTTTTAATTTTCAAAATTTGCTTAACAATTCCATGTGCATGCTTTGCATGCTTATGCTATTTTGATCACAGCAGTTGCACCTATGTGCACAAGACATGCACTACATTGATAATTTACATTTCATCATGGCTGGAAGGGACTTTGGAAGCCCCCACATTTTTGTGAGTTCCTGAGCGAGACTCGTCCTTCCAGAGAAGGACAAATCCTTTTCTTCAGTTATGAAAATACTAGGTAGTTACCTAGTATTTTCTTTCTTTCTTTATTTTACTGAAACCAATATAGTTTGTTTAATAACCTCATACACATGTTCATGCTAGTTTCCTCTTTAAACATATTTGATCATAGAATAAAAATAAGGAAGAAAATGATATTTTAATAAAGTTAAATGTTTATAAATGAAAAGATATTCATATGCTTATGTGGTCATGTTTTTTTCATTCTCTGTGTTAAAAGAAATATTTATATTAAATAAATATTTATAGTCATTCTTTGAAAGAACCTAAATAAGTAAAGCATACAAAACTAACATCAGAATAATTTTATTTTGTGTTATTTTATGACTGTATATTAATTTCTTATGTTTCAGTTTGTTACATTATGACTTTAAGAAAAAAACTCTGTCTTTCTGCTGGAAGGGGGCTCTATAAATTGCCTCTCCCTACGTTCAGGCATTTCATCTAAGTTCCCTTCCTTTGGGTCCTGAGAGTCTCTCACCTCCCAGGTCTCTGGTGCATTCTGGAAGTTTCCCCCAAACACCTATCTCCAGAGATTGCATGATTCCATTCATTTTGCTGGATTTCAGGGATTCAGTTCTTTTCCTTCAACCAATACCAAATCAGGTTCCCTTCTCCCCTCCACTCACTCACATCCCCTATCCACTTTCTTTCCCAGGTCCCTCCCTCCCTCCCCACTTGTGATTGTTTCCTTCTCCCTCCAAAGTGGGACTGAGGCATCCTAATTTAGGCTCTTCAGCTTATGTTTCTTTCTGAGTTTTGCGAACTTTATCTTGGGTATTCTGTAATTTTTTACTTTTGGCTAATATATACATATTAGTGCATACATACAATGCATGTCTTTTTGGGTCTGAGTTACCTCACTCAGGATGACAGATTCTAGTTCCATTTATTTGCCTGAAAAACTCAAGATCTCCTCGGTGTTAATAGCTGAGTAGTATTCCATTGTGTAAATGAACATTTTCTGTATCCATTCTTCTGTCATGGAACATCTGGGCTGTTTCAAGCTTCTGGCTATCACAAATGAGGCAGCTATGTACACAATGGAAAATGTACCCCTGTGGAATGGGGGGCATTTTCAGGTATATTCCCAAGAGTGCTATAGCTGGGTCTTCACGTAGAACTATTTCCAATTTTCAGAGGAACCTCCAGATTGATTTCCAGATTAGTTGTACAAATTAACAATCCCACCAGCAATGAAGGAGTGTTCCTCTTTCTCCCCATCCTCTTCAACATGTGCTGTCACCTGAGGATTTGATCTTAGCCATTCTCATTAGTGTAAGGTATAATCTCTGGTTTGTTATAATTTGCATTTCTTACATCACTAAGGACTTTGAACATTTATTTAGGTGCTTCTAAGTCATTCAAGATTCCTCAGTTGTTAAATCTTTGTTTAATTCTATACCTCCTTTTTTGATTGGGTTGTTTGTTTCTTTGGTGATTAGCTTTTTGATTTCTTTATATATTTTGGATATTAGCCCTCTACCTGATGTGGGGTTAGTGAAGATTTTTTCCCAATCTGTAAGTTGCTTATTTGTCTTATTGACTATGTCCTTTGCCTTACAGAAGCTTTACAGTTTCACGAGGTTCCATTTATCAGTTCTTTATCTTAGAGCATGAGCAATTGGAGTTTTGTTTAGGAAATTCCCACCTGTGTCAATGTGTTCAAGGATCTTTCCCATTTTATCTTCTATTATTTAGTGTATCTTGGTTTATGTTGAGGTCCCTGATCCACTTGGACTTGAGTTTTATGCAAGGTGACAAATTTGGGTCTACTTTCATTTTTCTATATATGGACAGCTATTTATACCAGCACCATTTGTTGAAGGTGGTTTCTTTTTTTTTCCATTATATATTTTTGCTTTTTGTCAAAGGTCGAGTGTCTGTAAGTGTGTGGTTTTATTTCAGAGTCTTCAATTATATTCTATTTATCACTGTGTCTGTCTCTGTGCCTATACCACTCAGTTTTATTACTATTTCTCTGTAATAAAGCACCCAATGAATGGGCAGAAGCAGCTGACATCTGTTGTTGAATTAGGGAATTCTGAAAGAAGCTGAGAAGAAGGGTGATCCTGTAGGAGGACCAGTAGTCTCAATTAATCTGGACTCCCAAGATCTCTCAAACACTAGACCACCAAACAGGCAGCACACACAAGCTAATATGAGGCCCCCAACACACATACAGTACAGGACTGTTGGGTCTGTGTTTACTCACAGATGATACACTTCACCCTCAGGAGACTGGAGGCCCCAGAGATTTTAGTGGTCATATGGAGACAGGCATGTGGGGAGGAGGTGTGGGATGTCTTACAGTGGGAAGGTGGACAGTGGTGGGGCATAATAAAATATGGAGTGTAAAAAAATTTAACAACTAAGACTTAAAATGTAAATAAAAACTAAAGAAAAAACTCGTGATCTCACAGCAAGACTTATAAGCAGCTAATGCCAATATAAATAAAAAAAATCACAGGTTAACTAATTATAAACTGTCAAAATAAATCTAGAAAATAAAACCAAATGCTTCTCCCAATGCTAAAATGGGCATAGATTCACATTATTATATAATAAGTAATGGAAAAAATAACAAAGTACTAGATCATAAAATAATTGAATGGATACCATTTATAAATTTGGTTTTCTACTGAATAATTGGCTCAGAACACACATATAGACACACACTGATATAAAAAGCATAACATCATTATTAAAGCAGTAATGCTATTTTTACAAATAGCAAAATGTGAAATTTATTTGAGTTTTAAAAAATATTTAAAAATACTAATTAAAGCTTATATTCTATATAAGTGAATGCGGTGGAGATCAAGAAAGTCTTTGAAACCCAGGATTCAAAATCATTCACAGAAAAGCTGGACATTGTGGTACAGGTCTTTGGATACAACACCAACCCTTGGGTTGTGCAGCTGGAAGGAAAATTCCAGAGTAATCCCTGTTATTGAGTGAAGTAATTTATAGATAGTCATTTCAGTTGGCATTGCTGTAGTCATGTGGCATCTAAGCTGAGCTTAATTGTTTTCACTTTAATTGTGTTTTTCTATTCTAGCTTATCTATTAACATTGTATGGGTATTTATATGGGAAGTAATCACCAGTGGAACAAATTGCAGGAATCAGACTCTTCATGAATCTGGCTGTGTTCTTTCCCTTTTTTCTTATAGGTAACATTTTTTTTGAACCTTAGGAAAATGCCTTTATTGTTACATTCTTGAACTTTGTAAAAAACAAACAACCAAACAAACAGGAAAACAACTTATAGTCTAATTGTTTTTTAATTGTCATTCTTTGAAAAAGAATTATCGTCTATTTCAACTTCACACTTAAGAGTTACAGAGCATATTACCCAGGCTTTACAAGATGTTTTAATTCTTTGTCCTACACCTGAAGTGTATGTTCAGAAACTGATGTTAAGCACCTCTCAAACATCACTTTCATTGTAAATTCCATCTTTTGCTAATGTTGCTATCTCATTAGTCTACATGGAAAATATATATCACATATGCAAACATTACTTTCATTCTTTCCTCTATCATTACATTTCCTCTATTATTACAGGACACATTTTTCTGTCTTGTTAAACACTGAAGCCCAAGTTTCTGAAAGTTTTCTCTGTATATAGTACCAGTAATTAAATTACTGTGTCAATGACAGATGCTCAATGCATTCCCTGTACAAACTCAAATATAATATTTGATACCCTATGCTGGAAATTTTATTCTTTTTTATTAGATATTTTCTTTATTTACATTTCAAATGATATCCCTTTTCTGGTTTCTCCTCCAAAAAGGCTGTCCTCTTTCCCTTCCCCCTTGCCCTGCTCACCAACAAACCCACTCCCATTTCCTGGACTTGGCATTCCCCTACACTGAGGCATAGAGCCTTCACAGGATCAAGGTCTTCTCTTCCCATTGATGACAATCTAGGACATCCTCTGTTACATATGCAGCTGTTGCCATGAGTCCCATCATGTGTACTCTGTGGTTGGTGGTTTAGTCGCAGGGAGCTCTGGGAGTACTAGTTAATTCATATTGTTGTTCCTCCTATGGGACTGCAGACCTCTTCAGCTCCTTGAGTTCTTTCTCTAGCTCCTTCATTAGGGACCCTGTGCTCAGTCCAATGAATGACTGTGAGCATCCACAGTCATTTGTTAGGCACTGGCAGAGCCTCTCAGGAGACAGCCATATCATGCTCCTGTCAGCAAGCACTTGTTGGCATCCATAGTAGAGTCTGGGTTTGGTGATTGTATATGGGATGGACCCCCAAGTGGGTCAGTCTCTGGATGGTCATCCCCTCAGTCTCTGCTCCATACTTTGTCTCTGTAACTCCTTCCATTGGTATTTTGCTACCTCTTCTCAGAATGATCGAAGTATCCACACTTTGATCTTCCTTCTTCTTGAGTTCCACGTGGTTTGTTAATTGTATCTTGGCTAGGAAATTGAATATCTATATCTATATCTATATCTGTATCTGTATCTGTATCTGTATCTGTATCTGTATCTGTATCTGTATCTCTATCTCTATCTCTATCTATCTATCTATCTATCTATCTATCTATCTATCTATCTATCTATCTATCTATAGAGGATGTCCTATAGATAGATATAGATATAGATGATATAGATATAAATAGACAGATATAGAGATAGATATAGAGATAGAGATAGATAGATGATATAGATATAGATATAGATATAGATATAGATATAGATATAGATATAGATATAGATATAGATATAGATATAGATATAGATATAGATATAGATTAGATATAGATATAGAATCTCATGGAGCATTTTCTTTCCATTTGCTAACTTTCTGACACTTCATATCTTAGCTTCTTTCTCTTCTATTTCTTCTTGTTAGAATTTACAAAGAATATATGATGCTTAGCATATTTTTAAAAAGTCCAGTATCAACTATAATGAGTAGAGTTATTTGGTCAGACGTTTTTATTAATTTGAAGGAAAATATACTTATAGATTCATGCACTGAAAGACTTGGTACCCTATTGGTGGTGCTGTTTAGGGAGGCTTCAGTTGTGGAACATTTTTGATGGAATATATCACTGGAGATGGACTTTGAGAGTTCTAAGACCTTCTATTTCCAGTTCATTCTTTACTTCCTGATAGCAGTTTATGATGTGGGTTTCTGTATTGATGTCAATGGTCTGTGCTCCCACTGGAATCATGATGATGTCTATATGCCATGCTACCATGGAAGGACATGTGGATGTCCCTGATTTGTGGTGCTGCCTGAAGTCATATTGGTGTCCACGATTCAAGCTGTAGCCAAGAGCCTTCTTAATATCTATGGTCTGTACTATCACAGGAGAACATGCTGAAGTCTGTTGTCCATGTGGATCATATTTCAGCTGTGTGGTTGTCTGTGATGCATGCAATTACCACAGGATGAAAAAAAAAAAAAAAAAGGTGTGACCTCTCACAGATTTCTTCTCTAGCTTCCATCCCTCTGCTCTGCAAACAATTCCCTGTATGACATTTTCTAAAAGGTACCTACATTATTACATGCTTATACAAAGGTACATTTGCAAAAGAGTTATAAGTTTTTTCACAAAGTAAAACAAAAAGAGCTTCCTTAATATGAATACATATTCAACATAATATAGGCATGAGCATAAAATATAATATTATTATCTTCCAAGTATGAGGTAGAAAACTATCCAACAGACAGTATTTCTTTTCTTTTCTTTTCTTTTCTTTTCTTTTCTTTTCTTTTCTTTTCTTTTCTTTTCTTTTTTTATTTATTTATATTTTAGATGTTCTTTTTTATTATTAGATATTTTCTTCATTTACATTTCAAATGCTATCCCGAAAGTCCCCTATACCCTCCCTCTCCTGCTGCTCCCCAATCCACCCACTCCTGCTTCCTAGCCCTGGCATTCCCCTGTACTGGGGCATATAATCTTCACAAGACCAAGGGCCTCTCCTCCCAATGATGGCCAACTAGGCCATATTCAGCTACATATGTAGCTAGAGACACAAGCTCTGGGGATACTGGTTAGTTCATATTGTTGTTCCTCCTATAGGGTTGCAGACCCCTTCAGCTCCTTGGGTACTTTTTCTAGCTCCTCCATTGGGGAGGAGTTCCATGCAATAGATGACTGTGAGCATCCACTTCTGTATTTGCCAGGCTGACATAGCCTCACAAGAGACAGATAAATCAGGGTCCTGTCACCAAAATCTTGCTGGCATATGTAATAGTGCCTGAATGTGGTGGCTGTTTATGGAATGGATTCCAGGGTGGGGTAATCTCTGTATGGTCCTTCCTTCCACCTCAGCTCCAAATTTTGTCTCTGTAACTCTCTCCATGGGTATTTTGTTCCCATTCTAAGGAGGAGTGAAGAATCCACACTTTGGTCTTTCCTTTTCTTGAGTTTCATGTGTTTTGCACATTGTATCTTGGGTATTCAAAGTTTCTGGGCTAATATCCACTTCTCAGTGAATGCATATCATATGAGTTCTTTTGTGATTGGGTTACCTCACTCAGGGTGATATCCTCCAGATCCACCCATTTGCTTAAGAATTTCATAAATTTATTCTTTTTAATAGCTGAGTCGTACTCCATTGTGTAAATGTACCACATTTTCTGTATCCATTCCTCTGTTGAGGGGCATCTGGGTTCTTTCCAGCTTCTGGCTATTATTATAAATAAGGCTGCTATGAACATAGTGGAGCATGTGTTCTTATTATAAGTTGGAATATCTTCTGGGTGTATGTCCCGCAAATGCATTGCTGGATCCTCCAGTAGTACTATGTCCAATTTTCTGAGGAATCTTCAGAGTGATTTCCAGAGTGGTGTTACCAGCTTGCAGTCCCACCAGCAATGGAGGAGTGTTCCTCTTTTACCACATCCTTGACAGCATCTGTTGACAGACTGCATTTCTACTTCTATTGTAACAGTCTCCTGGGCATTAGTCAGTTGCTGCCCTGGATCTTCTGCAGTTCACCTGCATGAATCATCTAAGACTTCAACACTCCCCTTTATAACGAGTCATTTTCTTTAATCTTCAATAAAATACACATTATATTGGTTGTGTTTATCATGAAAGCTCTAACATCTCTCTGTAAATACATATTTTCCTATAAATATTTCCCATAATAATAATCGAGGAAAAAACTGTATTTAACTATAAGTAGTTACTCAGTGACTTCTCAGTATTACATTCAGTGATACTGGCATTGGAAACATTATCTTGTGAGTTTCCCTATGATACTAGAGGACATATTTTCATATTATGAAAAACATATATATATTAAAGATCATTGCTTAGCAATTACGTTCACAAAACAATACCCAAGAATTGAGCCAAGATTTATCTTCTTACATACTTGTTTCAATTGTATCATTCAACGTTCATGAGGTTTCATTTCCTCTAATGATCAACTAAATATATTTTCAATATTTAAACAGATTTTAATTATATTATTTGTTCACTTAACTAAAAATATATATTATCTAAGAAGTTTTATAAGTTTATGCAAGTATGTGTCAAATTTCTACCTTCCAGTTTGCTTCCTTGATACTGAGTATGCATGGTTCTTAAAGGTTAGGCTGCTACATTGTCATAGATAAATTATCTTTCTATGTTGCATGCAAACAAATTATAGTATGGTAAATGGATTCCCTGTCAGTGATTCTACTCACATAAAAGATTAATTTTTTAATTTAATTATTTTAATGTGTGTCACTTTTATTATGATGATTTTACTATGTATCTTAATATATTTATTCAAAAGAGAAAATTTTAAAAGAATGACATAAATATCCAATTAGAAATATCATCTCTGAGGAAGACCAATTTTTCTCTCACCGGACATTAGTTACCTGTGGCACTTCATTTCCAAATAGATCACATGCAATTTTCTTTATCCATATTGGCAGGTCAATAGGTATTGTCATTGTTCAGTTATTTTTTGGACAACTATATTGCTGAGGTTTCGTGCACAGGACTTTTAATGTTTGTAGTCATCATATCTAGACGACACAGTTTTGCATCAGACTTACAGGTCCTTGGGCTTTTCCAATCTTTCCATCTCTCCTTTTTGATGTATCCTGAGACTTAGTGGTCAGCCCTAAAACGTATATGGATATATGCAGTACTAAACAGAAAAAAAGGTTGTAATAATATCTTTGACTCCAATAAGATAGATGAATTACCGAAACAAACAAACAAAACAAAACATCAAAAAAGAAAGAAAAGAAAAGATAAGAAGAGAAAAGGAAAGAAAAGAAAAAAAAGAAAAGAAAAGGGAGAAGAAAAGAAAAGGAAACAAAAGAAAAGAATAAAAAAGTCAACTTAGCAAGCACAGCTTAGTCATTTATCTCATTATAAGTTTTGCTAATTAACACTGAAAATGTCTAGTTCTTTATTAGTACTCTGTTAAACTTTATTTTCTGAATTACTCTCATTGGAAAAACAACATCAAAATACTAAGAAAACATAGCAAAAGATCAACAGTATTTACTGTCCATAATACAGTCCCTCTTCATTAGAAGCATAGCTTTTGGCATTTTGACAAATAATTTATTTTTTGCAATACTTTCTAAGGATCATAAATAGCAACTAAATAGGCTCTGAATGGTAGTAATAAAATAATTGCTTTCAGAAAGAATGATTTACATTCTGTCTATGCCGTTTAGTCATCTACTATTGTTTTATGTAATTGGCACACTTCAAACAGATAAAAATACAACTGCTTTTTCAGAGTTATAAAATGCATAAGAACCTGCTTTGTTTAACTATTTAGGTTAATTTAACTTTTTTTAATGTGAAAAACAGTCCATCAACTCCAAACATATAAAATTTACTAGAGAATCTCTGAAAGATAACTATGAATATATATTACCATTGCAAAATGTTACTGACTCAAAGTACTGAAAATGCCACTTTCGATAATACTATTCATTTATTAACATGATAAAATAATATTGTTTCCATATCAATTCATGTCAATACAGGAGCTTTATAATTATTTGCTCAGACTAGGTGATAAATTGGAACAATCATTGCCATAATTAACTCATCCCTTCATCGAACTTAAGATTAGAGATCTTTCCATATCTATCATGGCTTGAGTCAATTTGGTAACACATTCTTTTGCTGGCAGATATTCAAGGTAAATTTTTGAACTTTATTGTGGGTCTCCTTCACATGAGTATTTGTGATGTTTATACATTTTCTAGATTAAGCACTAAAAACCTTTCATTTGAAGTATTATCTTTGTTCCAAACTGAATATCCTTAGCACCATACTTTCTTTCCCTCTTTTAACAATGTGCTTTTATAATTGACTCTCTCCTGGTAGAAGTTGTCCATTTTCTAAACAATGGTATACAATGGTATGTTGTTTGCCTTCTGAAGATTTTTTAGCTACTTTCAAGCATAGCTCCATATATATATATATATATATATATATATATATATATATATATATATATATATATATGTATATATGTATATATACACATACACACACACATACATACACATATATTCAACTGTTTTGTTTGGCTGTTTGATTGCTTGTTTTCAACAACTTCACACAAGCTAGAGTTAACCATAATAGACAAAATTTTTACATAATATTGGTCTGTAGGGTAGCTTATGCCACCCAGATCATAGTGAGTGGCACCACTTTTAGGTTGGTAGTTCTATTAAAATGCAGATGGAACAAGGCATGAAGGTCAAATCAACAAGCAACCCACCCCTCCTACACTGCTGCTGCTTCAGGTTCCTGCTTTAAATTCCCAAAGTTCTGGAGTAGGTTCAGAAAAGTGTAACAAGAAATAAACCATTTTCTTTCCAAGTTGCTTTTGGATTTATTGTTTTATCACAGAAATAGCAACCCTAATTAAGCTACCTTGAAACACTCACTTAAAATGCTAGCCACATATTCTCATTGATTTTGCTGTTTCTTGACTGATAGTATATTATTTTTTGTTGTCAATGGGTCTTATTTACTTGTACTTTGCTTTTGAACATCACAAGATTGCCGCATACCTTATTTTCAATACTTGCAACTCTTAACTCTCTCTCTCTCTCTCTCTCTCTCTCTCTCTCTCTCTCTCTCTCTCTCTCTCTCTCCCTCTTTCAGTCTCTAGGTCTCTGTATCTATCTTTCTCTGTGTCTGACTTTCACCCTCTCTCCACCCTAATGCACACACAAACTTAAATGCGAACACACACACAGTTTTTGAAACAGCATACTGTAATATAGAGCCAACTGTATGACTACTATGTAGACTGCACTGCTCTGCTCATGAAGCCTTGGCCCTAACTGTAATAACTATCAGCACAATACACTATCTTTAGATATTTCCTTTTCTTTACCTTTACCCTCCTCCTCTTTGTCTTCATTATCTTCTCTATCCTCCTCTTTCTCACAATTACTCTAGCATTTATCTATAAGGTTTTGTATTTCAACCGACTCTCCTTTTGCATCTGGAGATCAACGGCAATACTAATTGTCCTAAATATTTCTCTGTCAGTGCCAGTCACCATCATCGTGTCTTTAGTTGTATAATTACTTGCCTAGAATGTTTGTTCTACCTTATTTTCCCTGCATATATCCTTTCTACTTATAAAATAATAATTTACGAAGTCCCATTTCTCTCCTGACATATGCCACTATGTTTACTACAAAGAGATGGCCTCAATCTTTATTCATGTTCCTTATTGAAACACTTCTCTAGCCGATTTACTACTCCATTCTTTGGTAATATTTCTTGCTTTCTGGTTTTTCTTCAAATAACATGTTTCCTCATTTCCTTGTGTTTTATATGATGAAGAAAATATATTCCTTCAAGAGACAACTTTTATAAACTACAACCAAGTAACTTACCAGCTTACTTTCAGCACTCTAAACTCATACAATTTGTCTTCTTTCTGCTTACAATGGGTCAAGTAGGCACAGTCTTTCCTAAGGCTATTATCTCCATTTGTATGATAGATCTTGTATCAGTAAGCTTTCCTTCTGCAATAAATCATTCAGAATTTCATGGCTCAAATCAACAGTGCTAGTATTACTACTCAAGGATTTTCTGCAAAAAAATGTTGTCTCTAGGCATGCTCTTCTATTGAGAATAGTTCAAAGGTAGACTCCACTTGGAGTCAATGCTGAGGCTAAAACTGAAAACACAGCCTATCCAAGGACATTTATTCTATTATTTCCTAGATGCATAGAGGAAAATAGTGTCTAAGAAAGTCTCTTTAAATTTCTTTGGTTTATGGATCATACCAAGCCACCCAGTTAAATACAAATCAAAGACACAGTACAATATTGTCTCACCCTTTAGAAAACTAAAACAGGATAATGAAAAATAGGAGAAAAATTATAAAGAATAACAATTACACTGCTCTATAATTCTTCCTCTATTCTCTATCTTAATTCATCAGTCTTTATCCAACTAAAAATTCCCATCAACAGACATGTGGAAACACTTCTCATCTTGCAGAAAAAATTAAAAATTCAGTACCAATAAAATAAAACAAAACCAATGTTCGTTGGCCATAAAACAATTAAAATGCCATTGTCATCCTTTCGTGTGTTGCTAAATTCCTTGAAAGCTTTCTGAATACAGACTCTGTTCTAATCCCCTTTCAATATTAAACCTTACTTGCTCAAGATTTATTCTTGACATTCTCCTGAAACCATTCTCACCAAGATAATGAATAATCCCCACTTCTCAAGTTCAATGGCACAGACATTGTGCTATTAGCAAGACATCATAGTGGACTGCACCTTCCTCCTTGAAGTACTTCATTTTCTTAATTTTTGACATTGTATTTCTCTGAAACTCCCCAATTCTATCTCAGACATCAGGAGAAGAAGGCCCTCTAAATCACCTGAACAATCTCATGTGAACTCAAAAAGATTTTAATAGCAAAGACAGTGCCTGCTTTAGTCTCCACCACATCTTCTACACTTTTTATTATGGCTTTCAGTTAAGCAATTTATAAATCAGCCTACAGATTCAACACAATCTCCATCAAAGTTCTAGCACAATTGTTTACAGACCTTCAAAAATAATACTTAATTTTATATGCGAAAACAAAAAACCTAAAATAGCTAAAACACATTTGTAAAATACAAGATCTTCCAGAGGTATGACCATATTTGATTTCAAACTCTACTACAGAGGTAGAGTAACAAAAACCATGTTTTTTTTTTCTCTCTCTCTCTTTCTCTCTCTCTCTCTCTCTCTCTCTCTCTCGTTAACCTTTTGTTTTTTAACTTAGTTTTACAAAAAACAGAGAAGCAGATAGGTTGATCAATAAAGTCAAGTAAAAGACTCAGATGTAAATCTACACAACTATGGTCATGTTTGTTTTGTTTGTTTGTTTGTTTTATAAAGAAGCCAAAGTTAAGCACCTAGCCTTGCAGAGACTTGAAGTGCCAGGGTTGGGTGATACCCAGGGGTACCCATCTACTCAGAGGAGGAGAGGAGAGGGCCAGGCAAGGATTGTGGAAGGAGGTGACCAGGAGGAGGAAAGTGAGCAGGATGTTAAGTGAATACAAATAAAAATAGTACTAGTGTAATTGGATTTTGGCTTATATATAAATGTAATTAGATTCATATTTATCACCCTGAACAAAAGTCAAATCCATATGGATCTTCTAAACATTATTATAACCTCCACTTTGATTACTTTTTACCTAGATTCATATGTGAAGTCTTAATAATATAGTAATGGTATCCTGTCTTCTTTATTATTCTTGTATATGTTGTATATATGCTTCACATAGACACTATCCTTTAATTTGTTGATGATCACTTACGTGGGCCTCACACTTTTCCCCGTGTTCATCGTAGTACAGATGGCTAGAAAGCAACATTTCTTCTACAGCAGTATAATTTCATTCCCATTGGGTATACACCAACAAGTTCTGTTACATGAGAAAGCTGTAGAAAGGGGGCTGATTCTGTTGTTCTGTCCAGCTTTTTGCTTTTGATTGTGTACACGTGGATATTCTCTCCCAGTCTTCAGTTGGTTTGGTTAAGAGGTTTTCTATCTTCTGAGAGTGACCACTGGAATCACGGGGAAATTCAGGGGCAAGATAGAAGCCTAGTGCAATAGAAAATTCCAGGAATACATTAGGGTTACCTTAGATAACGTTACTAGCAGTAGGTGACATGTAGCCTAAACTGTCTATATCCTACAACAAGGCAAGACTTCCATTGGAAGTATTGGGGCACTAACCCAGTAGTGAAACCTTTGACCTATAATTGGTTATGTCTGATGTGCTATAGATAGGTAGTAGAGAGATTATGGGATTAACTAACCAAAGAATGGTTCAGATTAAGACCTACACCAGGAGAGGGAGTGCATAACTGACGGTGCCTAGAGGAACAGAAGCCAGAAGCCAGATGACTCTGAGTCCTGTGATAGAACAAAACAAGCCTAGAGGCAAAAGGTAAAGAAATAATTCCTAAAGATATTCCTTTATACTCATAGACAGGAACCTGGAATTATCATCATTAGAGAGGCGCCATACCTCAACTGACAGAAACAAATGCAGAAAACCCACAATCAAAATTAGGCAGACCTTAGTGCATTGTGTGGAAGAAGGGGAAGAGGAGGGATCATGAATGCCAGGAGAAACTAAAAGAATCAACAAACCTGGACTTATAGGGCATCACTGAGACTTAACGAGTCTTCATTATTCTAACCTAGTCCATTTCTATATATGTTATCGTTGTGCAGCTTGGTGTTTTAATGCGATTACAAATGAAGAGAGCATGAACTGTTTCTGTTTCTTTTCCTACTTCTGGTATCCTTGTCCTCCTGCTGGGTTGTCCCTTCTATCCTTAATATGAGCAGAGGTACCCAGTCTTATTGCAACTTGATATACATGCTTGGCTGATATCCTTGGGAAGGGAAATGCCAGAGTAGTGAATGACAAGTGCGCAGGTAAGTGAAGGGTATTGGGAAGACTGGAGGGAGGGGAAACTGCAGTAGGGATGTAATATATGACAGACTAAATAAATAAACAAAGATTATAAGACGGATGTACAAAAATGCAGTTTTGTTAACAGAAGGAGGTGAGACTAGTCTGTACATACAAAAGTATTAATTATTTGGAAGTATGTATAGTAATTCTATTGTTCAGTAGGATGACTCTTCTTCATACTAGTTTTTATATATTCAAAATGTCTATCAAGTATATTTTGGAACAGATATTTCATGTTATGTATATTAACTATTTCGATTTAGTCATTATACCTTACATACTTTCACTAAACATTTCTTTGTACCCCAATATTTTGTCCCATTTGATCAATGAACATTACACCTTAAAATAACACTGAATTTTAAATCAAATTAATAACTCTAGAATTTGTGTCCTTGTAACTCCTTTCATTACTTCTTAATTATAAAATTTGATTAAAAAATAAAAGCATTTTTGTGACCTAAATAACAATGAAAACACTTATTTTAGAATAATCTAAAGACAGAATTATACAAATCCAAGAATGTACTACTCTTTAGAATTACATAAACATTCAAAGCATGGCCATTGCTTTTCTGTCTATCCTATGATGATTTTCCCCATTTGCATATCTTAAGAGTTTTCTCACTTGGAATTTAATAACTCTATTTACTTTAAAATATCTGATCACAGTCATAAACAGACCCAGAAAAGAGGTTTTGGTTTGTAATTATTCTTAATTGTCTAATTATTTCAAATAGTTGACATTAGACTTTACCAAGCAATTATCCAAAATGTAACTTAAATATACAATTAGCTGAGAATGGGTGAAAATATGATACCCTTTCCACATCTTAAAGACAAAGTTAGTTTTGCAAATGTAGATTGATTGCAAGTCAATTTGTTTGCTGCGTACTTACTTAAAATCCTTCAGGAGAATAGGAAAAAGACTTTTTTTTAAGGAATTATGATTATTTGTCCAATAATTCTCTGTGATCCATGAGTACATATATGTCTGTCTTATAAAGGTAATAGTTAACTGCTACTGAGTAGTTTAGTACTAGTCAATAATAGTTTGGAGGGAAATCAAGAGTTAGAGTTACATTAATTCAGCTGGCATAGAATACAACGAGCATAGATCACTACATATACAATGAGCAGACAGTGGCTGAAAGCAGTATTATTGCCAATGATTTTAGAATAAATGAATGGAGAATGCCATACATGAAAATAATAAACACAATAAGGACTCATTTGAGGAACTCAGGTGAGAAAATACTAGGCAACAAGATTAACAGCTAAAGAATATTTCCAGTGAATTATGTATTTATTTTGGGAATTGTCTGAACATAAGGCAGAACATTAATAAATTGGTAATGTGAAGAATGAAAATGATATTAATTAATAGAAGCCTATGGAAAGGAAGAATTTTTTTAAAAAATTAACCCTAAAAATTTTTTGCATTCTAAGTACAGCCTACAAATTCTGGTCAAAAAAAGATAAACAGTAATGCTGCCATGTATATTAATGTCCATTTGGATCAGGGGCATTTGCTTGCTGAGTATTGTCTATGAAAAAAACGGGAATATAGACACTTACATCCAAATTTCACGTCTCTCCATTCATTTGTGTTTAGACACTGTGAACAAAATGAGATGTGTAGAGGAGGGGAGAAAGGACCTGTGAATACTGATAAGCACTTGAAAACCCAGGAAAATAATATACACCATACCTTTTCTACAGAACGAGGTACACAACTGTTTTCCCTAGAATGTCAGGTATGACACAGCTTTTTAAAGAGATCTGCAACCCTGTAGGTGCAACAACATTATGAACTAACCAGTACCCCAGAGCTCTTGACTCTAGCTACATATGTATCAAAAGATGGCCTAGTAGGCCATCACTGGAAAGAGAGGCCCATTGGACATGCAAACTTTATATACCCCAGTACAGGGGAACGCCAGGGCCAAAAAGTTGGAACGGGTGGGTAGAGGAGTGGGGGGGAGGGTATGGGGGACTTCTGGGATAGAATTGGAAATGTAATTGAGGAAAATACGTAATAAAAATATAAAATTAATTAATTAATTAATTAATTAATCAATTAATGTTTACCACTCCATATTTTATCCACTCCCACTCTGTCCATCCTCTGACTGTTCCACATCCCATACCTACTCTCCATCCCTCTGTATTCACATGAATGTTCCCACCTCCCATCCCACCTCCTGACCTCTAAACTTCCTGGGGCCTCCAGACTACTGAGGGTTAGGTGAATCATTTCTGAATGAGCAAAGACCCAGTCCTATGCTGTGTGTGTGTTCGGGGCCTCAAATCAGCTGGGGTATGCCTCCAGTTTGATAGTCCAGTGTTTGAGAGATCTCAGGGGTCCAGATTAATTGAGACTGCTAGCACTCCTACAGGGTACTTCTCCCCCTTCCCCTCAATTTCTATTAGCCTCTCCCTCATTAAACAATAGGTGTCAGCTGCTTCTATCCATTGGTTGGGTACAAATATCTGCATCTGATTCTTTCAGCTGCTTGTTGAGTCTTTTGGGGGGCAGTCATGATAGGTCCCTTTTTGTAAGCCCTCAATTGCCTCAGTAATACTATCAAGGTTTGGGCCCTCCCCGTGAACTGGATCCCACTTTGGGCCTGTCTTAGGAACATCATTTCCTCAGGCCTTTCTCCATTTCCATCCCTGCGGTTCTTTTAAACAGGAACAATTATGGGTCAGAGTTGTGACTGTAGGATGCCCCCCTCCCTCATTTGATGCCCTGTCTTCCTACTGGAAGTAGGCTCTAAAAGTTTCCTCTCCCTACTGTTGGGGATTTCATCTAAGGCCCCTCTCTTTGACTCCTGAGAGTCTCTCACCTCCCAGGTTTCTGGTGCTTTCTGGAGAGTCCATCCAATCTCCTACCTCCCAAGGCTGCCTGTTACCATTCTTTCTGCTGGCACTCAGGATTTCAGTCCATTTCCCTCACCCAATACCAGATCATGTTCATCTCTCTCCCCCATAGCCCCTCCTGTCCACTTTCGTTCCCAGGTCCCTTCTTCCCTCCCCACTTGTGATTGCTTTCTTCTCCCTCTCAGGCAGGCTCTCCCCTCACTTGGGCTCTTCAGCTTGTTGCTCTTTTTGAATTCTGTGGACTGTATCTTGGGTTTTCTGTACTTTTTTTGTTTGTTGGTTTGTTTGTTTAGCTAATATTCACTTATTAGTGAGTACATACCATGCATGTCCTTTTGGGTCTGAGTTACCTCACTCAAGATGATAGTTTCTAGTTCCATTCATTTGCCTGAAAAACTCAGGATCTCCTCCATGTTAATAGCTGAGTAGTATTCCACTGTGTAAATGAACCACATTTTTTTTTTAATCCTTCCTTCTGGCATAGAATACCTGGGTTGTTTCCAGCTTCTGGCTATCACAGATAAGGTAGATATGAACACAATGGAAAATGTACCCCTGTGGAATGGGGGGGGCATATTTTGGGTGTATTCCCAAGAGTGGTATAGCTGGATCTTCAGGTATATCTATTTCCAATTTTATGAGGAACCTACAGATTGTTTTCCAGAGTGGTTTTACCAGTTTACAATTTCACCAGCAATGGAGGAGTGTCCCTCTTTCTTCACATCCTCTCCAACATGTTTTGATCTTTCACATTCTGGTTGGTGTAAGGTAGAATCTCAGTGTCATTTTGATTTGCACTTCTCACATCACTAAGGAATTTGAACATTTCTTAAGGTGCTTCTCAGTCATTCTATATTCCTCAGTTGTTAAATCTGTATTTAGTTCTATATCTTTTTTTGATTGGGTTGTTTGGGTTTTGGTGATTAGCTTCTTGAGTTCTTTACATATTTTGGATATTAGCCCTCTATCGGATGAGGGGTTAGTGAAGATAAGGTACCATGAGGTGCTGAGAAGAAGGTATGTTCTTTTGTTCTAGGATGAAATGTTCATTAGATATTTTTTAAATCCATTTGGTCCATAACTTCTGTTAGTTTCAATGTGTCTCTGTTGAGTTTGTGTTTCCATGACCTGTCCATTGGTGAGAATGGGGTGTTGAAGTCTCCGACTATTGTGTGAGATGCAATGTGTGCTTTGAGCTTTAGAAAAGTTACTTTTATGAATGTGAGTGGCCTTGCATTTGGAACATAGATGTTCAGAATTGAGAGCTTTTCTTGTTGGATTTTTCTTCTGATGAGTATTGTGTATCTTTCCTTATATTTCTTGATAACTTTTGGTTGAAAGTTGATTTTATTAAATACTAGAATGGCTACTCCACTTTGGTTCTTGGGACTATTTGCTAGGAAAATTGTTTTCCAGCCCTTTACTCTGAGGTAGTGTCTGTATTTGACAATGAGGTGTGCTTCCTGTATGCAGCAAAATGCTGGGTCTGGTAGTCTATGCCTTTTTATTGAGAAATTGAGTTCATTGATGAGATATATTAATATTAGTTGGGGGTTTCTACCCCACCATTGATCCTTTAGTAACCAGATAAAAGACATTAAACCTTTATATTTATGACAAACTTTTAAATCACTTAAGCTGAGTAGATACCTACATGCTATGCTACTTTTTCTACTTTCCAATCAATAACCCTAAGTTATAACTTCTCATAATTCATCTGAGCCTCTCTTACTCCAATTGGCCATCCTTCACAGAAATATTTTCACTATTCACATATACTTCGGTGTCTTCTCTCTCAATCTTCTCTCTCTTCTCCTCATGTTCTTTCCTCAGACCTCAATCCCAGGAACCAAATTTTACCTATCTCTTTTCTGTCCTGCTATAGACTGTAGGTGTCATTATTCAGCCAATTGTTTTAAATTAAGGAGTAAGATTTCATTGCATCACGTCGTGTACATGAGGATTTCCTCATCTGAGGGGTCAACTGGACTTTTGGGGCAGTATTTCACAATATAATACAAAGTAACATAACAAACCTGAAAAGTATAGATCAGTCAATACTCATGAAGTACTGAGCTAACAAGCACATAGATTTAAGTACAAACAATACCATGGTATTCTCAAAGCAGAAAGCAGTCCTTACCAGGTACCTAGCACACTGACATGTCAATAAGTTTTGGGCTTCCACCTTTCTGGATCATTAAAATACAATGGTATTCTTCATAATTACCCCCCCAGGCATTTAATTAAAACAGTAGAAATTGACTAAAGTGTTCTTTATCTACCATTCATTCAACATCACAAAACATATTTGAAACTAACTTCTTATTTAGTAACATTGTTTGGGGGAAGGGATCTGCATTCATGCCAAATTCTGCATGGTAGCAGAAGGGACTATGAGACACAAGTCCTGTCCCTGAAGTAGAGCCAGAAGGGCATGGGCCTTCACAAGTGTTGACAGTTGCTATGCATAAAGCTTGTTATATTAATGTAGACATTTTACTTCATGTTTTTCCTTCAAGAAATGTTCTGCCTGCCAAGGAGAATGACTCCATGATAACCAGAAACAGCAGTATGCAGGGAAGCAAGAATGTGTCTATATTCCTCAGCAAAATGGTAAGTCCTATTATCTTCTTACAGCCCTTAAGTCTGTGAGGAAGAACTGAAAACATGAATTCAAGAGCATATGAACAAGATTTTTCAGCTATGCAAAATATAAGGATGCAATATGAATTGTATGAGGGTTTTCAACAACCTGAAAGAACAGAGGCAACTGCACTAATTAGTCAGTAAAGGGAAAGAAAAAAATCAAAAAACAAGAAGAAAGGTTCAAGTAATAAAAGAGGCACCGGGATGTAAGAAAGTAATGATCTCAAGATAAGATCCTACCCAGCTATGATTTTTGTTTATTTTTACAAAGGCAAGCAGATTTCTTAATTCAAGGCTAGTCTGGGAGAGAGGGAGTTGCTCTTCAAACATGGTAGGAGTGGTGATCTTAGGGCAAGGCAAGATCCCACTCAGCTATGCTCATTGATTGTGATTATAAAGGCAGGTAAATTTCTGAGTTTATGTGCTATGAAGAGAGAAGATGCACTTAACCTTTGAGAGACTTGAGGCCCCAGAGAATGCAGTGGCCTGGCAGGGTGTAGGGGTAGGGGTGGGGGTAGGGATGGGGTGGGGATGGGGGTGGGGGTGAGGGTGGGAGGCCAAGACTGGCAGGATTTTATTCTTGGGCACCGCAGCTGCTGCTGAATGCCACAGAAGACCTAAGAATGGAATGTGGGCCTGTGGATGGACTCTGGCCAATGCTGAAGGGAAAAGGGCAGGGAGGAGGGACCTCTGGCTTGGTCAAACAGATAAGAAAGTCCAAGACTTGCTCAGGTGGGCAGCTTGGGTGGTGCAGACCATCTCGGCACACTGAGAGGCTTCCAGAAAGAGGTTGAATGTGCAGCTCCTTAGGGGAAGACCTGCTCCATTGCTCCAGCATGACGGATCCCAATGAGAAGAGGTAGACCATAGTTTTAAGGCACTTACTGCAGAAAGGCAGAGAAAGGGAGAAGAGTAAAGACGGAGAGACCAACCATGATCACATGGAGAGAGGGGGGAAGGGAATGGGGGAGAGGGAACAAGCAGGAAGCAAGAGTAAGAGAGACAAGAGAGTAAGAGAGGGAGCAAGAGAGAGGAGAGGAAAAGTAGCTCCTTTTATAGTGGGCTAGGTCAACCTGGCTGTTGCCAGATAACATTGGGGGTGGAGACCAGACAGAATACCAGGAGCCTGGGGTATTACCTATGTGACTGATGGCCACACACGTCTCTGCAGGGGGGTGGGGGGGCTGACTATGGGAAGTTATAGTTCTGACAGGAGCCAAGGGCCCAGGGGGCGTGGCCAAACATTTGCTGTCCCTTGTAGAGAAAGTCATCACCTACTGGGTCACCAGGGTTCAAGGCCTGTGCTTGCTCTGGGACTAGGCTTTCTGTGCACGTCTCACTGCCCCACACATCATAATAATAATAATAATAATAATAATAATAATAATAATAATAATAAACAAATGCACTTGCTGTCTTTTTCTAAGACTCAATTGGCTAAGGTCATAAAACGCTGATTCATGATATAATCAAAACAGAACCTGGGTTAATTGATTGAATTGATATGTAAATAAAAACTGGGCTTTGCTCTTCATGGAAGATATGCCTAGAGAAACCTACCCAGAGAGAGCTACCTAGAGAACACACACAGCTCCTTTAGAATTTTGTTTAGAAAATTTTCTAAAAAACCCAAGAACTATCCAAAAAGCTGTTATTCTTCTTTTAGAGTTTGTCTAGCATGTTTTCTGACATTGGGTGGAAAACCCAAGAGTTATGTCGAGAGCTATCTAGAGAGGTATCTTGAGCAGACTATAAAGCTGTCAGCTTGTACCCCATGATTGATGTCCAGTCATTTCTTCTAAAATTCCATAACACCTTGTACATAAGACTTTATCTCACGCCTGGGCTGGTACTTGGCATATTGAAGTACCACTCCTTAGGAAAGAGAATTTAATATATGGAAATTTTCTCTAGGAAAACAATACACTACTTGGATGAATTCTCTTTAGCCTTACACTTCTAGAAACCTAGACAAGAATGATGTATTGTAGCAGTGTGCAGCTGCATGACATCACAGATGTGTTTTCCACACCTTTTCTTTGTTGCCATCTTTAACATGCTACATAAAGCCCTTTATTTTTCAGACATAAGCCTCCCAACTATTTTTTTAGACAACATGAAAATGCATTCACTATTCTATTAGATATTTTAATTTATAATTGTTCTTCAAATTATTTGAAGGGATTTAATTAATAAAATTGGTACTCATTAATGAAACACCTGAGGAAATTGTCCTCCTAAGTGTTGTTCAATAAAACATAAACAAAACATTAAACAATAGAAAAATAGCTCATAGTGTTCTTTTCTTTGTACAAATAATCCCTTAAACTGCCCAGAGCCTTCATAAATTTATTAAGTCTTCAAGTAAAACAAGAAATCATTGGCTCCCTCATGGTGGTCTCCAGGAATTTCTAATGTCTACCTTCCTTTTATCTTGGCCTCACACTTAAGTGACACATATGTCTCAGTTAATCCATCTTTTGTTGAAACATTTTGCCAATACTTCTGCTTCTCAACATTTTATATAGTGTACCTGAAATGTAATACTTTGGAAGAACAATATTTCTTGAGATATTGGAGTTACATCCTGATCCAAAAAATAGTGTCCTGATATCACTATAATCTGTGAAGTATAGGGATCATCTTTTATAGCCATTTACACAGTGACACCTTAGAAATTTCTGTAGCCACTATCTTTGAGCTGAGGTTCATTCTTCTGTAAATTATCCTACTTCGTTCCAGCTTTCATTTTTTTCTACCTTTTGTATAGATTTATGTGAGAAATTATTGTCTAAGGCCTTCTCACTGTTGCATTGTGGCTGTACTCAGACAAAGTTATTTGTATTAGCAACTGACACAAATCCCCAGATTTTCCCAGGTAACTTGTCAAATGGTTTTAAAACCCTAAAGGTAAATAAAAAATTAATTTGTTTTAGTAACTGATGAAGTAGCAAGTATTTTTATTCATTAGGTTATCCTCTGGTTAACTATGAAGAATTTTCTTCACTGTGTTTGGAACTTCATTGCTCTATGCTTTCTGGCTATACATGAAATGTACCCAGCTCTCATAAACTTCCTACCAAATGTGATGGTCTGAGACATCACTCTGTGAGCCAAAACACACAGACCCAAGTTAGTTTTGTCAAGGTAACTTATCCCATCAACAAGAAAACTAACAAAGAATCTTGGGTTTCTAAGCTATCTTGTAAACACTTTTTTCCTGTTATTAGTTTAGCTCACTTAGAATGATGATAAGGATATTTAGAACAAAATTTTCTCATATAGTACCTAAACCCTATGTAGCACTTAGAGCATTTTTATACTAAATTCCATATTGCCTTTTATTCAGACATAGTTTTAAATGTTACCAGGAACACAAGTTCCTCATTGCCAAGGTAACAGGAATGAAACATATGATTTAAAGATTAGTAAACTCAGTTAGAAAACAACTTAAGCAAACAGAACATATTTCCTGTTAAAAACAATTCTCAAAACATCTGAAGCAATGATTAGGGCAGGTATTCTAGTTGGAACATATACATTGGATACAAGTTCTAAAATATCACACAGAATTTAAAAAATCATATGGTCTTAGTATGTGTTAAATAAAAATGATAATAAAAAGGTCCCCAGGGGTTCAAATGCACATCAATTAGATAGACTGATGACTTCGAAATTTGAAAAAAGATGCATGAAATTCTCTGAATTTATATAACTAAATAATTAATAGAAATACAATATAAGAGGGATTAATCAAGTGACAATCAGAAGAAGGATTTGATACAGACGGAGTCATCTGTGGTGCTATTTAATCATTATGAAAATGCATATTAATTAATCAGTTTTTATATATAACAGAAAGTATCATGAGGTGGATTGCCTTCATTTCTTCTATTTTTTAGCTTATTATGAGCAGTCCAGCAGTGCAGTCCAGTAGAGTCAGGATAGCAAACACAAATCAGCAGTAGTAGCACTCCCTAGCAGATATAAGCCTCAGCTTCAGTCTAAGTCAGAAGAAGTAACCTGACCAGGAATGCCAAGAATAGTACTGGCGGTGCCTCTCTCAGTGAAGAGAAGATTAATGAAGACAGGAGACTAAAAAGCATTTAGTTATGCAAGCAAGCCAACATCAGCCTCCTCCACTTTCTGTTGAGTTCTATTTACATCCCTCCAAACATCACATGTCCTTCACTGGTCCTGCCTCACCATGTGTCTTGCCTCAACTTGTGAGTCTGACTTAGCAAAACTTCATGTGACTCTCACTCTGCCAATCAGGGTAAGTCCTCAGAAGTAGGAAAAGAAAAAAAGCCACAGTATACCAACAGAAGTTTCTTGGTGCATTTCTCTCCACAGAGTCCCAGCAAATGGAACTCAACTAAGCAAGATAAGGTGGGTCAATAAATGATAATGGAAATCCTGAGGTCATTAAAAAGTATACATCAATTTGGTAGAGAAACTTGATAAATTATCTGTTTTTATAAAGTATTTTCCCCTAGGAAATAATTTTATCTAGTTAAATAGTAAACAATTGTGCATGGAAATGTGGATACTAGTCACCAAAATCTCATTTATAATATATCCCAAGCATGATAATACTTTCTAGTTTAGGCCTATTGTATCCTATCCACTGTATAAAGTTATTTTTCTTTGTACTCTTACATCCAGAAAATTAAACAAAGACATTTTCTATTTATTTTAAATATGAATTCTGAACTAAATCCAGAGGCTCTATTAGCTTTAATTTTGACTCTTGAGTAGAAAATTAGTCTCTTATCTGCTTAAACTATTTCAGCAGATTACTAAAGCTTATAAGTCAGTCAGGCTCCTAAGCCCTGCCTTCATGTAATGAATGCCATCACCTGTATCCAGTCTCCAGTCTGCTAAAAAGTCTTCAAACTTTGATTTCCTCGGTAAACCTTCCTCATTATTGAATACTTTATCCATGGCTTAAATTCCACAGGAAACCTTCTCTGGAATTCAAAGTTCAACTCTCTGTACTTTGGTTAAAGCTATGCTACATTTCTTACTTTTATCTTTTCCTGTGAAAGCTTAGATCTCTGCAGTGCAAGCTCTGAGATCTGTATTTAATCATTTAACACATGCATATCACAACTCTGCTGCACTCTATGCTAGTAGATGGAAAAATTGTATATAGAAGGTAGATGCAGATTTTACCATTGTAAAACATAGTTTAGAAGGCAGTAAATGCAATTATTAAACTATTTTGTCATATCCTCAATCTATGTTAAGTAAAAGAAACTTTATATATGACAATAAATTGGATTTCCCACCAGCATTGTAAGAAGCAGGATTGTGACATTTTATAGGAAGTGAAAGAATGACTTGTGCTATTTCACTGTGGACCCTTTCAATATTATATCAATAAAATCAATGTTTAGTAAAATGAAGACAAATATATATTTAATAAATAAATATGTAAATACATTTAATAAATAAATATAGTAAATAAATGCATGTATTTATTTAGCTTCATTTTATATCATATATAATTCATTTTATTTCTTTAGCTCCCCCTTTTTAATAGGTAGCATGAACCTATTTTTACACAAGATCAAATTTTATGTTCTAGATCAGAAAGGTTAAAGGTGGCAAACTGGATTCCATACATGTTATGTGATTTTCAAGGACCAAGAATAGAAGAAGATGAACTGAGTCTTACTACAGCTTCTTTGCCATGGGGAATTGCTATTCATGGGATATAAGAAGAAGAGGAGGATTAGATAGGTGGAAAGGAGGGGACATAAAAGAAAGCAACTGAGAGGAGAGGAGGGAGGAGAAGCTGAGCTCTGGATGTAAAGTAAATAACAATTAATAAAAACCTGAAAATTATTGATTTCTTTAATTTAGGATTCTTGTAACTTCTAACATGTCCTTGTGTAAGTTGTATCATGAAGAAGAGGCTTAAAAGAAGGAGAGTCTCACATTTCTATGCTTTTTTGTGTGTTTATCTAGAAATGGTAAACAAGCTTTTTAAGAATGTGAGTGATTAGGAATGTAACTGAAAAAATTTCAAACCAAATATAAGACATGGTAAGAAAACAAATGTTGTTAGAATAATTAAAAAGAAAAAAAGAAAAACAATTAAAATGTTTCTAAAAACACACTTAATTTTTCTCAAGTGAAAATCATTATTTTTATTCTTTTATCTTTTAATAATTTTGAGCTATATTTCAATCATATATTATTCTACTTCCTACCCTTCTCCAGAAATTGCTCCTATATATCCCTCCTCACTCTTTTCTAAATTCCTGGCCTCTTTTTTGATAACTCACACACACACACACACACACACACACACACACTCACCCACACAGATATATTTACATATCGGAAAATATGAAAATGTATACAATATGTATTTTAAATAAATAATAGGCATATGTATATATATATATATATACATATATGTGTACATATATATATATATATATATATATGCACATATATACATATAGTCCTAAATACATGAGTACAATATACTTGTTACTTGTATGTATTTCAAGGCTATTTGGTGTTGTGTAATCAACTCAACTTACCCCAAACCTTGTATTTTTCTCTTTCTATATTTTTGTCTCAGTCTCTTAATTACAGGAAATCAAGAAATAAAATACAATTGAATCAAGGGGCAAACAAATTAGAAATAAGTCAAAGTAGACATAATTCAGTTTGCTATTATCTTTCAAAGGTTCCTATGAATTACTCAGATCTTTTCTGTTTTTTGTTTGTTTCTTTGTTTTTGGTTTTGATTTTGTTTTTTTCTCTCATTCCATCCCTGAAGATTTAGTGACCAAAGCAAATGACATTTGTTATTAGGATTTGATAACTCATTGAGTATTTAATTTTTGACTTGAATTTTCTGTTTGAGATTTCAAGTCACTTATATTTACAACACAAAACTTTCATTGTCAGCATGTATGATATAAATAGCTCTACTAGACCATCTTAAACATGGAAACTCAGATATTTAATGAGCTACTCTGAGCAAAGACAAAATCAGAGGTCAAATTTCATATTAGAATTAGGATGGATAGGAATTACCAGGAAAGTTCTTATTTGAAATAGAATTTCAGAAATCACTTTTTATCAACGAGAATAGTGTGAAGTGGGCAAAAAATGATGAGAGATGATAAATGCAGGATGACACAGTGGACAAACAGGCCAATGAAGGTGCAATAATCAAGAGAAGAGGTGATGCTATGACGGCCTGCCAGCTAAAGAAATAACGTAATGAATTTTATTTTCACCTTTCTACTAAATACCAGATTAAAACATTCCACAAACATTGGACTTCTGTCACCACTATTGTTTTTTCTTCATTATACTATGTATTTTCTGATTTCATGGCAATGTGAGGTTCAGAATAATTAATTTTGACACATTAATTTTGGGCTTAAAGTTCTAGATACTGGTTGCTTTTCTTCTTTTACTAAAAATGGAACTAATGTATGTGTTTGCATTTTAATAATTGTATGCGCATTGTTTCAAAATGGGAAGTTTTAAAAAGAAGCTATACAGAATCATGGTTTTGAATTACTTCAGGATTACAACACAAATATTTTCCCTTGACATCTCTCTGATGCTTAATTCTATATGTCACTTTAGCTATGACAGAGTACTTAGATTTTAGTCAAACAAAAGCATTGATTTTGCTGTATAATATTTTAAATATGCAATTAACATTCAACCCAGTAGACTGAATAAAGCAGCTTGTCTTCTATAAAATGGCTGGGCCTCACCCACACAGTTGGAAATTATAGAAAAGAACAGACTGGGATTGTTGAAGCAGAAGGAATTCTGCTTGCTCTTCACCTTCAGATATGAGCAGCATTAACTCTTGAGTACCCAACCTAACTTCTACTTACCACAGAACACTGAGAAAACAGATAAGACAGAGATAGGTTCATCTTAAGAATTTAGGCATCATCTGATATAACTTTGAAAGATGGCAAGTTCTTAGTAAGTGGCTGTCATTATTTCCCAACTCCTACTTATGTTTACTTCAATATGCACATGGCCAATTTGCCTCCAGCTTGTAGGAATCTATAATATATACAAAAGTCCAATATGAAAGTATGGAATACATTTTCAGGATATATACACTTAGGGAAGAGTTTGCTTGCCATCAGTTATGCACATTTAATTTTCCAAACTACTTTAGATGCCTTCATAAGTGGCACTTTAAATTCCCATTTCCTTCACTATGCAGGAAGACTCATGCTGTCTTACTTCCTAAATTCTTGATGTGGTAATTACTTGGTTTTCTCATTTTGGCTAATATGATAGATTTGATGCAGAATCTTATTGTTGCTTAGCTTTCATTTCTGTGATTACTATGGTATTTTAAAATAAATCTTGTTTGGTCAGATTTCCTGTTGGGTTTTTGCTTTCAAAATTATTTCCACATTTAAAAATGTAAGGAAGTGAGTTATGATTATTCCAGGCTATTAAGGTGAAAGAACACACACACACACACACACACACACACACACACACACACACACACACACACATTCGTTGTCATCATCATCATCTTCATCATCACCATTCACCACATTGTTATGTGATATATCTTCTTTCACCTATAGCACAGAGATAAATATGATGAAGGTAGTAGAGTTTTTATTTGAGCATGCTAAGTTGAAATGCATATTTATGTGCTGTTGAGTTATTTACCATGTGTTAGAGTTTGAAATATTGTATGATTATCATCAGGTGTTTCTTTCCTTACCTTTTCTGTTCTTAAATACAATATTTCAAGGCTTGTTTTTTTGTGCATATAGTTAGTAATTTATGAATAAATCTTGGTAGTAATTTTTTTATCCTGGAAATATATCTAAGTAGGATGGTGTACAAATTATTGCAAATATAGGAAACTATTATGAAATAAATATGTACAGTGGTACAGATTCTTAAAGAATTTCTGAAGAAAAATATCCTAGGAAATTTAATCTATTCTTTACAGACAAAATAACAAGATAAGCATATATATTGAAACATCAAAATAATAATAACCCAAACAAGTGTCTAAGTCTGATGAGGGGACATTTGATAAATAAATAGTGCAATAATCATTTCATAGGGGACTAAATTAGAAAATGTATGGTCATGTTTTCAGGCCCAAGTAAGAATGGAAATTGCCATTTATCAGATTTCTATAACCAGGCCAGGGTTTTGGCTGCAATAGGGGCTTTTCCTTGGGCTTTTAAAAGTCCAGTCACCTTTTTTGGCTTTATTAGGCTGCTCGGGGCACTAGCTGCACTATCAACACTGCCATCCTTTTTGGCTGCATGCTTGTTCTTTTTTGTGCAAAGCTTCTTGGCATTTTCACCCTTGAACTTACAAGAGAGGAAAGAGAAATAAGGTCTGTCTTTGCAATATATAAGTCAAGAAGTATGAATTTCTTGATATTGGCCAGAAGGAAGAATCCTTCCCAACCTTTGATTCTTTTCATTCCATGAAGTACTTCACTATTGGCACTCTCTTCTTGTTCTTTATTTATTAAATCTTGTTTCAGTATACAGAAACCAAAATTACTTTTATGCCACTTTGTTGCTCTATATATCCAAATGACATGGTTTTGATCCATTAATTTACATGGAATGGTTTCAAATTTACATGTTCACAAAAATAGAAAGGCAAGGATTCACCATGCAGAATTGATTGAGAATTGTAGAGAAAAAGAGTGAAATTATCCATTAAGCAGAATGGTATAAGTGTTTTTCTTTTTCAAAAACATAAAAGAACATCAAATAACAAGACAGTAGGAAAATGGGGTTAAGCTAAAACAGAATTTTCTGAAATATTCACAACTTGTATCATCCTCTATGCTTATATTTTAATACAAATAAATCATATATATGCATGCATTGCTAAATTGTGTACATATTTAAATGCAGGACTGATCACAAAATGAAAATATTAATAGACATGTAAATATGGCTTAGGGTATTTACTCATATACTACCAGTATTATAAGAACACATCTTACTAATTCCCAGTTGCCATCTCTTCTCTCATTCTGAGAATTATATATCAGACCAGCTTTTGAAGATTATATAATTAGATTCTCTTTCCTATCTTTTTGTGTCTTCTTTTATCTTAATATGTTTTGATTTAGTGACATATTAAATATGTATATTGTATGTCTTGGTAAACAGCAGTTTATTTCTCTCAACAGGATATTTTATTTTTGGCTACTTTAATTTGTTTGGCTCATCTTGTCATTGTTCATCTCCACTGACTGACACCTTCTGTTGTGTACAAATTTTCCTCAGAGATTAAAACTTTCCATCATGCAGTAAGTTCCTTAAGCAGGAAGATAAACAAGTCCAAATAGATGCAAGAAGTCCAGGAAACTGACCAGATTCATTAGGGCCTTTCCATGTGAGAATAAGCAAATAAAGGTGATTCTCCCCCACATATGGAAGAAGCCGAGCTGCAAGAAAGACGAACTAGAGCAGCTACCTGGAAGAAGGGGCAACAAGAAGGGGAAACACGCCTGGAAGAAATTTAGACTAGAGTCACATGGAAAGGAGACCTTCCAACCTGTTGAGCTTCCTACAGGAAATCTACAGACTTTGCAGCGTGCTCCAAGTTCCTAGGTTTGTTGCCTATTACTCTTGATAGATGTACTTTAATTATGCAGCTGTCTTAGTGTCAGATGTGCTCTTGTAAACAACCTCTCACACATACTCCTCAATAATCCCTTTACAACTCATTGGTTGACCAATTTATACTTTGGCTATATCTGTACTTTGTAGTAGGCTCTCTATTTGGGACGAGGAGACATGTATGCTGCTCCTCTCGCAGAAAAGTTTTTTTCACACAGCATAATTGACATTTGAATAGAGATAAAGCAGAAGCAATTATTAGTTGCTAGTATATTGAGGCATGTAACCGAGGCTGAGAGGTCTGAGCCAGAAACAACCACAGAGGAAATTCCAAAACTATTTTTCTTAACTGTGTGGTTTTTCTTAGTATGTATTTGTGCTATGACAGTTGTTGCATGGGTTTTGCTGTGGGGAGTCAGACATACCAGCACATCTGAGCCATCAAGACTAGAAGTTTCTGTGGAAGGAATCCCAGGACAGTCCAGCTGTCATCATCTACACAGTATGTCATGGAATGCCTGCTTGATGAGTGTGTCCACCATATGAATATGAAGATGCCATAAAAATTAAAGGTTTAGAGAAAGTTTTGCAGTCTTTAAAATTATTGCAAGGGGATTGAGATTGCCCAAAAGCAGTGTCAGAAATTGACTGGCCTCTATTTTGTGTAGTTAGAAATGTGTTCACAGCTGAGAAGGCTGTTAAGCAGGATTTGTTTGTGCAAAGGAGGAATTACAAGAAGAAAGGGAGATGTGGATGGATGACTTGCATTATCTGGATTAGCCTCTGATTTGGCAAGCACATTAGATGCATGTGACAATGAGATGGAAGTGTTGGCTTGCTGCTTCTAAATGATCACTGTGGGTTGGGGAGAAGAATTAAAAGAAAGTACAAATTAAATATATGCTCAATAACCATTCTTGGAATCCATGGAAAGATCTAGAAAGTGAGAATAAGAGATCAGTATTGGCTCAGGACCCCTAATACCATGTTCTCATCACAATGGAAATTTATTTGGCCCAGAGGGACAGAGTGCAGCAAAGAACAGACAAAAGGCCAGAGATAGAGGACAAGGAGTAAGGAGAAGGGAACAAGGGAGAGAGGGCAGAGATATTTGTCTGAAGGACAAAGGACTTCCTCTAGATAGAAAGCACATAGATGTGGCACATAGGAAAATGGCAATTTATATTATAAAGGTACAAAGTGAAACCCCTGTGTTAGGATGAAGTGTTTAATTTTAATTGGGCATATTAAGTAAGTGAATTGATGAGGACTTTTGATTGTTTGACTTCCATGCTTTGATTACTGGACCTTGGCATTCAGGCTCAAGAGAGGAAGTGGGCATATAAGGGAACAGACCTTGGCATCCAGTTTTAGGAATAAAATCTATTTTGTTCAAGATGAAAGATACAGAAGAGAAGGGCAAAGCCTGCCAAAGACATGGTGTCAATGCTCAAGCTGGCCTGAGTCCCTGCAATGAGGAGAATAACATGGTAAAAGCAATAGAAGTTACCTTGAAGCTTTAATACTCCATAGAAAAAAATGTAAAAAGGAAAAATCTATAAATCAGAAAGCAGATTTGGGGCATTAACAATGGTCCAGTGTAAGAAACTATACTAACCATAGGAAATTCATTGCCTGTGCTGTTGAATTTACAATAACTTTCAAATAAACAATGGAATAGCATGTCTCATCATAGCTTGTAAGCCATGGGATATGAGAGTGTATTGGATCAGTCTGACTTCAAAACAGACAGGAAAACTGAGTGATTTAACTTCCATCCCTCCTTAAAGCAAAGGCTGAATAACCTGAGCAAGTTTGAGGAAATCAGTGCTTGACAGACAGGCTCATCAAAGCCATTGGAAAAACTTGGTTATCTCCATCTGAAGTCTCCATAAATATCAGGAGCTTCAAGATAGTAAAAGAGGGATAGATGCTATTTAAGGAATTAGGAATAAGAGATGCTCAGTGTGAAAGCCAGTTCACTGGTCCAGATAAAATTGTTCAGAAAGGAGTTAAAGAAAATATATCCAGCAGGGATCTCAAGGCTGGTATGGCTCTTTAGTGGATTTGCTGAGTCCACTGATAGGGTAAGATCTTTGTAAAGTGGGAAAGGTTTGGCAGATCTCAGTGACTTGGGCCATCATGTAATGAGAGAACATATAGTGAGAAAGCAGCCTAGAGGAGATAGTAAAAGGGTAAAGCTGAGACAGTTTTCTCTCTGCATTGCAAGAAAACAAATGTGGCAAGATTTGTATCACCCTGTAGTTCCTGAGGGGAAAAATGATAGCAACCTATTGGTGTGCTAAGGAGGTCTGGAAGGCTACAAAAGCCTGATGAGAATTTCACAGAAGACAGTCACAATAGAAAAATTCAAATAAAGATGATCAAGCTTGTCTCAGGAGTAATTATTTCCCCAGAATAGAGAAGGTTCATTTCACTCCAGCAAAGGGTCATACTAGGGGTGGAGGCGGTTTACCCACTCAGGTATTCCCCCAACATACAGGTATGTTGAATGTAAGGGCTACAGCAAGAGCTATATCCATGATACCAACCTGTAGCTACTTTGATCCAGGGATCCAGGATGAGTGCAGCAGGGGAAATTAGTGCCACATTCACCTTTGGCCCCGAGTAGGTCAAAGCAGATTAAGTCAGCCCCACTGAATTTATCAGGTGAGGAGAAATGTAGAGAGGCTTCTTGGAAGAGCTCTGGGGTATGGAAACATAATGACTTATATAGTGAGGGAATGAAGGTTACAGAGAGCTATATAACTCAAGTGCCTCTTATGCTGGCTTTGTTCCCAACCATGATATGTAGAGGAAGCAAATGATGAAAATACTTGTAAACTATCCATGCTGTAGTAGACTTTGCTTATGTTTGACCTTATTATCTTCTTAGTTGTCCATTTCTGGGATCACCTAACACCTGATGAGCATAGATGAAAACTGACTTTCAGAGTGCTTCAAGATTATCTTTGTAACCTCACTATTTGTTACATGATAGTGGTTCAGTATATTACCTTGTCCTGTCCATCCTCCAGAAAAATGTTTGGCTATACAGACATAATTCTAACTTCTGGGTGTTATGCATATTTAGAGAGCTATTAAATAACTATACTGGTGAATCTTAAGGAATCAGGATGGAATATCAGTTTGCACAAATTACAAGGACCTAGCAAAACTGTAAAATTTTTGCTTCATTTTTGCCTGGTATGATGAATACGCTTCCCAATAATACTATTGAAAAAATTTCTACAACAGTCTGTTCTTGTAATGTGAAGAAATTACAGTTGTTCTTAGGATGCTTAGTCTATTGGCTGATTTTCATACCCCATCTTGTCTGAGCTGTCTGTTCTCTGTGTAACTCGTCAGATTGGGACAGAAAGGCTCAAGATGTTTCAGAGCAGGCTAAGGTCCTTGTAGCATAGGTAAAATATCTATGTGTCCCACTATCCCAGTGTCTGCTCTTGTTGGAAGTCACAGAGAGTTCATAAGTTTATTGCTTGTGGCTATGGCAGCAGCAACTTCAGCAAACAGTTTCAATAGGGTTTTAGGCTCAGTCATGGAAGAGAGTAGAAATTCATTATACACAGCAATACAAAAGTAACTCTGAGAAGTATATAGTGTTGCAACTTGTTTAAATAATAGCTGGCTTCTCTCAGTGACTATAAAAATAGATTACATAATAAAGGACTGTATTGAAGGTCCCCTAGCCAAAGCTCTTTTGGTGTAGCACAGAACAAACTCTACAAAGGTGTTATACATACTTACCATAATGAGGTGTTTTATCTATGCGCCCCATCACCAATGCCATGTAGTCTTTCCTAAGACCAGTATCTTTTAAAGCCACAGAGAATCCTCCAGTAATTGAGCTAAAAATTAAGTCAGATAAAGTACTGGAAATAATACCTGGTGTACAGATGGTACTAGTAGATATATCAAACAAGAATGCATAGCTGAACCAATATTAAAACCCAAACTAAAACCAAGAGATAGAGGATGACAAAGAATGGAAAAAGCCCAAAGGAATGGGGATATTTGCCCTGGAATATATTTGCCTGTGTAAAGTGAGGAGACAAATGTGGCTTAAAATACAGGAGAAGGTATTTGATTTTACTTAGGCATGTTAATTAGGAGAGACAAAAGGGGGCTTTTGATTGCTAGATTTTAATAACTTGACAGCTCAATCTTAGTGGTCAGTCTCAAGGGAAAGAAGTGGTCAAATAAGGGAATAAACATCAGTGGCTGTCTTTAAGTAATCTAGCAGTTTAACAAGGAAGAGGGAATGGAGGAAGGGCAAGGCCTGTCATATCAATGTTTACCACACAGGGGCCTGCTAGATCCCCTTCAGGGAGCTCACATTTGGTATTACAAATGAGTGCAAAATCTGTGTGACAGGGGAGGTAATAGGTATCAATTAGGTATCAAATTGGAGAGACAACTTATATTGTTTTACTTAATGTGTGTGGCACACCTGCCATACTGTCTTCTAAACATTTTATTCTTTCCCATATTATCTCTACACATAATGACCAGTGGCGCTCCTTCATAAGTGACTAATATAGTGGCATTGTGGTTTATTTGCCATAAGTGTATACCTATACTGACCCCCTTAACTATAAAAATCTTGAGGAATTCCTGAAATCGATCAACTTCACTAGGACTATTGATCAATTTGAAGAGTCCTTCTCCTGAGATGACTGAGTTAGTCAGAGCCAGACTGACTCCATGGCAGGCTGGTAACTAAGCCTATTTCGGTTTCTCAGAAATGAAAAAGTCCAAAAAAGTCAGTTCCAGGGCAAACCACACTTATGGATAGTCAATCATGAAGCTTCCCTACCACTTAGCCTGGGCCAGCGTCACATGCAGCCAATTAGGATCTATAGAAGGTGACTCCTGCACCTAGCTCCAGCCAAGTATCAGCAAAAGCCGACCAAATCCCCCAGAGTCTTAAACAATCACAAAGGCACCCATTCTCTTGGATATAAAGCCAATAAATCAACGGAAAGAAAGGTAAAAATCGCCCAGACCTACACTAACAGGCACAAATGACCCTGCTAAGTTGACACCTCTGTCTTCCATCCTGATATATAGTAGACTCCTGCTGCATGCAGACTTTCTGCAGAATAAACAGTCTTTGTTGTTGCTTAGCATTTAAATCGGGGACATCATTCTTCAAAAATCATAGATCTTTATAGTTGGTGACTCATCTGGGATATGCTAAAGACCATTGACCCAAATAGTTGAAATTGAGTTTTTTGTTTTGTTTTTGTTTGTTTGTTTGTTTGTTTGTTTATTATCTTTGGGTTGGTAAGTCTAGGTGCTCAGGTGTCTATGAACTTATCTGTCTCTGCTTCTGTTTCAGGTTCAACCTGGGACCAAGAGAGACAGTAAGTCCAGGTGCTCAGGTGACTATAAACTTGACTGTCTCTGCTTCTGTTTCCGGCTTAATCAGGAGGCCAAGAGACACAAACTGCATATGTACTTTGTCACACAGCCAGGTGTTACAGAGGATGTTCCTGAACCTCATTTTGGAAAACTGACTAGTTGTCATCTAGTTTCTGAATCAGCTGTGGGTCTGTGGGCCTTCCATGTGCAGCAAAGGAGCCCATTTGAAACTGTCAGTGCTTTTTGTTTTTGTTTTACCAGGAACATCATTCTGTGTCTGTTTGTATTCTGTTTGTGTTTTTTGTCTTTTTGTACAAATTTTTCTTTGATTCCTAAGATGACACAGGCACAGAGCACACTACTAAGGTTAGTCCTGAACCATTTTAAGGACTTCTGTGGAGTTGCAGAATACTGAGGTTCGGTTGTTTGTTCCAGAAAACTAATCATCTTTCACAAGAATGTATAAGCCACTTATAGAGTATAATGACCAGAGGAGGGAATTTTGCATCTCCCCATAATCTCCAAGATGAACCTTATCATCTATGAAGCCAAGAGCCACCCAAACCAGATGTCACATGGCAGTACTTGGTAAAGAAATCCCCTGTTTGACTGAAAGCCTTTTTGTCATTGTCCTAAAAGCTCCTAATCCTCCCTCCTTGCTTCCACCCTCTGCCCCCAGGAGGGTTTTAATCCACCTCCTTATATTCCTGCTCTTCCCTCCACTGCCCCCATTCAACCAGTACAGGCAGAGGAAGGAACAGCCCCTAGCTCCCCTGATTTTCCTGATTCTACTTGGAGTCCTCTTCGCTGCCCAGAGGACCAACTCTACCATGACCTTAACCTTCCTAGCTGCAGGAACCCCAGATTTACAAAAGAGAGAGTTCAACACATAAGGACCATTTTCTAGTAATGGTCATTGCCATTAGAAGTTGCAAAACCCCGTTTTCAGGAAGACCCTCACGGCTTTAAGGTTTTTAGATTCAGTCATGCTAACTCACCAGCCTATCTGTGATGACTATCAGCAGACTGTTCCAGGTCCTCTTCAGGACATAGGAAAGAGAGAATTGTAAGAGATGCCTGGAATTTGCTTCCTGGAGCATATAGACTGCCCACCCAAGTCCAGGCTAATACTGATGTAGTCTTTCCCTTCACTTAACTTAAAAGATTATAACACTGGTGGAGGTTAGGAGAGGTTCCAGATCTACCACCAGATTTTGATGAGGGATATTTGATAAGCTACAAGATAGCCCATAAATCTATCTAAGGTAAGGTAGGTGATGCAGGGAAAGAATGAAAGCCCCAGAAAATATCAAAGAAAGACATTTTGAAGTCTATAGAAGGCCACACAAGGACACACAGGAGCAGAGTCAGCTGGGCTACTGAGTTTCTGCTAAGAAGGCCCAGCTTTGTGAACTTGATGTCACCAACCTGGGATATATACTCAAAGGGGAACAATATAAGTCACACACCTGTAAAAAGACCATCCTCAGCATCCTGGTCCTATCTACCTGAAGACAAGTATAGGAATTTGGGGTATTTTCTTGGTTTTGTAGACTCTAGGTGCCAGAATTTAGTAAAATAGCCCAGCCACTCTGTGAAGCCACACTAGAACAGAAAGTCAAACAAGAATGGACCCCTGAAATGGACATGATTTTAAACAATTTTAAGAAGCCTTGCTGGAAGCACTGGATCTGGCTTCCTGGATATTCACAAACATTTTCTCCTGTATGTGAATGAAAGAAACAGGATAGCAAAAGAAGTGCTCACCCTATTTTTGGGCCCATGAAAGAGATCAATGGCTCATTTATCTAAGAACCTGTACCTGGTGGGCCAAGGATGGCCAGACTGTCTCTACATCATAGCTGCCACTGCCCTACTGGTCAAGGTCAATGACAAGATATCCATGGGACAGGATCTTGTAATCACCACCACTCTTGTAATTGAAGGGATCCTCAAGAATCTAACTAGCTGATGGATATCCAATGCTGGACTGGTGCACTTCCAGGCTTTACTTTTGAATTCTCTTCACATAATATATACCTATCATCTGCCCTAAACCCAGCAATCCTACTACCTGACCTGTCCTCGGATATATAGCAAGATTGCTCTATCATTTTGGAGTATGCTGTGAAAATCAGGCTGGATTTGACTGGTATACCTTGGCCAGATAGAAAGTAGCATCTACTTCACAGGTGGGAGCATCTTCACCCAGAATGGAACCAGATACACAGGGGCCTTTGTGATAGACTTGGACTCTATTGTTTGGACAACTACTTTCAAACCAGAAACATCAGCAAAAAAGGCCAAGTTTACAGCTTTAACTCAGGTTTTGAAGTTGGCAGAGTTGACTATAGTCAACATTTATACTGACAGCAGATATGCCTTTGCTCGTGACCATGGCTCCACATATCAAGAGAGAGGATTATTGACTGCTGAAGGAAAGGCCATGAAGAATAAGGGAGAAATACTTGCTTTGCTGGAGGCATTATGGCTTCTTCTCAATGTTGCCATAATCTACTGCCTTGGTCATCTAAGGCCATCAAAAATAAGGGAGAAATACTTGCTTTTCTGGAGGAATTATGGCTTCCAAAGTGGCCATAATGAATTGCCTTTTGCATCAAAAAGGAACATCAGAAATAGCTCAAGGGAACAGATTAACTGATAAAACAGCAAAAGAGACTGCTCAAGCATCACCATCTTCATTCTGGTAGCTTTACCACTACACAGTGATCCCAGCCATCACTGAATGTACTGCAGAGAACAAAATGGATCAGGGCAAAGGTCAAGGCATTTATAGGTGAAATAAATCACTACAGTCTGCAGAGGGTTACACAATTATATCTGTGGAGTTCACTAAACAATCCACTCATCAGATTTACCAAGCTTCACACCTGGGTCATTGAAACCTATAGCAGCTGTTCTGAGAAGCCAAATACAAAATACTTAATATGCATCATGCCTGCCTAGGTGCTGACATGCTACCACCATGATGGCAATGGACTGAACCTTTGAACCTGTAAGACAGGCTGAATTAAATGTTGTCCTTTATAAGAGTTGCTTTGTTCATGGTGTCTCTTCACAGCAATAGGAACCCTAACTAAGACAGAAGTTGGTACCAGGGACTAGGGTATTGCTATGATAGGTCCAACCATGATTTTATTTGGAAGAATATGGATTTTTGGACTTGGGATTCGGTAAGCTGTGGAGTGCTTTAAATGGGGCTTAATGGGCTACCTTAGTAGGAATATGGAAGACTTTGTTGCTGAGAGTAATTTGAATTGGGCAATCCAAGCCCAAGATGTATTCAAGAATTTCATTATGTGGCATAGAGACTATTTTTATGGTATTTTGGTGAAGAATGTTGCTGCTTTTTTCCCTTGTCCAAAGAGTCTACCTGATGCTAAGGTAAAGAGCATTTTGAACAAGCATAGCAAGCTTAGAAGTGAAAAATTTAAAATATATGGTTCAAGAACTAAAGAGGCACCAGGAAGTAAAATGGAGCTGATTCCTGTGTTCTAGGAGTTAGCAGATTAAAGAAAAGGGACTTTGGGGCAAGATCCTACCAAGCAAAATGTAGATCCTGGCATAGTGATACACACATTTAATCCCAGGAGATAAAGCCAAACAGATCTCTGAGTTGAAGGCCATCCTGGGACAGAGCAAGTTCGAGGTAAAGGAAATCTCAAGCTCAGGCAAGGTGGTACACACCTATAATCTTAGGAGACAGGGATGCAGATCTCTGAGCTTAAAGTCTGGCTACAAAGCAAGATTCAGGGACAGCCAAGTTGAGACAATGAAGGAGTGGGTGCTATTGATACTATAACAGAAGAAGGGGGCTGTGTTCAAGCTTCTGCAAGCAACAGAACTCACTTGCTTCAGCCATGTGTCTCTGGGTTTAGAGCAGAAAATAGAAGAGAATACTGGAACAAATGATGCTGGTTCGCTGGAACTGCAAAATTAGAGTTGATTAAGAAGAGACCAGCATCATTGAGAAGAAATCTGGGAAGTATTTTCTGAGAGCACAAAGAAGCTGTTCCAGAGATAGCCAAAGTTGTACCATGTGCTGCAGCTGTACTTGGTAATGTATAAGAGTCACCCAGGTGGTATTGGTTTTGAAGGCAAGAAGGGGTCAGGAAGAGCAACTGAGGCTTGGCACTGTGAGAGGCCATGTAAGGCTATTGTTGAGTGTATAGCCTCAGTTCTAATTTATGGCCCAGGACACAACTGGAAGTCAAATAGTGGATCCAAGCTGACAACTTGTGTTCTACTTGATAAAGATTTTCCAGTCTGCTTCTATCTATGTTCTGCTTTCTCTCTGGAGATTTCTGTTAATATCTTGCTTGCTTATGATTGTGTGTGTGTGTGTGTGTGTGTGTGTGTGTGTGTGTTTCTGTGTCTATGTCTGTTCTCCAGTTCTCTTTTTACCCTAAGAAATTGTCTGGATAGCTCATCTCCTACAAAATACAGGTCCAGTCTTTTATTTTACATATGATTTCAGTCATTTACTCCAGCTTTCCTTTAGATTATCTTATGAATCTTCATCCCTTGTCACCAACTACTTGATTCTTAGAAGATAGCAAGCATACATTTTTTTCTTAACATTGCAAAAAAACATAGATCTATTTGCCTTTGTTTAGCACAGACAATAAGCTAGTTGGGTAGAACTCTGCCCTGAAAATTACCATTTATACCACACCAGGGCCTGAACTTGCTGGGTCCCAGGCTGAATTTCAACACAGAAATCTGCCTGCCTTGTGTCTTTCTGACAAGCTGACTCATAGTGGCCTATATTCCTTTACTCATGAGGCCCCTCAAAATTCATGTGACATCCCTATATTTTGAATAGTTGAGAAATTTTATATATATGAATACATACATACATACATACATACATACATACATACATACATACATACATATTGAACTCATGTATTTAGAGCTCTTTTCCATAGCCTTAAGGGCTGTCCTGAAGTTCCCAGTGTTTGTCATTTTTTTTTAATTTTTAATATTTTTATTACATATTTTCCTCAATTACATTTCCAATGCTATCCCAACATTCCCCCATACCGCCCCCCACTTCCCTACCCACTCATTCCCATTCTTTTGGCCCTGGCATTCCCCTATCTTGGGGCCTATAAAGTTTGCAAGTCCAATGGGCCTCTCTTTCCAGTGATGGCCCACTAGGCCATCTTTCGATACATATGCAGCTAGAGACAAGAGCTCCGGGGTACTGGTTAGTTCATCATGTTGTTCCAACTATAGGGTTGCAGATCCCTTTAGCTCCTTGGGTACTTTCTCTAGCTCCTCCATTGGGAGCCCTGTGATACATCCAATAGCTGACTGTGAGCATCCACTCCTGTGTTTGCTAGGCCCCGGCCTAGTCTCACAAGAGACAGCTATATTTGGGACCATTCAGCAAAATCTTGCTAGTGTATGCAATGGTGTGTTTGTCATTTTTGCAGAGATAATAGCCATATCTTCAAATCCTGGACTGTGCTGTTTCTAATTTTCATGGAGTCATTAATGTTAACAAGAAGGACACACCTCAGAGGAATATGAAAACATGTACATTATTATACAAACAAGGCTTACATCCATATCAGCCATCAATAATCATGGAGGCTTATACTAGGGCCCTGTCTCAGGGGCAGGAACCATGTCATTATCTCCCCATGTGAGCCGTTCTGGGCTTGGCATGTGTCCAATAACAGCAGGAGCAAGGGCTATCTCTAATTTTATTTTCTGCCTTTGGATGTCTTTTCCCTAACTAGACAGCTTTGTCTTAACTCAATAGAAGAAAAATGCATATAGTCTTATGTTGATATGACAAGTCAGGGTGATATCCTAGGGAAGTGAGAGGAAGGGATTGGGAAGAAAGTATCAAAAGGATGCTCTAATCAGGATGTGATTTAAATGATTAATGAAGAAAGGTATTTTATGATATATCTCATATAATTTAATAAGATGTATACTTTGTTGGATTATTTATGTAAACATTAATATTCTGAAGGAAAGTTAAACTCCTATATACCTAACTCACATCCTTACTGCCTATACTTTTTAAAACTGAAAAAATACTACTTTTAAATATTAGTAAATTACAAGGGAGTGTATTTCTTATATGGTGATTATTACTACACTTCATGTTATATAAAAAGCATGATATGAGTGGGCTCAAAAACTCTCATTTCATATGTGAGGGAACTCAGTCTAAAACTACAAACTAATCTATTCAAATATACTCAAGAAATGGCTCAGATATGGAATAATTGGATTATACTAGGACAATTTATATACATATATGTGTATAATATATATAAATCATTAAAATGACATTTTAAAGTGATACAAGAAGTTGTTCATATCTATTCATAGAAAATACTAAAATTGTAGAAAATATTCTGTTTTCCAATAAAGACTAAAATAATTAACAAATGTTTCCAAATTCTAATTGATCTGTATTTAAATACACTCCTGGGGGTGGTAAATGCAATATATTTAAAAGATATTTACAAAATAGAAGCATGTTAATGGGTGCCTAAAATTTTAAGTATTTTACACAATACTAGACTTTCTCTTTAATACCAATGTCTCCTTGACATTATATAATTTCTGATACGATGAGAATTTCAAAGATCAATGTCTAACCTTATGAAATATGCAAATACTAATCTAGGAATATAATGAATTCTTCAACCCCATACACTCAGTAATATTATATATTTTTACAATTAATATTTCTGCAATAAAAGAAGCATGAAGGTTCCAGGCCCAAATTTGAACTTGGTGTCAAGAATTATCTTCCAAAATTAAGAGTCCTTAAAAAGGTATTAATAAGGCTGGGCGTGGTGGCGCACTCCTTTAATCCCAGCACTCGGGAGGCAAAGGCAGGCGGATTTGTGAGTTCGAGGCCAGCCTGGTCTACAAAGTGAGTTCCAGGACAGCCAGGGCTACACAGAGAAACCCTGTCTCAAAAACAAAAAACAAAAAACAAAAACAACAACAACAACAAAAAACCAAAAAAATAAAATAAAAAAAAAAGGTATTAATATAAATTATAGGTGCTATAAAAACTTCAAATTATTAGTGGTAGAAGAACAGGCACAAGTCATGTTTGCAGCTGATTTTTGAAACACATTTTATTATATTGATTATTAGAAAATAACAAACAAAAAACCCATCAAAATCCAAAGTATATTGTTTTCAAAACACATAAATTCATTGCTTTACTTCGAGACTTTTCTTCTCAATATTCTCTAATTTCTGACTTCAGGTCTAAAGCATCACTTTTCCTTTATTGAGGAAACAGGATTAAAAATATAATCCCTGAAAATAGAAGAAAATAGTATTAATATATTTTTAAATTTTTATTAGTTATTTTGTATACATTTCAAATATTATCCCCCTTCCTGGTTTCCCCTCTGTAAAAGTCCTATTCCACCCACCCTGTCTCTTGAATCTATGAGGGTGCTCCCCTGCCAACCTACACATGCCCAACACACCACCCTAGCATTCCCCTATGCTGGGGCATCAAGCCTTCACAGGATCAAGGACTTCCCCTCTTATTGATGCCATGTAAGTCTATCCTATACCACATAAGCAGCTGGAGCCATGGTTCCTCCATGTATTCTTTTTTTTTTTAATTATGTATTTTCCTCATTTACATTTCCAATGCTATCCCAAAAGTCCCCCATACCCTCTCTTCCACTCCCCTCCACACACACACTCCCACTTCTTGGCCCTGGCGTTCTCCTGTACTGGGGCATATAAAGTCTGCAAGAACAATGGCCTTCTTTTTCCACTGATGGCCAATTAGGCCATCTTCTGATACATATGCAGCTAGAGACATGAGCTTGCTAATGTATGCAATGGTGTCAGCTTTTGGAAGCTGATTATGGGATGGATCGCCAGTTATGGCAGTCTCTAGATGGTTCATACTTTTGTCTCAGCTCCAAACTTTGTCTCTTTAACTCCTTCCATGGGTGTTTTGTTTCCAATTCTAAGAAGGGTCAAAGTGTCCACACTTTGGTCTTTGTTCTTCTTGAGTTTCATGTGTTTTGTAAATTGTGTCTTATATCTTGGGTATTTTAAATTTCTGGGCAACAGATTGTGAAAGGATCTTTGCCTATCCTAAATCAGATAGGGGACTAATATCTGATATATATAAAGAACTCAAGAAGGTGGACTCCAGAAAATCAAATAACCTCATTAAAAACTGGGGCTCACAGCTAAACAAAGAATTTTCACCTGAGGAATACCAAATGGCTGAGAAGCACCTGAAAAAATGTTCAGCATCCTTAATCATCAGGGAAATGCAAATCAAAACAACCCTGAGATTCCACCCCACACCAGTCAGAATGGCTAAGATGAAAAAATCAGGTGACAGCAGATGTTGGCAAAGATGTGAAGAAAGAGGAACACTCCTCCATTGTTGGTGGGATTGCAAGCTTGTACAACCACTCTGGAAATCAGTGTGGCGGTTCCTCAGAAAGTTGGACATAGTACTATTAGAGGATCCTGCAATACCTCTCCTGGTCATATATTCAGAAGATGTTCCAACTTGTAAGAAGGACACATGCTCCACTATGTTCAAAGCAGCCTTATTTATAATAGCCAGAAGCTGGAAAGAACCCAGATGCCCCTCAACAGAGAATGGATACAGAAAATGTGGTACATTTACACAATGGAGTACTACTTAGCTATTAAAAAGAATGAATTTATGAAATTCTTAGGCAAATGGATGGACCTGGAGGGCATCATCCTGAGTGAGGTAACCCAATCACAAAAGAACTCACATGATATGTACTCACTGATAAGTGTTTATTAGCCCAGAAACTTAAAATATCCTCCATGTATTCTTTGGTTGGTAGTTTAGTACCTGAGAGCTCGGAGGGTGTGTGTGCGGGGGTGTCTGGTTGGTTGATATTGTTCTTCCTATGTGACTGCAAATGCCTTCAGCTCCGTCAGTCCTTCCCTAACTCCACCATTGTGGTCCCTGTGCTCAGTCAAATGGTTGGTTGCAAGCATCCACATGTGTATCAGTAAGGCACTGGCAGAGACTATCAGGAGACAGCTATTTCAGGCCCCTGTTAGCAAGCGCTTCTTGGCATCAGCAATAGTGACTGAGTTTTGTGGCTGCATATGGGATGAATTCCTAGCTCTGGCAATATCTCGATGATGTTTCCTTCAGTCTCTACTGCACTCTTTTTCCCTGTACTTTCTTTAGACAGGAGCAATTGTGGGTTAACATTTTTGAGAAGGGTGTGTGACCTCATCCTTCGAACAGGGGCCTTTCCTAACCTCTCCATATGGTCTCTACATGTTCTATCACCCCTTTGTCAGGTATTTCAGTTAAACTCATCTCCTTGGGTCCTGGGACCATCTTGCTTTCTGGGCATTTGGGAATTTCTGTTGGCTATTCCTCCTCTCCATCTCCCATTGCTATACAACTCTGTTCAATTCCTTGACCCTCTGTATATCTCCAATATCTCCTCACACACCTGGTTCTGCCCCCTTTTTTCCTTTCCCCCTTCTTTCTTTCTCCAAATTCCCTCTCACCCTCTACCTCCAATGATTATTTTGTCCCACCTTCTATGTAGGACTGAAGCATCCACTCTTTGGTCTTCCTTCTTCTTGAGCTTCATATGGTCTATAAGTTATATCATCAGGATTCTTAGTATTTTATTTTTCTAATATCAACTTATCATTGAGTACATACTATCTGTGTTCTTTTGTGACTGGGTTACCTCATTCATAATGACCTTTTCTAGTTCCATCCATTTGTCTGCAAATTTCATGAAGTCATTTTTTAATGGCATGTAGAAAAATGCAAATTGAACCATTCCTATCTCTGTATACAAGTGTCCAAGTAGCACTCCATTTTGTAAATGTACCGCATTTTCTGGACCATTTCTTCTGTTGAGGGTATCTGGGTTGTTTCCAGCTTCTGGCTTTTATAAATATGTCTGCTATGAAGATAGTGGAGCATGTGTCCTTGTTGGATTATCTGTTGTGTATATTCCTAGGAGCTGTGTCCTCAGCTAAAACTATGTCAAACTGCCAAACTAATTTTCAGAGTTGTTGTACCAACTTGCAATCCCACCAGCAATGGAGGAGTGATTCTGATTCTCCACATCCTCTCAAGCATCTTCAGTTACCTGAGTTTTTGACCATAGACATTCTGACTGGTGTGAGGAAAAATCTCAGGGTTGTTTTGATTTGCATTTCCCTGATGACTATGGAAGTTGAACATTTCTTTAGGAGCTTCTCAGCCATTAGAGACTCCTCAGTTTAGAATTTTTTGTTTAGCTCTTTACTCCATTTTTAATAGGGTTGTTTGGTTCTCTGGAGTCTAGCTTCTTGAGGTTATTTTTATATATTGGATATGAGCCTTCTGTAGGATATAGGATTGGTAAAAATCTTTTTCCAATGTGTAGGTTGCCATAATGTCTTAATGAAAGTGTCCTTTGCCTGACAGATATTTTTTTTCAATTTTATAAGACCCCATTTGTCTATAGTTGACCATGGAGCCTGGGCCATTGGTGTACTGTTCAGGAAATCTATCCCTGTGCTGATGTGTTTAAGGAACTTTCCCATTTTTCTGATATTAGATTCAGTATATCTGGTTTTATGTGGTGGTCCTTGATCCACTTAGACTTCAGCTTTGTATACAGAGGTAGGAATGGTTCAATTTGCATTTTTCTACATGACAACATCCCCTTGAGCCAGCACCATTTGTTGAATATGATGTTTGGTTTTTTGTTTATTTGTTTTGTTTTATTTTGTTTCCTACTGGATTCTTTTAGCTTCTCTGTCAAAGATCAAGCAACCATATGTGTGTGGGTTCAATTCTGGGTGTTCAATTCTATTCCACTGATCTACCTGTCTGTATCTGGACCAATACCATGTGGTTTTTATGCCTATTGCTCTATAGTAGAACTTGAGGTCCTGGATGGTGATTCCCCTAGAAGTACTCTTATTGTTGAGAATATTTTTTTCTGTCCAAGTTTTGGTTTTCTTTTTTTTTTTTTTCATTCCAAATGATTTTGAGAATTGCTTTTGTTGGAGTTCATCAGAAGACCTCCCACTCACAAAGACCACAGAGATTGCCATCACTGCAAACTCATGAGGATTTTTACTGATCCAACATGTTGGGGACTCTTCTCTCAGCACACAGGCCAAAGGAGAGACCCAGAACAAAGAAAGAACACACTTTTTATACCTTTGTAAGGGACAGACTTGAGCAACAGGGTAACAAGCTTATTTTCATTGATGTTGCAAATAACCTTTTCTGGCATTTATTGTTTTGCATAGTGACTACCGCTCGCTTATGACTCACTTTGCTTACCCCCATGGTGGGATATTATGATTTGGTCAGCAAAGTAATAATACATTTTGAACTTATGAGTCAGCTATTAGTGTCATAGCTATTAATGTCACAGAAAAACCTAGAAAGGTCAAGGTGGTTTATAGTCTTTCTCAGAATCCAGTGTGGGGCAGCGGGCAGGAGAATTCTTCTGAGAACTGTTATTTTTATTATGGTTATTTCTCTGAGAACAGCTAATATTATTTTGCCAGCTTCATGCTTAATCATTTTGACCACTAATATTGTGTTTTTACATTTGTTTACTCAGCCAGCTTCCTTATCTGGCTCTGCACTTGGCCTGTTAGTACAGTTTAGAAAGTCCTTTTCAAAGGGGGAAGGTACTGGGTGGTCTTGAATTCATTTTTGATATTATATTTTCTATCTCTGTGAATAACTGTGTTGGAATTCTGATAGAGATTGCTTTGAATCTGTAGATTACTTTTGGTTTAAATAGACATTTTTACTATGTTAAACCTGCTCATCAAAGACCATGGGAGATCTTTCCATCTTCTAAGGTCTTCTTCAATTTCTTTCTTCAGATACATGAAGTTATCACCATACTGATCTTTCATTTTCTTGTTTAGAGGCACACAAAGGAATTTTATATTATTTGTAACTATTCTAAATGGGCTACTGATTTGTTTCAGTTAACTTCATATCCAGCCACTTTGCTGAAGCTGTTTATCAGGTTTAGGAGTTCTTTAGTGGAGTTTTTGGGGTCACTTAAGTATACTATCATATTATCTGCAAGTAGTGATATTTTGACTTCTTCCTTTGCAATTTGTATCACTTTAATCTCCTTTTGTTGTCTAATTGCTCTGACCAGAAATTCAAGTACTATATTGAAAAAATAAGAGAGATTGGGCAGCTTGGTCTAGTCTCTGATATTACTGGGATTGCTTCAAATTTCTTTCCATTTAGTTTGATACTGGCTACTGGTATGCTGTATATTGCTTTTACTCTTTTTAGGTATAGGCATTGAATTCCTGATCTTTCCAAGGCCTTTAACATGAAAGGGTGTTGAATGTTTTCAAATGGTTTTTCAGCATCTAATGAGATGATCACATGATTTTTTCTTTGAATTTGTTTATATAGTAGATTACTTTGATGGATAACCATATATTGAATTATTCTTGCATTCCTGGGATGAAGTCTACTTGATCCTAATATGATGATTGTAATGTGTTCTCTGGAACACATCTTCTTTGTGAAAAAACAAAAACATCAACAACAAGAAAACAAAAACAAAAACAGAAAACCTTCTGGAATATTTCAGCTAATTGGTGCTGGCCTCTTTTTAATCATTGCTAATTTCATAGCTCCAGCTAACCAGATGTTCTTTCTATTATTGATTCTTCAGCCATTGGGCTGAAGCTGCCAAGATCTGCTACTTGCTGGGGTTAGAACAAGGCTCCCCTTAGTCTATTTACCAGCTTTCTGTTTTCCAACTTCCTCACTTCATAAGCTTGGCTATTCTGGATCTTGCTTTGTAGATTGTCTCTGAAGTCAGAAATCTGCATAACTTTGTCTCCTGGGATTAAAAGTGTATATCACCATGCCTGGATTTAAGATTTTCTTTACCTGGAATTTGCTCTGTTCCAGGTTAGCCTTGAACACAGAGATTGGCCTCTCTCTCTCTCTCTCTCTCTCTCTCTCTCTCTCTCTCTCTCTTGGATTAAAGGTATGTACCACTATGCTATACCTGGACTTAAACTGAACTGGGTGAGATATTGTCACAAAGCCCCACTCCCTTAATCAGTTATCTCCTAGAACATAAGACTCAGTTCCATCTTGCGTCCTGTTATCCCTTCAATACTCAAACCATTTTTTTTCTTTTCTCAGTTTGCTCCTTTTCATTAAAATGCTTTTTGTAAGAGTAAACTTTAAAAAAGCAAATACACCCAAGAGGAGTAGATGGCAGGAATTAATCAAACTCATGGCTGAAATTGACCAAGTGGAAACAAAAAGAACTATACAAAGAATCAGCAAGACCAGGAGCCTGTTCTTTGAAAAAATCAACAAGATAGATAAACCCTTAGCCAGACAAACCAGAGGGTAAAGAGACAGTATCTAAATTATAAAAATTAGAAATGAAAGGGGAGATATAAAAAAAAAAAGCCTAAACTCAAAACAACTGGAAAATATGGATGAGGGCAATTTGGTAGACAGATCTAAAATAACAAAGTTAAATCAGGATCAGATAAACCATCTAAACAGTCCAATAACTCCTAAAGAAATCAAAGCAGTCATCAAAAGTCTCCCAATCAAACAAACAAACAAAAAAATCCAGGACCAAATGGGTTTAATGGAAAATTCTATCAAAACTTCAAAGAAGTCCTAATACCAATACTCTTCAAACTATTCCACAAAATTGAAAGAGAAGGAACATTACCTAATTAGTTCTATGAAGCCATAGTTAATGCTTAAATTACCAAAACCCCACAAAGATTCTGCAAAGGAAGAGAACTTTAGGCTAATTTTCCTTATGAATATAGATGCAGCTTTCCGGTCCGACCAGCACTGGGGTAGCTAGGGCGCAGAGTCAGCTGACACCTGCCAGCTACTCACAACACCAGCCACAGGATCTTAAGACTTCAGGTGATCCGGCCACCCTCCCGGTCAGAGGACAGGTCTCTGCCCGGCCTCGGAGCCCTTTGCCTCAGGATCAGCGGAAGCCATCTTGGTTCCGGGACTCCGCTGAACTTAGTCTGCACAGGTGAGAGTGTGCAGCACAGAAGGTGAAAGCTTCTGGGACAGGCAGGAGCCACAGAGCCTTGGAGTCAGTGCCCTTTTCGGGCCCTAGACATCCAGCCACCCTCCAGGCCAGAGGAGAGGTGTCCACCCAGACTGGGAGCCCTTTGCCTCAGGATCAGAGGGAGCCATCTTGGTTCTGGGACTCTGCTGAACTTAGTCTGCACAGGTGAGAGTATGCACCACAGAAGCTGACAGCTTCTGGGACAGGCGGGAACCACAGAGCTACTGAGGCAGCAACCTTTTCAGGCCCCAGACATCCGGACACCTTCCTGGGCAGAGGACAGGGGTCCACCCAGCCCGGGAGGCGTTTGCCTCTAGATTGGCGGTAGCCATCTTGGTTCCGGGACTCCACTGAACATAGTCTGCACAGGTGAGAGTGTGTACCACACAAGCTGACAGCTTCTGTGACCCGCCAAAGCAACAAAGCTTCTGGGAAAGGTTCTGTTTTGGGCCTTCATCTTCAGCCAGGAGGAGGTCCAAACACCAGAAATCTGTGCACTTTCCCTGTAAGAGGAGAGCTTGCCTGCAGAGAGTATGCTGACCACTGAAACTCAGAGTAGAAAGCCTGTCTCCCATGTCTGTTGACAGAGGCTAACAGAATCACCAGAAGAACAATCTCTAAACAGAGACTACTATAACAACCAACAGCAGAGATTACCAGATGGCAAAAGGTAAACATAATAATCTTACTAACAGAAACCAAGACCACTCACAATCATCAGAACCCAACACTCCCACTTCGCCCAGTACAGGGCACCCCAACACACCTGAAAAGCTAGACATGGATATAAAAGCATATCTCATGATGATGGTAGAGGACATGAAGAAGGACTTTAATAACACACTTAAAGAAATACAGGAGAACACTGCTACAGAGGTAGAAGACATTAAAAAGGAAGCACAAAAACCCCTTACAGAATTGCAGGAAAACCAGACCAAACAGGTGATGGAAATGACCAAAACCATACTAGACCTAAAAAGGGAAGTAGACACAATGAAGAAACATAAAGTGAAGCAACACTGGAGATAGAAACCCTAGGAAAGAAATCTGAAAACATAGATGCTAGCATCAGCAACAGAATACAAGATATTGAAGAGAGACTCTCAGATGCAGAAGATTACATAGAGAACATCGGCACAACAATCAAAGAAAATGCAAAATGCAAAAAGATCCTAACTCAAAACATCCAGGAAATCCAGGACACAATGAGAAGACCAAACCTACGGATAATAGGAGTAGATGAGAATGAAGATTTTCAACTCAAAGGACCAGCAAATATATTCAACAAAATTATAGAAGAAAACTTCCCAAACCTAAAGAAAGAGATGCCCATAAACATATAAGAAGCCTACAGAACTCCAAATAGACTGGACCAAAAGAGAAATTCCTCCCGACACATAATAATCAGAACAACAAATGCACTAAATAAAGATAGAATACTAAAAGCAGTAAGAGAAATAGGTCAAATAACATATAAAGGCAAGCCTATCAGAATTACATCAGATTTTTCACCAGAGACTATGAAAGCCATAAGGGCCTGAACAGATGTTATACAGAAACTAAGAGAACACAAATTCCAGCACAGGCTACTGTACCCAGCTGAACTCTCAAGTACTATAGTTGGAGAAAACAAAGTATTCCACGACAAAACCAAATTCACACAATATCTTTCCACGAATCCAGCCCTTCAAAGGATAATAACAGAAAAAAAAAACCAATACAAGGACGGAAACCATGTCCTAGAAAAAGGAAGAAGGTAATCCCTCAACAAACCTAAAAGAAGACAGCCACAAGAACAGAATGTCAACTCTAACAACAAAAATAAAAGGAAGCAACAATTACTTTTTCTTAATATCTCTTAATATCAATGGATTCAACTCCCCAGTAAAAAGTCATAGACTAACAGGCTGGCTACACAAACAGGACCCAACATTATGCTGCTTACAGGAAACTCATCTCAGAGAAAATGATAGACACTACCTCAGAAGGCTGGGAAACAATTTTCTAAGCAAATGGTAGGAAGAAACAAGCTGGAGTAGCCATCCTAATGTCTAATAAAATCGACTTCCAACACAATGTCAACAAAAAAAGACAAGGAAGGGCACTTCATACTCATCAAAGTTAAAATCCTCCAAGAGGAACTCTCAATTCTGAATATCTATGCACCAAATACAAGGGCAGCCACATTCATTAAAGATACTTTAGTAAAGCTCAAAGCACCCATTGCATCTCACACAATAATAGTATGAGACTTCAACACACCACTTTCACCAATGGACAGATCATGGAAGCAGAAACTAAACAGGGACACACTGAAACTAACAGAGGTTGTGAAACAAATGGATCTGACAGATATCTACAGAACATTTTATCCTAAAACAAAAGGATGTACCTTCTTCTCAGCACCTCACAGTATCTTCTCCAAAATTGACCACATAATTGGTCACAAAACAAGCCTCAACATATACAAAAATATTGAAATTGTCCCATGCATCCTATCAGATCACCATGGACTAAGGTTGATCTTCAGTAACAAAATAAATAATAGAAAGCCAACCTTCACATGGAAACTGAACAATACTCTTCTCAATGATACCTTGGTCAAGGAAGGAATAAAGAAAGAAATTAAGGACTTTTTAGAGTTCAATGAAAATGAAGCCACAACATACCCAAACTTATGGGACGCAATGAAAGCATTTCTAAGAGGAAAACTCATAGCTCTGAGTGCCTCCAAAAGGAAACTAGAGAGAGCACACATTAGCAGCTTGACAACATACCTAAAAGCACTAGAACAAAAGGAAGCAAATTCACCCAAGAGGAGTAGACTGCAGGAAATAATCAAACTCAGGGGCGAAATCAACCAAGTGGAAACAAGAAGAACTATTCAAAGAATCAACCAATCTAGAAGCTGGTTCTTTGAGAAAATCAACAAGATAGATAAACCCTTAGCTAGACTCACGAGAGGGCACAGGGAAAGTATTTTAATTAACAAAATCAGAAATGAAAAGGGAGACATAACAACAGATCCTGAAGAAATCCAAAACACCATCAGATCCATCTACAAAAGGCTATACTCAACAAAACTGGAGAACCTGGATGAAATGGAGAAGTTTCTAGACAGATACCAGGTACCAAAGTTAAATCAAGATTAGGTTAATGATGTAAACATTCCCATATCCCCTAAAGAAATAGAAGCAGTCGTTAATAGTATTCAAACCAAAAAAAGCCCAGGACCAGATGGGTTTAGTGCAGAGTTCTATCAGACCTTCAAAGAAGATTTAATCCCAGTTCTTCACAAACTACTCCACAAAATAGAAACAAAAGGTACTCTACCCAACTCATTCTATGAAACCACAATTACTCTGATTCCTAAACCACAAAAAGACCCAACAAAGATAGAAAACTTCAGACCAATTTCCTTTATGAATATCGATGTAAAAATCCTCAATAAATTTCTCGCTAACCGAATCCAAGAACACTTCAAAACAATCATCCATCCTGACCAAGTAGGTTTCATCCCAGGGATGCAAGGATGGTTCAATATACGGAAATCCATCACCTTAATCCAGTATATAAACGAACTCAAAGACAAAAACCACATGATCATCTCGTTAGATGCTGAGAAAGCCTTTGACAAAATGCAACAACCATTCATGATAAAAGTCTTGGAAAGATCAGGAATTCAAGGCCCATACCTAACAATTATAAAAGCAATCTATAGCAAACCAGTAGCCAACATCAAAGTAAATGGTGAGAAGCTCAAAGAAATCCCACTAAAATCAGGTTCTAGACAAGGCTGTCCACTCTCTCCGTACCTAATCAACATTGTACTTGAAGTCCTAGCCAGAGCAATTAGACAAAGAAAGGAATCAAGGGGATACAAATTGGAAAAGAAGAAGTCAAAATATCACTCTTTGCGGATGATATAATAGTATATATAAGTGACCCTAAAAATTCCACCAGAGAACTCCTAAGCCTGATAAACAGCTTCAATGAAGTAGCTGGATATAAAATTAACTCAAACAAGTCAATGGCCTTTCGATACACAAAGGATAAACAGGCTGAGAAAGAAATTTGGGAAACAACACCCTTCTCAATAGTCACAAACCATATAAAATACCTTGGCGTGACTCTAAGTAAGGAAGTGAAAGATATGTATGACAAGAACTTCAAGTCTCTGAAGAAAGAAATTAAAGAAGATCTCAGAAGATGGAAAGATCTCCCATGCTCATGGATTGGCAGGATCAACATTGTAAAAATGGCTATCTTGCCAAAAGCAATCTACAGATTCAATGCAATCCCCATCAAAATTCCAAATCAATTCTTCAAGGAATTAGAAAGGGCAATCTGCAAATTCATATGGAACAACAAAAAACCTAGGATAGCAAAAACTCTTCTCAAGGATAAAAGAACCTCTGGTGGAATCACCATGCCTGACCTAAAGCTGTATTACAGAGCAATTGTGATAAAAACTGCATGGTACTGGTATAACGACAGACAAGTAGACCAATGGAACAGAATTGAAGACCCTGAGATCAACCCACATACCTATGGTCACTTGATCTTTGACAAGGGAGCAAAAACCATCCAGTGGAAAAAAGACAGCATTTTCAACAAATGGTGCTGGCACAACTGGTTGTTATCATGTAGAAGAATGCGAATTGATCCATTCCTATCTCCTTGTACTAAGGTCAAATCTAAGTGGATTAAGGATCTCCACATAAAACCAGAGACACTGAAACTTATAGAGGAGAAAGTAGGGAAAAGCCTCGAAGATATGGGTACAGGGGAAAAATTCCTGAATAGAACAGCAAAGGCTTGTGCTGTAAGATCGAGAATCCATAAATGGGACATCATAGAGTTGCAAAGCTTCTGCAAGGCAAAAGACACCTTCAATAAGACAAAAAGACCACCAACAGATTGGTAAAGTTTCTTTACCTATCCTAAATCAGATAGGGGACTAATATCCAATATATATAAAGAACTCAAGAAGGTGGACTCCAGAAAATCAAATAACCTCATTAAATACGGGGCTCAGAACTGAACAGAGAATTCTTACTTGAGGAATACCAAATGGCAGAGAAGCACTTGAAAATATGTTCAACATCCTTCATCATCAGGGAAATGCAACTCAAAACAACCCTGAGATTCCACCTCACACCAGTCAGAATGGCTAAGATCAAAAATTCAGGTGACAGCAGATGCTGGCGAGGATGTGGAGAAAGAGGAACACTCCTTCATTGTTGGTGGGATTGCAACCTTGTACAACCACTCTGGAAATCAGTCTTGTGGTTCCTCAGAAAACTGGACATAATACTACCAGAGGATCCAGCAATACCTCTCCTGGGCATATATCCAGAAGATGTTCCAACTTGTAAGAAGGACATATGCTCCACTATGTTCATAGCAGCCTTATTTATAATAGCCAGAAGCTGAAAAGAACCCAGATGTCCCTCATCAGAGGAATGGATACAGACAATGTGGTACATTTATACAAAGGAGTACTACACAGCTATTAAAAGGAATGAATTTGTATAATTCCTAGGCAAATGGATGGACCTTGAAGGCATCATCCTGAGTGAGGTAACACAATCACAAAGGAACTCACACAATATGTACTCACTGATAAGTGGATATTAGCCCAAAACTTAGGATACCCAAGATATAAGATACAATTTGTTAAAAGCCTGAAACTCAAGAAGAACAAAGACCAAAGTGTGGACACTGTGCCCCTTCTTAGAATTGGGAACAAAACACCCATGGAAAGAGTTACAGAGATAAAGTTTGGAGCTGTGAGGAAAGTATGGACCATCTAAAGACTGCCATATCCAGGGATCCATCCCATAATCAGCTTCCAAACGCTGACACCATTGCATATACTAGCAAGATTTTGCTGAAAGCACCCAGATATAGCTGTCTCTTGTGAGACAATGCCGGGGCCTAGCAAACACAGAAGTGGATGCTCACAGTCAGCTATTGGAAGGATCACAGGGCTCCCAATGGAGGAGCTAGAGAAAGTACCCAAGGAGCTAAAGGGATCTGCAGCCCTATAGGTGGAACAACAATATGAACTAACCAGTACCCCAGAGTTCTTGACTCTAGCTGCATATGTATCAAAAAATGGCCTAGTCGGCCATCACTGGAAAGAGAGGCCCATTGGACTTGCAAAGTTTATATGCCCCAGTACAGGGGAACACCAGGGCCAATATGTGGGAGTGGGTGGGCAGGGGAGTGGGGGGGGGGGTGTATTGGGGACTTTTTGGATAGCATTGGAAATGTAAATGAGGAAAATACGTAATAAAAAAAATTTAAAAGTTCCAGGAAAGGAGGAAGATGAAGATCGCAAAAGCCCATGCCCCCCAAATAAAGCTCCTAAAAGGCCTAGAAAAAAAAAAAAAGAATATAGATGCAAAAATATTCAAATTATTGCCCACCAAATCCAAGAACATATCAAAACAATCATTCATGGTACAATAGATAGAAATCCATCAATATAATCCACTACATAAACAAACTTAAAGGGGAAAAAAAAACACATGATCATTTCATTAGATGCTGAAAAATCATTTGAAATACTTCAACATCCCTTCATGTTAAAAGTCTTGGAAAGATCAGGAATTTAAATCCCATACCTAAACATTGTTAAAGCAATATACAGCAAACCAATAGGCAACATCAAAGTAAATGCACAGGAACATGAAGCAACTTCACTAATATCAGGGACTAGACAAGGTTGTCCCCTCTCTTCCTATCTATCCAATATAGAGCTTGAATTTCAAGCAGGGTGGGGAAGGTTTAGGGGACTTTGGGGATAGCATTTGAAATGTAAATATAGAAATATCTAATAAAAGAAAAAGAAAAATTCAACACCCATTCATAATAAAAGTCTTGGAAAGATCAGAAATTCAAGGCTCATACCTATACATAGTAAAAGCAATATACAGCAAACCAGTAGCCAACATTAAACTAAATGGAGAGAAAGGTAAAGCAATCCCACTAAAATCAGGGTTTAGACAAGCCTGTCCACATTCTCCCTACCTATTGAATACAGTACTTGAACTTCTAGCTAGAGCAATTAGAAAACAAAAAGAGGTCAAAGAGCTACAAATGGAAAGGTAGAAGAAAAAATATCACAATTTGCAGATTTTATGAGTGTACTTAAGTGACTCCAAAACTCCACCAGAGAACTCCAAAAGCTGATAAACAACTTTAACAATATGGCCCAATACAAAATTAACTTAAACAAATGAATAGCCTTCCTAAACTCAAAGAATAATCAGGCTGAGAAAGAAATTAGGGAAACTACACCCTTCACAATAGCCACTAACAATATAAAGTATCTCAGTGGGACTATAACCAAACAAGATCTGTGTGACAAGAAATTCAAGCCTCTGAAGAAAACAAAAACAAAAACAAAGACACTGGAAGATGGAAAGATCGACATGCTCTTGGATTGGCTGGATGAATAAAGTAAAACTGGCCATCTTGACTAAAGCAATATAGAGATTTAATGCAATCCTCATCCAAATTTCAACTCTATTCTTCATAGAGTTAGAAAGAGCAATTCTCAAATTCATCTGGAATAACAAAAAACAAAACAAAACAAAACAAAATAAGAAAACAACAACAACAAAACAAACAGGAGAGCAAAATCAATTCTGAAATAAAAGATCTTCTGGGGAAATCAGCATCTCGGATCTCAAGCTGTACTACAGAGCAATAGTGTTAAAAATTGCATTGTATTCGTTCTGTGAGAGACAGATCAATGGAATAGAATTGAAGACCCAAAAATGAACCCACACACCTATGGTCACTTGATCATTGACAAAGGAGCTAAAACCATCCAGTGGAAAAAAGACAGCATTTTCAACAAATGGTATTGGTTCACCTGGCTGTCAACATGTAGAAGAATGAAAATTGATCCATTCCTATCTCACTTTACAAAGCTCAAGTTCAAGTGGGCCAAAGACCTTCATATAAAATCATATACACTGACATTAATAGAAGAGAAAATGGGGGAGAACATTAAACACATGGGCACAGGGGAAATTTTCCTGAATAGAACACCTGTAGCTTATGCTCTAATACCAACTATAGAAAAATGCTACCACATAAAATTGCAAAGCTTCTGTAAGCAAAGGACACTGTCAATAAGACAAGGGGGCAACCAACAGATTGGAAAAATATCCTTACCAATCCTAGCATATGATAGAGGGCTAATATCCAATATATGCAAATAGCTCAAGAAGCTAGACTTTAGAGAACCAAATAGCCATATTAAAAAATGGGGAACAGAGCTAAACAGAGAATTCCCAACTGAGGAAACATGAAGGGCTCCGAAACACCTAAAGAAATGTTCAACATCCTTAGTCATCAGGGAAATACAAATTGAAATGACCCTGAAATTCTACCTCATACCAGTCAGAATGGCTAGGATCAAAGACTCAAGTGACAGCAGATGCAGGAGAGGATGTGGGGAAAGAGGAACACCCCTCAATTGCTGGTGAGATTGCAAGTTGTTACAACCACTCTGGAAATCAGTCTGGCTTTTCCTCATAAAATTGGGCATAGTACTTACTGAAAAACCAGCTTTACCACTCCTCGGAATATATCCAGATTATGCTCCAACATCTTATTAAGGACATATGTTCCACTATATTCATAGAAGCCATATTTATAATAGCAAGAAGCTGGAAGCAACCCAGATGCCCCTCGAGGATTGGGAATAGAAAATGTGGTACATTTACACAATGGAGTACTACTCAGACATAAACAATGACTTCATGAAATTTGCAGGCAAATGGATGAAACTTGAGAATATCATGCTGAGTGAGGTGACTCAGTCACAAATGAACAAAGTCAGTATCTACTCACTGATAAGTGGATATTAGCCCCAAAGTTTGAAATATCCAAGATTCAATTCATAGACCATATGAAGCCTAAGAAGAAGGGAGACCAAAATATGGATGCTTCAATGAGTTTTGAAGGGTGAACAAAGTATTCAAGTGTGGAGCAGAGGTACAAGGTAAAGCTATCCAGAAATTGCCCCACCTGGAGGTCCATCCCAAATACAGCCACCAAACCCAGATGTTATTGTGGATGCTGCGAAGTACTTGCTGATAGAAGCCTGATATGGCTGTCCCGTGAGAGGCTTTGCCAGAGCCCAACAAATACAGAGGAGAAAAGTTTGGAGTCTGCCAAAAGACCCTCACTCACAAAGACCATAAAGATCGACATCGCTACAAACCACAAGAGTTTTTTTTTTTTTTTTTTTTAATTGATCCAACACATTGGGGATTCCCTTCAGCACACAGGCAAGTGGAGAGACCCCGGATGAACAAAGAACACACTTTTTTTCTTTTTTCTTTTATTAGATATTTTCTTTATATACATTTCAAATGCTATCCCGAAAGTTCCCTATACCTTCCCTCCGCCCTGCTCTCCTACCCACCCACTCCTGCTTCTTGGCCCTGGCATTCCCCTATACTGGGGCATATAAAGTTTGCAATACCTTGTAAGGGGCAGATTTCGGCAACAGGGCTAGCTAGCTTATTCTTATTGGTGTAGCAAACAACCCTTTCAGGCATTGGTTGGTTTGCATAGGGTGACTACCTTTGGCCTAGTCCCTCACTCTGCCTGCCCTTATGATTTTTCTCAGCATTGTTTAGTCAGCCAGCTTCCTTATCTGGCTCTGCACTTGGGATGCTAGTATAGTTTAGAAATCCCTTCAGAGGGGGAAGGGGCTGAGTGGTCTTGAATTTATTTTGGATTCTACATCCTCACAATGACACATTTACTGTAATAAGTCCACATCTCCAAATAGTGCCACTCCATGGGACAAGCATATTCAAGCCATGACACCACATAAGCATGTAGACCTGAATTAATATTTTCAGGACCCATGTAAAAATTGAGGTGTAGCAAGTGTCTATAATTCCTGCATTGTGGAACTTGGATACTGAGATCCCCACAGCTCATTGGCTAGCTGGTCTATGCAAATTGTACAGTTCTTTGTTCTTTAAGAAATCCTGTCTCAAAATATTCAGTAGAGAATTATTGAGGAAAACTACCAGAATTATCCTTTAGCCTACATATAGAAGCTGGGGGGGGGTGGGGAGAGGGAGAGGGAATGGGAGAGGGAGAAGGAGAAGGAGAAGGAGAAGGCATCATTGTTTAATAAGCAATAGAACTAAGGCAGACATGCAAAAGAAGCCATATATCAAATAACTGATGAAATAAATCTAGTATATCCTCAATTGACTTAATGATGCCTTCATTTTATTCACTAAACCAGAAAAGCTTTCAAGTCTTCAGCTAAATTTGATTTTACAATCTGGAAGCCAGTGGGACAGCAGAGTCTAGTAAGGTTTTTTAATGAGAAGTTAATATAAAATTTCCTGGAACAATAAAATTTACTTGTTTTGGAATTTTCTTTGCAATCCTGCAATGCTGATATCATTTTGGTATTGACTGTAGTAAAATTAGCTAATTAAAACTATAAAAGTAGGTAAATAGACCATACCAAATGCTGAGAAAAACCATAAATTTGAGAGGACTAGAAACTAAACAACATGTTATGGGTTATGGCCAATAAAATTAATTTGCACTCAGAAGAAAATAATATTCAATGATCCACAAATTAAGGATTATAATCATTTAAGGGGGTTTTAAATTTCTATAATGTTTATTTTTCACAGTCAATTTAACTTAATTTATTATTTCAAACCAGGTTCATTCTCACACTTATATGTTGCTACTTGATAGAAATGTGCATAATGTGACTATGGTAATAAAGACTATGTTCCCCCTTTATAATCTCCAAATTAGTGAAGATAATCATAAACTCAATGACACACTGTACAATAATTCAGTGAGCAATAGAGTTATACCTGTCATCTGGCACTCAGTCAGTGATGGAATGACTCCCCTGACAATGCCATGATCAGGAAATTTGAAATATGCGCGATGCATCAAAATACTGTGTTGGTGGGGGTTTAGCAAGCTTTTTATGAGTAAATGATGCATCAAAGCAGTCCACACATTGGATGTTTAGTGGTATTTACTAAACTAGCATTCTAGAAATGAACAAATCATATCCCATTACAATCCAAGAGTCATAAATAATTGATAATATAGAATATAGACTTGTGGGATAAAAGACATGAGACAATATGTATTAATCAGTTCTAATGATGTAGAAAATTATATAAGGTTGCAGATTCCTTGGACAGAATATCACTTACAGGCAAATACATGGATTCATTTTTTGTGGCAATATATCATATGGTGATTAGTCAGTGCAAATGCAATGAAGAACTCTGGAAACTTGTAATGTGAGCAGAACCACCAAGCAATTAGATCACAGAACTGTGTTAGCCCACAAATTCTCATACCAAGCAACAGCCCTTCATCACTTTGTCATTTCTCAATTGCACCTTCTTAAAGATGCTGTTATTTGAAATCTTAACTAAGTGCTAAACTTCATAAATGATCTGAAATGACAGTAATCATACTACTAGATAACTCTATCAAGAACAAATGACAAGTAGATATTCTTTATAAAATTAAAGGTTTTCATATTGATCTGGCTTAATGACATAAACTCGTAGTTATAATATTGACGTCTATTATATATTTAGTGGAGCCAAATCAATTCTATAAGCAAATAGTCTTAGATTTTGTTCTGAAATTATTATGTCTGAAATGATTCTTCTGAGTAGTATTAATCAAACCCAAAGGCTTCTTTTATACACAGTTAAATCTTTGTGAATGTACATGTGTCATATATTTATGTCACATACTGGTTTTTATTTTATTGCTTTTGCTCTTAATGATTATTTCCTTCTGCTCTTTAAAGAATATTTTTCTCTTGTATGTTTACAGGGCAAGGGTTATACAGGTTGTGTCGATGTGTGCAGGAGCTAGAAATATTTTCAGGAAAGATTTTGTCCTCCCATGGTGTTCATCTTCTGAGATAAACTAAGGTCATTAGGTTTGTGGGCAAAAGATTTCCTTGCTGAGCATCTTGGTGCACCTGCTTTTTTTTATGAATGCTATTAGAACAATTTCCTCAACATAGAGTTATCAGTGAAACAAACAAGAGGAAAAAAAAAAGAATCAATCCATTGCTTGTATATGACCATATAAAGTTGATGTTTAGGTTAAAAGCTTAATGAACTTTTCTTTGCAGATTATGAATGTTACTTCTGTAAAAGCTCTTGTATTCCGAAAATATATCTTTCTAAAAAGGCACGGGAAAGAAAAAATAACAGGAAATATAGTAGATTTTTCACTGTCTACGAACAGTAAATGAAAGCTATCATGTGATAAAACTTTTTGCTAGTCAAAATAAAGACTACAATGGGTATCATTGATATTTAGCTGATTTATCCTAACTGTAATTGTTATAATGCCATCGTCAGTATCATGGGAACAAGAAATATAAGCAGATATATTGGTCAATATATGCTTTCAGGAATGAAATACAGTAAACAAAGTTGCATCATTTTAAAGTGCTGACATTAGCAAATACCACAGACTAGAAGGCTGCTTCCTCCCACTTTTGGAGGTCAGCAGGCAATCATCAGCAAGGGTAGATTTTTTCTTAGGAATCTGTCCCTGGCTTAAATAACTTTCTTTGATTTGTTACATCGTCTTTGCTCTCTATATCTTATTTTGAATCTATACTACTAGAAGGCCACCAGTCATTCCATTTTAAAGCATGCAAATATGACTTCATCTTAATTTAATTTCTTAGTCTAATACTCCATTTCCTAGGATAATTACATTGTGTGTTGCAATGATTTAAAAATTAAGCATATGTACTTTGCAGACACATTGTGAAAGCCACAATACTATTTAACTTTTATTCTTTCATATCATCTCAGGCTTAACTACTACTCTAACCTTAGTGACTGAGCTAGTTAACTATGTGATGTTTTCACCTGCTTTTTTATTTTTTATTTTTAACATATTTTTAAAGGAATAAGATTAAATCACATATTACTTGTTTTTTTTTGTCTTGTAAGCTAGATAGACACAAATCAAGCTTGTATAAAAAACACTATGTTTCTGTGGCAAATATCTTTATTATGTATCTTGGGAGAAAACATTGCAAACATTGTAGAGGAAAGTTAACTTTATTGTTTCTAATTAAAAAATTATACAGGCAAATATGAAACATAAGAATCATTTAAAAAAACAGGGCTGCATTTTGTCCAGGATATGTTTATTTAATATGATTAAAATATCATGTGTGCAGAAAGAGATTCCCAGCTGTTACATTCTTTCTAAATTAAACAGTTATTTATGGCCATCTCAGGACATGTGTCATACACTCACTCACCCCCACATACATGCATACTTTCCCCACTCACCATTTATAGTGATAGAACTTTCTTAGTATTCTGAGTCTTCTTTCGTAAAGGTCAACAATATTTCACAAGGAATGTTCCACTGTTTGCTGGCTGAGTATTGCTGGGTGGTTATGTTTTTAGTAAACCAAGAATACTTCTTTAGGATGAATATTAAACTTCATTCCATCTTTCTATTTGTTTGCCCTTGAAAATTATTCCTTCCACAAAGGCTTCGTTTCACATATTTTACTTGAAAGGGTAGTGTTGAGTAAATCTAATGATGCTTGCCATTTGTTAATTATATCATTTTAATAATTTTTCTTGTTATAATAAATAGAAAAAGCCACAATCCATAAAAATACCTAGTATAATTTATATTTAAAGTTATTCAGGGATTGCAGATTAATAGATCTGATATTTAAAGCTAAATTTCAGTTCAGGCATTATAATTATATAAACATTTTTCTATTAAAAAAGTTAATTTGTACTTTATATATTTATTAAATTATTTTATTATTTGCATTCCAAAAGTTGCCCCCCAAGCCCTTCTTTCTGCCCCCCTTCCCAAGTTCTTCAACCCATCTTCCCTTACCCCCCCCCACTTCTTAAAGGGCACTCCCCTACCTGCCCCTACTAACATCCTTCTTTCCTGGGTATCAAGTTTCCAGAGGATTGAGCTCATCCTTTCCCACAGAAGCCAGACAAGGCAGTCCTCCATTATACAAATGCCCAAGACCATGAACCAGCCCATGTATGTTCCTTGGTTTTGGCTTAGTCTCTGGGACCTATGAAGGGTCAGGTTAGTTGACACTGTTCTTCCTATGAGGTTGCAATCCCCTTCAATTCTTTCAGCCCTTCCCCTAACTCTTTCATAGTGGTTGCTGTGCTCAATCCAAAGTTTGGCTGTAAGTGTCTGCATATGTCTCAGTTAGGTGCTGGTAGAGCCTCTTCAAGTACAGCCACGCCCACAGATATATTAATCTCCATAGAATGGGAGCATGTAAGTATGCATAGATAAATATATAAATGTAGGCCTTGCTATCAAAAATTAGTCATGTAAGACTAAGGCAGGGGATAGTGAAGGAAACCTGTCTCAATGGATATTAATAATTGTTTAGATTGCTTTCATTGTTTGAATTGTTTTATTTACTAAAATGCATGTGGCTATAAGTTTTTAAATTATAGTATTAAAAATACTCTGTGAGAGAGGTCAAAATGGAGCAGGACTGAAGAAAAAAGAAGGCTGCTAAATTGAATCGCTCTATACTCTTGATGATTTCAGGTTGCTGGGCAAAAGAGATGCTATTTTGGGAGAAAAAAATCTGTATTTGTGTTAATAGGAAAGAAGAAAGGGCTTTTGTCCCCTTCCAAAGTGATATGGATCAAATATGACAGGGGAATTCCCCTTGAAGATCTTGAATACAGGAAAGAAAAATTGAAGAAAATCAAACAGGGCAGAGGAACAGCCCTTTAACTGCTTAGAGAAAAAAATGTCTCCAGCCAAAGCTTCCACTAAAATTAGACAGTAAATCTTGTTTGTTATGGAATTCTTAAGAATAACCGTGCTACCCTTCACATGGCATGAATGAAGATCTATTAAAAGTTATTGATCAAATTCACTAGAAACAACAACAACACAACATCCCACAGTTCTCTTTCACCTGCTCAAACAAGGTGAAAAAAATTTCAGATTTAACTTGCATAATCCATACAAATATCTTAAAAGTACTAAAATTTTGGTTGTAAGATTCATATATTGTAGGCCAGCCTGGTCTACAAAATGAGTTCCAGGACAGCCAGGGCTACACAGAGAAACCCTATCTCGAAAACAAACAAACAAACAAACAAACAAAACAAAAAAACAATTCATATATTGCAGAATGTGCAGCTCTGACAAGATTCATCTATGGGGATGCAGAAATGGGAACTGCTGTTCCAGCTCCTTGACTCCTGATGCTGTTTCCAAATAACTGCTTCCAGTACAAGTTTCAAGAATAGCTGGTGATTCCAGAATACCTCAGCTCATCCAGCCTTTCAAATGGATTCAGTCAGATCTTCAGTCAATCCCTGAGTCTTCTAAGCATTCTAAGACTAGATGACAATTGCTAAACTTAACTTTCTTAAGTCTAACCAAGTTTTCTACTTATTTTATACCTCCCCACATCTTTAAGCATACTCTTCATCCCAATTCAGCACAAAGAGTTTGTGAAGAGTCGTTATGCATATTTCTTGGGTATCAGTGTCTGATTATGAACGTTTTATAAATTAGAGTGTCATTTTAAGGACTAATTTGGAAATATTCATAATTGTGATCAGGAAAGAAAACAGCTTAGACTTGTAGATCTACATCTTTTCTTTCCTCTTCTCTACCCTTTCTTTAGTAGGAAAAGGGAAGGGAATTGAAGGGGAAAAGGATAGAGTAAAATTATAAGAAATTTGTTATATCTGATGGATTACTAAATTTATTCTTAAACAAATAATTGTATACCCACAATCTTATATTGGTAGAAATATTTAAATTTGATGCAAAACTGAAGTTATTATTTCTTAAATTTGTACAAAATTTATATATTATTTCAGGTTTAAGGGTTTCTTTGGTGTGAATCTTTATATATGGATACAAAATTTGAAATGAATATTGATAGTCTCCTATAGCATTGTGTCTATGCAACTCATTTAAGAATGAAGGCTTTGATACAGTCCATCTGTAGCTGCTATTACAGTTTAGGATGATTAGGTAATACAAGTTAAGGTATAGATATAAATCATGGTTATATTAGATTTTGATTTAATTATATTAAGAGTTTTTTTCAATATTATTCAAATAGAAATAGCTAAGAGTAGTCAAGGTGTTATAGTTAAGATATATTTTACATAGATAGATATTCCTCAAAGGCATCAGAAATCCATGGAATATGACATTTATAATCATTTCCTTATTACTAGATTTTTGACCAAGAGACTGTGTGCTTCTGACAGTAACCCCTTTATGGTTCAGAGAAAATATTGAGCTTCATAGCCTTCATAGAGTTGCTCCAGTTGTGGCAAGTTAGCCACTGGAAAAGAATTGCCCTAATTCATCTACCTACAAAAAATTACTATCCAGGAAAGAACACAAGATGCAGGATAGTCAACAGCTTAGTTCTGTCAAGACAGTGTAAGCTATCCCCTCATAATTCCTGCTTCAGTTAAGGACTGTCTGATAGTTCTAGGGACATAAGGCTGAAGACAGATGCTCCAACATTTTGAGGAACAGGGGACTATCCAACTAATTAGCTGTCTCTGCAAATTGCTTAAGTTTTGGAAGTTATGTTTTTGTCTTTCTTATATATTCAGGTGATATTTCATTCTTTCTTGGATATCTAATGGGGTGGAAGACTAGCTATAGTCTCATAATCAAGTTGTTTAGCATTGAGAAAGATGATGCAGATTTGAAAGGATGGTTTTGACTTGGTAATGAAAATTAAAATCAAAACATAATTCTGGTATAGAATTGTAAACTCTTTAACTTAGGATAAATGTTAGAGTAATGTATTAAATTAACAAAATTGATAAACTGGATGACATAGACATGACTGTTATAACTATGTTCATTGTATATCTTAGAAAAAAGGGCCTTTTTGATGGATAAAAGGGGGGAATGTTGTGGATTTGGCCTAAAATTTGCATTATATTATTAGGATTCCCTAAATTACAGAAGAACCATACATGTAAAATGTTGAGGGTCTCTGCTCCCCGTTGGTTTTGCTAGCTAAATAAAGTTGCCAGCAGCCAATGGCTTGATTTGTTGACAGAGGTGGGATTTTTGGCTTTTCAAGCAAGGGGACTGAGAGAAGAAAGACAGGACCACGATACCAGGGCAAGTGCAGGACAGAGATACCTGGGGCAAAAATGTGGTCCTACGTCCACTGAGGGCTAGGGCCGCTGGACTAGACAGATGCAAGGAGTTTGACTGTGCACCCCCACACAACTACCGTGCAGGCATTAGACTGTGAGAAGCCATGTATCCCACTCCAGAGATGAGGAATGTGCAGTCTGGGGTCCCTGTGGAATTGCTGGCGTCTGGCTCTGAATCTTGGACACCACACACACCGCTGGACACCATGGCAGAGCCTGTTCTAGGGTCTCTGAACTGCTTGGACGCTAGGGATGACAGGTTCTCACTCTCAGACATCCCAGGATGTTTGTTGTAGAAGACCTGAGAACAAAAATGAGTAGGAGGAAAGAGCTCTTGCAGATTATTACTTCAGGGAAAAGAGTCCTATGCTTGCTCAGGTGACTAGCTTGGTGGGTAGCTTGGTTTGGCTGGAGGTCATGGATGGAATGCAGAAAGGCCTCCTGGACAGGAGGTTAGAAGCATGGCTCATTAGATGGAACCCTGCTCAATTGTTCCTGATGAGAAGAGATGGTCCATGGTTTTAATGTGTTTATTTAGAAAGGCAGAGAGAGGGCGGGAGTAGAGAAGTAGAGGTCGGCCATGGCCACATTGAGAGAGGGGGGACGGGAGATGTAGAAGAAGGGTGAGAGGTAAGAATAAGAGCAAGAGGGTAAGAGAGGGAGCAAGAGAGTAAGGGAGCAAGAGAGCAAGAAGGGTGACAAGCAGCTCCTTATATAATGGTCTGAGGCTATCTGGCTGTTGCCCTGTGACTGTGGGGGTGGAGTCTGGACAGCCTATGTGACTAGATGCCACAGAATTATGGCCTCCTGTCAAGAGCCTAGTGTCTGAGAGCATGTGGCAAACGTCCTTCCATCCCTTGTAGATTAATCTGCTGCGTCTCTGGGGTTTAAACCTAGCTCAACCAGAAAACAGGCCACACGTAAGATCTGGATAAGAGTGGCCACAGACCCCAACCCCACTACAAATTGTTCTAGAGCAACAGAGATGGAATATTGATTTTTGTAAGTAATAGCTCAGGAGTATTAGAGGGGAGGTGTTAGTAAAATGGATGTTGAGGAGCGGCCCAACCATTAAGCTTCTAAGGCATATTAAATATAAGGCTATGTGTGTGTCTTTCAGTTCATAATACAGAACATTGGGGAGGGTATTAAGGAACTCGCACTGCCACTACTGGGGTGATCATGAACAGTGTTAACAGTCTGCCACAACAAATGTTTCCCACTATTATTATGCAAGGTTCAGTATGTTTTTTCTTGTTTGCTTGTTTGTTTATGAATGTGAGTGCCCTTGCATTTGAGGCATAGATACTTAGAATTGAGACTTCATCTTGATGGGTTTTTTCATTTTATGGGTATGAAGTGTCCTTCTCCATCTCTTTTGACATACCATGTGGTTGAAAGTCTATTTTGTTGGCTACTACAGCTTGTTTCTTGGAACAATTTGCTTGGAAAACTTTCTTTCCAAGCTTTTACTTTGAGACAGTCAAAGTATGATGAGGCTTGGTCTTCTCATTGTGTCCTGCATTTCCTGAATGTTTTAGGTTAGGGGCTTTGTTCTCATTGACCATTATGTTAGTGTCTTTTAAAGTATCTTCTACACCTGAGATTCTCTCTTCTATCTCTTGTATTCCATTGGTGATGCTTGAATCTGTAACACCTGATCTTTTTCCTAGGCTTTTCATTTCCAGGATTGCCTCTATATGTGATTTCTTCATTGTTGCTACTTTCAATTTTAGGTCTTGAACTGCTTTGTTCAATTCTTTCACCTGTTTGATTTTGGTTTCCTGTACTTCTTTGATGGATTTGTTTCCACTTTAAGGGCTTCCACCTGTTTTTCTGTGTTTTCGTGTATTTCTTTAAGTGAATTTTTCATATCATTCTTATAGTGCTCTATTATCTTCATGAAATGCGATTTTAGGTCAGCATCATGCTTTACAGGTTGGGGTGTACAGGGATGGCTGTGGTGTAATAACTGTTCTGATAGCCCCAAAATACATTTTATTCTCTTCCTTATGTTCTTGTGCCTCTTGCCATTTGGTTTTCTTTGGAGTTAACTTGCCTGTGTATCTCTGTCTGGAGCCTGCATTCTTGGAAGCAGACAATATTATCTCTAGTTACAAGGAGACCTCCTGTGTTCCTGGTTATAGTCATCATGCTATGTCCCTCATTAAGGCAGTTTTCCTATGACCTGTGACCCTGGTTACAGCAGATCTCCTGGAAGAAGGGCAGGCTATGGGATGTGAGTGAGGAGTGGACATACCAATCTGCTGCCAGTGGAGAAGACAGTAAGGGAATGGGATTCACACAGAAGGGAGGGTTCTCATATCCACTGTGCTCCTTCGTGGTCCCAGCTGGGGAGGTTGTTGGGGGGCGTGTTCTCACCCATGTTCCTGGTTGTGGCAGATCTCCTGGAAGACAATTAGATTGTAGATTGGGCACTGGGGCAGAGATGCCAATTGGCCCTGGTGGTGATGAAGACTGGATGACCATTCCTAACATTTTTATCAATTAAACACTAGAACACCACATTGTAGAGCTAGAATGGAATGGAAATTTACTTGTTAATAAAATGTAACAAGCTGTTTCTAGACACTTATCCTTAATTGATCTCTAAAATAAATACATCAAATACCTCATCAAAAACTGAATGTTACAATTATTTTTTTGCACAAATTTCTAATAAATCATACTAGTAAATAGATAGGACACAGAATTTGAAACTTTGCATATTAGGAGAGGTAGTTGCTGTAAATAGTTTATTTTCATTTTAAGTATGTGTGTGTTAAGATGGTATTCTTCATTGATAAAAGAGAACTTTGGTGTGACACACTGTTATTTCATGAACTTGATTTTGCTATTATTTTAGGTATTTGAATAGTTCTGTAAAGTTTTCTGAGAAACCACTAAATATTATACTTAAAGTTTCAATGTTGTTTTTGTTTTTGGCTTAGCAATTTTATTCAAGATGCAGATTATAACTCTTAAAATAGTAGAAGAAGCCTTAAAGAAGATAATGAGGCACTTAGAAGATCACTGGCTTGTGGAAAAATATAACATAATATTTATTCTATTTTTATATCAGAAGGGCCATATCAATCCCAAGATCAATAGTCAAATCTGGCATTTAATTCTATTTTCAATTATACTGTTTAAGGCTGGCTTTACATAAAACTTTGTTCAAAATTCTAAGCCATGTTTTCTAAGGAAGTATAAACTTAAAAATATAAGTAAATTTTTTAAAGGCATAATATAAATAAAGCAACATGGAAAGGTTTCTAAAATAATGTTACTTAGTTAAATACCAGAAATTCTCTTAAGTTGGAATATGAATTATATACTTCACTTTTAAAATGTATTGTGATTATATTGCAAGTTGCTGATGAATGACTTGTCTTTGAATATTAATTCTTATTTCAAGTAAGTAATTGTAACTTCAACTTCATTTTCTCTATGTAGACATATCTTCTTTAGAATGAGGAAAAAAAAAAAAAAAAAAAAAAAAAAAAAAAAAAAAAAACCTCTCCTCTGACCCTTTAGAGATTACTCGGGGGTTTGAGTACTGCTGTGTCACCACAAATGTGATTAATTGCCTTCCATAATCACAAAATTCTGTTGTAAGTCGAATTGGTTCAGACAGTCTTTTTTTACTATCCCATTGCATAAATAGGACACTAATGATAACTAATGAAACTTCATTCTCCCACACAGGAAAATGAACAAATGCTGTCATAAGAATACATCCTCATTTGAATAGGTGAAAAATGAACAGTGAACCAGCTCCTTTCACAATTTGTTAAAAAAAACAAATATAGAAACCCGTTTTTTAACATAGTTCAATAGCCTCATTCTTTTATAATACTACAGAAACCTGTAATGCATAACTTGGTTAAACTTCATGCAGTCATAAGGTAAGTCAACCCAGAGAACCAGGAAACTAATTGCCAATGCCTGAAAGGGTAGAAGTTCATATTACATACTTGGTAAATTGAGAATTAGTTTGAAATTTGTCTTAGTCTACAAAAATTAAGCTTTGTATCAATAAGACCTCTTGTTCTTCACTAGAAACTTATCTAAATGCATATTATGTAAGTATTGAATGAAATGATAAGATTAATTCACAGAGAAGATAATAAGCCTACATTTAGATAGGGTGATTGGTGAGAATAGAGTACAGGAACAGTTGATTATGTTCTGACATCCAGATTTCTGGTTTTAGAAATTTCCCATGAATGTGAACATATTCCTCTGCCTGTCTAATTTATGTTTTGTTTTGTTTTGTTTTGGTCTTTATTTCTGTGAGCTTGTTTGTTTTGTCCTATAATGATTTTTGTTTCATTTACTTTGTTTTATCTTGTTTTCTTTTATTATTATTACTTATATTCATGTTTATTTTCTAAGGAAAGACAGAAGATGCATGGATTTTGATAGGAAGTTATGGGAGGATACTCTAAAACAGTTGGGAGAGAGAATCATATGATCATACCATAGTCAATGAAAAGCATAAATTTTTAATTAAAAAACAAAGAGAGCGAAAGCTCTCTGAATAGAAAAACCAAGAGAGCATCTATGCCATTCATTATTATGATATAGTTCAGAGGAAAGGATTTCAGAAAAAAAAAAAAACAATCTGATAAAAATTCTGTTTCTTCTTTCCAACTGTCTGAGTTTCACGTTTTGTAAACATAAGTGTAAACCAGAGGGTAAGTTTTTGATCGTGTGTGTGTGTGTGTGTGTTTGTGTTTCTCTGTCATGTATTGCATTCCAGATAGATTTCCCCTCCCTCATCTCCTCCCCTCCTCACCCCCATGTCTTCTCTTTCCATGTCTACTCCCCCTCTACTTCCCTTAATAAATCACAGGACTCCCAGGGATATCAATCAAAGAAGGCATAACATGAGCCAGAGGCATATGTGAGATTTTTAATGTACTTCATACAGATCATCTGTCCAAACCACTAAACAAAAATCATCTAGGAAAATTTCCATACAAAAATCCTTCAGATGTATCAAATACTGTGCCACACATGAAAACTTTACCATTAATTTTCTTGATTTTATCCTGCTATTACTAAACAAGTAAGATTTAAATTATTCTATGATGGATGATTCAATTTTATAATATAAAGGGATATAGCACATGAACCACAAATTACAATATAGCTTGATTGATAACATAAGATAGCACTATAATTTACCAAATTCCTATAATTTGTCATATAAAAAAACTAAGGATTTGAAGCATGATGATTGTGGTAGATTTAAAAGAATGATTTATTTTGAAGTTAATTACATTCTGTTGATGTATATGAAGAACTAACATGAAAAAAAAAGAATTTAATGTAAACAGTTACAAAAGTGGTCTGAACATAAAGTGATTGGAATGACAATATTCCCATGTAACAGAAAATTCTTTTTGTTTTTGAAGAAAAAAGCAATCATACTAATTATTATATATTAATGTTTGCTCCCATTAGTTCCTTCTACAACCATGGACCAAACTGATAGTGTTTCATCCCTTCCATACTATGCTTAAATTCATTTACTTAAAATTTATTTAACAGTATATTAAAGGTACATTTCTAATATAGACCATAGGATGTTACAATTCATAAAATTGTTCCCCTTTATCTACTTTTTTCATTAAAATTATATTTTGGAGCAGAGTTTGATGGTACATGCTTTTTAATGCTAGCATTCAAGAGGCAGAGTCAGGCAGATCTCTGAGTTCAAGGCCAGCCTGGTTTATAGAGTAAGTTTCAAGACAGAAATGGCTAAACAGAAAAACCCTGTTTCAAGAAAAAAAATAGATTTTTAGACACAATACTTTACTGATAAAGGATTTTCATCTCCAAACTTCTGCAAGATCCTGCTATACCTTCTCACCCAAGTGTATGTCCTTTTTTTTTCTTTTTCTTTTTTTTTTTTTTTTTTTACTCTCCTTAGAAAACAAGCAAGTGAAAAGTTGTTGGTAAACTATGGAATGTTTTCAATCCACATAACTCCACTTTCTATATGCTAAGCATTCTGCTAAACAAAATGCCTATCTCATCTGAAAACATATTCATAGCAATGGCTTAAAACAAATTACAGCAACTATTTTGTTATACTTTAATTTTATTAAGGAGGATTCAATAATAATCTATTCTTGTTTTGTTTCTTCTTTTTACTGCTGATATGATAGCATTACCTCATATTCACAAATCATAACTGAGTGAGTTATTTTATCTGGTATGGTTGCCATCACATGAGACTCAATAAATTAGAGGTATATTAGATTTACTTTATGACAGCATTGAGAATAAAGTGGATTTAGAGATAATTATTGAACTGATAGATATTTTTATCTTTGGTTGTATGCGCATGCATGTGTGTTTGTGGATGTGATAATGTATATGAAGAGTTCTCCTCACATATGTGAAATTCACAGGATAGCATCAAATTTCCTTCCTAAAATCTTATACAGTTTAATATGTCACTTGTATCCTAGACAAGCTGGATCACAACATTTTAGAGATATTCTTATATACACTTCCTCTTTACAAGAGGAAGTCTGGGACCCAGATTTGTACAAGAAAGTTCATCTTCCCTGGTTTCTGTGTATTCAAGTACACGTTCTTCATGATTGAACAGCAATCATTTCAACTACTGGGCAATATCCACAGCCTGAGGGAATGGAATATATTTTAGGAAAAATGATTTAGTCTGTTTTTGTGTAGGAACTTATTTTAGATTAAGAAGAATCTATAATCTTATGGAATGCTACTTGAACAACAAGAGAAAAATAAATTTATAAGATATATGAAAAAGTTTATCTTTCCTTTGTATTATAAGTTTCCTGGAGCTTGCATGGAAGTTATTTTTTATTAATTTACTATATTGCATATTGCATCCTATTTGCATTTTTCCCTTCTTTCTTTTCTCCCAGTCTCTCTCTGCCGCTTTCTCTTTTCCTATGCACTTCTCCTCCATCGTTTTTCAAAAAAGGACAAGTATTCCAAGAAATCAATAAACCATGGCATATCAAGTTAGAATAAGAATATGAAAGCCGGGCGTGGTGGCACATGCCTTTAATCCCAGCACTTGGGAGGCAGAGGCAGGTGGATTTCTGAGTTCGAGGCCAGCCTGGTCTACAAAGTGAGTTCCAGGACAGCAAGGGCTACACAGAGAAACCCTGTCTCAAAAAAAAAAAAAAAAAAAAAAAAAAAAAAACAAAAACAAAAAACCAAAACAAAACAAAAAAAAAGAATATGACCTCCCTTCATATTAATGGTGCATGAGGAGAGCAAGGGTCCTTTAGGAGAGCAAGGGTCCAGAAAATAGGCAAAAGTATCATAAATGCCCCCTGCTCTCTCTGTTAGAAATTCCTTGCCGCTTCCTGTCCCAGCCGCCATCGGAGAGCAGCAGCCATGGCTCTGTGCTACCCCATGGCCGTGGGCCAAGGGCCACAAGATGACGAAAAACTTCAGCAAACTGAGATGCTTCAGCCTGCGACAGGGGCGCCTCACCAAACACACCAAGTTCGTGTGGGACATGATCCGGGAGGTGTGCGGCTTCGCGCCCTATGAGCGGAGAGCCATGGAGTTGCTCAAAGTGTCCAAGGACAAGCACGTACTCAAGTTCGTCAAGAAGAGGGTGGGCACGCACAACCACACCAAGAGAAAGCGGGAGGAGCTGAGCAACGTGCTGGCAGCCATGAGGAAGGCAGCGGCCAAGGATTGGTAACCCTCCCCCAATAAAAGATGGTTCCTACAAAAAAAAAAAAAAAAAAAAAAAGAAGAAATTCCTTGCCAACAGTAAGCTACACAAGTATAACATGTATTCAGATGTCCTAGATTAAACCCATGTAGTAAATGAAATAATTTTCACAATATTCTGCTGTACTAGTAGACAGGAGTCTGGCATAATTACTATCAAAGAGGCTCTATCAAGCAACTGATGGAATCAGATGCAGAGACCCACAAACAAACATTTGGCAGAGCTCAGGGAATCTTTTAGTAAAAAGGGAAGAAAGATTGTAGGAGCCAGAAGGATCACAGACACCACATGAAAAAATACAGAATGAACTAACCTGGAATCACAGGGTCTCACAGAGATTGAACTAGCATGAACATTATTTTAAAACACCGATTTTGGAAGGTGATGCTAGTAAATTAGGCTATAAAGAGTATGTTCAACAAAATGCAACAGAAATAGTTTTTAGAGAAATCACATTTGCTGAAGAGAATCAGTAAATCATAATGACTAAAATCAGTAAAGCATAATGACTAAAATTTGGGCTAACGACAGAATGTTTATCTAAAAGGTATTTGTTCAAGTACTCAACTTTTGTAAGCGGTTCTCAGTAAAGATAGTGTCTGTTACAACTTTGTGCAAAAATATTACATGATTTATATTTACTTTATATTATATTTACATGATTTATATTTACTTCTTACTCCTTCATAAATACTTAAAATCATTTTACATATAATCTTTTATTGTTCACCATAATTTCATTACACAAGGGTAGAATATTTAAAGACCTACACTTTACCCTCAATATTTCACTCACAATCATGTTTGCTGTATTGACCCACAAAATAAGAAAAAAAATATTGTTATAATAATATGTTGCCCAGTTAGTAAATCTAAGCATTAACATTTAATAAAACTGCTCTACCAATGAATGATAAAAGAAAAATCATTAATATATTCAATAATAATTTACTCTAGAAGATACATCAGTTGATTTCCTAGACGTATCTGTGTTATTGTTCTATGTAGGTTAGATCATATTACATAAAATCCTTGGTGCCAACATATTTACATTGCTGTGTAACAACTCTTACTACCACAGTAGTTGATTGACAGCTTGATGGAATCACCACATTTGGTCAGAAAAAATGGAAGATCAATCACAAGAAAGTTCTTCACAGGACTTTTGATAAAGATGGCATTCAGTAATTCAGTAATAACCTTAAATCACATCAGTGTTCAAATAAAGCTTCCCAAACCCGAGGGATTGTTTATTGCATGGGATTCATACTCATGATACATCATTGGTATTTTTTGTGAATAAATATGTAATAAAATGACAGCTTAAAATCCAGCAAGAATAAAAATGGTTGGGGAAAAAACCTCTGAGTATGATTATCATCAAACTAACCTCTAGAATGTTGTAGAAAAGGGTGCAAGACTCAAGCAAATAAATCAACATCACTATTTCTTCTGCTGAGACCTTAACTACTACTTGTTGTTACTGAAGGGCAAGATAATAGGTATATTGCTAAATGAGGTGAGCATTGTAATACAGGATTTTAACAAAACAGAGCACAATAGGAAAAAGACCTAAACTAGCACTAAACATGCACACTTTATATCACATTCAAAATATCATAATATATTTAGCTTAGTTTTTCTCTCCTTTAATAAAAATAAAATTACCAAATCTCACCAATAATTATGTGTCCAGAAAAAATCCAAAGTATGAACTAAAAGATTAACCAATCTACATGTAAAAAATATTTTATAATAATTATTCAGTGAAAGATGAAAGGAAGACAGGGGTGTACCTTGATTGTATAAGAAAATATTCAAAATTAAAACTGCATAAGTATAGTGTAATTAAATATAGTATACCTGCAAGCTGAACAGGTTCTCAAATATAGCAATGTCTCTACTTTGGCGCCCAGTTTGGTGCAGATGCAGTTTTTATTGTCAATTAAGGTTCATAAGCAGAAAACAGATTAATACATGATTTAAAATTTAATGGAAATAAAAAGCAATGTTTTTTATATTGATGTTTTGATATTATATATATACACACACATAAACGCACATACACACACAGAGACAGAGAGACAGAGAGAAAGTATATTTTATTGGGTATTTATTTCATTTACATTTCCAATGCTATCCCCAAAGTCCCCAACACCCAACTCTTGGCCCTGGTGTTCCCCTGTACTGAGGCACATAAAGTCTGCACGACCAATGGGGCTCTTTCAACTGATGGCTGACCATGCAATCTTCTGATACATACACAGCTAGAGACACAAGATATGAGGGGGTACTTGTTAGTCCATATTGTTATTCGACCTATAGGGTTGCAGATCCCCACAGATCACTGAGTACTTCCTCCAGCTCGTCCATTGGGGGCCTTGTGATCCATCCAATAGCTGACTGTGAGCATCCAATTCAGTGTTTGCTAGGCCCTGGCATAGTCTCACAAGAGACAGCTATATCAGGGTCCTTTCAGCAAAATCATGCTAGTGTATGCAATGGTGTCAGTGTTTGGACACTGATTATGGGATGGATTCCTGGGTATGGCAGTCTCTAGATGGTCCATCCTTTTGTCTCAGCTCCAAAATCTGTCTCTGTAACCCTTTCCATGGGTGCCTTGCTCCAAATTCCAAGAAGGGGCAAAGTATCCACACCTTGGTCTTAGTTCTTCCTGAGCTTCATGTGTTTTGAAAATTGTATCTTATATCTTGGGTATTCTAAGTTTCTGGGCTAATATCCACTTATCAATGAGTACATATCATATGAGTTCTTTTGTGATTGAGATACCTCACTCAGGATGATGCCCTTTAGATCCATCCATTTACTTAGGAATTTCATGAATTCATTGTTTTAATAGCTGAGTCGTACTCCATTGTGTAAATATACCATATTTTCTGTATCCATTCTTCTATTGAGGGGCACCTGGGTTCTTTCCAGCTTCTGGATATTATAAATAAGGCTGCAATGAACATAGTGGAGCATGTGTCCTTACCGGTTGGAACATCTGGATATATGCCCAAGAGAGGTATTGCAGGATCCTCCAGTAGTACTATGTCCAATTTTTTGAGGAACTGCCAGAGTGATTAACAGAGTAGTTGTACAAGCCTGCAATCCCACCAAAAATGGAGGGGTGTTCCTCTTTCTCCACAATGTTGAATAGATAGGGAAAAAGTGGGCAACCTTTTCTAGTCCCTGATTTTAGTGGGATTGCTTCCAGCTTCTCAATATTTACTTTGATGTTGGCTACCAGTTTGCTGTAGACTGCTTTTATAATGTTTAGTTATGGGCTTTGAATTCCTGATCTTTCCAAGACTTTTATCATGAATGGGTGTTGGATATTGTCAAATGCTTTTTCTGCATCTAACAAGAGGATCATGTGGTTTTTGTCTTTGAATTTGTTTATATAATGTATTACATTGATGGATTTCCATATTTTAAACCATCCCTGCTTTCCTGGAATGAAACCTACTTGGTCAGGATGGATGATTGTTTTGATGTGTTCTTGAATTTTGTAGTGAGAATTTTATTAAGTATTTTTGCATCGATTTTCATAAGAGAAATTGGTCTGAAGTTCTCAATCTTTGTTGGGTGTTTCTGTGGTTTAGGTATCAGAGTAACTATGGCTTCATAGAATGAGTTGGGTAGAGTACATTCTGCTTCTATGTTGTGGAATAGTTTGTTCAGAACTGGAATTAGGTCTTCTTTGAAGGTCTGATAGAACTCTGCACTAAACCCATCTGGTCCTGGGCTTTTTTTTTTTTTTTTTTTTTGATTGGGAGACTATTAATGACTGCTCCCATTTCATTAGAGGATATAGGACTGTTTAGATCATTAACCTGATCCTGATTTAACTTTGGTACCTGGTATCTGTCTAGAAATGTGTCCATTTCATCCAGGTTCTCTAGATTTGTTGAGTGTAGCCTTTTGTAGAAGGATCTGATAGTGTTTTGGGTTTCTTCAGGATCTGTTGTTATATCTCCCTTTTCATTTCTGATTTTGTTAATTAGGATGCTGTCCCTGTGCCCTTTAGTGAGTCTGGCTAAGGGTTAATCTATCTTGTTGATTTTTCTCAAAGAACCAGATCCTAGATTGGTTGATTCTTTGAAAAGTTGGTCTTGTTTCTACTTGGTTGATTTCGCCCCTGAGTTTGATTATTTCCTGCTGTCTATTGCTTTTGGGTGAATTTGCCTCCTTTTGTTCTAGAGCTTTTAGGTGTGTTTTCAAGCTGCTAGTGTGTGCTCTCTAGTTTCTTTTTGGAGACACTCATAGCTATGAGTTTTCCTCTTAGAAATGCTTTCATTGTGTCACATAAATTTGGGTATGTTGTGGCTTCATTTTCATTAAACTCCAAAAAGTCCTTAATTTCTTTCCTTATTCCTTCCTTGACCAAGGTATCATTGAGAAGAGTGTTGTTCAGTTTCCACATGAATGTTGGCTTTCTATTATTTATATTGTTATTGAAGATCAGCCTTAGTCCATGGTGAACTGATAGGATGCATGGGACAATTTCTGTATTTTTGTATCTGTTGAGGCCTGTTTTTTGACCAATTATATGGTCAATTTTGGAGAAGGTACCATGATGTGCTGAGAAGAAGGAATATCCTTTTGTTTTGGATAAAATATTCTGTAGATATCTGTTAGTTCCATTTTTTCATAACTTTTGTTAGTTTCATTGTGTCCCTGTTTATTTTCTGTTTCCATGATATGTCCATTAAAGAAAGTGGTGTGTTGAAGTCTCCCACTATTGTGTGAGGTGCAATGTGTGCTTTGAGCTTTACTAAATTTTCTTTAATGAATGTGACTGCCCTTGTATTTGGAGCATAGATATTCAGAACTGTGAGTTCCTCTTAGAAAATTTTAACTTTGATGAGTATGAAGCACCCCTCCTTGCCTTTTTTGATGATCTTGGGTTGGAAGTCGATTTTATTAGATATTAGAATGGCTAATCCAGCTTGTTTCTTCAGACCATTTGCTTGGAAAATTGTTTTCTCCAGTCTTTCATTCTGAGGTACTGTCTGTCTTTTGTCCCTGAGATGGGTTTCCTGTAAGCTGCAGAATGTTGGGTCCTGTTTGTGTAGCCAGTCTGTTAGTCTATGTCTTTTTATTGGGGAGTTGAGTCCATTGATATTAAGAGATATTAAGGAAAAGTAATTGTTGCTTCCTATTATTTTTTTTGTTAAAGTTGACATTCTGTCCTTGTGGCTGTATTTTTTAGGTTTGTTGAAGGATTACTTTCCTGCTTTTTCTAGGATGTGGTTTCTGTCTTTGTATTTTTTTTTTCCTGTTATTATACTTTGAAGGGCTGAATTCGTGGAAAGATAATGTGTGAATTTGGTTTTGTCGTGGAATACTTTGGTTTCTCCATGTATGGTAATTGAAGGTTTGGCTGGTTATAGTAGCGTGGGCTGGCTATTGTGTTCTCTTAGTGTCTGTATAACATGTTTCCAGGATTTTCTGGCTTTCATAGTCTCTGTTGAAAAATCTGGTGTAATTCTGATAGGCCTCCCTTTATATGTTACTTCACTTTTTCCCTTACTGCTTTTAATATTCTATCTTTATTTAGTTCATTTGTTGCTCTGATTATTATTTATTGGGAGGAATTTCTTTTTTGGTCCAGTCTATTTGGAGTTCTATAGGCTTCTTGTATGTTCATGGGCATCTCTTTCTTTAGGTTTGGGAAGTTTTCTTCTATAATTTTGTTGAAGATATTTGCTGGCCCTTTAAGTTGAAAATCTTCCATCTCATCTACTCCTATTATCCGTAGGTTTGGTCTTCTCATTGTGTCCTGAATTTCCTGGATGTTTTGAGTTAGGATCTTTTTGCATTTTGCATTTTCTTTGATTGTTGTGCCGATGTTCTCTATGGAATCTTCTGCATCTGAGATTCTCTCTTCAATATCTTGTATTCTGTTGCTGATGCTCGAATCTATGGTTTCAGATTTCTTTCCTAGGGTTTCTATCTCCAGTGTTGCTTCACTTTATGTTTCTTCATTGTGTCTACTTCCCTTTTTAGGTCTAGTATGGTTTTGGTTATTTCCATCACCTGTTTGTATGTGTTTTCCTTTTTTTATTTAATGGCATGTAACTTTTTAGCAGTGTTCTCCTGTATTTCTTTAAGTGAGTTATTAAAGTCTGTCTTGATGTCCTCTACCATCATCATGAGATATGCCTTTAAATCCGGGTCTAGCTTTTCGGGTGTATTGGAGTACCCAGGACTGGCTGAGGTGGGAGTGCTGGGTTCTGATGATGGTGAGTGATCTTGGTTTCTGTTAGTAAGATTCTTACATCTACCTTCACCATCTGGTAATCTCTGGAGTCAGTTGTTATAGTCGTCTCTGATTAGAGCTTGTTTCTTTTGTGATTCTGTTAGCCTCTACCAGCAGACCTGGGAGACCAGCTCTCTCCTGAGTTTCAGTGGTTAGAGAACTCTCTGCAGGCAAGTTCTCCTCTTGCAGAGAAGGTGCACAGATATCTGTTCTTCAGATTTGCCTTCTGGTAGAATATGAAGGCCCATAACAGGGCCTGTCCCAGAAGCTGTTAGCTTCTGTTGTCCACACTCTCACCTGTGCAGACTAGTCTTGACAGGATCCAGGAATGAAGATGGCTCCCGCAGGTGCTCCAGCACCACCCTCCCTGGTAGGGTGGATACCTTTCCTCTGGCAGGGAAGGTGCCCAGATGTCTGTATCCCTAAATGGGACCTGCCTTAGAAGCTCTGTGGCTCTTGCCTGTCCCAGAAGTTGTTAGCTTCTGTAGTCCATATTCTCACCTGTGCAGACTAGTCTTGGCAGTATCTGGGAACCAAGATGTCTCCAGCAAATGCTCCGGCTGAAAGTTTATATTTTAAAACATTTTAAATTAAGGACATATAGTTGTGGAGTGGACTATTTTTTATTTATACCTTACATTCAGCTCCAGGAACAGCAAAAAGCAAGTGATTTTATGAAAAATTATTGCCAATTAACTCTAGACATGTTCTCAAACCCACTATGGAATAATGCCTAAGGACTCACTGGGTTTTCACTGGTCTTGTTTGGCTTTTATGTGAAGAAACACAGAACAATCATAGTGCTCTGGAAAGGAAAAGCCAATATAAAAATTACAACACTGAAGGTTAGTTTACAATTCTCACGAACATTCAAATCATTAGCAGAATTAATACAACATACTTATTTAGAAATATTTTTAAGACTTTAATGATTCAGTTTAAATATATAATGCCTTGATTATTGATGTAATAAATTTCTCTAAAGTCAATATTCAAAATAATGAGTTTACTATTTACTTTCTCTCTCTCTCTCTCTCTCTCTCTCTCTCTCTAATGAGAATTAAATAGAAGATAAAGATGAGAAAAAAATTGCACTTACCACACATCTGATAAAGGGCTAAAATATATATACAAAATATATAAATATACTTATATATTTATATATAAATATTTATTTACTTAAATTTATATTATATACATATATATATATGGAAAAATATGTATCCAAAATATATAAAAACCTCATGAAGCTAACCACCACAAGACAAACAACCCAATCAAAAAATGGTGTATAAAACTAAACAGAGAATTCACAACAGAGGAATCTCAAGTGGCTAAGAAGCACTTAAAAGAAATATTCAAAGTTCTTTGTGATCAGGGAAAAGCAAATTAAAATGACCCTGAGATTCCACCTTACATCAATCAGAATGTCTAAGAACAAAAAGTCCGGTGACAGCACATGCTGACAAGAATGTGGAGAAAGTGGTATACTCCTTCATTGCTGGTGGGATTGCAAACTGGTACAACTAGTCTAGAAATCAATCTGAAATTTCTCAGAAAATTGGAAATCGATCTATGTGAAGACCCAGCTATACCAGTCATGGGCATATTCCTAAAAGATGCCCTGCCACAGGGGCACATGTTCCACTATGTTCATAGCAGCCTTATTTGTGATAGGCAGAAGCTGGAAACAACCTAGATGTCCCATAAGGAAAGAATGGATACAGAAAATGTGATTCCTTTACACAATGGAATAATACTCAGCTATTAAGAACAAGCACATCTTGAGTTTTGCAGGCAAATAGATAGAACTAGAAAGTATCATCCTGAGTGAGGTAACTCAGCCCCCAAAAGACATGCATGGTATGTAAACACTAATAAGTAGACATTAGCCAAAACTAGGAAACTATACACAGAACTCAAGAAGGGTAACAAGCTGAACGGCCAAAATGATGATGGCTCAGTCCTACTTGGGAGCAGGGGAAAACAATCAAGGGATCAGAGTGAGAGAGGGACCATGGTTGGAGAGGGGACAGGGAAGGGAAAGGGGCAACATGATCTGGTGTTGGAGAGGGGACAACATTGAAACCCTGAGTGACAGGAGAAGGGACAGAAGGAAATGGGAAACCTCATGTGGTAGGAGGTAGGGGACTCTCTAGAATATACCAGAGACCTGGAAGGTGACAGACTCTCAGAAGTGCTCTATAGTCAGGTGGGGGAATTTGTAGAGTCCACCTTCAGTGAAGGGACAGAATATCAAGTGGATGGATGAGGCAGCCATCCCACAGTCAAAAGCTCTAAGTATGGTTCCTGTTTGAAGGAACTGGAGGGACAAAAATGGAGAAGAGTGTGAGAGAAAGGAGGTCCAGTGAATTGGGATTCAGCTCAAGGGTTAGACCCAGGCCTGACACTGTTACTGATATTTTAGTGTGCTTACAGACAGAAGCCTAACATGTCTACCCTCTGAGAGGCCCAACAAAGAGCTAAGTGCAGATGCAGATCCTAGCACCCAACCAATAGACTAAAGCTAGGGACCCCTGTGGTTGAATTGTGGAGAAGCTGGAAGAAGATGAGGAGGAAGGCAGCCCCTCGGGAAGACCAGCAGTCTCAACTGACCTAGACCCCTGAGATCTCTAAGTCTCTTAGCTGCCAACCAGTCACCATTCACCAGCTGAAATGAGGCCCCCAACACATATATAGCAGAGGATTGCCTGGTCTGTCTGGCCTCAGTGAGAGAAGATGCTCCTAACTCTGGAGAGATTCGAGTCCCCAGGGAGTGGCCCCAGGATGAAATGGAGATGGAGGGTTGGGAACATCCTCTTGGATACTGGTTGCCATTGGGAGACACACCTGAAAGGGGATGAAGACTGGAATGTAAAAAAGGATTCAAGAATAAAACATAAAAAAATAAAATAAATAAATAAAATTTATAAAGAAGACAACATGATTTTATTAACTTCATTGAAATGCAATGGATTTTCTCACTAAAACACTTAAATGACATAATTAAATATATAATAAAACGAACATAATTGTACTACTACTGTAACTATGGATTAACTTTATACAATAACTGGAAATTTCTCTAAAATTCTTAACTATTAAAATTTTGAAGAGCTATTGACTTTACAATTTTATTTTGTGTATTTCATTCAATATATTTTATTTAAAGTTAATAGCCTTTTATTGACATTAATATATAAATATAGTAAACACTAAGAAATAAATATCCATATATTAAAAGTATTTCTGTCACTCATTTGTGCATGATTTTTAATATGGATTTTTAAAGAGGAAAGTTAAATTACCAGGTTATATATTCTTGGTTAGAGATTTTTCTCCCTCAGTTTATGCTACTACATTTATATCGATTTTCAGGTAATAAACGGCTATGTTCTTATTCAGGTAACTTGTATGATATAATTAATGGTGCTGTTGACCACTATGGAAAAGTTACTTGTGTTTCAGTATGCCTTAGTTATGGTTTTACTGCTGTGAACAGACACAAGGCAAGTCTTATAAAAAACAACATTTAATTGGGGCTAGCTTACAGGTTCAGAGGTTCAGTCCATTATCATCAAGGTGGGAGCATGACAGCATCCAGGCTATCATGGCAGGTGCAAGCAGAGCTGAGAGTTCTACGTCTTCATCCAAAGGCTGCTAGTAGAAGACTGACTTCAAGGCAACTGGGGTAAGAGTCTTAAGCCCACACCCACAGTGACACACCTATTCCAACCAGGCCACACCTCCAGATGGTGACACTCCCAGGTCCAAGAATATACAAAACATCACACAGTACTATAGATTTAAGGCTTTCGGATATGTATCCCAAAGTGTGAACACTGTAGAAAAAAATAAATATATATACACACATATATATTGTATTCCCTATTTGAGTGCTCATTAAAACATAGAAATGAATGAATGAATGTTTGGATTTAAGTTTATAACTAAAGTCCTGAATATGAAACCTGGCTCAATATTACATAAAAATGGATGCCTTATATTTGGTGGCTTTAAACCACAACAAATTGAATATGTGATGTATTCTTGTCATTGCTACTGTATTTACCAAAACTGAAAATTTCCCTCTAATTCCAAGGTAAATATAACTTCATCTGAGAGAGCATATACTAGCAGCTTAACAGGATACTTGAATGCTCTAGAACAAAAAGAAGCAAATAGACCCAAGAGGATTAGATGGTAGGAAATACTCAAATTTGGGGCTGAAATCAACCAAGTAGAAATAAAAAGAACAATACAAAGAATCAACAAAACCAGGAGTTGGTTCTTTAAGAAAATCAGCAAGATAGATAAACCCTTAGCCAGACTAACCAGAAGGCAAAGAAATTATCCAAACTAACAAAACCAAAAATTTTTTAAAAAGGAGATATAAAAACAAAAACTGAGGAAATCAAAAAAAAACAAAACAAAACAAAAAAAAACAGATCATGCTACAATAGCCTATACTCAACAAAACTGGAAAATCTGGGTAAAATGAACAATTTTCTAGACAGATACCAGGTACCAAAGTAAATCATGATCAAATAAACCATCTAAACAGTCCCATAACTCCTAAAGAAATAGAAGCAGTCGTTAAATTATATATATATATATATATATATATATATATATATATACCCCAATCCAGATGGGATTAGTGCAGAATTCTATGAGACCTTCAAAGAAAACCTAATAATAATACTCTTTAAACTGTTCCACAAAATAGAAGCAGAAAGCAGAAGGAACACTATGGAATTCGTTCTTTGAAAGCACAGTTACACTGATACCAAAACCACATAGAGATCCAACAAAGAGAATTTCAGACCAATTTCCCTTATGAATATTGATGCAAAATTACTCAATGAAATTCTTTCTCACCAAGTTCAAGAAAAAATCGAAATGATCATTCACCATGATCAGGTAGGCTTCATCTCAGGAATGCAGAGATGGTTCAAAATATGGAAATCCATCAATGTAATCCACTACATAAACAAACTCAAAGAAAAAGAAAACCCATATGTTCATTCCATTAGATGCTAAAAAAGCATTTGACAAAGTTCAACACCCATTCATGGTAAAAGTCTTGGAAATATCAGAAATTCAAGACTCATACCTAAACATAGTAAAAGCAGGATACAGCAAACTAGTAGCCAAAATCAAACTAAATAGAGAGAAACGTGAAGCAATTCCACTAAAATCAGGGACTAGACAAAGCTGCCTACTTTCTCCCTACCTATTCAATATAGTACCTGAAGTTCTAGCTAGAGCAATTAGAAAACAAAAAATCAAAGGGATACAAATTGGAAAGGAAGAAGTCAAAATATCACTACTTGCAGATCATATGGTAGTATACATAAATGACCCCAAAATTTCCACCAGAAAACTTCTAAACCTGATAAATCACTTCAGCAAAGTGTCTGGATATAAAATTAACTCAAACAAATCAGTAGCCTTCCTATACTCAAAGGATAAATGGGTTGAGAAAGAAACTAGGGAAATGGCACCCTTTACAATAGTCACAAACAATATAAAATAACTTGGTGTGACTCTAACCAAACAAGTGAAAAAATTTATAAAACAAGAACTTCAAATCTCTGAATAAAGAAATCTAAGAAGATCTCAGAAAATGGAAATATCACCCATGATTGTTGATTGGCATAATTATTGTAGTAAAAATGGCCATATTGCCAAAAGAAATCTACAGATTCAATGCAATCCTCCTCAAAATTCTAACTCAATTCTTAATAGAGTTAGAAAGAACAATTCTAAAATCCATTGTTGGGGATTAGCCTAGAAACTAGAGCTAGGCTCAGATATTTTTTGGGGGGGGTGCAAATTGGAAACTAATTCTAGGTACCAGTTTGCTGGTTTACCTAGTAAAAACTTAGGTCAGGTTCTCTAAATGGAATCTGGACTTAAATGCTTTGGCATCTCATCCTCCTCTACCACCCCTAGAGAACTTGTGACTATAAGTCCCAATCGCAGGACTTTTTGAAGTGTAATGAAAACAGTAACTGGGCTATGACTTTGTGTTGTAGGGGTCCTTCAGTGGGAGACAGGAAGGAATCTTGAGACTGAATTCTCCTCCTGCTGGCCAGGTTCTTATTCAACTGCAAACAAATGTGTGGTAGATCCACACTGCTACTCTGTAGCACAAGGAACTTTTAGTGAAACTCTAGTGACCCTTGGCAGTGTCTCTTGACTAGGGTCCAGTATCCGGGTTAAAGCTGGTGGAGCTCCACAGGTGGACATGTTTTATGGAAAGAACAACTTTTAAGCCAAACACGTTATGTGCCCATTGGACACCCTCGAAATCACGTAACAATTAGCAATCATCTGCTTCTTTAATAACTTTTATCAGTAGGTGAACCAAACAAAACATTAAAAGGGGTGAGTCTCATCTTGCATGGGGAGTACTGTATTCTATAATGGATGCAGCGGAGAAGAGTCAAACAGTCACTGTCAGTCTCTAAGGTCAGTTTAGTTAAGGTCTCTTTAAGGATTCTGTTTTTCTTCTCTACCTGTCCTGAAATCTGGGGTCTGTAATCATAATGAGGTTTCCAATCAATCCCCAGCATACTAGCTAATCTCAAACTTACCAGGGACACAGATGTAGATCCATTGTCTGACCCAATAAGCTTAGAAAAACTGTATCTTGGAAGAATTTCTTTTAGTAGCTGTTTTGTTACTGTCTCCACAGTCTCATGCTTAGTTGGGAAAGTTTCAGTCCATCCTGAAAAAGTATGTTTAATATTAACAAATATTTGTATCTAAATTTTCTTGGTTTTACCTCTATGAAGTCCATTTTCAGATAGACTCTTGGATTAGTGCTCCAGTATTGAGAACTGGGATTCTTTTCACTGGCATTAGTCAATTAACTGTCCTCATAGTTTTTAACAATTTCAGCTGTTTTCAAATTGGCATCCTCTATCTTCTCTTATGAAATTGAGACATGGGCAGAGTTTTGGCCCAGATCACATCTTCTGTCTGATCAAGAATGTGGGGTCTCCTGGGTCTAGTGTAATCAAGGACACAAGGGGCCAATTTCTATGACTACACACTGGGCTGTCTTGTTGCCCTTTGGGATGGAGTTTAGTCCTTCCTTCAGCCGTCAGAAGGCCTCTCTATAAATAGCTCCCACAGATATGAGCAGTAGCAAAGGCACACTGGCTATCTGTGTCTCTTGTCTTTTCTCAGCTCCAACGCCTTGTTCAGAGCTGCTAGTTCAGGTTTCTGGGCCGACATTCCTTCCAGGAATAGCTCTGCCCATATGATCTCAGTTTTTGAGACCACTGATGCCCTAGCATACCTCTGTCCATCCTGAATGAGAGTGTTATCATTGGTAAACCAAGTTACCTCTACATCATTCAAGCAGTCATGAAGAGGCCCATCAATCAAACTCAGGGTAAGGCAGAGTAGCTGAAAAGTTATCCTGGTGATATTCAAGGAGAGAGACTGGTAATGAGTCATTCTACATCATCTTTAATAATGAAGCCATTGTTGCACTGATGTGTAAACAGGGTGGGCACCAGCTTCTGGCAACTGGTGACACATGGGCCACAGGCTGATGCCAGGACCCTGAGTCTGAGTAGGCACCCCACCCCAGGGCTTGGAAGGTCATCTATAGTTGGCCTTTCTAGCAGAGGCTTAATAATTCAAAATTGTTAGGGCTTCTAAGAGGTCTTGAGTTTCTGTTTTGTTTCTGTTGCCACTGGGAAGTCATTTACAAGCTGATGAAGATACTTAATCTTCAGGATTTATCAGGTCAGAATGTTGAACGTATTATCAACAAAAAGTTGGTGAGTATCCCTTTTACTTTTAGGGTTACCCTGGGTTTTTTGATGGGTACTTTTGATTTTCAGGACCACCCTTACCTCCTTTTTCTGAAACTATCTTTTTATGGCATCTCTTGTGATCTTCTAGTTTGGCCTTGTTTGCTGATAGGATCTCTGTCAGAGCTTAAGTCTGTTGCTTCTCTCCTCCCATCTGCTTCTCCTCTGTAGTTTCTCTATTTTAAAATACTGTCATTATCATTAAATCTCTCTGACTCATTTTCCCTAATCTCTTAACCCTCTGGATTTTTTTTTCTTAATATCTGGTGCTGCCTGATTAGTAAATCTAGTCTCTCTGTCTAATATCATATACTCTGACAAAATTTGTGCTCCATCTTACAGCCACCTTGAGACCTGCCAGCAGAGTCTGACAGTAGACCAAGAGCCTCCTCTTACCTTCAATGATGTTAAAAATCTCAAATAGGGCATATCAGGAGAAGGCAAGCATATTTAGGGAATGGGGGTTTCCTGTGGGTCCAGGAACCAGCTTTCTGGCCTCTTCTGTGGTGAAAGTAACCTTTAGTATGTGACAGGTGTTGCCAGTCTCATGTTCATAATTCCATCAATGTCAAAGTTACTTATTGAAAGTCACCTGTCAAAGTCAATCTCATCAAAGTTATTTTGTCAAAGTTACTTCCTCAAAGTCATATTGTAAGAAGAAACACAAACACAACACACAAAATCACAAATAAAACCTTCCCTGTCTATTGAGTAGAAACAAGAAATAGCCAGAAAGTGGATCTCATCAAAAAAGACCTCACTCTGTTACCCAAAACACAAGTCCATACTTTTCTATCAGGCAGAAACTAGAAATAGCCAGAAAGGGGTGCACACCCACAAGAAACGAACCAGATTGGTGGGCATCTCTCAGCTCCCCTAGCCAACACCCACCCCAGACTAAGACTCAGGACATCTCCTGTACCCATTGTAGACACATCTCATTGTTGAGTCTATCCTAACTGAAACCAGCCATAGATACAAAATCAAGGCCTTGTTCCCAGATGGGTGGAAGCCTCTGCTCCCTTATCCCATGCCCACTCCAATTGAAGGCTAAGGATATCTCCTGCTCGCCCATTAGCCACAGCTCCCAGATAAGTCTATCTTAACTGCAACTGGCCATGGAAACAAATTAAAGGCCTTATACCCAGAAAAAGATGTGACACCATTTAGAATCAGTGAACAGAGACAGCCAGCAACAAAATCCAGAACCAGAAAAAATTAAATATGTAGTAACAGGAAGGTGGTGCTCACACACATGACAACTCTAGGTACCGTACAAATGTTTACACAGACCTGAAAATGTCATCATAGCAACATAAATCATTTATCTTTACACAATTTTTTGTTACACTCTGTAGATCTCACAGAATGTTTCCAACATTTGAACAAATTACTGCCACACCAATCACAAACTTACTCACCTGCTCAGGCCACATAGAAAATTTCTGATGGTCAGATTCCTCAGCTCAAACTTAGAAGAATCACCATAGCAACACAAGCCACCAGGTTCCACACAAATAAATCATCTCAGCACACCTGGAAGGGTTCCACATTTACTTCCACTCAAGTTTGCTCTATCCTGCCCTGCAGATCTCACACAGAAAGCTCACATAAATTCAGTGCTCAGGCAGGGAAAAAGCAAGGAGTTTAATACACTGTTACAAACATAAAAACACAACACCTACACTGGTTTTGCCGGCTTTAAGACCCTCCAGATCACTAGTTCTGTGTATCATGGGGAACTTCCAGGCCAACGCACCAAAATGTTGTACCAAGGAAATGCTAGTGATCCCCCAAAAGCAGACACAGGAGCGGGAGCCGATCTGATGCAATTCACAGCATGGTATTTACTCTACTTGACCTAGCTCAGACCCACCCCCACCCCCCAATGCACCACTGTCACACAGGATGGTTTTGTTGGTGGTGGGGGAGCCCTGAATGTCTATCTTGGCAAAGTTTTATAGTAAGCAGCAAGCAGGGAATACATGTGCAAGCATCTAATTGGCAAGCTGCTGTGGCCTTTAATATAATTGGCTGGTGCTGGGAATCATATCATAAACTTAACATAGTCTCCCTTCCCTACATTCCTTCCCATTCTTACCTCCCCTTCCCTCCATCAGATCCATTCCTCCTCTGTTTCTCTTTGGAAAATGGCAGGCATCCCAGGGATATCAACTGAACCTGGCATAACAAGTTAGAATGGGACTATGTGAAACCACTTTTATTCTTTTGATGTCTTTTTGTTTTCTAACAAGAAACAGAACGGGTATGGATTTGGATATGAAGTAAAGTAGAGAGGATTGTAGAGTAGCCAGTGGAGGGGAAACAATAATCAGATTAAATTGTATGGAAATGTATATATATATATATATATATATATATATATATATATGTGTATATATATATATATATATATATATATATATATATATACATTCAAACTAATCTCACCTAAGAAGAAAGCCAACAAACAATGAGAGAACACTTGACAAAAATCTAAGCCTTCTGTAAATTGGTCTGTAGTCAGCATATATGACTCATTGTTCATGGAGTCAAGAAATCAAATTCATCAAATTTTGGAAGAAAAAAAAAAAAACCCAAACTCCAAACCCAAAGAATACCAATGGAAACAAACCAAACACCAATTTGTAAGTTGCCTCTCACTAAAGAAATAACCAATTTCATAAAAATAGTTCCCTAGTCACTCCCTAAACAACGAAATTTTTTGATATTTTACACTGAATTAGCATCATATAACATTACTCCTGGCTAGAGCTATGAGCATTATTGTCAGTAAATAAATATTTCCCCTCTCTTTTTTGTAAAAGCAATAATTGTATAAAGTAAAAGAGCTGACAAAAAAATTTTAACTCAGTTATATACTGGAATTTTTTGTAATTCTTCAAATTTGAAATTGCAATTTTAAATACTATAAAAGATTGAGGGTATTTTAATGATTGTGTCTTTAACATAATGTTCTATGAGAATGTGAGCATACTATCTTAAAAATCCCCTTAGTAAGTACCCTAAGCCACAGCCATCTGTGCCCCAATCCTGCCCAGAGAAAACTTGTTCCCCAAGAGTGTTGACACATCTAAGCTCACAGGCTCACAGGAGGGACAAGCTCCAATCAAAGACAGCAAGACCAGTTAACACCAGAGATAACAAAATTGTGAGAGGCAAGTATAGAATATAAGCAACAGAAACCAATCCTATTTGGCATCATCAAAATCCAGAAAAGACGGATTCTGATCTAAAAACCACATCTCATGACTATGATAGAAGGCTTTAAAAAGGACATAAATAATTCCCTTAAGGAATACAGGAGGACACCAGTAAACAAGGAGAAGACGTTAAAGATCAAACACATGAATCCTTTAAAGAAATACAAGAAAAACACAGCCAAAGAGTGAAAGAATCGAAGAAAACCATTAAGAACACAAAAATGGAAAGAGAAACAATAAAGGAATCACAAAGGGAGACAACCCTGGAAATAGAAAACCTAGGAAAGAGATCAGGAGTCATAGATGCAAGCATCACCTGCAGAAGACAAGAGATAGAAGAGAGAATCTCAGGTGTAGAAGATACAATAGAAAGCATTGTCACAAAAGTCAAAGAAAATGCAAAATGACAAAAACTTCAAACTGAAGACATCCAGAAAAAAACAGTACAAAATAAAAACACCAAACCCAAGGATAATAGGTATAGAAGAAAGCAAAGATTCCGAATTATCAGTGTCAGGAAACATCTTCACAAAATTCTAGAAGAAAACTTCACTAACCTAAAGAAAGAGATGCTCATAAACATAAAAGAAGCTTACAGAGTGTCAAATAGAGTAGACCAGAAAAGAAATTTATCCCATCTCATAATAATTAAAATACAAAAAGCACAGAACAAAGAATATTAAAAGCAATAAGGGAAAAAGGTAAAGTAATATATAAAGGAAGACCTATCAGAATTATACCAGATTTCTCAACAGAAACTATAAAAGTCAGAAGATCCTGGGCAGATGCCATACAGATCCTAAGAGACCACAAATACTAGCCCAGGTTACTGTACTCAGAAAATCTCTCAATTAACATAGATGGAGAAACCAAGATATTTCATGACAAAACAAAATTTAAGCAATGTATTTCTATAAATCCAGTCCTACAAAGTAAAATAGATGGAAAGCTCCAACACAAGGAGGGAAAGTACATCCAAGTAAAAGCAAGAAATTAATCATCTTATAATAAACCCAAAAGAAGAAAAACACAAAAACATAATTACACCTGTACAAAAATAACAGAAAGCAACAATCAATGGTCCTTACTATTTATTAACATCACTGGACTCAATTCTCCAATAAAAATCAATAGACTAACAGACTGGATATATAAACAGGAACCAGAATTTTGCTGCATGCAGGAAACACACCTTAGTGACAAAGACAGACAGACACTACCTCAGAGTTAAAAAGCTGGAAAAAAATTTCCAAGAACATGGTTTCACGAAACAAGCTTGGGTAGCCATTCTAAAACACAGCAAAATGGACTTTCAAAGCAAAAATACATCGAGAGGAATTCTGAATCCTGAACATCTTTGCTGTAAATCCAAGAGCACCCACATTTATAAAAAAAGCATTACTGAAGCTCAAAGCACACATTGAACCTCATACTATAATAGTGGGAGACTTCAATACCCAACTCTAACTAATGGGTAGATCATCAAAACATAAAGTAGATTGAGACACAGTGAAACTAACAGAAATTATGAACCAAATGGACTTAACAGATATCTATAGGATATTTTACCCTAAAACAAAGAATATACCTTCTCAGCCTCTCATGGTACCTACTCCAATATTGACTTTATATTTTGACAGAAAAAAATATATATATTAAATCTTCAAATGATATAGGAAGATTGAAATAATCCCATGCATCCTATCAGATCATCAATATGGTCTTCAACAACAACAACAGAAAACCCACATACTCATGGAAACTGAAGAACTCCCTAATCAATGATAAATTGGTCAAGGGAAAAACAACGAAAGAAGTTTAAAAATATTTAGAATTTAATGAAAATGAAGACACAACATATACAAACTTATGGGACACAATGAAAGCAGTCCTAAGTGGAAAGCTCATAGCTCTGAGTGCCTCCAGAAAGAAACTGGAGAGACCATACACTAGCAGTTTGAAAGCACTTCTGAAAGCTCTAGAACATAAAGAAGCAAATTTACCAAAGAGGAATAAATGGCAGCAAATAATCAAACTCAGGCTGAAATCAACCAACTAGAAACAAAAAGAACTATACAAAGAATCAACAAAACCAGGAGCTGGTTCTTTGAGGAAATCAACAAGATAAATAAATCTTTAGCTAGACTAAATAAAGGGCACAGAGACAGTATCTAAATTAACAAAAGTAGAAATGAAAAGGGAAACATAACAAGAGAAACCAAAGCAATTTAAAAAAATCATCAGGTTCTATTCCGCAAAATTCTATGCTCAAAAAAATTGGAAAATCTGGATGAAATGGATATTTTTCCAGACAGATACCAAGTACCAAAGTTAAATCAGGATCAGTTAAGCTATCTAAACAGTCCTACAACTTCTAAAGAAATAGAAGAAGTCATTAACAGCCTCCCAACCAATAAATGTGTAGGAGCCATTGGTTTTAGTATAGAATTATATCCATCTTTCATAGAACTCCTAATACCAGTAATCTTCAAACTATTTTACAAAATAGAAACAGAAGGAACTATACCTAATTTGTTCTATAAAGTTACAGTTACAATGATACCTAAACTACACAAAGACCTATCAAAGAAAGAAAATATCAGACCAATATACTCAATAAAATTATGGCAGACTGAATCCAAGAACACATGCAAATCATTCACCATGATTAAGTAAGCTTCATTCCAGAGATGTAGGAAAGGTTCAATATATGGAAATTTATCAATGTAATCCACTATATAAACAAACTCAAAGGGGCTGGAACACATGATCATGTCATTAAATGCTGAAAAAGCATTTGACAAAATACAACACCCCTTCAAATTAAAAGTCTTTGAAAGATCAGGAACTCAAGGCCCATATGAAGCCACCGAGGCTACATGAAATGGGTTCCTGTGTGGAAGGCTGGAGCTGTAAGGGAGGAAAGGTGAGAGAAGAAATGAGCCTAAGACAAAATTCTGATCAAAGCCCAATGTTTACTAAGAGTCTGTGCTTATAAAGGGGGAAAGCCCATCTCCCACCGATCCACTCTTGATGCCTGTCACTAGCCTGTAAGCAATTAGTCTGACAGCACTTGTTGGCAATAAGTTGTCAGTGTCAGGTTGCCAGCTATCTCAGGAATTTCTCAGAAAGGTAGGTTCAGCCTCTTAGCAGGTAGCAGCATCTTGGAGAAGACAGAACAATAGAAGCATCTAGGTCAGAAGGCTCCACCCTGGGTGGTCTCATTCACAGTGGCAGCATAAGTCTGATTCAGTTTGCTCAAGGCTGGGGGAGGCTACACCCATACCTAAACATAATTAAAGCAATATATAGTAAACTTATAGCCAATATTAAACTAAATGGAAAGAAATTTGAGGCAATCCTTCTAAAATCAGGGGCTAGACAAGGCTGCCCAAGATAGTCCTATATATTTAATATAGCACTCAAATTCTAGCCAGAGCAATTAGACAATAAACAGAGGTCAAATGGATACAAATTGAAAAAGAAGAAATAATCCTCTATTCAAAATATAAACAGGCTGAGGAAAAAAATAGGGAAATGACACCCTTCAAAGTAGTCACATTTAATATAAAATTCCATGGTGTGACACCAAACAAGCAAGTGAAAGATTTGTCCTACAAGAACTTCACATTTCGAAAGAAAGAAATTGAAGAAAACCTCAGTAGACAGAAAGATCTCACATGCTCATGGAGTGGCAGGATTAACATAGTAAAAATGCTCATCTGACCAAAAGCAATGTACAGATTCAATGCAATCCCCATCAAAATTCCAACTCAATTCTTCAGAGAAAGAAAGAGCAATTCTCAAATTCATCTGCATTTATAAAAAACTTATGATAGCAAAAACTATTCTCAACAATAAAATTCCGAGGGAAATCACCATCCCTATCTACAAAGCAATAGTAATAAAAACAGCATGGTGTTTGTACAGAGACAGACAGGTAGATCAATGGAATAAAATCGAAGACCCAGAATTAAACTCACTTACCTATGGTCACCTTATCTTTAACAAAGAAGCCAAAACCATTCATTGGAAAAAAGACAGCATTGTTAGTTCTGGTTCAAATAGTAGTCAGCATATAGAAGAATGCAAATTGATTCATTCTTATCTTTTTGTACAATGTCAATTCAAAGTGGATCAAGGACTTCCATGTAAAATCAGCTATCCTGAATCTAATAAAGGAGATAGTAGAAAGCGCCTTGAACACATCAGCACAGGTTAAAATTTCCTTCACAGAACCCTAATGGCTCAGGCTCTAAGATTAATATAGACACATGGAATCTCATAAAACCAAAGGCAAATGACAGAGTCAGCAGGGCACAATGGCAACCTATAGATTGTGGAAAGATTTCTACCAATCTTATATATGATAGAAGGATAATATCAAATATATAAAAAGAACTCAAGAAGTTATATTCCAGAGAACCAAATAGCCCTATTAAAAATGGGATACTGAGTTACCAAAGAATTCTAAACTGAGGAATCTTGAATAACCAACAAGCACCTAAAGAAATGTTAAATAGCCTTAGCCATCAGGGAAATGCTAATCAAAATGACCCTGAGATTCCACCTCATAGCATTCAGAGTGATTAAGATCAAAAACACAGTTGACAGCAAATGCTGGCAAGGATGTGGGAAAAGAAGAGCAATCCTCCATTGCTGGTGGGATTACAAGCTGGCAGTTTCCCTGAAAATTGCATGTCATAATACTATCTTAGAACCCAGCTATATTACTCCTAGTCATATTCCCAAAAGATGTTCCAACTTATAGCAAGGACATATGCTCCCCTATGTTTATAGCAGCCCCATTTATAATTGCTAGAAGCTGGAAACAACCCAGTAGTGCCTCAACAGAACAATGGATACAGAAAATGGGGTGTATTTACACAGTGGAGTACTACTCACCTATTAATGACAATGACTTCATGAAATTTGCAGGCAAGTGTATGGAACTAAAATATATCATCTTGAGTTAGGTAACCCATTCACAAAAGAACACACAAGGCTTGTACTTACTGATAAGTGGATATTCAGTAAACTGCTCAGGATAACCACAATATTACTCACAGAAAATATGAAGCTCAAGAAGATGGAAAACCAAAGTGTGGATGCTTCAGTTCTACTTAGAAGGGGGAACAAAATAATCATAGGAGGTAGAAGGAGGGAGACACTTGGGAAGAAGAAGAAGGGGAAGTGAAAAAGGGGAACAGGATCAGATGTGGAAGAAGACTCAGGAAAATACAGAGAGTCAGGAAATTGAACAGAGGTGTGTAGAATTGAAGGATGGGGAACCAGGGACAGTCCCAGATGCTAGGAAAGCAAGAAGCTCCCAGGACCCACAGGAGATGACATTACCTAAAGTACTCAACAAAGGGGAGAAAAAAGCTGTAGAGACCATATCCAGAGTTTAGGCATGGCCCCAGGTTAAAAGATGGGGCCACTGACCCATCTCAAAAATATTAACACTACAGGAAATTCAAGGACAAACAGTGGAATAGAAACTGAAGAAAGGGCCATCCAGAGACTACCTCACTATTGATTCATCCTATCTGCAGACACCAAACTCAGACACTATATCTGATGCCAAGAAGCACTTGCTGACTGGTATAACTATCTCAGTATAGGCTCTGCCAGTGTCTTACTGATACAGATGTGGAAGCTTGTAGCCTTCCATCTGACTGATCATGGGTACTACAATGGAGGAGTTAGGAGAATGACTGAAGGAGATGAAGGGGTTTGCAACCCCATAGGAAGATCGACAATATCAACCAACCAGACCCCCAGAGCTCCCGGGACTAAACCAACAAGCAAAGAATACACATGTAGGGACCCACCTGTGGCTCCAGCTGCTTATGAAGGAGAAAGATGTCTTATCTGGCATCAATGGGAAGGGAAGCCCTTGCTCCTGTGGCGACTCTATGCCCCAATCTATAGGAATGCTAGGGTGCTGAGGCAGGTGTGGTTGTTTGTGTGGAGGATCTCTTTTATAGATGCAAGGTGGTATGGGATAAGGGTTTTGTGGAGGGGAAACCGGGAGGGGAGATAAAATGTATATAAATAAAATAACCAATAAAAAATAAATAAAAATCCCCTTAGTGATTAAAAAAATTTCCTAAATGTACTCATAATGTGGTTCAAAGTGCTATCTAATATTATGACAGAGTAGAAATTAATGGCAGTGTTTCAGGAAAGCTGAATTTAAGTATTTGCTAATGATTCATTATTATTGTTTAGTTTTTTTTTTTGAAAAGTAGACAAATGGCAAAAAACAAAACACACACACACACACGCACACATACATGCACACACACAAAAACAGTGAATATATGGATATTATTAATCAATGATTACAGACCCAAGTACTTGTGTAGCAATAAGGGTTAATCTCTTTTTCGTGGGTTTTTTATAAGACTTTAATTTTTAAGTAACATTGCACAGACTGAAATATTGTACTTATAAATTTAGGAATATATATAATTAAATGTATGCAGCAGAATTATAGAGATGTAGTCACTTGTAACACGTATTACTTAACCAACTACAACATTTTAGACGATATAGAATTATTCAGGAGTTCCACCTAGTGACATGAACTCTAAATCCATTATGAAAATATTTATAAAAAAAGTCAGTCATTAATTTGTCTTGCAGGATTTGCTGTAGGATAATACTGTTTTTGTTTTTTTGTTTTGTTTTGTTTTTCTGACATGAATAGCACCCTCCAGAATCATAGCAAATTGGAATGAAGCTACAAGGTCAATACAATATTGAGTCCACCATATCCTGCAACTCATATATCTTTATTGACTAATGTAGTCTTGCCATCATGTTCTTAATGATATAAGAACAATGTTAGTAGACTGTAATGTCTGGAAAAGGGTTTATATGACCCTAAAATACAACATTACTAAAAGATGTCTATAGCTGACACTACATTTTCTGTTTGATAGATTGTACCTGGGGACCTAATAACATATCCCCATACACATTTTGATTTAACCCCAATTTTATTCCTTTACTATATGTGTATGTATACATTTTATTTATGACAACAAAATTGAATTGTTGGTGTAGAATTTTATAATTGCACAATTATTTATTTTGAAATTATGAGAATTCATAAGACCATATTAAGTTGCTTATAGTCACAAAAATTATAAAAACATAATTAGTATTCTTGACAGCGCATAAGTATGTAAAGTACATTTCCTCATGGTTGTTTAAATAGATGTTAAATCTGGATGTTGAAATCCTCACCATCTGGAAGAACCCAGATGGAAAAGATGGTTCCCTGTGCAGATAGCTTCTGGCTTAAAAGCACTATGATCACTTTGCCTAAGTCATTTATTTAAATGACATATTTTTGTACATATTTATAAAATACAAATGTTGACATTGAATGACAATGCTACAGAGTAAAGTCTATATCTGCCTCATAATTTTACAAGCATTAGTTTTGAAATTCTCTGTGCTGCTACAGGCTAATACAAATACTTTGCTACTTCAAACATTTATGCATTTTTTAAATTTAATGATTAATAGTATCATATTCTAATATTAGACATATTTTGAAAATATGGTGATAATTTTATCTCAACTGTACATATATTTTAAGAAACTCTTTGTAGTTATGTACTTTTTTCTTACTTCTCTCAATGAAATTTGCCAAGATTTTCACTGAATCTTGGTTCTAATGTGTAATATATATACATATGTATGTATATGTATACATATTATACAAAGCTTATATGTATTTTATATGATAATATACTGAAGTAAGAATGTTCATCAAGTCCCACTCTTCATAGAACAGTTACAGCTTGCCAATGACTAACGACAAAAGAAGTTTTCCTTTAGAAACAAAACCTCCTAATAGGTCATATAAACCTATAACTCATATTAATAGTGGCAGTATTATTGGATTCAATATATATTTTATAATGCATATATGCATATATGGATATTTTTATATATTCAAGTATATATGCACAATATTATATTATATTATAGATACATGTTACATCCAAGATAAAGTGAACATCATAATTAGAAGGGGCAGAAAGATTGTAAATCCTGAATTCTAGAAAGGACTGACAGCATTAATCTGGTGAAAACGACTGGGATTTTGTATTTACAAACTCTTAACGACCTGATTGCCCTGGACTTGATGTGAAAGGAGACCACAAACTTATATACATACTGACAGGGAGGAGAGAATGTTCATAAGATTCCATGCTTAGTAGAACAGCTACAGGTTGTCAACGATTTTTAGGGACAAGGCTCAGTATAGGTTACATAAGACTATATTGAACAGATTCCCGCTTTGCCTGAGCATCTGCAACAGACATCTTGGTTCCAGGACCCCGCCCAGTGTATTCTGCACAGCCCCAGAGATTACCAGATGGCTAAAGGCAAATGCAAGAATCCTACTAACAGAAATTAAGACCACTCACCATCATCAGAATGCAGCACTCCCAACCCTCCTAGTCCGGGGCACCCCAACACAACCGAAAAGCTAGACCCGGATTTAAAAGCATATCTCATGATGATGGTAGAGGACATCAAGAAGGACTTTAATAACTCACTTAAAGACATACAGGAGAACATTGCTAAAGAGTTACAAGTCCTTAAAGAAAAAAAGGAAAACACAAACAAACAGGTAGAAGTCCTCAAAGAAAAACAGGAAAACACATCCAAACAGGTGATGGAAATGAACAAAATTATACTAGACCTAAAAAGGGAAGTAGACACACTAAAGAAAACCCAAAGTGAGGCAACACTGGAGATAGAAACCCTAGGAAAGAAATCTGGAACCATAGATGTGAGAATCAGCAACAGTATACAAGAGATGGAAGAGAGAATCTCAGGTGCAAAAGATTCCATAGAGAACTTCAGCACAACAATCAAAGAAAATACAAAACGCAAAAGGATCCTAACTCAAAACATCCAGGAAATCCAGGACACAATGAGAAGACCAAACCTACGGATAATAGGAGTTGATGAGATGGAAGATTTTCAACTTAAAGGGCCAGCAAATATCTTCAACAAAATTTTAGAAGAAAACTTCCCAAACCTAAAGAAAGAGATGCCCATGATCATACAAGAAGCCTAACGAACTCCAAATAGACTGGACCAGAAAAGAAATTCCTTCCGACACATAATAATCAGAACAACAAATGCACTAAATAAAGATAGACTATTAAAAGCAGCAAGGGAGAAAGGTCAAGTAACATATAAAGGCAGGCCTATCAGAATTACACCAGACTTTTCACCAGAGACTATGAAAGCCAGAAGAGCCTGGACAGATGTTCCACAGACACTAAGAGAACCCAAATGCCCGCCCAGGCTACTATACCCGGTCAAACTCTCAATTACCATAGATGGAGAAACAAAAGTATTCCACGACAAAACCAAATTCACACATTATCTTTCCACGAATCCAGACCTTCAAAGGATAATAACAGAAAAAAGCCAATACAAGGAAGTAAATCATGCCCTAGAAAAAGCAAGAAAGTAATCCCTCAACAAACCAAAAAGAAGACAGCCACAAGAACAGAATGCCAACTCTAACAACAAAAATAAAAGGAAGTAACAATTACTTTTCCTTAATATCTCTTAATATCAATGGACTCAATTCCCCAATAAAAAGACATAGACTAACAGACTGGCTTCACAAACAGGACCCAACTTTCTACTGCTTACAGGAAACCCATCTCAGGGAAAAAGACAAACAGTACCTCAGAGTAAAAGGCTGGAAAACAATTTTCCAAGCAAATGTCTTGAAGAAACAAGCTGTAGTAGCCATTCTAATATCGAATAAAATCAACTTCCAACCCAAAGTTATCAAAAAAGACAAGGAAGGACACTTCATACTCATCAAAGGTAAAATCCTCCAAGAGGAACTATCAATTCTGAATATCTATGCTCCAAATGCAAGGGCAGCCACATTCATTAATTACACTTTAGTAAAGCTCAAAGCACACATTGCACCTCAAACAATAATACTGCACGACTTCAACACACCACTTTCATCAATGGACAGATCGTGGAAACAGAAAACAGGGACACAGAGAAACTAACAGAAGTTATGAGACAAATGGACTTAACAGATATCTACAGAACATTTTATCCTAAAACAAAAGGATATACCTTCTTCTCAGCACCTCACGGGACCTTCTCCAAAATTGACCATATAATTGGTCACAAAACAGGCCTCAACAGATACAAAAATATTGAAATTGTCCCATGCATCCTATCAGACCACCATGGCCTAAGAATGATCTACAATAACAACATAAATAATTGAAAGCCAACATTCGCATGGAAACTGAACAACACTCTTCTCAATGATACCTTGGTCAAGGAAGGGATAAAGAAAGAAATTAAGGACTTTTTAGAGTTTAATGAAAATGAAGCCACAACAAACCCAAACCCATGGGACATAATGAAAGCATTTCTAAGAGGGAAACTCATAGCTCTGAGAGCCTACAAAAAGAAACTGGAGAAAGCACACACTAGCAGCTTGACAAAACATCTAAAAGCTCTAAAAAAAAAAAAAAAAAGAAGAAAATTCACCCAAGAGGAGTTGACAGCAGGAAATAATCAAAATCAGGGGTGAAATCAACCAAGTGGAAAGAAGAAGAACTATTCAAAGAATTAACCAAACGCGGAGTTGGTTCTTTGAGAAAATCAACAAGATAGATAAACCCTTAGCTAGACTCACTAGAGGGCACAGGGACAACATCCTAATTAACAAAATCAGAAATGAAAAGGGAGACATAACAACAGATCCTGAAGAAATCCAAAACACCATCAGATCCTTCTACAAAAGGCTATACTCAACAAAACTGGAAAACCTAGACGAAATGGACAAATTTCTAGACAGATACCTGGTACCAAAGTTAAATCAGGATCGAATTAACGATCTAAACAGTCCCATATCCCCTAAAGAAATAGAAGCAGTCATTAATAGTCTCCCATTCAAAAAAAGCCCAGGACCAGATGGGTTTAGTGCAGAGTTCTATCAGACCTTCAAAGAAGATCTAATTCCAGTTCTGCACATACTAATCCACAAAATTGAAGTAGAAGGAACTCTACTCAACTCATTCTATGAAGCCACAATTACTCTGATACCTAAACCACAGAAAGATCCAACAAAGATAGAGAACTTCAGAACAATTTCCCTTATGAATATAGATGCAAAAATCCTCAATAAAATTCTTGCTAACTGAATACAAGAACACATTAAAGCAATCATCCATCCTGACCAAGTAGGTTTTATTCCAGGGATGCAGGGATGGTTTAATATATGGAAATCCATCAACGTAATCCATTATATAAACAAACTCAAAGACAAAAACCACATGATCATCTTGTTAGATTCGGAAAAAGCATTCGACAAGATCCAACACCCATTCATGATAAAAGTCTTGGAAATATCAGGAATCCAAGGCCCATACCTAACCATGATAAAAGCAATCTACAGCAAACCAGTAGCCAACATCAAGATAAATGGTGAGAAGCTTGAAGCAATCCCCCTAAAATCAGGGACTAGACAAGGCTGTCCACTCTCCCCAAACCTATTCAACATTGTACTTGAAGTCCTAGCCAGAGCAATTCGACAACAAAAGGAGATCAAGGGGATAAGAATTGGAAAAGATGAAGTCAAAATATCACTTTTTGCAGATGATATGATAGTATATATAAGTGACCCTAAAAATTCCACCAGAGAACTCCTAAACCTGATAAACAGCTTCGGTGAAGTAGCTGGATATAAAATTAACTCAAACAAGTCAATGGCCTTTCTCTACATAAAGAATAAACAGGCTGAGAAAGAAATTAGGGAAACAACACCCTTCTCAATAGTCACAAATAATATAAAATATCTTGGCGTGAATCTAACTAAGGAAGTGAAAGATCTGTATGATAAAAACTTCAATTCTCTGAAGAAATAAATTAAAGAAGATCTCAGAAGATGGAAAGATCTCCCATGCTCATGGATTGGCAGAATCAACATTGTAAAGATGGCTATCTTGCCAAAAGCAATCTACAGATTCAATGCAGTCCCCATCAAAATTCCAACTCAATTCTTCAACGAATTAGAAAGAGCAATCTGCAAATTCATCTGGAATAACAAAAATCTAGGATAGCAAAAACTCTTCTCAAGGATAAAAGAACCTCTGGTGGAATCACCATGCCTGACCTAAAGCTTTACTACAGAGCAATTGTGATAAAAACTGCATGGTACTGGTACAGTGACAGAGAAGTAGACCAATGGAATAGAATTGTAGACCCAGAAATGAACCCACACACATATGGTCACTTGATCTTCGACATGGGAGCTAAAACCATCCAGTGGAAGAAAAAGAGCATTTTCCACAAATGATGCTGGCACAACTGGTTGTTATAATGTAGAAGAATGGGAATCGATCCATTCCTATCTCCTTGTACTAAGGTCAAGTCTAAGTGGATCAAAGAACTTCACATAAAACCAGAGACACTGAAACTTATAGAGGAGAAAGTGGGGAAAAGCCTTGAAGAGATGGGCACAGGGGATAAATTCCTGAATAGAACAGCAATGGCTTGTGTTGTAAGATCGAGAATTGACAAATGGGACCTCATGAAACTGCAAAGCTTCTGCAAGGCTAAACACACCGTCAATAAGACAAAAACACCACCAACAGATTGGGAAAGGATCTTTACCTATCCTAAATCAGATAGGGGACTAATATCTTATATATATATAAAGAACTCAAGAAGGTGGACTCCAGAAAATCAAATAACCCCATTAAAAAATGGGGCTCAGAAATGAACAAAGAATTCTCACCTGAGGAATACTGAATGGCTGAGAAGCACCTGAAAAAATGTTCAATATCCTTAACCATCAGTGAAATGCAACTCAAAACAACCCTGAGATTCCACCTAAAACTAGTCATAATGGCTAAGATAAAAAACTCAGATGACAGCAGATGCTGGCCAGGATGTGGAGAAAGAGGAACACTCCTCCATTGTTGGTGGGATTGCAAGCTTGTACAACGACTCTGGAAATCAGTCTGGCGGTTCCTTAGAAAATTGGACATAATCGAAAGATGGCCTAGTCGGCCATCAATGGAAAGAGAGGCCCATTGGACTTGCAAACTTTATATGCCCCAATATAGGGGAATGCCAGGGCCAAAAGAATGGGAATGGGTGGGTAGGGAAGTGGGGGGCGCTATGGGGGACTTTTGGGATAGCATTGGAAATGTAATTGAGGAAAATATGTAATAAAAATATTAAAAATCAAAAAAAAAGAAAGAAAGAAAATTGGACATAGAACTACTGGAGGATCCAGCAATACCTCTTCTGGGCATATATCCAGAAGATGTTCCAACCGGTAAGAAGGACACATGCTCCACTATGTTCATAGCAGCCTTATTTATTATAGCCAGAAGCTGGAAAGAACCCAGATGCCCCTCAACAGAGGAGTGGATACAGAAAATGTGGTATATTTACACAATGGAGTACTACACAGCCATTAAAAAGAATCAATTTATGAAATTCCTAGGAAAATGGATGGACCTGGAGGGCATCATCCTGAGTGAGGTAACACAATCATAAAGGAACTCACACAATATGTACTCACTGATAAGTGAATATTAGCCCAAAACTTAGGATACCCAAGATATATAATACAATCTGCTAAACACATGAAACTCAAGAAGAATGAAGACCAAAGTGGGGTCACTGTACTCCTTCTTAGAATTGGGAACAAAACATCCATGGAAGGAGTTACAGAAACAAAGATTGGACCTGTGATGAAAGGATGGACCATCTAGAGACTGCCATACCCAGGGATCCATCCCATAATCAGATTCCAAACGCTGACATCATTGCATACACTAGCAAGATTTTGTTGAAAGGACCCTGATATAGCTGTCTCTTGTGAGACTTTGCTGGGGCTTAGCAAACACAGTAGTGGATGCTCACAGTCAGCTATTGGATGGATCATAGGGCTCCCAATGGAGGAGCTGGAGAAAGTACCCAAGGAGCTAAAGTGACCTGCAACCCTATAGGTGGTACAACATTATGAACTAACCAGTACCCCGGAGCTCTTGACTCTAGCTGCATATGTATCAAAAGATGACCTAGTAGGCCATTACTGGAAAGAGAGGCCCATTGGACACACAAACTTTATATGCCCCAGTACAGGGGAACGCCAGGGCCAAAAAGAAAATGGGAATGGGTAGGTAGGGAAATGGGGGAGAGGGGGGAGGATATGGGGTACTTTTGGGATAGCATTGGAAATGTAATTGAGGAAAATACGTAATAAATTATATTAAAAAAAAAAGACTATATTGAACAGCTCCTAACTCATGTGAATAGTAGCAACATGATTGGACCCAGAATCACTTGTGTGTGTGTGTGTGTGTGTGTGTGTGTGTGTGCATGTGTGAGCAAGGCAATAAGAGAGAAAGGCAGACAGAAATACCCAAAACATATCACATGTGTACTAGGATATATAATAATTATAGAAAAAGAGGACGTGCATTTGAGAGAGTGTAGGCAGCCGCATGCCCAAAAGATGGCACTGACCTCTGGTACACTGGTGCTGTAAACCATGCCATTGCGCAGGTGCCAGCCTGAATCTGGTGCCAGCCCCTCCACAGCGGGTGTTACATATCAAAGTGCCGACAGACTGACAAATCCCAGGAGGACACGTAGCTCTCCCCAGTGCTGGGGTGTATATAAGTAGTCCTCCCGGGGTTTCCGGGGTTCCCCCATAGCATGGAGGTGTTCCTGAAATAAAGGCTGTTGAGAAAAATCCAACCGTGTTGCGTCTTGTCTTTTCTTGCTGGACAAGGTGAGCGCAACAAGAGAGTAAAAGTAGAAAGAGTGAAGGATGAGAACTGTATAAAGAGAGGCTACACATTAATTAATTTTCAAAAACAGATCAGTACTTAACATTAATCAGTTTTAAAAGTAAAATAAAGAAGTTCAATAAAAATTAAAATCTTATAGTAAGGATCTGTGTTAGATTTTATAAATTGTTAGAAATATATCTATATGTTCAAAATAGTGAAGATTTTAATACTCTATATGTATTCAGTAAAATAATCAAGTCTTAATAAATTAACATATTTTTTAAAACCTAATTTCTTCATACATGCATTAGAGATTCAAATGTTCATTAGAATATTTTTTTAGATACTATGAGGTATTTATTTATATTTTTTTTATTTTTAATATTTTTATTACATATTTTCCTCAATTACATTTCCAATGCTATCCCAAAAGTCCCCCATAGCGCCCCCCACTTCCCTACCCACCCATTCCCATTCTTTTGGCCCTGGCATTCCCCTATATTGGGGCATATAAAGTTTGCAAGTCCAATGGGCCTCTCTTTCCATTGATGGCCGACTAGGCCATCTTTCGATACATATGCAGCTAGAGACAAGAGCTCCGGGGTTCTGGTTAGTACATCATGTTGTTCCAACAATAGGGTTGCAGATCCCTTTAGCTCCTTGGGTACTTTCTCTAGCTTCTCCATTGGGAGCCCTGTGATACATCCAATAGCTGACTGTGAACATTCACTCCTGTATTAAAACCCATCAAGAACCTTCTCAGGATCTACTGTATTCAACACATTATAATAGTTATCCTTATTTCTAATAGCTCATATTTTTTAAAATCATTCTGAAGCTTATATGTTTATGTTATTTCTTCTATAATTCATATTTGATGATTTTCAGTAATTGTGACCTTTATGTATCTATCTTTTCTTTAATTAGCACAGGATTATATAATGTATACTGCAAAGCCTATTTACATGTTGGTGGATTAAGATGATGTACAGAATGCTGAAGTCCCCCTCCCAATTGCTGTTAGTGCCTTATTTTCATTCTTCCTGTATCATGGAAAGAGAGAGGCTAACACTTAACTTACTCTGAAGAGTGGGCTAGACTCAATTTTATGACCATTTATCTGTCCTAGCCTCCTGAGTGGTAGAATTCAAATCTGAGTCTTCATTTGAGACAAACTGACAAACAAATAAAAAACCAAAACTCTCATAACAAGAATCAGAGACTTATTCATTCACACAACCAGGGTTCCCATAAAAATACTAAACTGAAATATGTAATGTATAGACAGAGTACCTGAGGTAGATATATACAGACACAATCTCTATGAGTCTATATGAGCATTGCTCAGTTGATTTGGAGTACTTTGTTCTCCTGCTGGCTCCATGCTCTTTGACTCTAATACTATATTTTTGTCTCGCATCCTGAAGGAATCAGTGAGGCTCTGAGGGTTTGATTTTGATGGGGACATCCCAGAGCTGTGTGCTCCCAGGTCTCTCTCTTTGTAATGTTTGTTTTCCTTGGGGTTTCCAATCTGCTTCGGAAAGAAGCTTCCATGGGATGCAAAAGGAAACTTCTATGATAATAGCATAAAAAGGCACTGATCTATGAACATAGCAAAACTAAAGTTAGGAGTTATTTTTGTCAACTTTTTTGGATTTTTTTTCATGTATTTTTAAAATATATATTTTATTAGATATTTTCTTCATTTACATTTCAAATGTTTTCCTAGTTTCCTCTCTGAAAATCCCCTATCCCTTCCCCCCTCATCCTGCTCCCCAACCTACCTACTCCCACTTCCAGAACCTGGCATCCCCCTATACTGGAACATAGAATCTTCACAATACCACGGGCTTCTCCTCCCATTGATGGCCTACTAGGCCATCCTCTGTTAAATATGCAACTAGAAACATGAGTCCCACAATGTAGATCATGAATTGAGGGCCATTCTGAGCTACATAGCAAGTATGAAGCTAACCTAGGCTACACAAGATCTCAAAAAAAAAAAAACCTAGTAAAAAGAAATTTTGTCACATTTTTAAATTGATCCTTTTTTTTTTTTTTAATATCCTAGGTCTCTGGGCTATGGAGTATATGGTTCTTTGTCAACCAGTTAGTGTTGCATTTGGGTTCCACCTCACAGAGTGGGGACCTATGTTAAATAGAATGTTTTTACCCCCACAAGCATTGTGTAACCATTGCCCTAGCATATTTTGCAGGGAGGACAGCTGTAGAGGCATTTTTATCCAGCTACATTGCTGCACTGATAAGGAATCACATTCAAAGACATTTTAGGTCTCTGTGATCTAGGTGGGATGGCACTTAGCTGAAATACAGACATGCCATCAGTACACTCCTTTAGTCCCAAATAATGAAGATAAAGTTAGATTTTAGAAGAAAGCAGTCATATTTGCAACTTCTAATTAGGAGGAAAAATGGCATATCAGAGAAAGATTTGACAGAATAAGATATATCCAATGCTCAGCAGTACAGATTGAATAGGGAAGCTACATAAGAGAAACGTAGTCAGTCAGTCACTGTTCAGTCAGTTGAGTTCAGTTCAGTGAGTCAGGACAGGAGTCAGTGCATTAGAGTTGAGTTCAATTCCATTCCCTTCATACAGCAGAAGTAGTTGAAATACAAGAATAAGAAGGAGCCAGAAAATTAGAACAAATTCCCAGAGTTAGTTTGAGGCTAAGCAGAGCAATTCAATAGGAAGCTGAGAGAAACCAATCAGTAAGTTGGAGAGGAGTTTAAAGGAGAATAGCTGAGTTGAACCAGCCAGTCAGAGTTTAGAAAGAGCTACATAGGTTAGCTATTCAGCAGTAAGTGGCCAAGACAATAAATACATCAGCCAAATAAAAGTTACTTTCATAGACAATATTGTGGTTCAAAGTGGTTGTGGTTATATGGATGTTTACATTTCTCTAAACCATGTTTAATGTGAACAATTATTAGAATTTGGAACAAAACACCCATGGAAGGAGTTACAGACACAAAGTTTGGAGCTGAGATGAAAGGATGGACCATCTAGAGACTGCCATAATCCACCCCATAATCAGCTTCCAAATGCTGAAACCATTGCATACAGAAGTGGATGCTCACAGTCATCTATTGGATAGAACAAAGGGCCCCCAATGGAGGAGCTAGAGAAAGTACCCAAGGAGCTAAAGGGATCTGCAACCTATAGGGGGAACAGCAATATGAATTAACCAGTACCTCCCGCAGCTCGTGTCTCTAGCTGCATATGTATCAGAAGATGGCCTAATCGGTCATCAGTGGAAAGAGAGGCCCATTGGTCGTGCAAACTTTATATGCCTCAGTACAGGGGAACGCCAGGGCCAAAAAGTGGGAGTGGGTGGGTAGGGGGAGTGGGTGGGGGAGAATGTGGGGGACTTTTGGGATAGCAATGGAAATCTAAATGAAATAAATACCTAATTAAAAAAATAAGTATATTGTGTAGTATGGCCTATACTCATATGAATTATCTTCTTACCTTAAAATTGTTTCATGCCACTGGTTATTGAAATTCACTTAATCGACATCCCACTATCCATTTGAAGTTTCTAACTAGATCATGCTACCTACAGGAATAAGATAAAACGATCAATGTAATAGAAACAGAGAAGAATGACGGTAGTTAATATGTAAAAGATGTAAGAATTAGGTTCCCGTGTTAAACATTGTTGTATAAGTCTTAAGAGTTTTGCTGAATAATGCATTTTCCTGAGTATCAGAATTCTGTATTTTAGTCATACAATTTGCTGAAAGTACAGAAATTATATTTTGTTCTCATAAAAATATGATACATTGAAACATTTAAAATTAATATATATGTGAAGAGCAACAGTTATGGTACATTTAGTTTACATTCACCAAATTATATGTAAATTATATATGAAGATTTTTAGATGTCAGGCATGTTAAGTAAGGTAGATGGAAAAAAAAAACTATCTGAAAAATAAAATGAAGAGATCACACAAGAAAACAAATACAATCATCAACAATAAAGTTACATCTGTATATCTCCAGCTCATCATGAAACCAAATTTTAAGTTTACCAGAAAAGTCAGAAAGACACCGTACTGGAATTTCCTGAATTTTTAACACTTAGTTGAATATTTTTGTTCTTGTTTGTCCTCCCCAAATCACATCACCTTCACGGGTATTAACGTATAGGTCTTGTCTTCAGATTTTGTTTGATGAATGAGTGTTTCTCTTAAAAAATTATACTGATAGATAAAAATTCATTCACCTTAATAAGATAAGCAAAGAGTAATGTAGCTTTGTAGTATCCTAGGTTTTATTTCATTATATCTTTAAGACAAAAGAGTATCCAAGGGATTAGGTGCATATAGAATTTTATACTGTAGAAAAATCAAATTTCAAAGTCACAGTGAATACTTTTGATTGCATTTTTACTGACAATTTTTGCAGATGACTACTGGACTTAAGAGTCCATTACTGACTTATATTTTAAAAGATTCAACTTATGGCTTCTACATAATTTATAGTTAGACACATCTGTATAAACTTTTGATAGGCTATCACATTATTGCCAAAATTTATAATAATCAGGGATATCAAAATTACCTACAAGATAAACATAATATACTTTGGCTAAAGATTTCAAATTTGTATGACAAATTCAATGCAGATGTACAAATCTTTCAATATGATTCTTTTAATAAGATATTATTGTTTTTCTATCATACAGATAATCTCTATTCACATGCCATGATTTGTTTACTCAAGGCATACATTAAATAAAACAAAAGCTACCTACAAGTTTTCCATAAGAAAACTGTTTCACTTTATGAAAAAATTGTTTGTACATGAAACTATTAATAAAAGTTTTAGTTAAAATATTCTGGTAGGATGGAGATAAGATTCCAGAACTCAATAAATAAGGCAAAATTGTATGTCCTGTTTATTATAACTCTATTCAATTTTTGAGCAAAATTTGTCCTGTAAATTAGTGTGCCAATTACATTAGTAATTTGTGAAAGCATTTCCATAAAAGAATTTTCACTGCCACTTTATAAAATATTCTTTTTTGTTTAGCTTCTATGAGTTAATAGATCATGTATGGTACTATCTACTAAGCACTGTAAGTGGGAATGTATGTCATGAAATTGGATATTTATATGACATCTGAAATATGGAGAATGTAGGAAGTGTTGGGAAAAGCTGTTTTCTCATCAATACACACCTGTTGTACTCATGAACTCTTAAGAGTTATGGCTGCCTACACACATAAGGTCAAGCTTGACAAAATTTCAGCATAAATGATGGTTCTATCTGGACTTCGCCTATTATTGTATAATCATTAGGAAGTTGATAGCTATTAGGCAAGGTAGAATCATTTTCTTTAAGACTGTGGACACTGGTAAGTTTTAGGTGGTACAGTAAACAGACTCAGCCCCTATGAAGGCAGAAATAATTGGACTTATTAAATTGTCAAAGAAATTAAAACTAACAGAAGTAGTATTGGGACATGACCATGTAAGGGGATCAGGTGTGAATTGAAAATGAGTTTCATATGATTACATTTTATTGCACACATGCACGAAATTCAGAGTAAGTTTTTTTTTTTTTTAAATAAAATAGGTTTGTGAAAGGGTGAAGTTAGATTATAGCTTAGACCATATGTTTGTTGTATCATGTCCTAATTAAAACTCATATACAGCAAAAAAGAATAGTTGATTAGTAAATAAAAATAGAATATCTTATAACTCTTAATAACAACAAATTATTAAAAATTATCCCTTACATTCTTTTTTTCTTTTTTTCTTTTTTCTTTTTTCTTAGATAGATTTTTTTATTTTCATTTCAAATGTTTTCCCATTTCCCATCCCCTCCTACCTCTGCCTCTATGAGGGTACCGCCCTATCCACCCACTAACTCTCTTCTTCTGCCCTGTCATTCCCTACACTGAGGAATTCAATGCCCTCAGGCCCAAGGGCCTCTCCTCCCACTGATGTCTAGCAAGGTCATCCTTTGACACATATGCGGCCAGACCCATGGATCTCTCCATGTGTACTCTTTGGATAATGGTCCAGTCCCTGGGGGCTCCATGTGGTCTGGCCATTTGCTTGCTGCATGGGGCTACAAGCCCCTCAGCTCCTCCAGTCCCTTCTCAAATTCCTTCATTGGGGACCCTGCATGTAGTCCACTGGTTGGCTGAAAGCATCCATGTCTGTCTTTGTCAGGCTCTGGCAGAGCCTCTCAGGAGATAGCCATATCAGGTTCCAGTCAGCAAGCACTTCCTAGCATCCATAATAGTGTCCAGGTTTAGTGACTGTATATGGGATGACTAATATCAACCTATCAGTAACAGCATACTGTGTGTGTTCTTTTGTGACTGAGTTACTTCACTCTAGGTGATATTTTCAAGTTCTATTTATTTGCCTGTGAATTTCATGAAGTCATTGTTTTTAATAGCTGAGTAGCATTCTGTTGTGTAAATATACCACATTTTTCTGTATCCATTCCTCTTTTGAGGGATATCTGTGTTGTTATCAGTTGCTAGCGATTATAAATATGACTGCTATTAACATCCTGGGGATATACCCAGAAGATACTCCAACACGTAATAAGGATACATGCTCCTTCACATTCTTAATGGTTGCTTTAGTATTTACCAATTATCATGTTAGAAATGACTTTTATTTGTATTGTATATATACAATACAAAAATATGCATATATTTATAATTTTATACTTTTGTGCTGAATGTAATATAGATATATTCAACATAAATTCAGCATATATTCTGTACATATATTTAACATTATATATGTACATATATATATGGTTTAATTTGTATAACCTCTTGTGAGTATATTTAAATTTTTCTAGCCTTAGGACATGGAAATCATTATTCTTACTAATTTATTTTATTTTCATTATTTTACCTTTACTTTGATACTGAACATATGCACTGTTCCTACTTCATAATTACATTGTACATTAGACTATCTTCTTCACTATTCACAGAGAGAAGAAAAAGAAGGATTTGCTATCTTTATTTTGCTAACTTGAGATCCTGAATTTTTTCTTAAAATACATTGTCTTTCTATGCTTGTTAGACTTTAACAATTAAACAACAGTGCCAAAACAGCACATATAGTAGACTTTCATTCATTCCTATGACTAAGTAGTATTTCATTTTCTATAATATCCCACATTTTCTATACATATTAATCACTTGATAGTTGCTGTGGTTTCCATGTCTTGGCCACTATGAATAGAACTGTAACAAACATAAAAATGTACATATTTTCTTGACACAGTGATTTCCTTTCCTTGCAAATATATCCATCAATACATTTCTGAATCACATGCTGCTTCAATTTTATGTTGTTCAGAGAAAAGTATAATGACCATCTGATTTTCTTGCAATGTCATAGCGGTTGCTTTCGTGATATTACACACTGTTGATGTTGTTGGTCGACTACTTAAAAGTTATAATAATACACACTACCTAACCATTCCTTCTTGCTGTAGAATGAAATTTCTTCTTAGTTTTTAGTTGTTGAAATCTAAGAGAACCTGAAGTCACACTAAAAATCAAATCACCTGGTATAATTTGTGGAGTCAGAGGCAATTGATAACTTTTTAAAGTTTATTTTCTAATAGTGAATAAACTGCCTCATGCAATTGCTTAGCAAAATTATACTTATTTGTTGAATTTGAAAATAATATAAAAGTGTAATATTATTGAGAATTATTTTATAAATATTTCTTATGGACTGAACCTCTTTCCTACATTTAAGTTTGCCTTTTGCCTCTTTTCTTTTGGTATTTTTAAGACTGACTCCTGCTTCATTTTTAACAATTAATGGCCAGTAGCTTCTCATGAAGAATTATCTACATTTTGCTTCTATTAACATTTTTACATTATATACTTAGTGCCAAAAATAATTTATGTCTGTTTATTTATAAATGCCCACAAATAATAGAGGACGTCTTCACATCAGGGCTACATGTTGTTATGAGCAAACACATAAGAGTGCTGAGAATCAAATTCAGGTCTGGTGGAAAATTATCAGTAGCTCTTAATTGCTAAACATCCCTGTAGCCCTATCCATATGATAAAATTTACTAAAATCTAGTACTTCTCCCCACATAGTACCATTTATCAGACACTTGCCAATTTTAGAAAACTATTGATGCAAAGTAACACGAATTGTGTGTATTGAAACAAACCCATAAGATTAGTTTTGCTTCTTTTCAGAAAATGTGATAGGCTTTAAAGTTTTACCTGTGGGATCACTCATTTGTTTTCATGGACATGGCTGAAAGCTTAACCTGGAAAGGTGAGTCCATCGTGGTCACTTTTCATGTACCTTCTCTTCACATTCCATTTCACAGTTCTGGGATTTTTAGAATGAAATTTGAGAATTTAATGATTTCAAAAGTTCATTCTTTCCGCACATTCCTATTTTTCCTTAAATAACAACACTCTCCAACAACACTTTTCTTCCCCCAGTATCTCCTTCTCTGTCTCCCTGTCTCACTCTGTCTGTCTCAGTCTATGTCTATTTCTGTCTCTGTCTCTGTTTCTAATTCTCTCTCTCTCTCTCTCTCTCTCTCTCTCTCTCTCTCTCTGTCTCTCTCTCTCTCTGTCTCTCTCTGTCTTACTTCCTACCTCTCCCCCATATCTCTCTCTTTCACACACACACACATACATCCTTTGATTCATGAGAGTTATTCATTTAAATTTCTTCTCACTTTTACAAGGTTCAGTCTTTGTTAAAATGACTAGGCTAGGAATCATGTAAAAGGCAAGTCACTGGATATATTTGTATAAGATTTTACAGATCACAATACTTGAAGTGGCTACTTCCACATAGTCCATGGATAGCATCTTCCCCTTGAAGCCTAAATAAAATATAAAGAATAGTCTGATTTGCATGCTTGCAAAATCATCTTCTGGCACCTTTTGGCAGTCAATATACACTAGCAATGTTGCTCCTACTTTGCTTTGCTGATACTAGGACTCAGATTTGATCTTTCAATATAAACTACAGATCAATTACTTTCAAGGAATCTTTCTTGCCTTGAGCACCAGATTGGGACTGTTGAGGAATTTAACCCTGTTGGATTAAACGATTACTGTAATGTCAGTCTTTAAAGTCTTAGTCATTGTTGGACTGTTATGTAGTAAGCCCATGTACTAAATCCCCTTCTAATACACATGTCTTAGTCAGGGCTCTATTGCTGTGAAAAGACACCATAATCATGGCAATACTTATAAAAGAAAGCATAAATTGTGACTTGATTACAGTTTCAGATGTTTAGTTGATTATTATCACAGCAGGGAACATGATGACACGCAGCAGACATGTTGGCTACATCTGGATATGAAGGTGGCAGGAGGTGCGGTAGGCTGACAACTTCACTCCCAGTGATATCCTGCCTCCAAAACGGACACATCTCCTAATTATTATCAAGTAGTGTCACACTTTGATGACCACAAATTTAAATTTATGAGCCTATGGGTGGCCATTCTTTCTCAAACCAGCATAATATATTTACACCATCAGTTCTTTTCTTCAAGCACACCATTACTTATGTACTTTCAATAATTACATTCTAACCAGCATACTGACTGATTTACTTACAATAATTATATTCTAAGTGGTGGCTTTTCATCGTATTAGAAGGTGGCTAGGTATGCCACTTCCTTGTGATTTTATAACTCCAACTTATCATTTTTTGGCCATTTATCTGTAAGTTCTATTTAACATTGCAGCCTCTTCTGAAATATATGCTATTTCAAGACTTTCGATAGACTCTGACTATCTTTGGTTTTCACAGTTCCATCTGCTAACAGAGATCTAGGAGCACTTATACTCAACTTCTTTTGCAGTTGAAATTCTTGATGTGCTTGTCAAAACTGTTTTTCCTCAATTCCATGGGCAAGCACCAAATCCCTGACACTCTAAGTGATATTCTGTTATGCTTGCAGATAGGAGTCTGTCATGGCTGTCCTCTGAGAAGCTCTGCCCAGCATCTGACTCAGACAGTTATACAGACCAAGAGCCAAACAATGGATGGAGTTTAGGAACTCTCAAGGAAGAATTGGTGAGCAGGATTTTGGCAGAAATGGGATAGAAACTCAACAGGACAACCAAGAGTCAACTAACTTGTATCCTGTATCCTTGGGCCTCTCAAAGGCAAAAGGACCAACCAAAGAGCATACATAGGCTGCAATTTGTCCCCTCTACACACACACACACACACACACACACACACACACACACACACACATTTCAGATGTGCAGTTTGGTCTTCATTTGAGCACTGAACAATTGGAGCAGGGGCTATTCCAAAAGTTGTTGCCTGTCTGTTGGTTATGTTCTTCTAGCTGGGCTGCCTTATCTGGCTTCAGTGGGAAAGGATGTGTAAAGGTGGGACACCATCTCAGATCAGAGGGCCAGGTAGGTTTTGGGTAGGATTGTGGGAGAGGATGACCAGAGGGGGAAACTGAGAGGGATGTAAAGTGAATTTAAAAGAAAAAACTGTTTGGTATAGGAGTTAGGAATATAACTCAGGTGCTCAAATATCTGCCTAGTATAAACAAGGCCTGAGGTTTGACACCTAGCACTGCATAAAACAGGTATAGTGTCTCATCCCTATATTTGTAGCCATTGGGATGTGGAAAAAGGGTAGTTAGAAATTGAGGATAATCCTTGATCTCATATTGAACAGCCTGAGTTATATGAGTCCCTGTCTTAAAGAAAAGTATTCTGGTTTTGTTGTTATTGCTGCTGTTGTGATTTTTTTGTTTGTTTTCTTGAAGCAAAGTTGATTTAATAAACTCAGAAATTATATGAATACCAAAATGTAAAAGGATAAAAAATATACTCTGCTACAAATATTAACTAACTTCTAGTGTTTGGATCTCAAATGTATCAGAAAAGTTCTTGTGCTAAAAACATAGACACTAGCCAACAGTACAGTGAAGAAGTATGACCTAGAGATGGGGCCTCATGTAAGAGGCCTGTTCATTCAGAGCAAGCCTTAGAAAGCAAATAGTTATTCCCATCTATAGCATACTGGATATTTTTAAGATGAGCAGCTTAGCCAGCTACAAGCTTCTTATTATATTCTGCACCACCACAATACCCCAAACAATGGTGGGAACCTATTGCCAACCAAGATCATTGAAATTTAAAATCCATAGTGATACAAATCTGACTCATATATAGAATTACAAAATAAACTTGATAAGTGATGAAATCCATTACTTTATGCAAACTTATATATAAACAATATATAAAAAGCAGAGTGTTATAAATAACATTTATTTATACCCTTAGAAGTGACACCACCCAGAAGTTTCAACAATAATCCAAATCCTATCAAAATACTGAGATCTAATACTACAAACATGATTTGTAATTTTAGTAAATTAATCACAGTGTTGTAGACAATCTTTAAGGTTAAAACCTCTTCCCTAGAAATGTATCTGAGCATGGTTAATAAGGAAAGTGGCACATCACCCATACAGCTGTTCTCTTTGCAATATTAGATTTAGAAAGAAAGTTAAAGCAACAAGCTACAATTTGGCCACAGCAGGATATAAATCTCTTTTTCCCCAGCATTGCATTTGTATTAAGTCTGGTGCTGGCTGAGATCTGAAGTCCTGCCGAGGCTCTGAACATGAGACTTTACAGATCATTGTTCAGGATGAATAGAGATTTTAAAGATTGCTTACTACAAGCCAGTAACTAGTGATAAATCCATGTTAAACAGATGGTAGAATGATGAATTAGACACAGTTCACAGCTTTGTCATAATCTTAGAAAATTTGCATGGGCTTGCCTGAGACTTATGATTTCCCAGCATGTGAACGTTGATGCAATGAGGGCTAAGAACTGCATATTAAGTTTGAGTATGCATAAATCCATACAAGGCTATCATCATCAATTCTTAGAAAACAGTCCAACCTAAATTCCCAATTATATTTTATATCTCAAAATTTTGATATGTTAAATAGTTCAGCTGTCACCTAGCCTAAAAAAAATTAGAGAATTTTTTTTAATATTGCTTTTTGTTTTGCAGAAACAACATAAAGATTTCATGATTCTACTGACATAAAATATAGGCCAGCTGTTTCTGTAAACATGAATTACATAGGAATTCTTGAAAGACAGAAAATAAATAAAATGTTAGCATGAATCTGAACAGAGATGAAGAGAAAAGATCCAAAACTTTGCTCCCAAACCTCCCTTAGCAAAGCTGAGCTTCCATAGTAAACCATGCACCACAAAGCTAAAGCAATTAGAAAAATCCAATTTGTCTTATGTGGTAGTCTAAAAATTTGAATCAAGTAATATTTCTTTTTTCCTTTTCATTTATTTTAAAGGATATATAATATATAAATATTTTATGAATGTATATATCAATACATGTGTGTATTATGTTATGTTTAAAGTAGGTTACAGTTATGTGTTACTTCATTTATTAATTGACTGCTATAAGTAATCAAATTATTTCTTTCAGTTAATTATTACTATTTAGAATAATCTTAGTTTTCAAAAGCGCAGGAATGACCTGAAATTTGTAGATGACTACACAATGTCATTCAAAAACAAATTTTGTTCTCCTGATAATATTTTTCTACTTTCAGAAAGACACTGTTATTTCAAAATTATTGTAAGGCAAGTAACTGAGGATAGCAATCTCTTCAGAAAACTTTAATATAAATTGATACTACCTTTGTTCCATATATATATTTGTGTGTGTGTGTGTGTGTGTGTGTGTGTGATGAGGACTTTATTCAGGAGCATATGAAAATAAGAGGACAACAGTTACTTTTGATGAAAATATTGTGGACTGAAGAGGAAAATCACAGAAAAATTGCTATAATACTGAGCCAAATATATTATTGTATTTTTTTTAGGCATCAGTTATGATGTTCTTAAGAATGATAGGGCTGTAGTAAACATTTAACAAAAAAGAATGTCACTATTCCATAATTGATGATAGTACATGTATTGCTTACATTCATATGCATAAAAAAGAACAAAGGGGTATTTAAACATGATTAAATTCTGAAAAATATTTTCAGTATTATTGATAGAATTAGGTTACTGTATATATTAGGTACATAACACTGACTTAAACCCCAGTATTTTGAAATTTTATAGAATATTTTATTTTTATTTTTGTTTTAATTTGGGTTTTTGAGACAGGGTTTCTCTGTATATAACTGTCCTGAAACTCACTGTGTAGACTAGGATGTTCTCCAACTCACACTAATTCACTTACCTCTGTCTTGCAAGTGCTGTGAATAAGATGTGTACTACCATTATCTGGTGAAATTTCATAGGATTTGATTATGTTCCAGAACATCATGTATTGCAGAATATCCATTTGAACTTGGAAAAAATGATGTATATTGCAACAATATGGAATGTGTGTACTATGAATGTCCATTAAAATAAGATATTAATTTAGGGTAAATATGAGTGATTTTCTTCTATATCAATGAAAATTTTACTCTGTAAATTTGAAAATATCTTTGTTAGAAGTGGTTCTTTTATTTACTCTGCATTTCCATAAGAGTTGGTATGATGTGGTTTTCTCTAATACTTTTACTGGTAAAATGTCTTCATTTATATATTTGAAATGACTTGAGCCACCAAGTTTGTATTAGTTTTGTTATCGTTATTGTATAAGGCATCCTTTTCTCCAACTTTCTCAGTAGATAATATTCAAATCTTCTGTTAATCAGTACAGAATAATACCTCTCTATATTTTAAGTCATAAACAATTATGTTCACTCTTCCTTAACATGTCTACTGCAATATATATGCTATAAATTTTTGAGAAATCGATTTCATTTATTTTCATCTCAAAGCAGGAAAAGAATGCAGTACCTTGCACCAGCCTAATTGCCATAGCTTTGATAGACAATGATATGTGCTTTGTTCTGATGAAGCAACTGTTTTAAAAGGTACCTGAATCTTATTTTGGGGACTGAATTACTCTGTGAAACTTCTGATTCTTCTATACCTATGATCCTTAACTCCTGTAAATCAAGAGCTAATGTATACCCTTCAACTAGAAATATTTTTAAGTAACCAGATTTAAAATATCCATTAATTATATTTAAACTATGTAGAATTCCCAATTTTGCAAAAATTAGAGACATTCTAATATCCTTTTCTTTTACTATTTTAAAGCACTTTTAAGATATGTAATAACACAGTTTCCAGAATACTATGATTTTAGAAACTATTTAGTTCTTAAATTGTATTGTGATATGGTCATTTACTTTTAAGATACTGTTTCAAGTACATTAATCATTTGGCTTTTTCCATCAATGTATGTTACAGTTTTCAGTCTTTGCTCAAGTATATATCTATTCACAGCTTTATCATTTTTTTATGACACCAATCTGTATTGTTAACTAAAAAATGACTATTTTTACTCTTACCTCCCAATACATCAATGTGGAAATGTATTTTTTCCACATTTTATATTAGCAGAATTCATCTCAAAACAGTAAGTCCTTACTTTAAACCTAAACTGAATGCAAGAATCATATTAGAATTAATAGTGATGTGACATATAGCTCAGATGGCTACTTGAATACATAATTAAGGAGATAAAAATATAAGAAAATGTGTTAGTATGAAAAAAGGGAAATAAACCTCTCTGTGATGGTTCATATATGCTTGGTCCAGTAAGTGGCATGGTTAGTAAATGGGGACTTGTTAGAGTAGGTATGGCCTTTTTGGAGTAGGTGTGCCACTGTGGGTGTGGGCTTTAAGACATTGTTCCTAGTTGCCCAGAAGCCAGTCTTCTTCCTAGCAGACTTCAAATGAAGATGTAGAACTCTCAACTCTGCCTGCACCATGGCTTCCTAGATGCTGCCATGCTCCTGCCTTGATGATAATAGACTGAATCTCTGAACCTGCAAGCCAGCTCCAATTACATTTTGTCTTTTTTTTTGTATCATATTATTTTTATTAGATATTTTCTTTATTCACATTTCAAGTTTTATCCCCTTTCCTGATTTCCCCTCTGAAAGCCCCCTATTCCATCCCCCCTACCCCTGCTTCTATGAGGAGTTTTCCCATCCACCCACCCACTCCCTTTATCCTAGCCTGGCATTCCCTTATACAGGGGCATAGAGCCTCCAAAGGCCTTCCATCACACTGATGTTTGATAAGGCCATCTTCTGCTAAATATGTGACAGGTGCCATGAGTCCCTCCATGTGTACTCTTTGGTTGGTGATTTACTCCCTGGGAGCTCTTGGGAGTCTAGTTGGTTGATAGTGTTGTTCCTCTTATGAGGCTGTAAACCCCTTCAGCTCCTTTAGACCTTTCTGTAACTCCTCCATTGGGGACCCTGTGCTCAATCCAATGGTTGGCTGGGAGCATCTGTCTGTATTTGTCAGACACTAGCAAAACCTCTCAGGGAACATCTACATCAGGCTCCTGACAGCAAGCACTTCTTGGCATACACAATGGTGTCTGGGCTTTGCAACAGTATAAAGGATAGATCCCAAGGTAGAGCAGTCTCTAGATGTCCTTTCCTTCAGTCTCTCTTTCACCCTTTGTCTGTGTATCTCCTTCCATAGGTATTTTATACCACCTTTTAAGAAGGACCAATGTATGACCTATCCACATTTTGGTCTTCCTTCTTCTTGAGCTTCATGTGGTCTATAAATTGTATCTTGAGTATTCTGAGCTTTGTGGATAATATCCACTTATTAGTGAGTGAATACCATGTGTGTTCTTTTGTGATTGGGTTACCTCACTTAGGATGATATCATCTAATTGCATCAATTTACCTAAGAATTTCATTAAGTCATTGTTTTCAATAGCTGAGTAGTATTCCGTTGTATAAATGAACCACATTTTCTGTATCCATTCTTCTGTTGAAGGACATCTGGTTTGTTTCTGGCTTCTGGCTATAATAAAAAAGGCTGCTATGAACATAGTGGAGCCTATGTCCTTGTTATATGTTAGAGACTCTTTTGGGTGTATGCTCAGGAGTGTTATAGCAGGGTCCTCAGGTAATAATATGTCTAATTTTCTTACTAACCACCAGATTGATTTCCAGAGTGGTTGTACTAGCTTGTAATCCCACCAACAATGGAGGAGTGTTCCTCTTTTTCTGCATCCTCACCAGCATCTGCTGTCATCTGAGGTTTTGATCTTAGCCATTCTGACTGGTATGAGATGGGATCTCAGGGTTGTTTTGATTTGCATTTTCCAGATGACTAAAAATGTTGAACAAATCCTTTTTTAAAATTTTTATTAGGTATTTTCCTCATTTACATTTCCAATGCTATCCAAAAGTCCTCCATACCTACTCCCCACTCCCCTACCCACCCACTCCCCCTTTTTGGCCCTGGCATTCCCCTGTACTGGGGCATATAAAGTTTGCATGTCCAGTGGGCCTCTCTTTCCAGTGCTTCTCAGCCATTCAAAATTCCTCAGTTGAGAATTCTTTGTTTAGCTCTGTACCACATTTTTAATAGGATTATTTGCTTCTCTTGAATTGAATTTCCTGAGTTCTTTGTATGTATTGGATATTAGCCCTCTATCAGATGTAGGGTTGGCAAAGAACTTTTCCCAATTTGTTGGTTGCCATTTTGTCTTATTGACAGTGTCCTTTGCCTTACAGAAACTTTGTAGTTTTATGAATTCCCATTTGTCAATTCTTGATCTTAGAGCATAAGTCATTCATGTTCTGCTCAGGAAAATTTCCCCTGTACACATGTGCTCAAGGCTCTTCTCCAGTTTCTCTTCTATTAGTTTCATTTTATCAGATTCTATGTATCTAGTCCTTGATCCACTTGGACTTGAATTTTGTACAAGGAGATAAGAATATATCAATTTGAATTCTTCTACATGCTGACCACTATTTCATCCAACACTATTTGTTGAAAATGCCTACCTTATTTCAGGTATCTCCTCCTAAATTCCTTCCCTTTATCCTTTACCCACTCAGTGGATCCTTCTTGCTCCATATCAACCCATTCTGAGTATATCCACAAACTCTAGTCTATTTCTCCTTCCTAGAGAAATCCATGTTTCCCATCTAGAGTCCTTCTGTTTACTCAACCTCTCTTTGTCTGTGGTTTGTATCTTGATTAACATTTACTTAACACCTAACATTTACTTAAAAGTTCATGGACATTATATTTTTCTTGATGGGTTCAACTTACTTGACTCAGTATGCTTTTTTGTGTTTTCATTTGTTTGCCTGAAACTTTTATCATTTCATTTTTAGCAGCTGTGTATTTTTCCATTGTATAAACCTGTCAATTTCATTTCATTCCTCAGTTGAAGTATATCTAAGCTATTTCCAATCTTTTAAAATTAGGAGTAAAGCTGCTATTAACATAGGTGAGCAAGTATCCTTGTGGTGGAATGGAGTATCCTTTGGCTATATGCCCAGGGGTGGAATGGCTGTGTCTTGAGCCATTCTCAGTTTTGCAAAGAACCACCATATTGACTTCTATACTGGCCATACAAGTTTGCACTCCTACCAGTAATAGAGGAGTAGTCTGCTTGTTCCAGCTGTCATATGTTTTATTGATTTTAGCCATACTGAGAGTTGTAAGATGAAATCTCAAAGTAGTTTTGATTTATATTTCCATGATAGCTAAGGATGTTGACATTGATTAGAAAGTTTCTTGGCCATTTGATTATTGAGAAATATTTTTAGATCCACTTTTTTGAATTACTAGATTTTTGATATCTAATTTCTTGAGTCTCTGTATATGCTGGATATTAGTCATTTCTCAGATGTGGAGTTAATAAATATATTTTCCCATTCTGTATGCTGTTGTGCTGTAAAATTGATTGTGTCCTTTGACTTATAGAAGTTTTTTAGCTTCCTGTGGTCCTAAATATAAATTCTCAGTCTTAGTGCCTGTCCTAGCAGTAGTTTGTCTATAAAGTTGTCTTTTGTGCCAATGCATTCAAGGTTATTCCCCCACTTTCTCTTCTATAAGGTATAGCGTTTCCCATTTTATGTTGAAGACCTTATTTCAGTCAGATTACATTATGTGTAGAGATATAAATAATATAAATCTATTTGCATTTTCTACATGTAACCATCTAGGTTGACTACCATCATTTATTGAAGGCACTGTCTTTTTTTCTATTGAATTTCTGAATTTTCTATAAAAAATCTGTTGTCCATAGAAATGTGAATTTCTATGTGGGACTTCAATTTGACTCCATTGGAAAAATGTCTTTATTTTTATGCTAGTACCATGTGAAATTTTTTACTATAGCTTTTTATTGCAACTTGAAATAATTAATGGTGATGTCTCTAAGAGTTTTTCATTGCCAGGATTCTTTTAGATAGTCTGCTTTTATCTATTTATTTTATTTTTTTGATTTTCCATGTGAAAACGAGAATGGTCCTTTCAAGATCTGTGATGAATTATATTTAAATATTGATATAAATTGCCTTGAATCTATAGAAAACATACTCGATAGAAGAGCTTTTGGTAGAATGGCCACTTTTTACAACATTAATCCATGAGCATTTGAGATACTACCATATTTTGATATCTTCTTCAAATTCATGCTTCTGAGACATGAAACTTTTGCCACAGAAGTTTTTCACTTACTTGCTTAGAATTACCCCAAGATATTTTATATTACTTGAGACTATTACGAAAAGTGTTGTTTCCATGATTTCTTTCTCAGCCTATTTGTCATTTGTATATAGGAAAACTACTAATTTTTTATAGGTATCCTTGTATCCAACCATTTTGTTGAAAGTGTTTGTTAGCTATAGGTGTTTCCTGGTAGAATTTTTAGGATCATATATGCATACAATATCATTCTCAAATAATGATTTTTTAAACTTTGTACTTTCCAGCTTGTACCTTTTGATGTTCTTCTATTTCCTTATTGCTCTTTGTAAAACTTCAAGTACTATATTGAATTGTTATGGAGAGAGTTAAAAACCATCTCTTTTTCTTTATATTTTGGAATTGCTTTGAGTTTTTCTCCATTTAGTTTCATTTTTGTTATAAGCTTATTATAAGTAAACTTTATTATGCTTATGTAGATGTCATGTTTCTCTAATGACCCTGGAACTTATCATGAGTATGAGTTTTGTCAAAGGCTTTTACTTCATTTAAAAAGATGATCACTTTTTTTTTCTTTCAGTTTATTTCTCTGGTGTATTGTATTTACTGATGTTTTATACTTAACAATCCCTGCAACTCTGGGATGAAACCCACTTTACCATGGTGTATAATCTTTTCTTATTCCTTGCATTAGGTTTTCAAGTATTTTCTTAAGTTTTTTTTGCATTAGTGTTCATAAGGGAAATTGGTATGCAGTTTTCATTCTTTGTTGTGTGGTTACATTCTTTGGGTTTCCAGGTAATAGAGAACTCATAAAATGAATTGGGCGATGTTCTTTCTGTTTTTATTCTGTGGAATATTTCAAGTAGTGTTGGCAACTATAATTTAAAAGTCTAGGAAAATTATATGATAAAATTATCTTTAGCATAATGAAATATTTAAAAGTATAAAATAATGATTCTGCATAAAATGGTAATATAAAATGTGAAAAACAGTATGGTTGTTCATATATGTGTATTTCATGGTACATCTCTCATATTTAGAAATGGAGGAACTAATTATACAGAAAATAATATTAAGATCTGAGGTAGCCAATTAACTGACTTAGATATGGAAAAAGGTTTGGAAATGGCAAGAGGCATGCTGATCTGGCAAGAGTTTGGTGAAGAGTATATTCTACAAAACCCTAAATCCTGATTTTTAAAAAGAAACATAAAACACTTATTCTAAATTATGAGACAAGAATCAATTAAAGGAAAGAAAGCACTTAAATCAGTGACTGGCATATAGTAAAAGTTCAATAACAGTTAGCTATACCTTTCAAACATATATTTACCACTATTGGACTCTAGTGCCCAGTGCAATACTAATACAAGCATGCAATATAAAACTTTTGGTTTCTTGGTTTCAGTAGAATGATATAAAACTCAATTCACCTGAGACAAATCAATCAGTGCTGTATCTTTACATTGTTTAAGCCAGTAAAAAGTCACAGAACATTTCAGGGGTAATTATTTTAATTCAAAATTTGTCAGAGGTGTAGGCCATAGGAAGAGAAATTGAAAAAAAGATGTTGACAATAAGTTTCATCTTTAGATAATACAGGTTACACTGATGTTTATAGATTTGTATGTTATCTTTTAGGAAAGAATATCATACCTTCCAGGTAACCAAACTAACGTGTTTATGAAAATGCTGAGGCTTATATTCACTGGTATGCACCATTTGTTCATGATAATCAGTATAGAAATGGCAGAATAATGTAGTTGGTTATATCCATGACAATTGCATGTATTTTAGAGTACTTTTTTTCCAATATCATTGAGGACATTTCCAGACTAATATTCTGTTGTTTAGTTCCAATTTATGCAAGTCATTGATATTTTTCTCACAAACATAAGAGACTAAATACAAAAATATACCAATTGCTGTAAGAATATGAACAATCATTAGCTTCAGTATGAAACAGAGAGAAACCATAAAAATAAGTGGAAAATCATAACCAGGTAGTGTATGGCCTCTCCAGAGTAATTTGTAGTTTTAGGTTATAAATATTTTGCAAGCTATATTACCCTAACTGTCACACTCTATAATCTGTTTTGAGAGGTTTTATTTTATATGGGTAGCCCTTATATTCAAACACTCTTTAAATATAAACATAATGCATAAAATAAAGCAATCCATTCCGATTCAATCTTACGTCCATAGAAGAAACAAAATAACAATATGCCTTATGAACAAAAAAATGCTCTATTTTTGTTCTGTTTTTTTTTTTTTTTTGGTTGTTTTATTTTGTTTTTGTTTTTTGTTTTTTTTGTTTTTTGTTTTTTTGTTTTTGTTTTTGTTTTTTTTGTTTTTTTTTTTTGAGACGGGGTTTCTCTGTATAGCCCTGGCTGTCCTGGAACTTACTCTGTAGACCAGGCTGGCCTTGAACTCAGAAATCCACCTGCCTCTACCTCCCAACTGCTGGAATTAAAGGCATGTGCCACCATGCCCGGCTCTGCTTGTTGTTTTTAATGCCAGTTTGTGTGTGTGTGTGTGTGTGTGTGTGTGTGTGTGACACAAAGTAAGTAGTTTGAGAGTCAATATTATAAGATAAGAAGGAATAAGTGGAAGAAGACAAATAGGAATGTAGTAAGGCTATGTCAAAGATGAAATTATATTTTACACATGTAAACAAATGTCCTACTTACAAGTTCAAATGAGACACTTTTTAGGGATTTTTCTGGTTTCCAATTATACCCCAGAGCTAAGGCTGTCCCACAGAGCCTCCACAACCAAATCCCGCCAGGAGAGCTCTGATACCCCAGTAGTGCTACTGCTCATAAGCCTAGAGGTGAGATCACCAATTTTGATCCAATAGTTGCCCAAAGAGGGATAATCCAGGAGCATACAGGGTACAGGAACATCAGAGCAGCTGGGGACATTCTGATCTCCATACTTGCCCCAGAGCTAAGGCACATTTTTCCTTACTCAAATCCCACCCAGGAGAGAACTGGTTTCCCTAAGAGTCCTAACACCTTAGATCACAGGATCACAGGCCCACAGGCCCACAGGAGAGACAAGCTCCAGTCAGAGACAGCAAACCCAATTAACACCAGAGGTAACCAGATGGCAAGATGCAAGCACAAGAAACTAATCAACAGAAACCAAGACTACTTCTCATCATCAGAACCCAGTTCTTCTACCACATCAAGTCCAGGATACCCCAACACACCTGAAAAGCAAGATTCAGATTTAAAATCTCATCTCATGATGACAATATAGGACATTAAGAAGGACATAAAACAACTCCCTTAAAGAAATACAGAAGAACACAGGCAAACAGGTAGAAGATCTAAAAGAGGAAACACAAAAGTCCCTTAAAGACTTACAGGAAAACACAATTAAACACGTGAAGGAATTGAACAAAACCATCCAGGATCTAAAAATAGAAATAGAAACAATGAAGAAACCACAAAGGGAGACAACCTTAGAGGTAGAAAACCTAGAAAAGAGATCAGGAGTCATAGATGAAAGCACCACTAACAGAATACAAGAGATAGAAGAGAGAATTTCAAGGGCAGATGATACCATAGAAAACATTAACATGACAGTCAAAGATAATGAAAAATGAAAAAAATGCTCCTAACCCAAAACATCCAGGAAATCCAGGACACAATGAGAAGACAAAACCTAAGGATAATAGATATAGAAGATATAAAGGATATATATATATATATATATATATATATATATATATATATATCCAACTCAAAGAGCCAGTAAAACATTGTAACAAAATTATAGAACATCTTCAACAAAATTATAGAAGAAAACTTCTCTGACCTAAAGAAAGAGTTGCCCATAAACATACAAGAGGCCTACAGAACTCCAAATAGACTGGACTAGAAAAGAAATTCCTTGTGTCACATAATAATCAAATCACCAAATGCACAAAGAAAATACTAAAAGCAAAAGGGGAAAATTGTCAAGTAACATCAGAATTACACCAGACTTCTCACCAGAGACACTAAAAGCCAGAAGATACTGGGCAAATGTCATACAGTCCCTAAGAGAACACCAATGCCAGCCTAACCTACTATACCCAGCAATACTCTCAATTACCACAGATAGAGAAACCAAGATATTCCAGAACAAAAACAAACTTACAAAACTTTCTATATACATTCAACCCTACAAAGGAAAACAGTTGAAAAACTCCAATACAAGGATGGAACTACACCTTAGAAAAAGCAAACAAGTATTCATCTTTCAATAAACCGAAAGGAAGATACCCACACAAACATAATTCTACCTCTAACAACAAAAATAAGAGGAAGCAACAATCTCTAATCCTTAATATCTGTACACAGCAATGGACTCAATTCCTCAATAAAAAGACATAGACAAACAGACTGGATATGTAAACAGGGCCTAACATTTTGCGGCATACGGAAAATGCATCTCAGTGAAAAAGATACATCCTCAGAGTAAAAGGCTGGAAAAGACTTTTCCAAGCAAATGCACCTCATAACCAAGCTGGAGTAGCCATTCAAATAGTAAATAAAATCAACTTTCAATGAAAATTCATCAAAAAAAGTAATGAACATTTCATATTCATCAACGGAAAAATCTCCCAAGATGAACCCTCAATTCTGAAAGACTATGCTCTAAATGCAAGGGCACCCACATTCATAAAAGAAAGGTTGCTAAAGCTCAAAGCACACATTGCACGTCACATAATAATGGACAGACAATGGAAACAGAAACTAAACAGAGACACTGTGAAAGCAACAGAAGTTATGAACCATACTTAACACATATCTACAGAACATTACATCCTAAAACAAAAGAATATACCTTCTCAGGAACTCAAAATTTCAAAATTGACTGAATAATTGGCACAAAAAAGGCCTCAACAGATATAAGAAAATAGAAAAATTGAATATTTAATGGATCACCACTGAATAAAGCTGGTCTTTACTAACAACAAAAACAACATTATTCCCACATGTACATGGAAGATGAACAGTGCTCTATTCAAGGATAACTTAGCCAATGGAGAAATAAAGAAATTAAAGACTTTTTGAAATTTAATGAAAATGAAGGCAAAACATACCCAAACATATGTGACACAATGAAAGCAGTGCTATTAGGAAAACACATCAAACTGTATTACAGGGCAGTAGTGATAAAATCTGCATAGTATTGATACATAGACATGCAGGTAGGTCAATGGAAAAGAATTGAAGGTCAAGAAATGAGCCTACGGTTTAGGTAGAAAGATCCAACAAAGATAGAGAACTTCAGACCAATTTCCCTTATGAATATCGATGCAAAAATCCTCAATAAAAATATCACTAACCGAATCCAAGAACACATTAAAGCAATCGTCCAACCTGACCAAGTAGGTTTTATTACAGGGATGCAGGGATGGTTTAATATATGGAAATCCATCAATGCAATCCAGTATATAAACAAACTCAAAGAGAAAAACCACATGATCATCTCCTGAGATGCAGAGAAAGCATTTGATAAGATCCAACACCCATTCATGATAAAAGTCTTGGAAAGATCAGGAATTCATGGCCCATACATAAACATGATAAAAGGAATCTACAGCAAACCAGTAGCCAACATCAAAGTAAATGGTGAGAAGCTGGAAGCAATCCCACTAAAATCAGGGACTAGACAAGGCTGTCCACTCTCTCCATACCTATTCAACCTTGTACTTGAAGTCCTAGCCAGAGCAATTCGACAACAAAAGGAAATCAAGGGGATACAAATTGGAAAAGATGAAGTCAAAATATCACTTTTTGAGGTGATATGATAGTATATATAAGTGACCCTAAAAATTCCACCAGAGAACGCCTAAACCTGATAAACAGCTTCAGTGAAGTAGCTGGATATAAAATTAACTCAAACAAGTCAATGACCTTTCTCTATACAAAGAATAAACAGGCTGAGAATGAAATTAGGGAAACAACACCCTTCTCAATAGTCACAAATAATATAAAATATCTTGGGGTGACTCTAACTAAGGAAGTAAAAGATCTGTATGATAACAACTTCAATTCTCTGAAGAAATAAATTAAAGAAGATCTCAAAAGATGGAAAGATCTCGCATGCTCATGGATTGGCAGGATCAACATTGTAAAAATGGCTATCTTGCCAAAAGCAATCTACAGATTCAATGCAATCCCCATCAAAATTCCAACTCAATTCTTCAACGAATTGGAAAGTGCAATCTGCAAATTCATCTGGAATAACAAAAAACCTAGGATAGCAAAAACTCTTCTCAAGGATAAAAGAACCTCTGGTGGAATCACCATGCTGGACCTAAAGCTTTACTACAGAGCAATTATGATAAAAACTGCGTGGTACTGGTATAGTGACAGACAAGTAGACCAATGGAATAGAATTGAAGACCCAGAAATGAACCCACACACCTATGGTCACTTGATCTTCAACAAGGGAGCTAAAACCATCCAGTGGAAGAAAGACAGCATTTTCACCAAATGCTGCTGACACAACTGGTTGTTATTATGTAGAAGAATGTGAGTCTATCCATTCCTATCTCCTTGTACTAAGATCAAATCTAAGTGTATCAAGGAACTTCACATAAAACCAGAGACACAGAAACTTATAGAGGAGAAAGTGGGGGAAAGCCTTGAAGATATGGCGCAGGGGAAAAATTCCTGAATAGAACAGCAATGGCTTGTGCTGTAAGATCGGGACCTCATGAAACTGCAAAGGTTCTGCAAGGCAAAAGACACCGTCAATAAGACAAAAAGACCACCAACAGATTGGGAAAGGATCTTTACCTAACCTAAATCAGATAAGGGACTAATATCCAATATATATAAAGAACTCAAGAAGGTGGACTCCAGAAAATCAAATAACCCCATTAAAAAATGGGGCTCAGAACCGAACAAAGAATTCTCACCTGAGGAATACTGAATGGCAGAGAAGCACCTGAAAAAATGTTCAACATCCTTAATCATCATGAAAATGCAAATCAAAACAACCCTGAGATTCCACCTCACACCAGTCAGAATGGCTAAGATAAAAAATTCAGGTGACAGCAGATGCTGTCTAGGATGTGGAGAAAGAGGAACACTCCATCATTGTTGGTGGGATTGCAAGCTTGTACAACCACTCTGGAAATCAGTCTGGTGGTTCCTTAGAAAATTGGACATAGTACTACTGGAGGATCCAGCAATACCTCTCCTGGGCATATATCCAGAAGATGTCCCAACCAGTAAGAAGGACACATGCTCCACTATGTTAATAGCAGCTTTATTTATAATAGCCAGAAGCTGGAAAGAAACCAGATGCCCCTCAACAGAGGAATGGATACAGAAAATGTGGTACATTTACACAATGGAGTACTACTCAGCCATTAAAAAGAATGAATTTATGAAATTCCTAGCCAAATGGATGGACCTGGAGGGCATCATCCTGAGTGAGGTAACACAATCACAAAGGAACTCACATAATATGTACTCACTGATAAGTGGATATTAGCCCAAAACTTAAGATACCCAAGATATAAGATACAATTTGCTAAACGCATGAAACTCAAGAAGAATGAATACCAAAGTGTGGACACTGTGCCCCTTCTTAGAATTGGGAACAAAACATCCATGGAAGGAGTTACAGAGACAAAGTTTGGAGCTGTGATGAAAGGACGGACCATCTAGAGACTGCCATATCCAGGGATCCATCCCATAATCAGCTTCCAAATGCTGACATCATTGTATACACTAGCAAAATTTTGCTGAAAGGACCCAGATATAGCTGTCTCTTGTGAGACTGGAAAGAGAGGCCCATTGGACATGAAAACTTTATATGCCCCAGTACAGGGTAACGCCAAGGCCAAAAAAATGGGAATGTTTGGGTAGGGAAGTGGGGGGGGGGGAAGGTATGGGGTACTTTTGGGATAGCATTGGAAATGCAATTGAGGAAATTATGTATTAAAAAAATATATAAATGAGCCTACACACCCATGGTCACTTGATCTTTGACAAAGGGTCTAAAACCATCTAGTGGAAAAAAGAAAGCATTTTAAACAAATCATGATGGCTTACCTGGCAGTCAGCATGTAGAATAATGCACATTTATCCATTGTTATCTCCTCATGCAAATCTCTAGTCCAAGTGCATCAATGATCTCCACATAAAACCAGAGACAATTTTTTTAATAGAAGTGCAAGTTGGGAAAAGTTGGGCACAGGTGAAAAGTTACTGAACTGAACACCAATAACTTATGCTCTAATATCAAGAATGGATAAATGAGACCTCATAGAATTTCAAATCTTCTGTAAGACAAAGGACATCATCAACTGGACAAAACGGTAACCAACAGACTTGAAAAAATTTATACCAATCCTACATCTGATAGAGTGCTAATATCCAATATGTACAAAAAACTCAAAAAGTTAGATTCCATAGATCCAAATATCCCCGTTAAACAATGGGGAACAGAGCTACACAAAGAAGTATCAACTGAGGAAACTCGAAGGACTGAGCAGCACCTAAAGAAATGTTCAACATCCTTACCCACCAGGGAAATACAAATCAAAACAACCCTGAGATCCCACCTCAAACCAGTCAGAATGGCTAAGATTAAAAACTCAGGTGATAGCAGATGCTGGGGAAGATGTGGAGAAAGAGGAACACTCCTCCATTGCTGGTGGGATTGCAAGCTGGTACAACCACTCTGTGTCCTGTGCTATTGTTCTCGCCGGCAAGAACACACTCAGATGACTGGATTCTTCTTCAGCAAAAGCTTTATTGCTTCTTCAGGAGGGAAGGCCCAGGACCTGGAAAATGATGCTGCTTATATAGCCCTCAGCGTGGCATGTCAGCACCTGATTTGTTGCTCGCTCATAACCTCATTACTACGTCCTGAGATAGGCAGTGACTTGGCATGAATTCACTCTCACACCTGTGCACAAGGCTTGTTTACTAGTTAGTTACAGCAGAAGCCAGCAACATCTTATAATGGCTATTGCTCACGGTTCTCTACATCTCCCCCTTTTTGTTTTATTAAAATGAGGCTGGACTAGGTCTGTGTAATTATGTCCATCCACTGTGGCTCCTGTCTTAGGTCGTTCCTCTAATGTCACAGCCTTTCCCATCATAGGGTAACCCTATTGCCACCGGGCCCTGTGTCTTAGGTTGATCTGTGCATGAGGAAAGTTGCCTGTCCCTGGATACCACAGTGCTATGTTACAGTAACTACTAAATGACGTAGGGCGAACTCTACCAAAGAGGCCAGCCAAAAATGTAGAACTCAAATGCCGACTAATCCTTGAGCATAGATAGCCAGATTTCGGGGGAGGCCCCTTGTTCAATGGCCGCAAGTGCTTGAGCAATGACGACCTTGTCACGTGTTTGTTGGGCTCTGAGCTTGCAAACCAACCAGAGTATGAACACAAGTCCACAGCAGAAGGTAGTACCAAATAAACCTACCCCCACCCATTCCTTAAAATAAGAAAATGCAGATGAAATCCAGGAGGAGAGGCCCTCTGTCAATGACAGGTCCACTCGCGTTGAGTTGATCTTTAAAACTGCCACCCTCAGGGCCTCAAGAGTCTCATCAAACCCCTTGGACCAATTTCCTGCAAGATACAAGGAGAGCTGTCTAGACAGATTAGCTGCATGAGTAAAATTTTCATATAGGACACTGGTAATACAGAAAGCGCCCAATTTTCTTTCACAACCCAACTGGGCCAACTGGTATAAGATGCCTATCTGTTCCTCAACCAGGTCAAGGTGCTGATTCAAAATCATCAGCCCTCCCTTCAACTGGGCACTAGCAGAAGTTTGGACATTGATGGCACCAGCCAGATCGACTGAAAGCTGATTTAATTTTGTGCCTGTTTGGACCTTACTAGCCATAGCGTACCCTGCAGCTGTAGCAGCAGCTGCACTGGCTGAAATTGCTATGATCACGGCAGCAGTAATGCCAAAATCTCTTTTTTGTCAATACAGGGATAAGGTGGAGGGTGTTTCCACGGGAACAGGTATCCAACGTGGGATCCGGGCCACCATGGCGCAGGTGTCCTCTGTTACATCCCAACATTGAGAAATCCAACAGGAATTATTTACACAGCTTTCAAATGAATCATTAGACAAAATAAACAGAAAGGGAGGATAGACACATACTGGAGTTGATATATAGCTGGTTGGATTAATCTGTGTCTTATTTAAACCAGAGATTTATTCAGTATGATTTATATATTTTTTTGTTGGTCCATATGCCCCAATCAGGGTATAATTGGAGAGACCAGTGTAAATGGCCTTTCCTACAGCACCTCCTTTTAAGAAAACAAGGGGATTAAGATCTGTACAGCTTCCATTAATCCCACAAAGTAGCCATTTGCGGTAAGGGCTCATTCTGAGGTCCTACAAGAAGAGGCCCATTCTCATTACAAACTCTTCTTCAGGCCCAAACAACATATTGGGGGAGAAGGTAAAATATTTGTGCTCATCAATCCATCTGGCTACAGACGACTGGCAGTCTGACCATGGCGGCAACTCCCCTCATCCTCTCCACCACAAAGAGGAGCAATTCTGGGTTGATGAGGACTCTCCATCTCATTCCAATTGGGAGATGGGAATGTTCCCTTTAGCAAGACTGTCGATTGCTACCAAAATCATGTAACATGAATAATATCATTGTTTCCTTTTCCTCGGGTTCAGGTGAAATTTACCGTCCCACTATCCAAAACTTATCCTACAATATGGATACTGAGCTGAATACAGTCCCCCTTTTGCGATAATTGAAAACATAGGGAACCCTGTTCTTAGAGGGAGCGATTTTCTCTTAACGGGACCCTTAAAGGGTCAAATGGCAAATATGGAAAGTCCAATTTTTTTATTAGTAGTAAAGAATTTTGGAAAAACTATAGCATCATGGCGAACTGGCATTGGTTTAGGGAAAGCCGAGAGAATGGCCCATCTATGTTCGCCCATCATACTAGGAACCTGAGACAAGTTCAGCATTGTCAGCATCAAGAGCAGTCCTAGGGAGGTCAGCATCTTCTACACCATCCTTGATTAATATCTTGCGGGTGAGTCGTTCCAGCAGCCAAAATGGGTTGTCTTCATTCTGTGGAAAAACACAGACAGCTCCCCTGAATCTTATTAAAATAAGATCCGGGCCTTTCCACAGACCAGATAAGACATCCTTCCATTTCACCATTTCTTTTGGTCTATCAGGATCTGATCTATGTCGATCAGCTGCAGAGCGACCTTGCTCGTCAAGATTCAAAAAATTAAGTGTGAAGAGAGCCATGGATACAGCTACTCTTGGCACAAAAGGCAGAGTCTCATCAACTCCCCTGTTTTGATTTATAAAATAAGACTTGAGTGTATGATGGGTACGTTCCACAATGCCTTGTCCTTGAGGATTATAAGGAAGGTCAGTCAGGTGAGTAACATCCATTTGATAACAAAATTGCTGAAATTTAGTAGAGGTATATGCTGGCCCATTATCAGTTTTAAGGATTGTGGGCTTGCCCCAAGCACTCCAAGCTTCTAAACAGTGCTGTATAACATGAGAGGCTTTCTCACCTGTTAAAGGTGTAGCAAACATAACACCAGAGCAGGTGTCAATGGAAACATGTAAATATTGATTTCTTCCAAAGGAGGAAATATGAATGACATCCATTTGCCAGACCTGTAATGGCCTGATGCCTCGGAGGTTTACCCCTACATTAGGAGTAGGCAAAAATTGACAACAATTTGGACATTGGATGACAATGTCATGAGCTTCTTTCGTGGTTAAAGTGAAATGGAAGCGTAAAGTTTCAGCCATCATGTGGAAGCGTTTATGAAACTCCCTTGCAGCCTCTGCCTGATTGGACAGAGCAGCAGCCATGATTCTAGTGGCTTTGTCTGCCAAGTCATTTCCATGAGACATGGGGCCAGGAAGGCCAGAATGAGCCCTGACATGAGTAATATGCACAAGATGTCTTCTATGTAACAAGGCTGACTGCACTTGCTGAAAAATGTGAGCAAGCATGCTAGAGGGTTTAATTAAGCCAACAACTTCAAGCATATTAATTGCATTGACCACATATAAGGAATCAGATACAATATTGAGCAGTCCCGGAAAAGTTTCAAGGACTTCTAGAACTACCAAACACTCTACAACCTGGGGTGATGTCTCATTATATTGTTTAGATGTTACTTGGCCATTTACTACATATGCACCTATGCCAGATTTGGATCCATCTGTATACACTACTACCCCATCCAGAAGTGGGTGTTTGGCTGTTATTACTGGAAACACTATGGCTTGGCTTAAGGCAAACTGTAAAATTGGATGTTTTGGATAATGATTATCAATTTGTCCTGAATAGGAGGCAACCAAGACTTCCCAATCATTAGTTGTTGCTGCCAGGGTTTGAACTTGAGCAGAGGAATAAGGCACAATTAGCATATGAGGTTCTTTCCCAAATGACTAATGGCTGCTTTTATCCCCCAAAGTACAAGTTGAGCAACTGCATTAGGATACCACTCAATGATTTTTGCAGGGGAGACATTAGGGTGGACCCACAATAAGGGTCCATTTTGCCACAAGACTGCTGTTGGTAACTGTGCAGTTTTTAATATGCATAATTCAAATGACATTGACTCGTCAGTGCGTTGTAATTGAGCATTTTGTAAGGCCTTTTCTATAGTTTGTAAAGCTTGACATGCAGCTGGGGTAAGTGCTCTGTGGGAGGAGATGTGGGTATCTCCCTCTAATATATCAAATAAGGGCTTTAATTCTGCTGAGGGGATTTTCAAAAATGGTCTTAGCCAATTAATATCTCCCAGCAATTTTTGGAAATCATTCAAGGTATGTAGTTGATCTTTGCGAATCTCTAATTTTTGAGGAACAATTTTGTCAGGATAAATGAATGACCCTAGGAAGGCTCCCATGTGAGCAACTTGCACCTTTTAGGTGGCCACCTACAATCCCTATTGCCCTAACGATTTTATTAATATAGGGTATGCATCTTGCAATAACTGTGAATTTTTATGGCAAATCAAAATATCATCCATGTAAAGTACCAGAATTAATGATGGAAAATGATTTTTAACTGACTTAAGTGCCAATTGCACATACAGTTGACACATGGTGGGGCTATTTGCCATCCCCTGAGGTAGGACCTTCCATTGGTATCTTTGATCAGGCTCTAAATGTTTAATGGCTGGGATGGTGAATGCAAATCTTTGCCTATCTTTAGGGCATAAAGGTATAGAGAAAAAACAATCTTTAATATCTATAATTATAATTTCCCAATTTTTGGGTAAGGCAGAAAGCAATGGTAGCCCTTGCTGAACTGGCCCAAACAGGCGCATTTGTGCATTAATTGCTCTAAGATAATGTAATAAGCGCCATTTTCCAGATTTTTTCTTAATTACAAAAATAGGTGTACTCCAGGGTGATGTAGAGGGCTCTAAATGACCCAAGCGTAGCTGTTCAGAAATCAGTTTTGTGGCTGCTTCTAATTTTTCAGAGGAGAGAGGCCATTGAGGAACCCATACAGCTTCCTCTGTAAGCCATGGTATGGACATGGAGCCCTCAACAGCCCCTAGGGAAAACCCAAATCTTGTCTCCCATTATTACCTTCTTCAGGGATAGGTTCCAGTCTACCCTGCTCTCCTTTCCCTAATCCTCTTCCTTCTTTATAGCTCATTTTCTTCATCATTTGAACAGCTTGTGGTGAGTATTCATTAGTCAAGGTCATTCCCAGTGCCTGTAAAATGTCTCTCCCCCAGAGATTTACTGGGAATGGTAAAACATAGGGAGTGAATCGTCCCATTTGACCTTCAGGCGCTTGCCAGCTTAAAGAACGGGAGCTAACAGTGGGGCAGAATTGATAGCCTAGCCCCTGTAAAGAATGTGATGACTGAGTAATGGGCCAGGCTTTTGGCCACCAGTGGGAAGAGATGATACTTTTATCTGCTCCTGTGTCTAAAATCCCTTTAAATTGTTTCCCTTCTATAATTAATTCTAAGGATGGCCTGGAATCAAGAGGCATTATTAAGTAAGCAGAATCATTTCCAGTAGCACCAATCCCTCTGGCAGCTCAAGGGACACCAGAGGAAAGAAAACAGCCATCTAGGCTTGGCAAAATTATTAACTGAGCTATTCTATCCCCTTGTGAAATAGAAAATACACCCTGAGGACAGGAAGAGAGAACTTGAAGTTCCCCTTCATAATCTTGATTTACGACTCCAGGGTGAACAATAAGGCCTTGTAAGGTAAGGGAGGCTTGACCCAGTATTAGGCCGACACTTCCGGATGGCAGAGGCCCTTTGTAGTCAGTAGGAATGGGCTGCACCCCCATTTGGGGCATTAGCATGAATCGGGTGGTGGGACTGAGGTCCAATTCAGCTGATCCTTCTGTTGCCCTGCGGACTGTGGGGTCCACCTTTTGCTTGCCGGGATCCCATATGTTTTGGGGCCCTGAGACCTGGGGCCCTGATACCCATTTTTTGGAATGGCCTCATTCTCTACTGCTTGAGGAGATCCTGGCTGCAGGGGCCTGCCTAGAATATCCTTGACTGAGCGACAATCTCTGGCCCAATGATACCCTTTCCCACACTTAGTACACAGTCCTGGTGCTCTCCTATTGACAAGGGCTATACAGTCCTTTTTAAAGTGTCCCGGTTTGCCACAATTATAGCAGAGTTTGAGCTCAGCCATGTCAGGGCATTTTTGCTCTTGTAGAATGGCAGCTGCTAAACCAGCATTAGTGAGTGGCCCTCCAAGCTCACGGAAAACCTTTAACCAGTCCTGCAGTCCCTTGCTCTTTCTAGGTGTAATAGCCTCCCTGCATTCCTGGGTAGCCTGTTCATAGATCAACTGTTCAATTAAAGGCATAGCTGTCTCTGGGTCCCCCAAAATTCTCCCTGCCACTTCTGTCATTCTAACCACAAAATCTGAGAATGACTCCTGGGTGTCCTGGGTAATCTTGGTCAAATGCCCACTTGCCTCTCCCTTCTTAGAGAGTGTCTTCCATGCCTTAACCGTGGCAGGTGAGATCTGGGCGTACACTCCCCAATGATAATTTGTCTGGTTAGTAGCGTGTTGTCCCTGACCTGTAAGCAACTCAAAAGTCCATGTTCTTTGGTTCCCTTCAACGGCGGCCTTGGCCCTTGCCTGTGCTTGGCAGGAGTCTTGCCACAAAGCTTTCCATTCTAGATACATTCCCATATTAGGAGCTGCAGCTTTTACTACAGTCATACAATCCCCTGGAGTCATTGCCAGAGTAGCAAGCCTTTTGACTTGCACTATAGTAAAATTGGCATTGACCCCATAGTTACGGACTGACTCAGCAAGTTCTTTAATTTGTCTATACTCCACTGGGGCGTGAACACGTCCGCCATCGGTGCCTTCAAAGACCGGAAACCCTTGCTGCACTTTTCTCTGTTCCTCTTTTGGAATGAATGAGTCTGAATGATACCTCTGCACATAGGGCAGAGGTGCACTAGGACCCAGAGGTCGAGGGCCCGGAGACCACGCAGAGAGCTGACATTTGTCTCTAGCTGCTTTTGTCGTATTCTGTGACTGATTAGCTCATCTTTCATCTGGCTGGTATCTTTCTCCCTCATAGAAAGCCACTTCTTCCTCTAAGTCTGTTTCCTCAGAGGGGCTAAGTTCCTCATCTGATTCTGAGCTACTAACAGCTAGTGCCTTGAACTCGTCTAATGGCCGATAGAGGCTCCTTCCCTTAAGTGCCTCCCCAGCTCGATCTCTCTTCGTCTCTCCCTTTCCACCCCTTTTTCTAAACTCTCCCAGGGCATTCTTTCCCTTATTTCTCTTTTCCTCGGGCTCAAGGCCCATGGAAAGGCTTTTATTCTTAGTTGAACCTTGTTTCCTCTGAATTCTTAACCTCTATCCCCACTCTGTCTCTGATAGACTGCCTTGGACCTCCTCCAGGACCCTCTGCCCCGCCTCAACCATTTGCTGACAATCCTCGTCTTTTAAGCACGATCTTACCAGCTTCCATAACGGCATGGTTCTTGCTTTAAGTTTGCCATTCTGCTGTTCCCTAACTAGATCTGCTTTCAGTTTCTCCCAAGAGGTGATAGTTAATGACCCTGAGCACGCATACCACAGAGCTATGTGATCTATCTCTTTAACAAAGCCCTCTATAGTCTTAGTGGTGATTTTTAGGCCACACTGCCTCAAGACCCACCGTAAGGCGGTCACCACGGAGTGGGAGGTTCACATACTGCTCGCTGCCCTTTTATCTAACCGTGTCTGACCGCAACTGAGAACCAGTCAGCACTTCCACCGGTAGAAGCAGTACATAATCAAAAGAAAAAGAATGAGCCCCGTGAAAACAAACAAAAAAGCCTCTAACACTGGAGAAAGTTCAAGACTGAACATACCTTATAGAGCTTACGTGTCCTGCAGTTCTGAACCTGGCCCACTAACGGAGGGTCTCCCTTGTGCAGGTGGTTCTCAGTGCCACTTGTCCCATGCTAATGTTCTCGCCGGCAAGAACACACTCGGATGACTGGATTCTTCTGCAGGAAAAGCTTTATTGCTTCTTCAGGAGGGAAGACCCAGAACCTGGAAAATGGTGCTGCTTATATAGCCCTCAGCATGGCGTGTCAGCACCTGATTTATTGCTAGCTCATCACCCCATTACTATGTCCCGAGATGGGCAGTGACTTGGCGTGAATTCACTCTCGCACCTGCCCACAAGGCTTGTTTACTAGTTAGGCACAGCGGAAGCCAGCGCCATCTTATAATGGCGATTGCTCATGGCTCTCCACAACTCTGGAAATCAATCTGGCAGTTACTCAGAAGATTTGGCATGGTACTACCTTAGGACCAAACTATACCATTCCTGGGTATATACCCAGAAGGTGATCCAACATGTAATAAGGACACATGTACCACTATGTTCACCACAGTCATATTTTTAAGAATCAGAAGGTGGAAACAACACAGATGCCCCTGAACAAAGGAATAGGTACAGAAAACATGGTACATTTAAACAATGTAATACTACGCAGCTATTAAAAGAATGACTTCATGAAATTTGCAGGCAAAGAATGGTACTTGAAGATATTCTGAGTGAAGTAACCCAGTTACAAATGAAGAAAACATTCTTTGTATTCACAGATAAATCTGTACTATCCCAAAATTTCAGGAGATTCCCAAGATTCCACTCACAGGCTATATGTAGCCTAAGAAGGAAGATCAACATGGGGATGCTTCAGAGATTTTTAGAAGGTGAACAAAATACTCACAGGAGGAAATATGGAGACAAATTGTGAAGCAGAGACTGAAAGAAAAGCCCCCCAGAGACTGCCCCACTTGGGAATCCATCCAATATACAGCTACCAAAAATGGCCTTTATTGTGGATTCTGGGAAGTACTTGCTGATGGAAGACTGATATGGCTATCTCCTGAAAGGCTTTGTTAGAGCCTGACAAAGACATAGGTGGAAACTTGCAGCCAACCATTTGACAGAGTTCAGTGGTCCCTGATTGAGGAGTTGGAGAAGCGACTGAAAAAGCTGAGTGTGTTTGCAGCCCCATAGAGGGAGCAACAATGTCAACAGGCCAAAACCCCCTAAGCTCCTAGGGACTGGACCACCAACCAAAGAATACACATGGAGAGACCCTTGGTGCTTGCAATATATATGGCAGAGGACGGCCTTGTTGAACATCAGTGGGAAGAGAGGCTCTTGTGTCTGAGGGTGCAGAAGATTCCATAGAGAACATCTGTACAGCAATCAAAGAAAATGCAAAATGCAAAAAGAACCTAACTCAAAACATCCAGGAAATCCAGGACACAATGAGAAGACCAAACCTAGGGATAATAGGAGTAGATAAGAATGAAGATTTTCAACTTAAAGGGCCAGCAAATATCTTCAACAAAATTATAGAAGAAAACTTCCTAAACCTAAGGAAAGAGATGCCCATGAACATAAAAGAAGCCTACAGAACTCCAAATAGACTGGACCAGAAAAGAAATTCCTCACAACATATAATAATCAGAACAACAAATGCACTAAATAAAGATAAAATATTAAAAGCAGTAAGGGAAAAAGGTCAACTAACATATAAAAGGAGGCCTATCAGAATTACACCAGTTGTTTCAACAGACACTATGAAAGCCAGAAGATCCTGGACAAATGTTATACAGACACTAAAAGACCACAAATGCCAGCCCAGGCTAATATACCCAGCCAAACTTTCAATTATCATAGATGAAGAAACCAAAGTGTTCCATGACAAGACCAAATTCACACATTATCTTTCCAAGAATCCAGCACTTCAAAGGATAATAACAGAAAAAAAAAAAAAAAAAAAAAAAAAAAAAAAAAACAATACCAGGACTGAAACCACTTCCTAGAAAAAGCAAGAAAGTAATCCTTCAACAAACCTAAAAAAAGACAGCCACAAGAACAGAATGCCAACTTTGAAAACAAAGTATTAGGAAGCAAAAATTATTTTCTTTAATATCTCTTAATATCAATGGACTCAACTCCCCAGTAAAAAGACTGACTAACAGTCTGGCTACACAAACAGGACCCAACATTCTGCTGCTTACAGGAAACCCATGTCAGGGAAAACGACAGACACTACCTCAGAATGAAAGGCTGGAGGAAACAATTTTCCAAGCAAATGATCTGAAGAAACAAGCTGGAGTAGCCATTCTAATATCTAATAAAATCGACTTCCAACCCAAAGTCATCAAAAAACACAAGGAAGGGGACTGCATACACATAAAAGTTAAAATCTTCCAAGAGGAACCTGGATAGAATGGACAAGTTTCTAGACAGATATCAGGTACCAAAGTTAATCAAGATCAGGCTAATGATCTAAACAGTCCTATATCCCCTAAAGAAATAGAAGCAGTCATTAATAGTCTCCCAACCAAAAACAGCCCAGGACCAGATGGGTTTAGTGCAGAGTTCTATCAGACCTTCAAAGAAGATCTAATTCCAGTTCTTCAAAAACTATACCACAAAATAGAAACAGAATATACTCTACCCAACTCATTCTATGAAGCCACAATTACTCTGATTCCTAAACCACAGAAAGATCCAACAAATATAGAGAACTTCAGACCAATTTCCCTTATGAATATCGATGCAAAAATACTCAATAAAATTCTCATTAACCGAATCCAACTACACATCACAACAATCATCCATTCTGACCAAGTAGGTTTCATTCCAGGGTTGCAGGGATGGTTTAAAGTCTGGAAATCCATCAATGTAATCCATTATATAAACAAACTCAAAGACAAAAACCACATGATCATCTCTTTAGATGCTGAGAAAGCATTTGACAAAATCCAACACCCATTCATGATAAAAGTCTCGAAAAGATCAGGAATTCAATGTCCATACCTAACCATGATAAAAAGCAGTCTAGAGCAAACCAATAGCCAACATCAAAGTAATGGTGAAAAGCTGGAAGCAATCCCGCTAAAATCAGGGACTAGACAAAGCTGCCCACTTTCTCCTTGCCTATTCAACATTGTACTTGAAGTCCTAGCAGAGCTATTCGAAAACAAAAGGAGATCAAGGGGATAAAAATTGGAAAGGAAGAAGTTAAAATATCACTTTTTGCAGATGATATGATAGTATATATAAGTGACCCTAAAAATTCCATCAGAGAACTCCTAAACCTGATAAATGGTTCAATGAAGTATATGGATATAAAATTAATTAGGACAAGTCAATGGCTTTTCTCTACAGAAAGAATAAGCAGGCTGAGAAAGAAATTAGGGAAACAACACCCTCTCAATAGTCACAAGTAATATAAAATACCTTGGCTTGACTTTAACTAAGGAAGTGAAAGATCTGTATGATAAGAACTTCAAGTCTCTGAAGAAATAAATTAAAGAAGATCTCAAAAGATTGGAAGATCTCCCATGCTCACGGATTGGCAGGATCAACATAGTAAAAATGGCTATCTTGCCAAAAGCAATCCTCATCAAAATTCCAAATCAGTTCTTCAAAGAATTAGAAAGTTCAATCTCCAAATTCATCTGGAATAACAAAAAACCTAGGATAACAAAAATTCTTCTCAAGGATTAAAAAAAAAAAAAAAAAAAACCTTTGCTGGAATCACCATGCCTGACCTAAAGCTGTACTACAGAGCAATTGTGATAAAAACTGCGTGGTACTGGTATAGCAACAGACAAGTAGACCAATGGAATAGAATTGAAGACACAGAAATGAACCCACACACCTATGGTCACTTGATCTTTGACAAGGGAGCTAAAACCATTCAGTGGAAAAAAAGACAGAAATTTCAACAAATGGTGCTAGCACAACTGGCCGTTATCATGTAGAAGGGTTCAAATTGATCCATTCCTATCTCCTTGTACAAATGTCAAATCTAAGTGGATTAAGGAACTCCACATGAACTAGAAACACTGAAACTTGTCGAGCAGAAAGTGGGGAAAAGCCTCGAAGATATGGGCACAGGGGAAAAAATCTTGAATAGAACAGCAATGACTTGTGCTGTAAGATCGAGAATCAAAAAATGGGACCTCATAAAATTGCAAAGCTTCTGTTAGGCAAAAGACACCGTCAGTAAGACAAAAGGCCACCAACAGATTAGAAAAGGATCTTTACCTATACTAAATCAGATAGGGGACTAATATAAAGAACTCAAGAAGGTGGATCCAGAAAATCAAATAACCCCATTTAAAAATGTGGCTCAGAGATAAACAAAATATTCTCACCTGAGGAATACCGAATGGCTGAAAAGCACCTGAAAAAATGTTTAACATCCTTAATCATCAGGGAAATGCAAATAATCAAAACCTCTCTGAGAATCCACCTTACACCAGTCAGAACGGCTAAGATCAAAAATTAAGGTGACAGCAGATGCTGGAATGTATGTGGAGAAAGAGGAAAACTCCTCCATTGTTGGTGGGATTGCAGGCTTTTACAACCCCTATTGAAATCAGTCTGGCGGTTCCTCAGGAAATTGGACATAGTCCTACTAGAGGATCCCGCAAACCTCTCCTGGGCATATATCCAGAAGATTTTCCAACCGGTAAGAAGGACACATATTCCACTATGTTCATAGAAGCCTTATTCATAATAGCCAGAGGCTGGGAGGAACCCAGATGCACCTCAACACAGGAATGGATACAGAAAAGGTGGTACATTTACACAATGGAGTTCTATTCAGGTATTAAAAAGAATGAATTTATGAAAGTCCTGCACAAATGGATGGACCTGGAGGGCATCATCCTAAGTGCGGTTCTTTTGTGATTACAAAGGAACTCCCATGATATGTACTCACTGATAAGTGGATATTAGCCCAGAAACTTAGAATACCCAAGATATAAAATAAAATTTGTGAAACACATGAAGCTCGGGAAGAACAAAGACCAAGGTGTGGATACTTTGCCCCTTCTTGGAAAATGGAACAAGTCACCCATGGAAGGAGTTACAGAGACAGAGTTTGGAGCTGAGAAGAATGGATGGACCATACCTGGGGATCCATCCCATAATCAGCCTCCAAACGCTGACACCATTGCATACACTCGCAAGATTTTGCTTTAAGGACCCTGATATAGCTGTCTCTTTTGAGACTATGCCCGGGCCTATCAAACACAGGAGTGGATGCTCACAGTCAGCTATTGGATGGATCACAGGGCTCCCAATGGAGGAGCTGGAGGAAGTACCCAGGGAGCTGGGGGGATCTGCAACCCAATTGGTTTAACAACAATGTGAAATAGTCAATACCCTCCCCCCACCCCCAGAGCTCGTGTCTCTAGCTGCATGTGTATCAGAGGATGTCCTGGTTGGCCATCAGTGGAAAGAGAGGCACATTGGTCATGCAGACCTTATATGCCTCATTATAGGGAACGCCAGGCCCAAGAGGTGGGAGTGGTTGGTTGGGTAAGTGCGTGTGGGGAACTTTTGGGATAGCATTGGAAATGTAAATGAAATAAATACCTAATAATAAAAAATTAAAATTAAAATTAAAAAAAAAGTTAGACTCCAGAGAACCAAATAACCCTATTAAAAATGGGGAACTGAGCTAAACAAAGAATTCTCAACTGAGGAATACCAAATGGCTGAGAAGCACCTAAAGAAATGTTCAACATCTTTAGTCATAAGGGAAATGCAAATCAAAACTCAGAATATCCAAGATACAATTCATAGGCCACATGAAGCTCAAGAAGGAAGACCAAAGTGTGCATGCTTCAGTCCTTCTTAGAAGGGAGAATAGTGCTGGGAATGGTGTCACACGCATTTAATCCCAGCACTTGGGAGGCAGAGGCAGACAGATTTCTGAGTTCGAGGCTAGCATGGTCTACAAGTGAGTTCCAGGACAGCCAGGGCTATATGGAAAAACCCTGTCTCGAAAAATAACAGCAACAACAACAACAACAAAAATAAATAAATAAAATAAAAAATACAAAAAAAAAAAAACAGAAAAAAAAAGAAAAAAAGAAGGGAGAATGGTGTACTTGCTGGAGGAAATACAGGAGCAACGTGTGGAGCAGAGTCTGAAGGAAAGACCACCCAGAGACTGCCCCACTTGGGCACTCATCTCATCAACAGACTCCAAACACAGACACCATTATAGATGCCAAGAATTTCATGGCGACAGGAGCATGATATAGCTGTCTCCTGAGAGACACTGCCAGTACCTGACAAGGACAGAGGCAGATGCTCTCAGCCATTCATTAGACTGAGCACAGGGTCCCCAAGGGAAGGAATTATAAAATGGATTGAAGGAGCTGATGGGCTTTGCGACCACATTGGAAGAACAACCATATCAACCAATCAGTCCTCAAAGCTCCCAGGGACTAAACCACTAAAGAAAGAGTACACATGGAGGGACTCATGCCTCCAGCCACATATATAGCAGAGAATGTCCTTGTCAGACATCAATAAGAGGAAAGGCCCTTGGTCCTTTGAAGGCTTGAGGCCCCAGTGTAGGAGAATCCCAGGATGGGGAGGCAGGAGTAGGATGGTGTGAGTTAGAGCATCCTAAAAAATGCAGGGAGAGGGAATGGGATAGGGCATTTCTGGACAGTAAACCAGGAAAGAGAATAACATTTATAATGTAAATTAATAAAATATCCATTAAAAAAAAGTTTAGAATGACAAAAAACAAACAAACAAAAAAGAAACAAAACAAACAAACAAAACAAACAAAACAAAACAAAACAAAGGGAGAACTTTTAAAGAATATAAATCAACGAGCAGAGAAATAGATATAGGGCCCAGTTGTTCTCCAGATGGAATGGAACAATTTGACCTTAAAGATATTTGGTGGAGTTACTGGTGTCTCCCAAGAACAGAAAAAACAAAACAAAACAACAACAAATAACCAACAGTATTACAGAAGTGTTGAACAGCTGGTAGAAAGGTGTCTGTGTGTGTGTTTTTTGTGTGTGTGTGTGTTTGTGTGTGTGTGTGTGTGTGCATACTTTCAAGGGAATCATAAACAAAGGTAGAACTTGCAATTTCAGAGGGAAGTCATAGATTACATTCCAGAATGCTGACTGTTGTAAGTGCCAGCAGAGATGGCTAAAAGTCTGTGAACAGAGTCTTGTGATGTACAGAATAATGTGTAAGGAGCTCTGGAAGATTATGACAAATGTTTAATTTTTTTTTTCTTTCTCTGAGCTCTGCTTGGGTTTCAAAGGCTCTGAGATTTCTATTCTTGGAGTAGATATATATTCACAACAATAATATTGCAACAAAACTGTTGTTCTTATAATTACCTGTAAGGAGCCGCCTTCACATTTGCCATTACAAGATGGCGCTGATGGCACTGACACCCGTGTTCTAAGTAGTAAACAAGCAAGCTGCGCATGTGCCGGGGTAGCTTTCCACGCCATGTGCTCTGCCTTTCCCGTGACGACAACTCTGGCTGATGGGCTGCAGCCAATCAGGGAGTGACACGTCCGAGGCGGAGGACAGTCCTCCATAAAAGGGAGGGGGCTCCGCCATCTCTCGCTCTCTCTGGCTCTCTCTCTGGCTCTCTTCTCCACTGGCTCCTGATGGGGTAAGCAATAAAGTTTGTGCTGCAGAAGATTCCGGTTGCCCTGAGCGTGTTCTTACCAGGGGACACAAAAGCGGCGCGCAATAAAATTACCTTCTAATATTTTGTATAGAATCAAATCTTAAACTATTCCATTAAAACCTCACACCAATTTAAAAGGTTCTTATTTAATCTTAGGACAATTCATCACACTCTATATATACAAAGTGATTATTTTTTATGAGTAGTATAATTTCTCAATTTATTGGTACTCTAAGTCATGTTTTTAACCTTTTAATGTTCTGTTTTTCCCCATGAATGCCATTTGTAAAAAGATAATTCTTGTGTAGTGTTTCCTTAAATATATATGTAACTCTGACATATTATTTTATGCTATTTTTAAAAGAAAGATTAAAACATACTTGTCATACAGATATTAGTAAATGGTTATTGTTCCCTTTCTTACAATCAAACTCTTTGTATAAAAATGAATTAATAACAAACATTGCTTGTATGTTATGTAGCAAAATATAATTAAATACAAAATATGCATAGTGTTCATTGTGGATTACATGCATTTATTGATTTCAACATAATATTTTCATTTATTTCTGAATCCTTGCTCCTATAAAGGTATTATGATTAAAGTAAGTTATAGTTGATTGCAAGAATGTCTTTTTTACAGTAATGTCACAATGCTGTCTAATATTAACTCTCAAGCATACTAACATTTTGACATATTCATACTACTTGTCATTTATAATTGCTTTTATCATTCACAGTCATTTAATTACCTTTTATTCCTAGAACTTTAAATTGCTTTTGAAATGCAGTTACAAAAATTGAATTTTGTAACTGAAAGCTCCCATTGAGTGTCCAAGAGTGGCATCATCTCATTATCCAAAGTTCATCACTGATAGGCAGAAACAACATTGGCAGATAGATAGATTTTAGGGAAATGTTCATATATTTGTGGTAGTTCATACTTTTCTCTCTTATTTTTGAAAATGTCTTGTCAACTGTGTTGGCTTTTAAAAAATATTTAATATAATTTAAACTTAGACATATCTAGGTATAGGGAATGCTAATTGAGAAGATGCTACTACAGTTGTTTTGTAGACAAGTCTGTAGGGCCCTTACTTGATTAATGATTGATGTGGGAACACCAACTCCTGAAACACACACATTGTGGATGGTGTCAAATCATGGATACCTGGATATTATAAAAATGTGGATTGAAAAATCATTGAAAACAAGTCTGTTAGCAATAAATTTCCACAGCCTCTGCTTCAATTGCTGCCTCCATATTCCTGCCTTGATATCCTTCTTTGACTTTCCTTGCTGATAGATTATAATCTGTGATATGAAATAAACACTATTCTTTCTTAATTTAATTTTGGTCAAGGTATTTTTATAGCAGTTGAAACCTAAATAAAATACTTGCCAAAATACTAGTCATAACATAAGAAAATTAAGTTAAAATGTTTTCAGAAGGCATATATACTTTAAAGAAAAATCATTTAATTTTAACATTTCTACATTGCTTTGATTAATTAAAATAGTTCTAATCAAGAAACTAAAATTTTCTAAATATAATTGAGATAAAGATCAACTTCTTATTTTTTGATATTTGGAGATCTGATCTGTAATGTTATTTAAGGTAATTATGAAAATAGTAAACTAGACCTAGGTTGATTAGAAGACTCAGATATCCTCAAAAGTGTATGCAATGTCTAAGATACAAAATTGCCTTTAGAAAAGTATATTTCTCAAGATAGTACTAAATTAACCTTATTAAGAAATTTGTGCATTGATATAGTGAAGCCAAACACAGTGACTTTTCCAACTGACATTTTAACAGTCCATTAGGCGAATTACTACTATGGTTCCAAGCCAAGATACATGGAAAATGCTAATGAATACTAAACAGATTTTCAGTGGAATGAATAATGTAAAATGGGCTACAGTTCCCTTCTCTTAGCTCATCATGCATCATAGATCGAACCTTTATGCTAAAACAAAATACAATGTCTATATTTTTGTTTCTAGATAATAAAATGTCTATTTTTTATAAACTGGTCTTTTTATTTTTTATTAGATATTTTCTTTATTTACATTTCAAATGTTATTCCCTTTCCTGGTTCCCCCCGAAAGCTCCCTATACCCTGCACCCTCCCCCTGCTCACCATCCCACCCAATCCTGCTTCCTTGTGCTGGAGAGATGGATGAGCCACAACCAAAAATAAAAATTGGTCTTTTTGCACTTAGATTTATGTGTTTGAATTGATAACAGCATTTTAGTGTTTGTTTGTATTTGATGAAAGTCTTATAAAATAATTATGTTTTGTATACGGACAGTTGAATGTCTATGCTGAAATGCGAGGAAAATGTAGGGCTTCCAGTATTATTTCCTTTTAAAAAGGGTTTAAATGAACTCTCGAGTTAAACTCACATCCAGTAAGACTCAGTCCTTCTGACTTTGCTCCCCACAGTTCTTGTACAACAGGTACACATATGACCCACATCAGTGTGGTTTCTAGTCCTCCAATTCAAGCTGTCATGCTTGTACATCAAGACTCTCACTCACTGAACCATCTCCTCAAAAATGCACCCATTTTTATTTTTAATACTACTTTGATAAGAGAAATATTTTCTAAATAATCTGTTCTATAGTCAAAATATTTAGAAATGAATATATTTATGCTTGTTGACACAATGACAAAATCTATAACAAACACTATGAAATGTTTTTTTTTATACATTTAAGATGTTTTGGGTAAAAGAGTATCAACAAACAATTTTTGTTCTAATTACATTTTTCTCCTTATCTTTACAAAAGGCTATAAATATCACAAATTTATTTTAAGCAATTTGTCATAAGTCACTTTTTCAGCGGTTGCTGTCAACTAATTTCATAAATTTTTCATGAAATAATCACATCTCATGTTATTTGGTGTATAGACCACTCAAGACTTTTGTAAGTATACATTACAGTTAACCAAGACAAGACTTTTGTACGCATACATTACAGTTAACCAAGACAAGTTCTTTCTTGAGCTTTCCATTGAGAAATATGAAAGAAATGCTACACACAAGAAATTTAGTTGCGTTTGTCCATGGTATTGTTCTGGTTAGTTTGACGCGGTATTTTGTACCCTTAACTAGTATAACTCTCACAAATATCAAAGAGTTATTTATGAAGGTTTGGAGTGACTAAAGTATACCATAAATTGAAATCAGTCAAAACTACCTTAAAAACTTGAAAATTAAGACCCCCACAAAGTGAAAATACAGTTGGTAATATACTTCAGCATTCTCCTCGGGAAAAGACATGTACTTATGAGTAACAGGGCATCATAGTGCATGAGAAAAAAAATGAAGAATTCATGATGTAGTTCTGACATACAGTTTAGGGAAAGTTTACATGCTCTTCATTTTTAAGAACAAATGCATTAAAGTATTAAAAATAGTGAAACAGATAAAAAATATAATTTTAAGTTGAAGTTTAATACCAAAGTCAGGGTTCCTGTTTTTTAAGTCAGCAACTGTGTTTTGCTTCTTTGTTAAACATAATATATATGCCTGAACTCCACTCTGCTCAGTGCATACTCCTCAACAGTCTCTGCACATAATTAATCTCTTTGCATACAGTGTTGTCTTGATAATGTCTGCACAATTGATAGTTCCTTTCACTGATGCTGGATATTTTTGATAATCACATAATAATTCTTTGCTAAAGTATCATTTTGTACTTCGTTCATCATTATAATCATTACCCTCAGATGTAACCACTCTGGATGTTTGCTTAAATCTGGTTCTGTTGTAAATGAAATTGTTGTATCTCAGAGCTGGACCATATGCTCTGGGAGGCATATTACTGAATTGGGTTGAAAATTTTAAAAGAAACTGAGTCATTTCTTGATTAAAAGGAAGAAAGTAATTGATAACAAGTGACTCTGGTACACAAGTGTCTATTTCTCTTACCTAATAGCAGACTGTGAAGGCACAAAATTGTCTTGAAAGCCTTTCTGGTTTTTAAATAGATCTCTGAAGGACAACTTATATATATTCTTCAGAAACACATTTTCAGATTTTAGCCATCTTACAGCCTGAACACAGAAATTTAGGAAAATGAGTGAAGATAAAATCCTTTGCCTGACTCTATTTTCCCCTCTACCCCATTTATCTCTCTCTCTCAATCTCACTCTCTCTCTCTCTCTCTCTCTCTCTCTGTCTTTTACCTCTCTGTCTGTCTTTCTCCCTCACTACCTCCTTTAAACACTCCAATATACATCTACTTGCTAATTTTCTGAATACCAAAACACATACTATTTGGTCTTTACATGTATGTATGTTTTCAGGTCTGACCATTTGTTATTGAATAGCCAATTATTGTGAGATTACTTGGGGAGCAGGATTTCTTTCTGGCTCAACATCCCTTAGTTGTCTATAGTTCGTTTTTTTGTTTTAATTTAACTTTTTTATTGAAAATATATTCTCACATACAATACATCAATACATTCAGACCAAAGTTTCCTGTCCCTCCACTTCTCCCATCTCTTTTCAACCTCTCCTCTCCCCATATTGACTCTCCCTCCATTTTCTCTTCAGAAAAGAACAGTCCTCTAAGATATATCAGCCAAACAGGACAAAACTGGATACAATAATACAAGAACAAAACCCTCATATGAAAGCTGGAGAAGGTAACTTAGTGTTGGGATAAGGCCTCCTTAAGCCTATACTAGTTTACCCCCATTTCTTTTTCTCTTGAAAATTCTATGTCCATATTGTTCATTTGTTTAACTAATTTACTAGATTGTAGCACATGAAAGAATCCTGTGCTGAAGGCTTTCTATGCAATGGTTTACATAAATAAATGTGTTTATATGTACATTTTGCATGATTTTCCAATTGAAATATAAACCACATGCATATTATATTCCACTATAAATTTAATTATCTACACATAAGGAATATAGACAAGCTTTTGGGAAAAAAAAACATAATGAAATGCATTTTATGCTTTAAACATGCAACAATGCTGTAATTATTATTCTCATGCACAACATTAGAGATAACATCCTAAAAGATAATTCAGCCATCTGAACTTACTTACTAGAATTTTATTTCTTTCGTAGAATGTGACTTTGTATTTATAGTTATTTAATACTGCATCTCACCTGAATAATCTGAGAATTAAATACTATATGCCTTCCAAATAGTTATTGCTCTCATTATTCAAAACTGAGAATTTTATATATTCGATATATTAATTGTGATATTTTAGATTTTGATTTTGTAAACCTTAGAAACTGCGATTCATTATACAGAACAGGCTGTCCAAGATCATGCTTACTGTGTTTCTGGATCTTTATCATCTCTATTTCTGGGAGTTTGGGCATGTTCCTCTGCTCCTAGAGTCTATATTTCTTAATTTGTTCCTTTTATCAAATCCTAAGAAAGGCATATTTAAATGTACACTATGTTTTATGATCTGTCTCTTCAGCTCATAAAAGTTTTGCTTAATTACAACTATGGTACATTCAAGAAACAAATTGACTAAAAGAAAAGTAAAATACTAACAATATTTTTATTCCTTCAAAGATGCTCGGACACATTAAATTATTAATAAAGAGTAAACCTAAAATAATGTTTATAGTTATAACCATCAGACATTAATTTCTCTGCTTCCCAGCTTACCATCTCTATGAATTTTATTTATTTAATCTATTTTGAACCATTATCCTCACTCTTGGACTTTCTTTGTACCATAAATTAATCATTTCCTTTCACTTTCCATTTTCTTGTCCACTTTTGTACTCTTTTCTGAAATACATCCTACAAAACTGGAAACATGAGAAACAATCATAAAGCTGAATCTCTTATTTCTTGTATTTAAAGCTGAAGTGTGACATCACCTTGTCTAAAATGTTCAGATGAGGTCAAGTTGATGGTGTTCCTTTTGAGTTCTTCCTAGGGAAGGATTTCTCAACTTGTGTGCCATGACCCTTTGGGGAGTTGAATGACCTTTTTACTGGGGTAACTAAAACTATCAGAAAATACAGATATTTATATTATTATTCATAACAGGAATAAAATTTTAGTTCTGTAATACTAACAAAAGTCATTGTATGGTCTGGAATCACAGCAACACTAGGAACTGTATGAAACGGTTGCAGAATTTGAAAAGTTGAGAACCATTGTCTTATGTTTTTCATAGTCTGGTTTGTGTTCACTTTGTCATCATAACATAGAAATGAATACTAACCCTTGATTATTCTGAAATAATATTTTCTAGTAAAATAATTTTTACTTGTCATGTGCTCTGTAGATTCTAGATGATTCCATGTTTGAAATATAGGCTGGAGTGCTAATTAATCAACAAGTACTTACTAGCTTTTGAAATTATTGAAATTCCAGATTTCATAGGTTAAGACTGGAATAAAATATGCATTATCCTACTAGTTGTAATGATGGAGTTATATAATTGTTTATTATATAGATTTATATTAACAGTTTTTGTATAATAAACTTGGGTATATGGCTTGATACAATGGATGGACTCAGTTTGTACATACATAGATTGATTATATTCAAGATTCATTTGTCTTCTATTTCCTAGGAAAATATAAAATATTTCTTAATGTTTAAAGCATATACTTAAAGGCTTAATGTTTAAAGCATATACTCAAAGCATATACGTTGATACTTTGAAAGGCTTGATTCTAAGTTATAGTAAACTTATCATGTTAATTATATTTTTAGGGGCAAAAATATATTCTTGGGATCCAGAGAAACTTTAAAATATTGAAAGAGCATTGAATGTAACGAGTGTAGAGTGTTTGCTAAAACCTGCTGCCAAGATAATAAGACATCTAAATTTGCAAGGCTGAGTTCCTTAGGATAAATATTTGGGGTATTTGTCTTGAAGTTAAATATTTACTTTTCCTACTTTAATTTTAAAACTGCATTAAATGTGTTCAGTAAGTATCTCTGAGACTTCCTTTTTGCACACAAAGGGAATCCATCAATTACTGTGTGTCTTTTGCAGTAAATGAAAGTGGAAGAAAGTCCCAATTACTCCATATTATTCAAACCGTTGAAATCACAGCTGCATCCTACCAATGTCTTAGAAAGAATCTCATCAAAGCTCTGCTCACGAGCATTTTAAAATATGTTTTTTAACACTTGTAACATGTTTCTTCAAGTCTGGTATCCTGAATTAGAGTGAGTTATATTTTTATGGATAAATGTCTTAGTACCCAAGAAAATTTTAGTACATTGTGAATTCCTCCAAACACTCCTCAGTTCCTAGATCTATGTTTCTGTGAGTTCAACTAACAAGACAGTGAAAATATATTTGAAAACGGCAGAGAATAGATTTTCACCTCATATATTAGAAATTCCCTTTTAAAAGTGTTCCTATTTCAAACATCATATTCTGTACCATAATGCACAGTATTTTAAGTGTAAGAAAAATTCAGAATTATTTATTGACCCATGTGCTACAAATATGGGCTCAGTTTCTTAGACTATTAAAGCACCAGAATTTCACCATATTAAACTATGAGTAAACATCAAGAAATGTTATAATTGGAATTAAGAAAAAGTGAAGTCATACTAAAATGTACTGGTAAATGATTAAAAAATCTATATATAAGAGAAAAAATTTCATACTGTGAATTTTAATGATTTAGTCTCTTTCTTCATAAAACATTCAATGGTCACCCCTAAATTTTGCTTTTCTCTCTCATAATCATGTGATAATTTGTTTAGTATGTTCACAACCTTTGTATCAAAGCATCTTCTATGAATGGTGAGTATAGCCTTATCTCATGCTTAATGACAGTGTTTTGTTCTTAGTTTTCCTGTATAGAATAATCTGGGTGGTAGTGTCACAAACAGATTCTTCCTTTCACATTCAAGACAATGTCCTTTTCAACAGTACTAGAAACATTAATTACGTACTGAACTTTAAGGAAATATAAAATCAGCAGCAATATTCATATAAGTTTGAAGGTCTAGTATTTTGGTAATTCTAAAGCCATTTTTTATCAAGGTGAAATCTAAGATAGATGCGATGTCATATAATGAGCTTCATGATGTTTTAGGCTTTACTACTTCCCCTTCAACATTACAGCAATCTTAGAGGAAGTTATATATTGGAATATTGCTTCCAAATCATTCTACGTTGAGTGATTAGGAATGCAATTCTAATCTCACATAGGTGTTACTTTCACACACCCTATCTTTCTGGGTACCATATCAGAGTTTGGAAACCCTAGCAAGCTGATTTCGCTTTAAATCATACTTGGGATCCACGAGTTTTAACAATGCATTCTTCTAAAATTTGAAGTAGATTTCTTTCATTTAATTTATCCTTTGACAATTCCATTTAAGTGTGCAGTATATTCACTAACCCTTTAATTTCCCCCTCCCCCATACGTTTTTATCTTCACAAGGCCATTTCCTACTTTAAAATGTATTCACTATGTTCTGTTACTCACAGAGTTTAATCACAAATTTTCTTTGTGTCCATATCTTGCTACTATCCACAGGGGAATGTTGAGGTCACCAGTGACTTCTAACTATTTTCTGTTACAGTTGGAAAACACTATGACCAGGAAAAAAATTTAAAAGTAAGAATTTTATGGTTTGTAGTTTTATGGATGGGAATGCATTATCAATGTTCAGAAATATGGCAATAAGCAGCAAGTATGATGGTGAGAAAAGGGTACTAAGAGCTTACATCTTGAACAAAAAGCACAAAGTAGAGAAATGACTGGAACTAGAACAAAGATTAAATTATTAAATCCCACACCATTTGACCTCTTCCTACAACAAAATCAAACCTTATAACCTCCAGAAATGTCTTTACCAAGTGGGGAATAATATCTGAGAGTACTGAAGATATTTCACATATAAACTAGTGGATTGTGCCAATGAAGAAACTACCTACCTTTTCCCCTAGAATCTCCCTTAACTTATAGTTCAGTGTGGAGTGATAGGACTACCAGATAGGTCCTTAATTTATGATATTTATGATTAACTCTTGATATTTCCAGTCATTGCAACCAACCCTTTGCTGGCAGCTGCTGGTGATATAAGATCATGTGTAAATGTTGCATTTATTTCCTCAGATATAGGGAGGTGATGAGAGCCATACCTAAGATGAACAAACACACAGCCTCGGCTGAGCAGAGCACATTTCTTTCCCTGTTCTAACTATGGCTAAGCCTGGAAGCTCCTACAATTGTACAACTTTGTCTTCCAAGCTGATTGATTCAATTAGATTTCTCTTGTCTTCTCACTGAATAGTTCTGTTTGGCTTCAAACTATCTTTGGCAACATATTCTCATTTTCTGGCTCCTTCTCATTACTTGCTCATTCTGTCATCACCTGTGTCTAGCTTGTTCTATTTGTAACTAGTCTCTGTAAAACTGTAGCAGTAAACTGCCACACACACACATACACACACACACACACACACACACACACACACACACACACACACACACACAAACCACCACCACCACCACCTCCACCACCACCACCACTACACCACGGGACTTTCTCACTACACTTAAATTGCTTCTCTTTCCTGTGTTGCTTTTGTGAGAGTTAAGCGTATCCTTTATCTTACCCATTTTGTCAATATTTCTCCAATTCCTCACATTGTCTCCCCCCAATTAGATTTCAAACATGGGTGCTTCCTTCAACAAACTAAGCTTACCTTTGATCCTTAGGGATCAAAGGGGTATTTAAGCATTTGTCTGGAGACCAGCCAGATCATACTGTAACAGCTTACATGTATTTCTGACCTGATCATATAGACCTAAAAGGTATTAGGATGTGATCTCTTGACAGAGCAGTCATGCTGCTAGGTTAAAATACCTCTACAACTATGAATGAATTGACTTTGTCATGCCCATAAAATCACTTTTTACATTTCTTATCCCTATTATTGGTTTCTTTCATTCTCTTCACATTTCCAACATTATTTCTTGAGCTTTAGAGGTGGTATTAGGTTGAGCACTGTGTATTTTTTCTAAGTATCTCCAGCAGCTTTAGCATTGCTATTTTGCTAAATGGGCATACAACATGAATTTCTTTACATAAGTTTATTAGCACCTACAGATTAATGCTATTACCAGTCTTAATCAGAGGAACATTTCTTTGTAGTGGAAGCTGCCAAATAAATAAAAAGTATCTTCTCTTTATTTATAGTTATGTAGAAGAATTTAATGCAACAAATGACTGCTCTGGCAAGAGATCATATCCTAAGATATAGGGCTGTGTGATTCTGCTGCAATACAACCATGGCACATACCATAAATCTCTCTGCCTGAAATATAGACATGACATTAGTATTCGCCTTTAAGGTAACATTGGTTTGTCAAAGGAAGCAGAAGTTTTTTAAATCTAATTGGAGGGCTGTTGAATGAACGGAGATTCATTTAATTAGTTGAAGTCGTTGAGTTCACTGAGTCAGTGCAAGAAAGTTGACTTCCCATAATTCAGTGAAGCTCAGCAGAGGCCGTTGAAATCAGAAAATAAGGAGCCAGAAGATTGGAACAAATTGCTAGAGTAAAATTGAAGCCAAGCAGAGCAACTCAGTGAAAAGTAGAGAAAAGCCAGATTGAATTAGTCAGGTAGGAGAGAATTTTGAGGCAGAACATCAGAGTTAAAACAGCCAGCCAGAGTTCAGAAAGAACTGGTATGGTATTCTTATTCAGCAGCAAGCCTACAAGGCAATAGTTACATCAGACTAATAAAAGTGACATTTTATATCTGGCACCCAATGTGATTGGAGAAGAAAACCCCCCAACATTGCAGAAAGAAGAGGCCATCTTCCAGAAATGTTGCAGAGGAGAGGAGGCATCTGACATAAATTCATGGAGCAGAAATTAGCCAGGGATTATCTACAAAGTAAACATTTGTTCTTCTAGTTCTGCTAGATGTCCAGAGAGACTAAGGGGGAGACTTTGAAGTGGCTGGAGCCTCTTCAATGTAGGAACCATTGGGACAGCAAATAACAGTAAGTTACTTCAGAAGACAACTTTAATTATATACATAGCAAGAAATTTCGTGGATTAAAAAAAAAAGGGGGAAACTCAATTCCAGATCCTTTACCACAAAAGATAGGTGGTAAGGGGATCAAAACATTACATGAAAAAGTCATTGCAGTATTGATTGCAACTGTGACCACCAGAGTAAACTTCAATCAAATTCTTTATATATTTATGTTTAAAAAGATTGAAAAATTTCTGTACAGTAAGAAAAATTACCTATGATAATATAAAGGCCTGAGAGACAAGATAGAGCAAGTAAGAGAATAAGAATTGCCTAATTCTGGATCCATGGTGCCTAATGAAATTAAGGATCAAGATGTATAGCCCACTGAACCTATAGCAATATCTCTTAATGAAATTGAAGAAAGAGAACCACTCCCAATGTCTTTGACATTTACCAGAGAACTAACGATGAAAATTTAAACAACTAGTTTCGAATGCTGTTAAAATACAAGAACACAAATACTTTAAAGAATCAATATTAACTTACAGAATGCAGTCACCCTATGTGAGATAGATGTTAAATACCTCAGGTACTCAAAGTATGAATATATTACTAGACTGGAAATTTTTAAAATTGGAAACTGGTTCAAAATTACAGTGGCTGGCATGGCCATGAGAAGCCACAACAATTATGGAAAATGGAATATCATAATAGGTCTAAAGGTATTAATATTGTAAAAGGTCAATTTTTAGAAGAAGGTAAATTTACTGATTTAAGACAACAGTTGCAATTTCATGACTCTAATATTATACAATGTATTTTTATAGCTTTATGAGTCTGGAATAGGGTAGAGGAAAAAGAAAGCAATGTCTATGCCATTCAAAAGGATTATGTAAAGCTCCAAAGAGATTTTACTGACTTCATATATAGATTAAAGTCCAGTATCAAGAGATCATTATCAGATGCAAAACTTGTGCTAATTGAAACTTTAACTTTCAAAAATGCAAATACAAAGTATCAGGAAGTTCTAAAACCTTTAAAAGCTCAACCAGCAACCATGGATTACAACTACTACTACTGATCACTAATGACTATGTAGTTGGACAATTAATGGCCAATAATCTTACATATCAAAATATCCACTGTTTATCTGTGGATGAGGAGGTCACTTGAAAATGGCTTATAGGTAAGACAATCCTATAAAGTTCTCTACAAGATCGCAGACTTCAGGAGTTTATAAAATCTGGATACTAAAAGTAGGCATTGAACTAATGAATGCAGATCACCAAGAGATATGCAAGATGATCTGTTACTGATGGGAAACTGCCTTTAAGATAATCCTGCAAATACAGAAAACTCCCTAAGTGGTTTTGAAAAGGTCAGCATAGGAATTTTGGGAAGGTCATGAAACACTCACTCCTCTGGAAGGGAGAGGCTATTTATCATTTTTCAGATCACTGGGTGGGAACGGACCTACAGGTGGGGACACATTCGGCAGGGCTGACTGTTGCTCTCCTTCAGACAGGGGAAGTCCTTGTCATCTCATTCCCTAAAGACCAATCAGTTTAAAGGGTGCACTGTTCCCCAAACATATTGTTCCTAGTTGTTGATGCTCTGTTCTGCCCCTGGAAACCATATAAAAACTCGCTGAACTGGTGCTGGGGTTCACCACCTCTCCTTTGGCTCTAGGATGACACCAGTGCACTGGAACACTAAATTCCTCTTGCTTTTTGCCTTGATCCTGGCTCCATGTGGTTCACTCAGGGGGTCTCCAGTAAGCTTAGGCTCCTCAGAGTCTTACAGGTTTACTTATACTCTGGCAACAAACAAAACAATCCAGGTATTTCTCTTGAGCAATCCACAGAGTAACTAGATAAGACTAATTTAGGTATTGAAAGTCTAATACATGCTACAGAAGGAAGCACTGCTGTGGACTTAGCCATAAGTAAGTCTCACACTACGGCCAAAAATTCAGACCTATAAATACCCACTGAAGGTCATGGACCTTTTACCCTAAAGGCAGTAGGAATCATATTCGGAAGAAGCAGCCTAACATTTTAAGGATCATTTTGTATACAGAAATTATAGATGAAGGTTTCAAGGGAGCTATTGAGATTTAGTTTATGTAAAGAAAAATGTGCAATATAAGCAGGAAACAGGATTGCTCAGCTTCTACTGCTTCCAATTTCAACTACAAAGCAAATCCAACTGGAGTGAATGGAATATTTGGAAGTACTGGAATATAGCGTTTTTGACAAATTGTAATCAATGACCAGAGACCAAAATTAAAATTAAAATTAAATGTTATTGAAATGAATGGTTTAGTGAACACAGGAGCCATTATAACAATAATCTCACGTGTATCTTTGAATGCACATGGGCACATTTTGCAGATATCTACATAGTTTGGTAGAATTGGAACATTATCCCAAATGAAACAAAATTTAAGATGTATTAAACGTGTAGGACCAGAAGGTCCAATAGGAAGATGAAAGCCTTAGGTGGAAGATGTGGTCACAAAGCTATGGAAAAGATACCTACTACAACAATAAAGAGCTCAGACAACCACATCCTATTTTAGCAAATACTTATGTAATGTGGCTTGATGGTTTCTATATTTACATGAGTAAGAAGTCTAGCTTTCCGGTATCGAACAGGGCAAGGAATGGGAGCATCTAAGTGTCTAGTTTATGCTTAGGTTCATAAAGGTCTAATTGTACTTTGATAAACAGTAAGGAGGCAATGAGAGTAGCTGAAAGACACTGGATTGTAGAAAAAATTGTTGAATTAAATCAACCTGTATTCTTTATAAGTGTTTTAATATCAAAAATGGGAGTCAGGAAAAGTATTACACTGTGGAAGAGGTTTTATTTATATTTCCACATTTGATGAAAGACTGTGAGTTCTATTCCATCAAAATTGAAAAATATCTTAATCATACATTTACTATTTAGAATATATATTCTTAAATATTATAAAAAACAAATAAAATGGTAGACAGAACTAAAATGGGAGTCCTGAAAAGATGAGACAAAAATGGCTGTGAAACTTTTAAATTATGTTTAGCATCCTTAGTTATCAGGAAAATGCTAAATAAATAACTTTGATATTTCATTCTTTTTTAATGTTTTGTTAGATATTTTCTTCATTTACATTTCAAATGCTATCCCAAAAGTCTCCTATACTGTCCCCCCCAGCCTGCTCCCCTACTCACTCACTCCCACTTCTTGGCCCTGGTGTTCCCCTATATTGGGGCATATAAAGTTTGCTAGACCAAGGGGCCTTTCTTCCCATTGATGGCTAACTAGGCCATCTTCTGCTACATATGCAGCTAGAGACACAACCCCTGGGGTTACTAATTAGTTCATATTATTGTTCCACCTACAGTGTTGCAGAACCCTTCAGCTCTTGGGTACTTTCTCTAGCTCTTTCACTGGGGGCCCTGTGTTGGATCCAATAGATGACTGTGGGCATCCACTTCTGTACTTCCCAGGCACTGGCAAAGCCTTACAGGAGACAGCTGTATCAGGGCCCTTTCAGCAAATTCTTGCTGGTGTATGCAATAGTGTCTGTGTTTGGTGGCTGATTATTGGATGGACCCCCCGGGTGGGGCACTCGCTGACTGGTCCATCCTTTCATCTTAGCCCCAAACTTTATGTTTGCAACTCCTTCCATGGATATTTTATTCCCTATTCTAGGGAGGAATGAAATGTCCACGTGTTGGTCTTCCTTTTTGATTTTCTTGTATTTTGGAAGTTTTATCATGGGTATTTTAGGTTTCTGGGCTAACATCCACTTATCAGTAGGTGCATATCAAGTGACTTCATTTGTGACTAAGTTACCTCACTCAGGATGATATCCTCCAGATACATCCATTTGCCCAAGAATTTCATAAGAAATTCCATATTGAAAATATGGGCACAGGGGAAAGTTATAAAGAATTTCATAAGAATTCCATATCAAAGATATGGACACAGGGGAAAATTCCTAAACAGAACAGCAATGGCCCAGGCTGTAAGATCAAGAATCAACAAATGGGACCTCATAAAATTGCAGAGCTTCTGTAGGGCAAAAGATACTGTCAATAAGACAAAAAGGTCACCAACAGATTGGGAAAGAATTTTTACCAATCCTATGTCTGATTGGGGACTAGTATCCAACATATACAAAGAGCTCAAGAAGCTGAACTCCAGAAATTCACATAACCCCTTTTAAAAGTAGGGTACAGAGCTAAACAAATAATTCTCAACTGAGGAATACCAAAGGGCTGAGAAGCACTTCAAAAACTGTTCAACATCCTTAATCATCAAGGAAATGCAAATCAAAACAACCCTGAGATTCCATCTCATACAAGTCAGAATGACTAGGATCAAAAATTCAGGTGATAGCAGATGCTGGATCGATGTGGAGAAAAAGGAACACTCCTCCATTGCTGGTGGGATTGCCAGCTGGTACAACCACTCTGGAAATCAGACTGGCAGTTCCTCAGAAAACTAGACATAGTACTACTGGTAGATCCAGCAATACCTCTCCTGGGCATATACCAAGAAGATATTCCAACTAGTAATAAGGATACATGCTCCACTATGTTCATAGCAGCCCCATTTATTCTATTTAGCCAGAAGCTGGAAAGAACCCAGATGTTCCTCAACAGAGGAATGGATACAGAAAATGTGGTACATTTACACAATGTAGTACTACTCAGCTATTAAGAACAATGAATTTATGAAATTCTTGGGCAAATAATATTTCATTCTTAACCCTGGCGAAGATCAATAAAACAAATGAATGACTACACATGCTAGAAAGGATAACGACAAAGAAGATCACTTACTAATCTATGGTGAGAAGACATACTGCTATAGCCAATTTGAAAATCATTGTGGAAAATCATGAAAAAGCTGAAACTTAAACTACCATAATATCCATCTACATGACTCATGGTCATATATATCCAAAGAACTCTAATGCTCCTCTATTTCATATACCCATAAATGGCAAATGATGCAGATGTCCACCATCCCAAGAGTAGATAATATAAATGTTGTTCATTATTTTTTTAATTTATATTTATTTTCTTTTTTCATTACATTTTACCCATTAATTTACCCATTGACTATATGATTGGTTCCTTCTTTCCTTCCTTTCTTTCTTCCTTCCTTCCTTCCTTCCTCTCTCTCTCTCTCTCTCTCTCTCTCTCTCTCTCTCTCTCTCTCTCTCTCTCTCTCTCTCTCTCTCTCTGTCACCCTCCAGACTCTATCTTCCCCACCCTCATCATCAACCCTCTAACTGTTCCACATCCCTCTGGGGTAGCAACCCCATCTCTCACTTGTTGCCCTGTCTTTCTGCTGGAGGTGGGCTCTAGAAGTTATCTTTCCCCACTTGTATGGAATTTCATCTAGGGTCCTGCCCTTTGAGGCCTGAGAGTCTCTGGCCTCCCAGGTGTCTGGTATATTGTGGAGGGTCCCCCAAATATCCTAACTCCAGAGGATGCCTGTTTCCAGTATTTCTGCTGGCACCCAGAACTTCAATCCTTTCCACAACCCAATACTTTATGATGTCCCCCTCTATCCCCATGTCCCCTTTCCATCCCAGGTCCTTCCCTCTCTCCCCCTTGTGATTGTTTTCTTCTCCCTTCCAAGTGGAACTAAGGTGTACTCACTTGAAACCTTCAGCTTGTTGAACATTTTGAGTCCTGTGGACTCTATCTTGTGTATTCTGTCCTGTTTTGTTTTTATCTTTGTTGTTTTTGTTTTGTTTTGTTTTTGTTTTGTTGCTAATATCCTCTTATTAGTAAGGACATACCACACATGCCATTTTGGGTCTCATTTTATTCACTGAGGATGATATTTTCTAGTTCCATCCATTGCCTGCAAAATTCAGGTTGTCCTTGTTCCTAATAGCTGAGTAGTATTCCATTGTGTAAATGAACAATATTTTCTCTATCCATTCTTCTGTTGTGGGACATATGGGTTGTTTCAATCTTCTAGCTATCACAAATAATGTTACTATGAACATAGTGAAACATGTGCCCCTGTGGCATGGTAGGACATCTTTTGGGTATATCTCCAAGAGTGGTATAGCTGGGTCTTCAGGTAGATCTATTTCCAATTTTCTGAGAAACCTCCAGGTTGAGTTCCAGAGTGGTTGTACCATTTTTTAATCCCACTAGCAATGGAGGAGTGTTCCTCTTTCTTCACATCCTCACCAGCATGTGTTATCAACTGAGTTTTTGATCTTAGCCATTCTGATTGGTATAAGGTGGAATCTCAGGGTCATTTTGATTTGCATTTCTATGATCACTAAGGACTTTGAACATTTCTTTAGGTTCTTCTCAGCCATTTGAGATTCCTCTGTTATGAATTCTTGGTTTAGTTCTAGCCCTTGTTTTTTTGATTGGTTGTTTGGTTTTTTCGTGGTTCAGTAACAGGCCCAGAGTGTGATTCTGCTCAAGGGGAGGCCTGACACTATTACTGAGGCTATGGAACACTCACGAAAAGGAACTTATCATGACTACCTTCTAGAAGAGCCTAGAAACAGCTGAAAGACTCAGATGCAGATATTTGCACCCAGTCAATGTACTGAAGCTGCTGACCTTTGTGGTTGAACTAAGGAAAAGTTGGAAGAGATAAGGAGGGGGGAGAGTCTGTAGGAGGACTAGCAGGCTCAATTAACATGAACCTACGAGATCTCATCTCTGCTAGATCACCAACCAGGCAGCATATACCAGCTGATATGAGGTTCCCAATACATATACAGGAGAGGAATGTCAGGTCTCAGTTTAGTCACAGAAGCTACATGTAACCAACTGGAGGGCCCAGACAGTTTAGAGTTCTGGTAGGGTAGGGGGGTGGGGACATCCTGGTGGAGACAAGTGGGTAAGGAGGAGGTATGGGATGTAAAACATTAAGAGTGTGGACCAGGAGGGGAATAAAATCTGGAGTGTAAAAAACAGAAAAAATAATAATTAAAAATGAAGCTATTAGGTTTCTAAATGATAATATAATATAATATAATATAATAACAAAATCTATCATATTAGAGTTGGGAAGTAAAAGCCAACAAAGGAAAAGTGTCCAAGAGAAGTCACAAGAATGAAAGACTTATTTTTTGTTTGCTAAGGAATCCCATGAATACAGTAAGTTGAAAGTCTTATTATATACACAGAGGACTTAGTGCAAATATGTGCAAACAAGCTGACTTTGTATATACTGCTTCAGTTTTTGTGAGTTCATATGAAATTTGGTTATTTTAAAGTAAAGAGCCTTGTTTTCATAGTACCCTCCATCTCTAACTAATGCTTTCTTGCTGTCTCCTCTTGAGGTTTTTTGTTTGTTTGTTTTTTGTTTTTTCCAAGATGTGGAATTTGATAAAGACATGCCATTTAGGCTTCTGTTTCAAACTCTCTCTGTCATTCTCTGTCTTTCTGTCCTGATGCCCCCTCCCTTTCTGTCTGCATAAGGTCTGCTTGTGGTTTTCTGTCTTTGTTCCCTTCTGATAATGGTTGATAGGTATAAGATAGAATCTTGTAGTAGTTTTCATTTTAATTTCCTTGATGGCTGAGGATGTACAATACGAATTGTTTCTCGGTCATGATTTTTTCCCTTTGATAACTCTTTGTTTGGACCCTACAAGAATTTCTATTTATTCTTAGTAGAATTTTCTGTTCGTTTGCTATATATTTATTACTTAATACAATTTTTCAGATTTATATATTTTGATCATATCCTTCTTCACTTACAGTCCTTTCAAATCATCTTCCTCTTGCTAACCACAAAAATTTAGGTTCTTTTAAAACAAACAAACAAACAAACAAACAAACAAAAGAAACAACAACAAAAATCCAAAATCAAGAAATAAAAACAAAGCCCAGAAAAAAAAAGAAACAACCAGAAGAAAATAATAATAACAGCAACAAAAATGAAAGTAGTCAAATAAAAACACACACAAACATAAAAAGAATTTTATTGGGAAATTTTCTGTCTATGATCTTATAGAAAATTAGTCTGTAACTCTCTTTCCAGGTTGGGTATAAGCGACTTGGAAATCATGATAAATGTGGCCTTGTAAACTGAATTGGACAGTTTCACTTGTTACTAATTTTTGAGATAATTTGAGATTTATTCACAATAATTCTTCTTTTAAATTCTGGTAGGATTATGGACTACCTCTTGGCCTGAAGTTTTTGTTATTTGTTGTTGTTGTTATTGTTGATATCTTTATAACAACTACTTATTAATAACTGCTATTTTATTAGGGGTTATATGTTTGTTTATAATTACTCATATAATCTTGATTTAACCATGGTAAGTGGTATGTATTGGGAAAATGATCCATGATTTTAGATTTTCCAATTTAGTGGAAGATAGTTTTTTTAATTTTGTTCCTTTTTTTTCCCTCTGGATTTTCACAGTCAGTTGATATGTCTTCCTTTACATTTTTAAATTTTGTTCATTATGATATTCTCTTTCTGCCTTGTAATTAATTTCATGAGGGCTTCTCAATCTTATGGACCTTCGCCAACTTCTTGTTCCATAGATTTTTATTTTTGTATTCTTTTATTTGCTTGTTGATTTGTTTATTTTTTAATGATTTTGCCTGGTATACTCTGTTCCTTTTAGAGGTGATTTCTTCTTTGTGTATAGCATTTTCAGGTGTGCTATTAAGTCACTAGTATGAGATTGCAAAAATGGTTTTTATATAGGAACATTTACTATGCACTTTCTCATTAGAAAATCCTTCACTGTGTACCATAAGTTAAGGAATGTTGTGATGTGTTTATATTCAATTCTAAAAACACTTAGAATTCATTCTTTATTTCTGTCTTTATATGAAAATTTCTACTGAATTTTTATTCAGTGGAGAGATGTTCAGTTTCAGTGAGTGTGTAAGTTTCCTGCTGTTTTTGTTTTAATCCAAGATGAACAGATAGGATGCAGTGTGTTCTTTCAAATTTCCTCTATCTGCTAAGACCTGCTTTATGTCTGTGAATGTTGTCAGTTTTTGAGAAGTACCAGGAAGTTTTAAGAAGAGGTATATTCTTTTATGTTTGAGTGAGATGTTCCATAAATATATGTTTTGTACAATTGGTTTATAATATTCATTTACTACAGCATTTTTCTATTTAGTTTTTGTCTGGATGACATGTGACCTGTGCAGTGGTAAGATTGGGGTATGGTTGTCTTCTGCTCTCCTTGTAGAGGGATCAATGTGTCAATATGTAATTTAAGCATTAGTTGTGTTTCTGTTAAGAATTTGTGTGTCCTTCTGATTAGTGCTTAGATGATAAGAATTGAATAGTGAAGGTTTTTTTTTTATATGAGTATGTATTATCCTTCACTCTTCTGATTACAGTTTGCTTTGTTTTTGTTGTTGCTGATGTTTGATTTTATTTTTTTTGCTTAAGTTTTGTTTGTCTATTTTGAGGAACATTAAAATGGATACATCAACTTGCTTCTTAAGTTTATTTGCTGGAAATATCTTTTTCCATACTGTTATCCTGAGGTGATTTCTGTCTTTGATGTCTAAGGTGTGTTTCATAGATCCTGCTTTTGCATCCATTCTGATAATCTGTCTTTTTATTGACGAACTGAGACCATTGATGTTTACAAATGTTAATGAACAGTGATGTGGATTTCTGTTATCTTCTTTGGTGATGGTGATGGTTGTGGAGGTAGTGGTGATGTGGTGGTAGTGTGTGTGTATATTCTTGCCCTTTTTTGACTTGCTTTATAGCCATCCAGCGGCCATGGAGAACTGGATATACCTGAAAGGGAGGCTGGGAATGAAATAGAATGGGTGAGAGAAGAATGAGGCCAAGACAAAGGATCTATGATCATGGCGCAAAGTTTAATTTTCAAATCTGCGAATGAATAGGGGGGAAAAACCAAAAGACCCATTCTTTGTCTTGGCTGGGTTCTGTTGCAACAAGCTCAGCAGCTAAGTGGTTAGACTGCTTCTGCTGAAAATTGGCAGTTAATTGACTTCCACCTACGTCAAAAGACTCCACCCAGGTCGGTGAAACACTGTGACAAATAATTAAGGTCTAATTAGCCTTCTCAGGCTTCTGGGAAAGGCACATTGCATGTTTGGAATTATTTATAACGTGATATTTTGGGTGTTTGTGTAGTAAACTGCTTTAGGTTCGAGCATTTTTCTGGCACCTTTTATAGGGTTGGAATCGTAGATAGATATTGATAGATATTAAGTTTGGTTTTGTCATGCAATATCTTATTTTTTCATTTATGGAGACTGAATATTTTCATGGGTAGTATAGTGAGAACTCTCATCTGTGGTCTAAGTTTTTAGAGTTTGGTGAACATTTATGAAGCCATTCTGGATCTTGGAGCCTCTATTGAAAAGTCAGGTAAAATTCTAAGACATCTTCCTTTGCTTGACTATTGGACTTTTCCCCTTGAAGCTTCAGTGTTCTTTCATTGTTATCTTTGGTTATTGTTTCGATTATTATTTGGTGAGGAAACTTTCTTTTAGTGTCTAATCTACTTGGTGTCTTACATGCTTCTTGTACCTTTTGCTTAGGAAGTTTTTCTTCTCTAATTTTGTTAAAAATATTTTCTCTTCTTTTGACCTGGTTGTCTTCTCCCACCTCTAATTCTATTATTCTTAGTTCTGGTCTTTCATAATGTTACAGGGATTGTTTGTGAGGTATATATTTTAGATTTTACATTTTCTTTGACTGACATATCCATTTTTCCATGTGTCTTTAATGTTAGAGTTTCTCTTTGCTTTTGTGAAATTTTTCAACTTTCTGGCCTTAGATAGTTTTATGCATTTCCCCAGTGTTTGTTTTCACAGATTTCTTTAGGAAATTTGTTCATTTTTCTCTTTAAAGACCTTTGTCATATTCATAAAGACTGCTTTAAGATATTTTTCTTATGCTTGAGCTATGTTGGAATCCCTGGGGCCTAGTGAGGTAGAGTTTCAGAGCTTTAGTGGTGGCATATTATCCTGTCTTTTATATCAGTTGTGTTTTGATGCTGGTGTTCAGGCATCTTGACTAAGAAGGTTGCAAATATAGGTGATTCTAACCTGTGTTTTTCATTTTTTGTGTCTTGGTATCTGTTTCCACTGTTGTTCTTAGAAGAGGGTGGTGACTCTGTATTATGTATAGGAAAATGTCTGCAGTCATGATAGATATTGATACTGGAGGCTCCAATTAAAGTGTGTTTCTCTGCACACCCATTGGAAAGTCGATAAGGTTGGATTGAGGAGGAGTCTCAGACCATTGTTTCTTGAAATTTATGAAAGCCTGGTAGCTCATTCTTAAATCTTTCCCCTTTAGTCCAGAACTGGGGAGGGCAGGAGAGCTGTTACTCAATCATGATTTTCAGATTGCTACCCCTCTTGGGCCTTCCAGCCAAGCATTTACCATAAGTAAATCAAGTCACCCTTCTCCCAGTCACAAATTTGAGCACAGATAGCTTTTATCTTAGAAGAAAAATGATTAACATGACATGATTTTGGGGAATCATTTTGCTTTTGTTCGTTGTTTTGAAGGAAAAACAGTATATATAAATTGATTTTTGTAGTTTTAATATTCAAAGCCAAAACAAACAACCTACTCCAAAAACCCCCCCCAAAAAACCAAAAAAACAAAAAAACAGAGAAATGAAACAAAAAACAAACAAAACAAAACATCCCCAAAACCTTTTTGGTAACTGCATTGTACTATTCCTCAAGTGGGTTGGAGCCCACTTCTGAAGATGCTGCAGTCTAAGAGAGGCTCTTCTGGGGCTTCCTCTTTGCCACTTAGAAGCCTTCTAGGTGCTTTCTGCACCCGACAACCTATTGAGACATTTAATATGATTTGTGCATTTTTCACATGTGCAGGGCAACCCAGAGAGACCTTAGTGTTCTATATGCATAGTTCTCCAAGCTCACTAACTCTCCTTCTCTGGGAAGCAGTTGTACATACTATATGCCATATCCATTTAACAACTGGTCACCTGGCATCTGCCTTGTTTTCCTTTTACTTTCAGTTTTGGACTTTCAACCCTGCACAATAGTTCCCTGGGGTCTTACAGGTAAAATAGTGCTAAAATAGTATTCTGGCTTCCTGATACTTTTTTGTTTCTATATTTTTATTCTGATTACTGTATTATATTGAGAATGGTCTAAACAACCAAACTAAAGCTATATAAAAATTGAGTTTGAAGTGGTGGAAAGTCAGCAGGAAGCACCAATGCTTTCCTGCCTGACTCCTTGTTGACAGGAGTTTGCTCTCCCTGACACTCCACACATTGCTTGCATGTGCAGGACACAGAGCTAACTGAGCTTGGGACATTAATTGCTGCCCCACAAGGGAAGTACTCCACAGCCTTCTCATGATGTGTGAAAAGAGGTTCACAGGAATGAAGGGTAGGGTTTAGAGCAATGGAAACCTAAGATTTTTCTCTCAAAGCTAGTCAGCCTACAGAGGTGTCAAACCCAGAGCTTGGGCCTTAATTACCATTGTAGTCTAATGAAAGGGCTCTTTCATAAGCATTTTTGTGGCTTTCTAATTCACACATAGTCTATACATAGATGCATATTTTACTGCAGCTCACTAGAGATGTATTTGTTGTTAATCTTGTATAGTTTTGGGGATTATTTTTTGTTTGTTTTTCTTCTCTTTAGTTATACTGGTTTGGAGTTTGTTTTAGTTTTCTTTAATGAATTTATTTTTTTTGTTTGTTTGTTTGTTTTGGTGCGGGGTAGAAAAGAATCTTATATAGCCTGAGCTTCCCCTAACCTGTTATAATAGCACAGCCTATGTTATATGCTGTCAAGGGACACCTGGTAGTAGCACCACTTTGCATTTCCAGTGACTCATGTAACTCCTAGAGAACTGTCTCTCGTCTTTGTCTATTCAAGGACTATTAATTTGTCTATAAATGGCATGACTGCTTTGTCTATTCCAGGCCTAGAGAACTACATTTTAGGTTAGGGATTTTTTGTTGTTGTTGTTGTTGTTGTTGTTCTGTTTTCCTATCATCCAACTCTTATATTGTTTCCTGCCCTCTCTTGCTTATTTCTTTGAATTTTAAGGAAACAATTATACAACACTGCCCCATGCCAGAGTACTCACCTTATAATGATTCTCAGCATCTTGATAAACCATGTTTCTTTGCATGCATCACCATTCACAGAAAATAAGCTTCTGGGATAAGGGCTCCAGTAGCATCTTTCAGAGTTATAAATGTAAAAATAGAGCTGCACAGCTTGGCACTTTAGCAAAAGAATAGTTGTAAACTTTCCACTGGGGTGTGCGATGTCCTCAAGAGTGGTGGTTTGACATGTTTTATAGGGCTAGATGTTAATTATCTGTTGTAGACCAGGCTTCAACTCCAATCATTTGTTGGCCCAACTCCAACAAATCCAATGATTTCTTTCTTACATAAGTGTTGAGGCACTATTGCATCCATGGGCATAACTTGCCTAAAAGATTGGCATACTTTATAAGATTCCTAGTAAAGTAAAGTAGAGCCTACGTGGGCCCTTCTGGCACTATAAAATGCAGTCAGAGTTCTTCATATGTACATTAAAATTTTGGAAATGAATCCATTAATAGAATTATGCAGCAATTAATATAAAATAGACTTTCAAACTTTAATTTTGAGAATTCTTAAAACTGTGAATAGGATGTAACTTGGAGATAAAGGATATCATGGCTTTGGGAAGTAGAATATTATTTAAGATGTAAATGAATAGAATGATTAATAAAAAAGATGAAAGGTGACTTGTAACTTACAATAAATGTGTCATAATCAAAAGTATTTTAAAAATAGTTTAAAAAGGAATAAGTAAGACCTTTGAAGAAGCACACATATTAAAAAATAAGTACATTATTTTTCCTAGCATAATTAGTGTTAAGGAATTCATTTTCAGATGATATGCTTGCAACTTATAAAGAAAGTACTACCATAGATAATATTTCTATCTTCCAGAAGAAATCTATCTCATTGAAGGCAAAATATTTTATAAATACATCAACTTGAACTGCTTACATATGGAGATATGCACCATAGAACAAAAAAAGGCAAATACTTTTAGGTTAGAGAAACAAAACTGTAACCTATTTAAGCCTTTGGTATACAGCTAAAACATTATTTAAATGTATGTTAATGGATGAGTGGAAATATGGTAGGATCTGAAGATGAGGGAGCTAAAACCATGGTTATAATATATTGTATGAAAATACCCCCTTTTTCAATAAAAATAAAGTCATATTAGTAAACTAGATTTCCAACACTTAAAGTATAGTATGAGACAAATGTGCTTTGATCCTGTATTAGAAAAGAAAACAAATTGATGAAGATAAATAGACTTCTGAGGAAATATCTCTGAAATACAATGCTAAGAAATCACATGAAAAGTCCTGGGTTTGGTAGTCATTAATAGCATTTGTTAAAGGTGCTATATTGACGTTGAAAAAGAAGTGGGATAAGTAAGCAATATGTGGAGGTAGAGAAGATAAACCACTTCACATTATACTGATGCTGAAAAAGGATTACTGAGAACAACTACAGGCCAATAAATTCCTCAAGTTAATGGAATGGAAATGTCTTTGAAAGAGTGAATGAAAATTTATTCAGTAAGTAAAGAATAAATCGTAATACTATAATCCCACTGAATAAATTATACATCTTCCTATGAAATCGAAATTCAAGGGCTACCAGCCTCACTGCAGAGTTCTAGAAAAGTTGTGAAGAAGAATTAACACCATTGCCAAACAGGTTCTTCAAGGAAGCCAGGAAGACAGATTAATCATGAACGATTATCTCATACGTTTTCTTCATGTCCAGTTTTTATAAGTTGATAATTCACAGAAAAGTTTAACAAAATAAAACATAAGCCAACTTAAATCATCTAAAAGGTAAGATATAGATGAAATGGTTTCTCTAATTCTCCTAGTCATACTATATAGATTTAGTGTTTTACTTCCTGGCAATTCAGGCTTAAATGGAAGCATTTTTTCATTATGTGTTCTTTAATCTGCTGAGAGTAGGTAAATGTATACTGGAATAGACATTTTTTTTCACTTTCTGTAGAAAAGGGAATTGACCATATGGGCCCATATAGAAATGTCATGATTTCAGCTCTTGGCATGTAACGGGTGAAAAATTCTTATTTATCCAATGTAAAACACTGATCTGGTTTTCTACTAAAACCAATTGCTTAAGAAACAATGAATAGTGAAGGACTATTTACTAGGATCTCAAATTAGTTCTGGCACTTCTTTGCATTTTAAAGTTTAAATCTATAAAATATTGAATCAATTCTTTGAGATAAGTTGTATTACAATAATGATGTAATAATAATTCCTCTGGGTTTGTGTGTTATCTCACCTTGCTTTATACACTGAAAATCCTTTTGACCAAAACTATTCTGTAGAGGTGTTTACAAATATTTATTGGATTTGTACCATGCTGTGTACATATATGTATATATATACAAAACAAATATTTTTCATAGATATAATTAAAGTTCCATATCAGGAACATTGATCATTCAAGGACCTTGCAAGGTACATAAGGTTAGATTCATGACACAATCAACTATTACTTTTAAAAGACAATTGTCTTACATGACATGTAAGATATTGGTTTTATGATAGGGTGACAATTTTAAATATTGGGGAACTGCCAAACTAGTTACAAAGAAAAGCTTACCTCTTGTTGACCATAAAGTGACAATTTATGCCAGAAGATTTTAAGTATACATGAGATATTTCTCTCCTTTGAGATTTAATTTTCAGAAGTCAAAGTTTATGATAGACATTTAAATCTATTTATACATTCAAAATACTCAGAACTGTTTAGACATGAAGTACTAAATAATTTTTTCATCTCTCTGTCTACCTACTTATCTTTTGTTAATCTTAATATTAAAATATTTTCAAGTAGTCACGGCATGACATGAATTAATAAAACATTTAAAAGTTGTAGTGATGAAAGAAAACTTCATTAAATATTTGAGATACCTAGTAAGAATGGCAATGAATTATTAGGAAAAAGAAGATACTTTAAATGAGCTGAGCTTTTATGTCATCTTCAAATGATGGCAATGAACTGGAAAATTATTATGCCATTGAAAAGGCTGCGCTTTAGATATTATAATAAATCATTTACTGAAGACTATTAGAGTTGAAATTAAATTCATTTATAATTGAGTTCAAAGGAACTATGAGCATACTCTCTTATTCCAAAAAATATGTTAAGTATAAATTCTAGTGTTCATTATCCGATCAAAACACCACATAAATACTGATGTGTTACATTTAAGAACTGAATGGACTTCTCCTATTTCCCTGGGTAAAATGTTCAATGAAGTGGGGAAAACTCTAAAGTTGTAGTCAGGTAAACAAAGTATAATGAGGAATCGTAACTTTATTAAAATGTTTACTATGCAGAAATATTGTCAACAGCTATATAACCTAATTTTATCAATGAATAACCCATTTATTATATTTATTGAATGTAGCTAGTTTTGTAGATAATATTAGTAGTGGACATAACATTACTTTTAGTAGTGGATATAGCACTACTGAGTAAATCATTACACATACATAGGTCTTTTTACGTTTGAAGTGTTGTTAAACTAGAATGTAAACTGATGCCAAATGATGAAATGACACAAAAAATTAAATTAGTCACAGAAAGCTCACAATATCAATAAAACTCTCATGAGAGAAAATAACTAATCTATCTAAACATGTTATATTGATAGGATCAGAAAACAATGATTTTAAAATATAGTTCTTCACAATGGCTTATTCTGTTGTGAAAGATGATACAGGAAAACTAGAATGAAGAGAAAATCAACTCTAAAGGATAAAGGGAGAGCATATGACCAGGGAAGTTTAGAGGTTCAAGACAGAGGATAGGATGCTACAAAAAGAAAGATTTAATATGCAGGGAAAATGAATACATTTGAATATAAGACATATTACATGGACATACTCTACTAAAGTAAAGGAGATACAAATTTACTACCTAGATATTATGGATATGGCTGAAAACATAAAATTTTATGACATAAGTTCCTGTTCCTGCAAATATGGCAAGTTAATTTTTGCTTTGTGTTTTGTCTTTTTTTATAAATTATCCTTGTATATTTTGCATTAAAGATAAATATTTATAGGCTTATAGTTTTATATCTCTGCAAATTTTATCTCTCTCTGAAGCTGAAATATTCAGCACAATATCACCAGTTTTTATAATATTTTAATTTTGATCTCCATGTAAATAATTTTAAAGCTTGCTTTATATGATCATTCAAATAGGCAGAATAGCTATGATAATTTTGTCAATATGTGAACTGTGTGTCAGTAGAGTTCAGTGAATCTAGGTACACTTCTCATGATATTTCCTTTTTAAGGATTAGCTATAGGATTAGGAGTAGTGGCTTTCTTTTGTTTATTTGGAAAGTAGAAATATGGGAAAATTCTATCCATTGGAAAACATTTGTAAAATGCAGTTTTTATCTTATTTTATTTTTATTAAAAAGGATAAAGAATTATACGACCATTGATGTAACATTGCAAATTCAAATTAGAGAAATTTTATTTGTATGGAAATTAAATAGCTCAAATATTCACTAAACCTTTTCAATGTGCAAGCAGCTAAGACTGAGAATGTTTAATCTTTAATATTTTTTAAATTTTTATTAGATATTTTTTCATTTACATTTCAAATGTTATCCCCAAAGCTCCCTATACGCTTCTCCAGCCCTGCTCCCCAACACACCCACTCCTGCTTCCTGGCCCTGGCATGCCCTTTTCTGGGGTGTATGATCTTTGCAAGACCAACAGCCTCTCCTCCCATTGATGGTCGACTAGTCCACCCTCTGCTCTATATGAAACTAGAGACACAGCTCGGGTGGGGGGCGGTTATTGGTAAGTTCATATTATTGTTCCTCCTATAGGGTTGCAGAACCCTTTAACTTCTTGGGTACTTTCTCTAGCTCCTTCATTAGGGGCCCTGCGTTTGATCCAATACATGACAGCGAACATCCACTTCTGTATTTGCCTGGCACTGGCATAGCATCACACGAGAGAGCTGTTTCAGGTACCTGTCAGCAAAATCTTTCTAGAATATTCAATAGTGTGTGGGTTTGTTGGTTGTATATGGGATGGATCCCCTGGTGGGGCAGTCTCTGGATGGTCCTTCATTCTGTCTCAGCTCTGGACATTGTCTCTGTAACTCCTTCCATGGGTATTTTGTTCATCATTCTAAGAAGGAATGAAGTTTCTACATTTTGGTCTTACTTCTTCTTTAGTTTCATGTGTATTGCAAATTGTACCTAGGGTATTCTAAGTTTCTGGGCAAATATCCACTTATCAGTGAGTGCATATCATGTGTGTTCTTTTGTGATTTGGTTACCTCACTGAGAATGATATTCTCCAGATCCAATCATTTGCCTAAGAATTTCATGAATTCGTTGTTTTTAATAGCTGATAGTACTCCTTTGTGTACATTTACCACATTTTCTGTATCCATTCCTCTGTTGTTGGACATCTTGGTTCTTTCCAGCTTCTGGCTATTATAAATAAAGCTGCTATGAACATAGGGAAGCATGTATCCTTATTAAAAGTTAGAAAGTTTTCTGGGTATGTGCCCAGAAGATGAATTGCTGGATCTTCCAGTAGTACTATGTCCAATTTTCTGAAAAACCGCCAAACCGATTTCCATAGTGGTTTTACCAGCTTGCAATCCCATGAATAATGGACAATTATTCCTCTTTCTCCACATCCTTGCCAGCATCTGCTGTCACCTGAATTGTTGATCTTAGCCATTCTGACTGCTGTGAGGTAGAATCTCAAGGTTGTTTGATTTGCCATTCCGTGATGATTAAGGATGTTGAACATTTTTCAGGTGCTTGTCAACCATTCAGTATTCCTCAATGGAAAATTCTTTATTTACCTCTGTACCCAATTTTTAATAGGGTTATTTGATTTTCGGGAGTCCATCTTCTTGAGTTCTTTGTATATATTGGATATTAGTCACCTATCTGATTTAGGATTGGTAAAGATCCTTTCTTAATCTGTTGTTGACATTTTTGTCTTATTGTCTTACAGAAGCTTTGCAATTTTATGACGTCCCATTTGTCTATTCTGGATCTTACAGCACAAGCTATTGCTGTTCTGTTCAGGAATTTTCCCCCTGTGCCCAAATCTTCGAGGCTTTTCCCAACTTTCTCCTCTATAAGTTTTAGTGTCTCTGGTTTTCTATGGAGTTCCTTGATCCACTTAGACTTGAGCTTTGCACAAGGAGATGAGAGTGAATCACTTCGCATTCTTCTACACGATAACTGTCAGTTGTGCCAGCACCATTTGTTGAAAATGCTATCTTTTTTTGCCACAGGATAGTTTTAGCTCCCTTGACAAATATTAAGTCACCATAGGAGTGTGGGTTCATTTCTGGGTCTTCAGTTCTATTCCATTGGTCTACCTGTCTGTCCCTGTACTAGTACCATGCAGATTTTATCACAATTCCGCTATAGTACAACTTGAGGTCAGGCATGGTGATTTCATCACAGGTTCTTTTATTGTTGAGAATAGTTTTTGCTATCTAATTTTTTTTTTCCAGATGAATTTTCAAATCGTCATTTTTATCTCAGTGAAGAATTGAGTTGGAATTTTGCTGGGGATCGCATTGACTCTGTAGATTGCTTTCAGCAAGATAGCCATGTTTTCCATATTTATCCTGCCAAACCGTGAGCATGGGAGATCTTTCTGTTTTCTCAGATCTTCTTTGATTCTTTCTTCTGAGACTTGAAGTTCTTATCATACAGATATTTCACTTCCTTAGTTAGAGTCACACCAAAGTATTTTATATTATTTGTGATTATTGTGAAGGGTGTTGTTTTCCTAGTTTTTTTTCACATCCTGTTTATTCTTTGTGTAGAGAAAAGCCACTGATTTGTTTGAGTTAATTTTACATCCAGCTACTTCACTCTTTATCATGTTTAGGAATTTTCTGGTGGAATTTTTAGGATCACTTATATATACTATATATAGTATAGTATATATATACTATGTAATATATATATATATATATATATATTATAATATCATCTGGAAATAGTGATATTGTGACTTTTTTTCAATTTGTATACCCTTGATCTCCTTTTATTTGTCTAATTGCTCTGGCTAGGATTTTGATTATTATATTGAATAGATAGTGGGCATCCTTGTCTAGTCCCTGATTTTATTGGAATTGCTTCCAGCTTCTATTTAGTTTGATGTTGGATACTAGTTTGCTGTATATTTCTTTTATTATGTTTAGGTATGGGCCTTGAATTCCTGATCTTTCTAAGACTTTTAACATGAATGGATGTTAGATTATGTCAAATGTTTTCTCAGCATTTAAGGAGATGATCATGTGGTTTTTGCCATTGAATTTGTTTATACAGTGGATTACGTTGATGGATTTCCATATATTAAACCATCCCTGCATTCCTGGTATGAAGCCTACTTGATCATGACAGATGATTGTTTTGATGTGTTCTTGTAATTGATTAGCAAGAATTTTATTGAATATTTTTGCATTGATATTCATAAGGGAAATTGTTCTGAAGTTCTCTTTCTTTGTTGGGTCTTTATGTGGTTTAGGTATCAGAATAATTGTGGCTTCATAGAATGATTTGGGTAGAGTATTTTCTGTTTCTATTTTGTTGAATAGTTTGAGGAAAATTGGAATTAGGTCATCTTTGAAGGTCTGATAGAAGTCTGCACTAAACATATTTGCCCCTGTTCTTTGTTGTTGTTGTTTGTTTGTTTGTTTGTTTTTTAGAGAGACTATTAATGACTACTTCTATTTCTTTAGGGTATATGGGACTTTTTAGATCATCACTCATATCATAATTTAATTTTCCTACCTGGTATCTGTCTAAGAATTTGTCCATTTCATCCATGTTTTCCAGTTTTATGGAGTATAGCCTGTTGTAGTAGGATCTGATGATGTTTTGGATTTCCTCAGGTTCTGTTGTTATGTCTCTTTTTCATTTCTGATTTTGTTTGTAGGATACTCTCCCTGTGCCCTCTAGTTAGTCTGGCTAAGTGTTTAAGTATCTTGTTGATTTTCTCAAAGAACCAGCTCCTGGTTTGATTTATTCTTTATATAGTTCTCTTTGTTTCCACTTCTTGATTTCAGCCCTGAGTTTGATTATTTCCTGTCGCCTACTCTTCTTGGGTAAAATTGCTTTCTTTTGTTCTAGAGTTTTTAGGTATGCTGTCAAGCTGCTAGTGTATGGTCTTTCCAGTTTATTTTTGGAGGCACTCAGAGCTATGAGTTTTCTTCTTAGGACTGCTTTGAGTGTGTCCCATGAGTTTGGGTATGTTGTCACTTCATTTTCATTAAACTCTAAAGGGTCTTTAATTTCTTTCTTCATTTCTTCCTTGACCAAGGTATCATTGATTAGAGTGTTGTTCAGCTTCTACATGAACGTTGGCTTTCTATTATTAATGTTGATATTGAAGATCACCCTTAGTCGGTGCTGATCTGATAGGATGCATGGGATAATTTCAATATTTTTGTGTTTGCTGAGGCCTGTTTTGTGACCAATTATATGGTCTATTTTGGAGAAAGTACCATGAGGTGCTGAGAAGAAGGTGTATTCTTTTGTTTTAGGATAATATGTTCTGTAGATATCTGTTAAAACCATTTTTTCATAACTTCTGTTAGTATTAATGTGTTTCTGTTTAGTTTCTGTTTCCAAGACCTGTCTATTGATGAAGTGTTGAAGTCTCCCACTATTATTGTGTTAGGTACAATGTGTGCTTTGAGATTTACGCTAGTTTCTTTAATGAATGTGGATGTCCTTATATTTGGAACATAGATATTCACAATTGAGGGTTCATTTTGGAAGATTTTTACCTTTGATGAGTATGAAGTGTCCCTCCTTGTCTTTTCTGATAACTTAGTTTGGAAGTCAATTTCTTTCGATATTAGAATGGCTACTCCACCTTGTTTCTTTGGTCCATTTGCTTGGAAAATTTTTTCCAGCCTTTTACTCTGAGGTAGTGTCTATCTTTTTCCCTGAGGTGGGTTTTCTGTAAGCAGCAAAATGTTGGGTCCTGTTTATGTAGCCGGTCTGTTAGCCTATGTCTTTTTATTTGGGAATTGAGTCTATTGATATTAGGATATTAAGGAAAAGTAATTATTGCTTCCTGTTATTTTTGTTGTTAGAGTTGGGATTCTGTTCTTGTGGCTGTCTTCTTTTAGGTCTGTTGAAGGCTTACTTTCTTGCTTTTTGTAGAGTGTAATTTCCATCCTTGTGTTGGTGTTTTCCATTTATTAACCTTTGACCGGCTGGATTCGTGGAAAGCTATTGTGTGAATTTGTTTTTTTCATGGAATTCTTTGGTTTCTCCATCTATGGTAATTGAGAGTTTTGCTGGGTATAGTAGCCTGGGCTGGCACGTGTGATTTCTTAGAGTGTGTATAAAGTCTGTCCAGGATCTTCTGGCTTTCATAGTCTCTGGTGAGAAGTCTGTGTAATTCTAAAAGTCTCCCTTTATGTGTTACTTCACCTTTTCCCCTTACTGCTTTTAATATTCTATCTATTCTTTGAGTGAGTTATTAAGGCCCTTCTTAAAATCCTCTACCAGCATCCTGAGATATGATTTTAAATCTGAATCTTGATTTTCTGGTGTGTTGGGGTATCCAGGACTCACTGTGGTGGGCGTACAGTGGTCTTGGTCTCTGTTTATAATATTCTTACATTTGCCTTTTGCCATCTGGTAATCTCTTGTGTTAGATGTTCTAGCTGTCTCTGGCTGGATCTTGTTCCTCCTGTGATTCTTTAGCCTCTTGTCAGCAGTCCTGTGAGTGCAACTCTATCCTGAGTCCCAGTGTTCAGACCACTTTCTGCAGACAAGCTCTCTTCTCGCAGGGAAGGTGCACAGAAGTCTGGAGCTCAGATCCATCTCCTGAGTCCTGAGGTCAGAGCCCTTTCTGGAGGCTGACTCTCCTCTATTGGGGAAGGGGCTCAGGGGTCTGGGTCTCAACTCTGCCTCCTGGCTGAGGATGAAGGCCCAAAGAGACCCTGTCTATGAAGCTCTCTTGCTTCAGCCGCCCACATGCTCCCCTGAGTAGACTGGTCTCAGTGATCCCAAGACCCTTCGTATGCTAGTGTCTGCTGAGTTCATACCCAAGGTTGTGTGAGGCTGATGTTGACTGGAACAAACACCAGCCTCTGGTTGGGTGGGTTTCCTATGTCCCTGTTCCTGATGGCACAAGACCCTCCGGGTTGTTTTTGCAACACATGTTGCATTCCACTCACCAGTGATCTCAAGATCCTGGGTGTGCTAGGGGACCCTGCAGCATTGAGAGTCCTCTGGGGACCTTGAGACCCTCTGCTGAATTCCCAACCAAGATCGTGCAGTGTTGGTGCTGATCAGAATGAACCCCAGCCACTCAATATTTAATATTTTCAAGAATCTCATTTACTTATAATGCTTCTGTGAGGTAAAGACCATACATGTCATAATACATAAAAATATAGGTATAAATGCAGAAATCAGTGCACACAACTGAACATTGAATTTTAAATGGTTAAAGTTCAGAATTTATCTTCTGTAGTTTAGCTGAAAAATACCTTCATGTAAAATATAAAATTTAATCTCCTTACACTGCATTTTCATTGCCAATATTTTCATGTCATTTTTTGTAGGCCTTTTTTTTTATTATATCATTCCACAAGAAATATGGTTTGCCTATAGTATCATAATTTGATTTACATGCTTGGAGAATGTCTTTTTTCTTTTATCATTTCTTTTTCATCAATGCAAAGGGAAAAGCAAAATTGTAGGTAGGTCATTTCTTCATAGTTTTCTTTTTTTTTGATTTTTAATATTTTTATTACATATTTTCCTCAATTACATTTCCAACGCAATCCCAAAAGTCCCCCATAGAGCCCCCCACTTCCCTACCCACCCATTCCCATTCTTTTGGCCCTGGCATTCACCTATATTGGGGCATATAAAGTTTGCAAGTCCAATGGGCCTCTCTTTCCATTGATGGCCGACTAGGCCATCTTTCCATACATATGCAGCTAGAGACAAGAGCTCCGGGGTTCTGGTTAGTACATCATGTTGTTCCAACAATAGGGTTGCAGATCCCTTTAGCTCCTTGGGTACTTTCTCTAGCTTCTCCATTGGGAGCCCTGTGATACATCCAATAGCTGACTGTGAACATCCACTCCTGTGTTTGCTAGGCCCCGGCATCATCTCACAAGAGACAGCTATATTTGGGTCCTTTCAGCAAAATCTTGCTAGTGTATGCAATGGTGTCAGCGTTTAGAAGCTGATTATGGGATGGATCCCTGGATACGGCAGTCTCTAAATGGTCCATCCTTTCATCACAGCTACGAACTTTGTCTCTGTAACTCCTTCCCTGGGTGTTTTGTTCCCAATTCTAAGAAGGGGCACAGTGTCCACACTTTGGTCTTCATTCTTCTTGAGTTTCATGCGTTTAGCAAATTATATCTTATATCTTGGGTATCCTAAGTTTTGGGCTAATATCCACTTATCAGTGAATACATATTGTGTGAGTTCTTTTGTGATTGTGTTATTTCACTCAAGATGATGCCCTCCAGGTCCATCCATTTGGCTAGGAATTTCATAAATTCATTCTTTTTAATAGCTGAGTAGTACTCCATTGTGTAAATGTACCATAATTTCTGTATCCATTCCTCTGTTGAGGGACATCTGGGTTCTTTCCAGCTTCTGGCTATTATAAATAGGGCTGCTATGAACATAGTGGAGCATGTGTCCTTTTTACCGGTTGGGACATCTTCTGGATATATGCCCAGGAGAGGTATTGCTGGGTCCTCCGGTAGTACTATGACCAATTTTCTGAGGAACCGCCAGACTGATTTCCAGAGTGGTTGTACAAGCTTGCAATCCCACCAACAATGGAGGAGTGTTCCTCTTTCTCCACATCCTCGCCAGCATCTGCTGTCACCTGAATTTTTGATCTTAGCCATTCTGACTGGTGTGAGGTGGAATCTCAGGGTTGTTTTGATTTGCATTTCCCTGATGATTAAGGATGTTGAACATTTTTTCAGGTGTTTCTCTGCCATTCGGTATTCCTCCGGTGAGAATTCTTTGTTCAGTTCTGAGCCCCATTTTTTAATGGGGTTATTTGACTTTCTGGAGTCCACCTTCTTGAGTTCTTTATATATATTGGATATTAGTCCCTTATCTGATTTAGGATAGGTGAAGATCCTTTCCCAATCTGTTGGTGGTTTTTTTGTCTTATTGATGGGTGTCTTTAGCCTTGCAAAAGCTTTGTAGTTTCATGAGGTCCCACTTGTCAATTCTCGATCTTACAGCACAAGCCATTACTGTTCTATTAAGGAATTTTCCCCTGTGCCCATATCTTCAAGGCTTTTCCCCACTTTCTCCTCTATAAGTTTCAGTGTCTCTGGTTTTATGTGAAGTTCCTTGATCCACTTAGACTTGACCTTAGTACAAGGAGATAGGAATGGATCGATTCGCATTCTTCTACATGTTAACAACCAGTTGTGCCAGCACCATTTGTTGAAAATGCTGTCTTTCTTCCACTGGATGTTTTTAGCTCCCTTGTCGAAGATCAAGTGACCATAGGTGTGTGGGTTCATTTCTGGGTCTTCAATTCTATTCCATTGGTCTATTTGTCTGTCACTATACCAGTACCATGCAGTTTTTATTACAATTGCTCTGTAATAGAGCTTTAGGTCCGGCATGGTGATTCCACCAGAGGTTCTTTTATCCTTGAGAAGAGTTTTTGCTATCCTAGGTTTTTTGTTATTCCAGATGAATTTGCAGATTGCGCTTTCTAATTCGTTGAAGAATTGATTTGGAATTTTGATGGGGATTGCATTGAATCTGTAGATTGCTTTTGGCAAGATAGCCATTTTTACAATGTTGATCCTGCCAATCCATGAGCATGGGAGATCTTTCCATCTTCTGAGATCTTCTATAATTTCTTTCTTCAGAGACTTGAAGTTTTTATTATACAGATCTTTCACTTCCTTAGTTAGAGTCACGCCGAGATATTTTATATTATTTGTGACTATTGAGAAGGATGTTGTTTCCCTAATTTCTTTCTCAGCCTGTTTATTCTTTGTGTAGAGAAAGGCCATTTATTTGTTTGAGTTAATTTTATATCCAGCTACTTCACCGAAGCTGTTTATCAGGCTTAGGAGTTTTCTGGTGGAATTTTTAGGGTCACTTATATATACTATCATATCATCTGCAAAAAGTGATATTTTGACTTCCTCTTTTCCAATTTGTATCCCTTTGATCTCCTTTTGTTGTCGAATTGCTCTGGCTAGGACTTCCAGTACAATGTTGAATAGGTATGGAGAAAGTGGACAGCCTTGTCTAGTCCCTGATTTTAGAGGGATTGCTTCAAGCTTCTCGCCATTTACTTTGATGTTGGCTACTGGTTTGCTGTAGATTGCTTTTATCATGTTTAGGTATGGGCCTTGAATTCCTGATCTTTCCAAGTCTTTTATCATGAATGGGTGTTGGATCTTGTCAAATGCTTTTTCCGCATCTAACGAGATGACCATGTGGTTTTTGTCTTTGAGTTTGTTTATATACTGGATTACGTTGATGGATTTCTGTATGTTGAACCATCCCTGCATCCCTGGGATGAAACCTACTTGGTCAGGATGGATGATTGTTTTGATGTGTTCTTGGATTCGGTTAGCAAGAACTTTATTGAGGATTTTTGCATCAATATTCATAAGGGATATTGTTCTGAAGTTTTCTATCTTTGTTCTGTCTTTTTGTGGTTTAGGTATCAGAGTAATTGTGGCTTCATAGAATGAGTTGGGTAGAGTACATTCTGTTTCTATTTTGTGGAATAGTTTGTGAAGAACTGGGATTAGATCTTCTTTGAAGGTCTGATAGAACTCTGCACTAAACCCATCTATTCCTGGGCTTTTTTTAGTTGGGAGACTATTAATGACTGCTTCTATTTCTTTGGGGGATATAGGGCTGTTTAGATCATTGACCTGATCTTGATTCAACTTTGGTACCTGGTATCTGTCTAGGAACTTCTCCATTTTATCCAGGTTCTCCAGTTTTGTTGAGTATAGCCTTTGGTAGAATGATCTGATGGTGTTTTGGATGTCTTCAGGATCTGTTGTTATGTCTCCTTTTTCATTTCTGATTTTGTTAATTAGGATGCTTTCCCTGTGCTCTCTAGTGAGTCTGGCTAAGGGTTTATCTATCTTGTTGATTTTCTCAAAGAACCAGCACCTTGATTGGTTGATTCTTTGAATAGTTTTTCTTGTTTCCACTTGGTTGATTTCACCCCTGAGTTTGATTATTTCCTGCCGTCTACTCCTCTTGGGTGAATTTGCTTCCTTTTGTTCTAGTGCTTTTAGGTGTGTTGTCAAGCTGCTAATGTGTGCTCTCTCTAGTTTCCTTTTGGAGGCACTCAGAGCTATGAGTTTTCCTCTTAGAAATGCTTTCATTGCGTCCCATAAGTTTGGGTATGTTGTGGCTTCATTTTCATTGAACTCTAAAAAGTCCTTAATTTCTTTCTTTATTCCTTCCTTGACCAAGGTATCATTGAGAAGAGTGTTGTTCAGTTTCCACGTGAAGGTTGGCTTTCTATTATTTATTTTGTTATTGAAGATCAGCCTTAGTCCATGGTGATCTGATAGGATGCATGGGACAATTTCAATATTTTTGTATCTGTTGAGGCCTGTTTTGTGACCAATTATGTGGTCAATTTTGCAGAAGGTACCATGAGGTCCTGAGAAGAAGGTATATCCTTTTGTTTTAGGATAGAATGTTCTGTAGATATCTGCCAGATCCATTTGATTCATAATTTCTCTTAGTTTCTCTGTGTCCCTGTTTAGTTTCTGTTTCCATGATCTGTCCATTGGTGAAAGTGGTGTGTTGAAGTCTCCCACTATTATTGTATGAGGTGCGATGTGTGCTTTGAGATTTACTAAAGTTTCTTTAATGAATGTGGCTGCCTTTGTATTTGGAGCATAGATATACAGGATTGATAGTTCCTCTTGGAGGATTTTACCTTTGATGAGTATGAAGTGTCCCTCCCTGTCTTTTTTTATGACTTTGGGTTGGAAGTCAATCTTATCAGATATTAGAATGGCTACTCCAGCTTGTTTCTACATGCCATTTGCTTGGAAAATTGTTTTCCAGCCTTTCATTCTGAGGTAGTGTCTATCCTTTTCTCTGAGATGAGTTTCCTGTAAGCAGCAAAATGTTGGGTCTTGTTTGTGTAGCCAGTTTGTTAGTCTATGTCTTTTTATCGGGGAGTTGAGTCCATTGATATTAGGAGATATTAAGGAAAAGTAATTGTTGTTTCCTGTTATTTTTGTTGTTAAAGTTGGCATTCTGTTCTTGTGGCTGTCTTCTTTTAGGATTGTTGAGGGATTACCTTCTTGTTGTTTCTAGGGCGTGGTTCCTGTCCTTGTATTGGTTTTTTTCTGTTATTATCCTTTGAAGGGCTGGATTCGTGGAGAGATAATGTGTAAATTTGGTTTTGTTGTGGAATACTTTGGTTTCTCCATCTATGTTAATTGAGAGTTTGGCTGGGTATAGTAGCCTGGGCTGTAATTTGTGTCTTTTAGTGTCTGTATAACATCCGTCTAGGATCTTCTGGCTTCATAGTCTCTGGTGAAAAATCTGGTATAATTCTGATAGGCTTGCCTTTATATGTTACTTGGCTTTTTTCTCTTACTGCTTTTAGTATTCTATCTTTATTTAGAGTATTTGTTGTTCTGATTATTATGTGTCGTGAGGTATTTCTTTTCTGGTCCAGTCTATTTGGAGTTCTGTAGGCTTCTTGTATGTTCATGGGCATCTCTTTCTTTAGATTTGGGAAGTTTTCTTCTATAATTTTGTTGAAGATGTTTGCTGGTCCTTTGAGTTGAAAATCTTCATTCTAATCCACTCCTATTATCCATAGGTTTGGTCTTCTCATTGTGTCCTGTATTTCTTGGAAGTTTTGAGTTAGGATCTTTTTGCATTTTACATTTTCCTTGATTGTTGTGCCGATGTTCTCTATGGAATCTTCTGCACCTAAGATTCTCTCTTCCATCTCTTGTATTCTGTTGCTGATGCTGGTATCTATGGTTCCAGATTTCTTTCCTAGGGTTTCTATCTCCAGTGTTGCCTCATTTTGGGTTTTCTTTATTGTGTCTACTTCCCTTTTTAGGTCTAGTATGGTTTTGTTCATTTCCATCATCTGTTTGGATGTGTTTTCCTGTTTTTCTGTAAGGACTTCTCCCTGTTTGATTATGTTATCCTGTTTTTCTTTAAGGATTTGTAACTCTTTAGCAGTGTTCTCCTGCAATTCTTTAAGGGATTTTTGTGCTTCCTCTTTAATGTCTTCTACCTGTTTAGCAGTGTTCTCCTGTATTTCTTTAAGTGTGTTATTAAAGTCCTTCTTGAAGTCCTCTACCATCATCAGGAGATATGCTTTTAGATCCGTGTCTAGCTTTTCCGGTGTGTTGGGGTGCCCTGGACTGGGCGAAGTGGGGGTGCTGGGTTCTGATGATGGTGAGTGGTCTTGGTTTCTGTTAGTAAGATTATTACGTTTACCTTTCGCCATCTGGTAATCTCTGGGGTTAGTTGTTATCAATGTCACTGTTTAAAGATTGGAGCAGAAGCTGTGTTCCACTCACCAGCAGTCCCAAAATCCTGCGGCGGGGGTCGTGGGTAGCTGGCGGGTGTCAGGCAACCCTGTGCTCCAGCAACCCCAGCGCTGATCCGGCCGGAAGTGGCCTGTGGCCCTACTCAGGCCGGTTTCTGCTTCCCTAACTAATGCAGTCTCAGGTCCCGCGCGCAATTGGATTGGAGCAGAAGCTGTGCTCCACTCACCAGAAGTCTTAAGATCCTGTGGCGGGTGTTGTGGGTAGCTGGCGAGTGTCAGCCGGCCCTGCGCCCCAGCTGCCCTGGTGCTTTTCTGACCGGAAGAGGCTTGTGGCCCTATGTAGGCTGGATTTCTCTCTCCCCAACCAGAGCAGTCTCAGGTCCTGCGTGATTGGACTGGAGCAGAAGCTGTGTTCCACTCACCAGCAGTCCCAAAATCCTTTGGTGGGGGTCGTGGTTAGCTGGCGGGTGTCAGGCAACCCTGCGCTCCAGCAACCCCGGTGCTGATCCGGCCGGAAGTCTCTTCATAGTTTTCAAAGTCATGGTTCAAATATTATTTATTAACCTTTTAGTTCATGAGCATTTTATATTTATGTGTGCATATGAATATATATGTACATGTGCTTCTTCGTGCATATGTGTGCAAAGCATGTCTGTGGTCTGTATCAGTGACTTTTTGCTGCACCACTTTGTGCTCCCAGCAGATTGTACGTGTGCACCCAACCAGGACCTATCTTTGCATCTGTGAATGAAAGATGCACACACATTAGATTATTTTATAAATGCCTTGACTAACTCAAAGGCTGGGCACTTCTAAATCTTTCCCTGCTATCATAAGCCAGTGGCCACTTACCAAAATCTCACATGGCTGGTTGGCTTTATCTCCTGCCACTCCTGTGTGTCAACATTCTTCCACTAATTATGGTGATTCTGTGTCTTCTCCCCACTGCAACTCTAAGGGCCCTGCCCCATCTCCCTTTGCCCAACTATTGGTTACTGGCATTCTTATTGTTGCATCAAAAAACAATTGGGGACAAGGATCTTTAGCATTTGAACACAGATTCCGAAATGAATCAAAGCATTAGAACCATTTTCTAATAATGGTCAAGTGTGTGTTTGTGTGTGTTTGTGTGTGGGTGGGTGTGTGCATTCAAAGGTCATTATAAGGTACAATTTCTCTTCTTGAGAACAGGTTTCTCTTAGATAATATCTTAGTGGTCTTGAACATATTCTATGATACCCTGAATCTTCAGCAAGCCCCAGGCATTTATCTATATAAACAATTAGTTATCATCTTTGTTTTCAAGTTGATGCAGTCCAGAGTCTAGATTGGATTGTTCTAAGAATGGCCTAGATAAGAGTTACCTAGCCATTGTCTATTTCAGAGATTTCTGTGGTCATGTCTGCGTAGCAGTCTCTTACTTGCTAGTGGGTGATTAAATGTCCAGTATAAATGTGCTGTGCCAGGCCCATTAGAGTGTGTCTGTGCTATATAAGAAAGGTAGTAGAAAATGAGTCTTGGGTTCCGGGACTCCACCGAACTTAGGAACTTAGTCTGCACAGGTGAGAGTGTGCACCACAGAGGCAGACAGCTTCTGGGACAGGCAGGAGCCACAGAGCTGCTGAGGCAGCACCCTTTTGGGGCCACAGACATCCAGCACCCTCACAGCCGGAGGACAGTGGTCCGCCCTGCATGGGAGTCCTCTGCCTCAGGAGCAGGGAGCGCCATCTTGGTTCCGGGACTCCACCAAACTTAGGAACTTAGTCTGCACAGGTGAGAGTGTGCACCACAGAAGCTGACAGCATCTGTGACCTGCCAAAGCAACACAGCATCTGGGAATGGTCCTGTTTTGGGCCCTCTTCTTCGGCCAGGAAGAGGTCCAAACACCAGATATCTATGCACCTTCCCTGTAAGAGGAGAGCTTGCCAGCAGAGAGTGCTCTAACCACTGAAACTCAGAGGAGAGAGCTTGTCTCCCAGGTCTGCTGATAGACGGTAATCAGAATCATCAGAAGAACAATCTCTAAACAGAGACAACTATAACAACTAACTCCAGAGATTACCAGATGGAGAAAGGTAAATGTAAGAATCTTACTAACAGAAACCAAGACCACTCAATATCATCAGAACCCAGCACTCCCACTTTGCCAGTCCAGGGCACCCCAACACACCCGAAAAGCTAGACCTGGATTTAAAAGCATATCTCATGATGATGGTAGAGGACATCAAAAAGGACTTTAATAACTCACTTAAGAAATACAGGAGAATACTGCTAAACAAGTAGAAGACATTAAAGAGGAAGCACAAAAATCCCTTCAAGAATTGCAGGAAAACATAACCAAACAGGTAGAAGACATTAAAGAGGAAACACAAAAATCCCTTAAAGAACTGCAGGAAAACACAACCAAACAGGTGATAGAATTGAATAAAACCATCCAAGACCTAAAAAGGGAAGTAGACACAATAAAGAAAACCCAAAGTGAGGCAACGCTGGAGATAGAAACCCTAGGAAAGAAATCTGGAACCATAGATACCAGCATCAGCAACAGAATACAAGAGATGGAAGAGAGAATCTCAGGTGCAGAAGATTCCATAGAGAACATCGGCACAACAATCAAAGAAAATGGAAAATGCAAAAGGATCCTAACTCAAAACATCCAGGAAATCCAGGACACAATGAGAAGACCAAACCTACGGATAATAGGAGTTGATGAGAATGAAGATTTTCAACTCAAAGGACCAGCAAATATCTTCAACAAAATTATAGAAGAAAACTTCCCAAATCTAAAGAAAGAGATGCCCATGAACATAAAAGAAGCCTACAGAACTCCAAATAGACTGGATCAGAAAAGAAATACCCCCGACACATAATAATCAGAACAACAAATGCACTAAATAAAGATAGAATACTAAAAACAGTAAGAGAAAAAGGCCAAGTAACATATAAAGGCAAGCCTATAAGAATTACACCAGATTTTTCACCAGCGACTATGAAAGCCAGAAGATCCTGGACGGATGTTATACAGACACTAAAAGAACACAAATTCTAGCCCAGGCTACTATACCCAGCCAGACTCTCAATTAACATAGATGGAGAAACCAAAGTATTCCATGACAAAACCAAATTCACACATTATCTTTCCATGCATCAAGCCCTTCAAAGGATAATAACAGAAAAAAACGAATAAAAGGACAGGAACCACGACCTAGAAAAAACAAGAAGGTAATCCCTCAACAAACCTAAAAGAAGACAGCCACAAGAACAGAATGGCAACTTTAACAACAAAAATAACAGGAAGCAACAATTACTTTTCCTTAATATCTCTTAATATCAATGGACTCAACTCCCCAATTAAAAGACATAGACTAACAAACTGGCTACAAAAACAAGACTCAACATTTTGCTGCTTACAGGAAACTCATCTCAGAGAAAAATATAGACACTACCTCAGAATGAAAGGCTGGAAAACAATTTTCCAAGCAAATGGTATAAAGAAACAAGCTGCAGTAGCCATTCTAATATCTGATAAGATAGACTTTCAAACCAAAGCCATCAAAAAAGACAGGGAGGGGCACTTCATACTCATCAAAGGTAAAATCCTCCAAGAGGAACTATCAATTCTGAATATCTATGCTCGAAATACAAAGGCAGCCACATTCATTAAAGAAACTTTAGTAAAGCTCAAAGCACACATTGTACCTCACACAATAATAGTGGGAGACTTCAACACACCACTTTCACCAATGGACAGATCATGGAAACAGAAACTAAACAGGGACACAGTGAAACTAACAGAAGTTATGAATCAAATGGATCTGGCAGATATCTACAGAACATTCTATCCTAAAACAAAAGGATATACCTTCTTCTCAGGACCTCATGGTACCTTCTGCAAAATTGACCACATAATTGGTCACAAAACAGGCCTCAACAGATACAAAAATATTGAAATTGAAAAATATTGAAAATGCATCCTATCAGATCACCATGGACTAAGGCTGATCTTCAATAACAAAATAAATAATAGAAAGCCAACCTTCACGTGGAAACTGAACAACACTCTTCTCAATGATACCTTGGTCAAGGAAGGAATAAAGAAAGAAATTAAGGACTTTTTAGAGTTCAATGAAAATGAAGCCACAACATACCCAAACTTATGGGACGCAATGAAAGCATTTCTAAGAGGAATACTCATAGAGCTGAGTGCCTCCAAAAAGAAACTAGAGAGAGCACACATTAGCAGCTTGACAACACACCTAAAAGCTCCAGAACAAAAGGAAGCAAATTCACCCAAGAGGAGTAGACAGCAGGAAATAATCAAACTCAGGCGAGAAATCAACCAAGTGGAAACAAGAAGAACTATTCAAAGAATCAACCAATCAAGGAGCTGGTTCTTTGAGAAAATCAACAAGATAGATAAACCCTTAGCCAGACTCACTAGAGGGCACAGGGAAAGCATTCTAATTAACAAAATAAGAAATGAAAAAGGAGAGTAACAACAGATCCTGAAGACATCCAAAATATGCTCAGATCCTTCTACAAAAGGATATACTCAACAAAACTGGAGAAACTGGATGAATGGAGAATTTTCTAGACAGATACCAGGTACCAAAGTTGAATCAAGATCAGGTTAATGATCTAAACAGCCCTATATCCTCCAAAGAAATAGAAGCAGTCATTAATAGTTTCCCAACCAAAAAAAGCCCAGGACCAGATGCGATTAGTGCAGAGTTCTATCAGACCTTCAAAGAAGATCTAATCCCAGTTCTTCACAAACTATTCCACAAAATAGAAACAGAAGGTACTCTACCCAACTCATTCTATGAAGCCACAATTACTCTGATACCTAAACCACAAAAAGACCCAACAAAGATAGAAAACTTCAGACCAATATCCCTTATGAATATTGATGCAAAAATCCTCAATAAAGTTCTTGCTAACCGAATCCAAGAACACATCAATACAATCATCCATCCTGACCAAATAGGTTTCATCCCAGGAATGCAGGGATGGTTCAATATATGGAAATCCATCAACGTAATCCAGTATATAAACAAACTACAGACAAAAACCACATGGTCATCTCGTTAGATGCGGAAAAAGCATTTGACAAGATCCAACACCCATTCATGATAAAAGTCTTGGAAAGATCAGGAATTCAAGGCCCATACCTAAACATGATAAAAGCAATCTACAGCAAACCAGCAGCCAACATCAAAGTAAATGGTGAGAAGCTTGAAGCAATCCCTCTAAAATCAGGGACTAGACAAGGCTGTCCACTTTCTCCATACCTATTCAACATTGTACTTGAAGTCTAAGCCAGAGCAATTCGACAACAAAAGGAGATCAAAGGGATACAAATTGGAAAAGATGAAGTCAAAATATCACTTTTTGCAGATGATATGATAGTATATATAAGTGACCCTAAAAATTCCACCAGAGAACTCCTAAACCTGATAAACAGCTTCGGTGAAGTAGCTGGATATAAAATAAACTCAAACAAATCAATGGCCTTTCTCTACACAAAGAATAAACCGCTGAAAAAGAAATTAGAGAAACAACACCATTCTCAATAGTCACAAATAATATAAAATATCTTGGCGTGACTCTAACTAAGGAAATGAAAGATCTGTATAATAAAAACTTCAAGTCTCTGAAGAAAGAAATTATAGAAGATCTCAGAAGATGGAAAGATATCTCATGCTCATGAATTGGCAGGATCAACATTGTACAAATGGCTATCTTGCCAAAAGCAATCTACAGATTCAATGCAATCCCCATCAAAATTCCAACTCAATTCTTCAACGAATTAGAAAGTGCAATCTGCAAATTCATCTGGAATAACAAAAAACCTAGGATAGCAAAAACTCTTCTCAAGGATAAAAAACCTCTCTTGGAAACACCATGCCGGAACTAAAGCTTTACTACAGAGCAATTGTGATAAAAACTGCATGGTACTGGTATAGTGACAGACAAGTAGACCACTGGAATAGAATTGAAGACCCAGAAATGAACCCACACACCTATGGTCACTTGATCTTTGACAAGGGAGCTAAAACCATCCAGTGGAAGAAAGACAGCATTTTCAATAAATGGTGCTGTCACATCTAGTTGTTATCATGTAGAAGAATGCGAATCGATCCATTCCTATCTCCTTGTACTAAGGTCAAGTCTAAGTGGATCAAGGAACTTCACATAAAACCAGAGACACTGAAACTTATAGAGGATAAAGTGGGGAAAATCCTTGAAGATATGGACACAGGGGAAAAATTCTTGAATAGAACCGCACTGGCTTGTGCTGTCAGATCGAGAATTGACAAGTGGGAACTCATGAAACTGCAAAGCTTTTGCAAGGCAAAAGACACCATCAATAAGACAACAAAAAACCATCAACAGAGTGGGAAAGGATCTTTACCTATCCTAAATCAGATAAGGGACTAATATCCAATATATATAAAGAACTCAAGAAGGTGGACTCCAGAAAGTCAAATAACCCCATGAAAAAATGGGGCTCAGAACTGAACAAAAAATTCTCACCTGAGGAATACCGAATGGCAGAGAAGCACCTGAAAAAATGTTCAACATCCTTAATCATCAGGGAAATGCAAATCAAAACAACCCTGAGATTCCACCTCACACCAGTCAGAATGGCTAAGATCAAAAATTCAGGTGATAGCAGATGCTGTCGAGGATGTGGAGAAAGAGGAACACTCCTCCATTGTTGGTGGGATTGCAAGCTTGTACAACCACTCTGGAAATCAGTCTGGCGGTTCCTCAGAAAATTGGACATAGTAATACAGGAGGATCCAGCAATACCTCTCCTGGGCATATATCCAGAAGATGTCCCAACCGGTAAAAAGGACACATGTTCCACTATGTTCATAGCAGCCCTATTTATAATAGCCAGAAGCTGGAAAGAACCCAGATGCCCCTCAACAGAGGAATGGATACAGAAATTATGGTACATTTACACAATGGAGTACTACTCAGTTATTAAAAAGAATGAATTTATGAAATTCCTAGCCAAATGGATGGACCTGGAGGGCATCATCTTGAGTGAGGTAACACAATCACAAAGGAACTCACACAATATGTTTTCACTGATAAGTGGATATTAGCCCAAAACTTAGGATACCCAAGATATAAGATACAATTTGCTAAACGCAAGATACTCAAGAAGAATGAAGACCAAAGTGTGGGCACTATGCCCCTTCTTAGAATTGGGAACAAAACACCCATGGAAGAAGTTACAGAGACAAAGTTTGGAGCTGTGATGAAAGGATGGACCATCTAGAGACTGCCATATCCAGGGATCCATCCCATAATCAGCTTCCAAACGCTGACACCATTGCATACACTAGCAAGATTTTGCTGAAAGGACCCAGATATAGAGGTCTCTTGTGAGACTATGCCGGGGCCTAGCAAACACAGAAGTGGATGTTCACAGTCAGCTATTGGATGGATCACAGGGCTCCCAATGGAGAAGCTATAGATAGTACCCAAGGAGTTAAAGGGATCTGCAACCCTATAGGGGGAACAACATGATGAACTAACCAGTACCCCGTAGCTCTTCTCTCTAGCTGCATATGTATCGAAAGATTGCCTAGTTGGCCATCACTGGAAAGAGAGGCCCATTGGACTTGCAAACTTTATATGCCCCAATACAGGGGAATGCCAGGGTCAAAAGAATGGGAATGGGTGGGTAGGGAATTGGGGGGGGTATGGGGGACTTTTGGGATAGCATTGGAAATGTAATTGAGGAAAAGACGTAATAAAAAATATTAAAAATTAAAAAAAATAAAGCCATCCCCATTGAAGAAGTACCTTTCACATTCAAAAAAAAAAAAAAAAAAAAAAAAGAAAGAAAGAAAGAAAATGATTCTTGCTGGGCCTGGTGGCACACACCTTTAATCCCAGCACTTGAGAGGCAGAGGCAGGCAGATTTCTGAGTTCCAGGCCAGCCTTGTCTACAAAGTGAGTTCCAGGACAGCCATGGCTATACAGAGAAACCCTGTCTCAAAAAAAAAAACAAACAAATAAACAAACAAACAAAAAAAACAAAAAAAAAAGAAAGAAAGAAAAGAAAATGAGTCTGAAAAAAGTCATTATGCAGACTTTAGTCATTATGCCTTTACTCTTGCCCTCAATTTACCTGACATTGATTTTAGCCTATAAAGAGAATAGATATTTCTCCCATGTTGTTTTTGTTAGTGTTTTATTATAGCCACAGAAGCTGAAACTAATAAATCGGCCTTCCCATATAGGGTATTACAAGCACAACTTCTCATTTTTACCTACAAAAAATAATAAGGAGATCTTAGTTAGAATTATTATTGCTATGACAAAACACTGTGACCAAATAAAACTTGGGAAGAAAAATGTTTATTTGGTTTACATATTCCAAGTCACATTCCATTGAGGGAATTGAAGGAAGAAAATTTAACACACCAGGAACCTAGATTCAGGAGCTGATATAGAGGCCATACAAAGGTAAAACTTATGGGCTTACTCATCATGGCTTACTCAGTCTAATTTCTTATGGTATCTAGGATCATCAATCCAGAGATGGTAACATCCACTATAGGCAGGACTCTCCCCACATCAATCACTATGAAAAGACAATGCAGCCAAATCCAGTGAAGGGATTTTTCAATTGGTATTTCTTTCATTCCAATAATTCTAGTTGGATAAGTTGCCATGAAACAATAAAAAAGAATGGATTTTGGAAATTCAACTCAAATTTCCCTCGCTCTAAAGGCAAATATCTTACCAATTGAGCTATCTTCCCTATCTATATCTCTAGACCAATAGATTGTAAGATATTGTAGTCTATTACTTGCAAGATTCAAATCTACCTGATTGGAGATAGGGCATGGAAAAAACAGTGTATGGAGAGATGTCTGGATCTGGAGTGTGTTTGTAGGGAGATGTAAAAATTTAGATGTCATTTAAAAGAAAAGGGGATAAAGAAACTGTGATGCATTTACTCAATAGAGCATCATTCAGCTGTTAAAAAGTTTACAGGCAACTAGAAAAATACCATATTGAGTGATTGAACCCAGACCCCAAAAGACACACATAGTATATATTCACTTATAAGTGCATATTAGCTGAAAAGTAAAGGATAACTGTGATGCAATCCATAGACCCATAGAGGCTAAGCACCAAGAAGGGCTCAATGGAAGATGAATGGGATTTCCTGGGAAGAGGACAGAATATATTTCATAGGTTGACTCAGAGCATTGGAGGTAAGAAACAGCAGGCATCAGTTGCAATGGATGAAGGGAGAAATTATTGGGAGAAGTAACTGTAATTTTGGGGCCATTTTGATGGCTACACAGAAACTTAGTCCAGTAGAAACTCCCTGGAATGTAATAGGATTATCCTAGTGAAGATTTCTAGTAATGGGAGATAAGGACCCTGAACCATCCATCTTCTCTAACCAGGCAAGGCTTCCAGTGGAGGGATTGGAACACCAAGTCCACCACCAAACCTTCAACCTACAATTTGTTCTGCCTACAAAATGTGCTGGGGTAAAGTTGGCACAGACTTTGTGCAAATAGCTAGTGGATGATGGTTCCAGCTTCAAACCTAATCAATGATAAGGATCCCATATATATATATATATATATATATATATATATATATATATATATATGTGTGTGTGTGTGTGTGTGTGTGTGTGTGTGTGTGTGTTTGTGTGTGTGTGTGTGTGTGTGTGTGTGTGAGAGAGAGAGAGAGAGAGAGAGAGAGAGAGAGAGAGAGAGAGAGAGAGAGAGAGAGAGAGAGAGATCAGATAGGCTATCCCTGACAGATCATGATGGGGGAGATGCTGTAATCCAAATCCAAACATTAGGCAGAGATAAGGCTCAGGATGGAGATTTCCACTGGGTCCCTTTGTATGTGTAGAGAGAGAGACTCCTGACAGTGGAGACATCTTTCACTCTTTTGTCTGCTCTTGAGGCCATTTTGCTCCTACTTGGTTACCTAGTGTGATACTTTTGTGAGCTTTTGTGCATGGTCTTATTATATCTTCTTGTCTGTGTATAGTTGATGTTCCTCGAAGGCCTGCTCATTTTTGTATCAAGACAGTATGGAGGGGAAGTGGATCTTGGGAAAGAACGTAGTGAGGATCTGGGAGAAGTGGAGGGAAGAGAAGTTGCAGTCAAAGTGTAGTGTATGAGAGAAAAATAAAAACAATTTAAAAATATAATACAATACAATACAACACAAAACAATACAATATCAGAACAAGTCACTGATCAAGAGAAACTAAATGAGGAAAAGAAATATTTCCTATTATCTACTTGAGCTTAGCTTTTAAATACAAAGGTTGTGCTAAAGAAGTAAAACCAGAAACAGTGAAATATCATAGAACAGTTATATGGACATGCCAATAGATACAGATGAAACAACAGGGTAGTTTCAACCTACACTGACTTATATAAATATTCCAAAAATTAACCTAGGAGAGTAATACTTTAAAATGACAAATACATCCCATAGCATAGTAACAGCTAGCACTATATATCTATATCACAGATCCCAAATAGATTACAATCCCAATGGATTGCAGCTGAATGAAACAAACTTTTGACTTTTGTAATTATTTTTAATCAAGTTGAATATTTAACTTATTTTTTAACTAACCAAATTTCTGAATTTGAGTCCTATATTGATACTATTGGGTTCTTAATGAAGCTATTGATCCCAAAGTATTTAACAATTATGTGGACATTACAGAAAAGTATATTCACATTGTTACTCCCCTCCTCTCAATTTGTTATTCTGCTATCAATTGCATACAGTGTGGGTAAGAGTCAAACACGCATTAGGTCAATAGAATTTTATCTGATATTAGATACTGATTTAAATTTATAATATATTTTGTAGGAAAAGCTTTTTAAGATTTAGTGCATAGAAGATCAAAAGTAATTGTTAGCATGTATACATGATTTTGTATTCTAGTACTTTAAACCAAGACAGAATGCAGAAATTTCAGAACAATTGTATGTGGTGGCAGAACTTACATCAGAAAATCTTTGCACTTGTTCCACTGAGCTGCAAAGATAAGCTAATAATGATTTTATTTAACTTTTACTTCAAAATTACTCTTAAATGCTAAGCAAGATGTTCCCTTTCATTACATCATTAATCAAATCTATTTAAACAAACTTATTCATATTCAAAACTTTTGGGTAGTAAATGGGAGAGGATACTCAGTGGTTAACAACATGTACTAGTTTTGTGGAGGACCCACATTCACTATCCACACCCCATATTGCGTAGTTTATATGTGTCAGTACTGGCATTCTCACGTGCATACCCCAATATACATATTAACATAGTTATTGACAAAATAAAGTGAAAGTAAATAAAAAATCAAAGTCTTGGGCAGAGAGCATAACCTAAATCACAAAGAATTATACGTAATTAAGTATCAAGTTCAGTTTCCATTAGTGCCTTAAAGATTGATTGTAATGGATAATAGATAAATTAAATTTGTTTTTTAAAATTTTTATTGGTTATTTTATTTATTTACATTTCAATGTTAATCCCCCTACCCAGTTTCTCCTCTGCAAACCTCCTTTCCCCTCCCTCTTGCTTCTGTGAGGGTGCTCCCCCACCCACCCTCCCACTCCTACCTCAATGCCCTAGCATTCTCCTACTCTGAAGCAGTGAGCCTTCATTTTCATTAAACTCTAAAAAGTCCTTCATTTCCTTCTTTATTCCTTCCTTAACCAAGGTATCATTGAGGAGACTGTTGTTCAATTTCCACATGAATGTTGGCTTTCTATTATTTAGTTTGTTATTGAAGATCAGCCTTAGTCCATGGTGATCTGATAGGATGCATGGGACGTTTTCAATATTTTTGTATCTGTTGAGGCTTTTTTGTGTCCAATTATATGGTCAATTTTGGAGAAGTTACTATGAGGTGCTGAGAAGAAGGTATATCCTTTTGTTTTAGGATAAGTTGTTCTGTAGATATCTGTTAGATCCATTTGTTTTATAACTTCTGTTAGTTTCACTGTGTCCCTGTTTAGTTTCTGTTTCCATGATCTGTCCATTGGTGAAAGTGGAGTGTTGAAGTCTCCCATTATTATTATGTGAGGTGCAATGTGTGCTTTAAGCTTTACTAAAGTGTTCTTAATGAATGTGGCTGCCCTTGCATTTGGAGCATAGATATTCCGAATTAAGAGTTCCTCTTGGAAGATTTTACCTTTGATGAGTATAAAGTGCACCTCCTTGTCTTTTTTGATGACCTTGGGTTGGAAGTCTATTTTATTTGATATTAGAAAGGCTACTCCAGCTTGTTTCTTCCTACCATTTGCTTGGAAAATTGTTTTCCAGCCTTTCATTCTGAGGTAGTGTCTATCTTTTTCCCTGAGATGGGTTTCCTTTAAGCAGCAAAATGTTGGGTCCTGTTTGTGTAGCCAGTCTATTAGTCTATGTCTTTTTATTGGGGAGTTGAGTCCATTGATATTAAGAGATATTAAGGAAAAGTAATTGTTGCTTCCTATTATTTTTGTTGTTAAAGTTGGCATTCTGTTCTTGTGGCTGTCTTATTTTAGGTTTGTTGCGGGATTACCTTCTTGCTTTTTCTAGGACGTGGTTTCCATCCTTGTATTGGTTTTTTTCTGTTATTATCCTTTGAAGGGCTGGATTCATGGAAAGATAATATGTTAATTTGGTTCTGTCGTGGAATACTTTTGTTTCTCCATCTAAGGTTATTGAAAGTTTGGCTGGGTTTAGTATCCTGGGTTGACATTTAGTGTTCTCTTTAGTGTCTGTATAACATCTGTCCAAGTTCTTCTTGCTTTCATAGTCTCTGGTGAAAAATATGGTGTAATTCTGAGAGGCTTTCCTTTATATGTTACTTGACCCTTTTCCCTTACTGCTTTTAGTATTCTATTTTTATTTAGCGCATTTGTTGTTATGATTATTATGTGTCGGGAGGAATTTCTTTTCTGGCCCAGTCTATTTGGAGTTTTGTTGGCTTCTTATTTGTTCATGGGCATCTCTTTCTTTAGGTTTGGGAAGTTTTCTTCTATAATTTTGTTGAAGACATTTGCTGGTTCTTTGAGTTGAAAATCTTCATTCTCATCTACTCCTATTATCTCTAGGTTTGGTCTTCCCATTGTGTCCTGGATTTCCTGGATGTTTTGAGTTAGGATCTTTTTGTGTTTTGTATTTTCTTTGATTGTTGTGCCGATGTTCAAATTGGGGAGGAAAAGGATTTATTTGGCTACACTTTCATACCAATGAAGTCAGGACTGGAACTCAAGCAGGTCAGGAAGCAGGAACTGATGCAGAAGCCATGGAGGGATGTTCTTTACTGGTTTACCTCCCCTGGCTTGCTCAGCCTGCTCTCTTATGGAACCCAAGACTACCAGCCCAGAGATGGCACCACCCACAAGGGGCCTTTCCCTCTTGATCACTAATTGAGAAAATATCTTACAGTTGGATCTCATGGAGGCATTTCATCAACTGAAGCTCCTTTCCCTGTGATAACTCCAGCTGTGTCAAGTTGACACACAAAACCAGCCAATAAGGTGGGGTAAGTCAGTCACAAAAGAACACACATGTTATGTACTCACTGATAAGTGGATATTAGCCACAGGGGGGGGGGAGCTCAGAATACCCAGAGTACATCACACAGACTATATGAAGCTCAAGAAGAAGGAACACCAAAGTGTGGATGCTTCAGTCCTTCTTAGAAGGGGAAGCAAAATAATCATGGGAGGTTGAGGAAAGGAGGGATTTGAGAGAGAGATAGATGCTCAAGAAGAAAAGGGGGGTCAGGACAAGGTGTGGGAGGAGACAGGAGAGATGTACAGAGGGTCAAGAAATAACAGAGATGTGTAGCAGTGGGGGGGGGTGAGAAACTGAGGGTATTCACCCAAAAGTTCCCGATGCCAGGAAAGCAAGAGCCTCCCAGGACCCAAGAAGGATGACATTAGCTGAAATAGATGAATTTGTTATGGATATTTTTACTATTCCTGGACACATAAAAGGAGCAATAGTTAAAATATCATCGTGTAAAATATAAAAGTCTTTTAACAGTTACGGTGTTTCTTTCCTACTGATCTAATGCTTTCTTGCTTTCTCCTTCCTTCCTTCCTGCCTTCTTTCTTTCTTTCTTTCTTTCTTTCTTTCTTTCTTTCTTTCTTTCTTTCTTTCTTTCTTTCTTTCTTTCTTTGAAAATGTTTTTTTCCTGCCAGGCGTGGTGGCGCACACCTTTAAGCCCAGCACTTGGGAGGCAGAGGTAGGTCTCGAAAACCAAAACAAACAAACAAACAAACAAACAAACAAATGTTTTTTATACAATGTATCCTGACTATGGTTTTCCAAATCCATACAGTTTCTAGTTTCTCTCTACCTTCCCTCCTATCTTGTTCCAACCTATATTTTAATATTTGTTTTTCTTTTAATTTTAAACCCTGCAGGGACTTTGAATATACATTGCAGAATCAAATTTTATGTTCATTTTATTTTCTGGATTTGTGAAAGTGTTTGTGTGTATGTCTATATCTGTTTCGTATGCTGTTTCTTAAATTCTCTTCTTTCTGTTTATTTTGTCCAAACCTTTTCTGGTTTGTTTGTTTATATTTTATCTTGTACTATATTTTGGTACTATTTTCTTATTTTCTCAACAATGATTTAATGTATTTCAATAATTCTGTGAACTTTGATTTGTCCTTGAAATAGTAAGATTTACATTCAAGTATCGTGGTGTATCATGGAATTAGTCAGGAATATTGGCTAGTAATAATGATCTCATCCATTAATATTATGTACCATTTGCCATGGATTACTCTTTTAATTACTTTATTCCATAGTTCTTTTATACTCCCCTGATTGAAATTCAATGAGGGTGTCACAGATTATACTAGTTAATCAGTATACACAATAGAAAATGTATGTTATGAAACTGTTCTATGTAAAGCCTGAATGTTAAAAATTAATTAAAAAGCCAAAGTCTAATGTGTATTAAAGATAATTAACTGCTAATGTATCATGCAAGAAGGGTGTAATTAGGCCCCTGTTGTAAGCTGGAATTTAGAGACTAGTTTATACCATACAGGTGGGGATTAAACTGTCCTTATTTTTAAAAGTATAAAGATTTTATATGGATTCTTTTATGTTAATTCTGGAAAAAATTACAAAACTCAGCAATAATTTCCCATAACCATTAAATTCTGTATTAGTAGATTATATAAATTGACAAATATAAAATGGTTAGTAAATATTGAAAGTCTTTTTCAGTGTTTACAACATGTAGTTGTTTAAAATTGATTATTTCACTAGTATGGCTTGTTGGATATAAGGTCTTTATTTTGAAAAACAGTATAAAATTTAGACTAAAATATGTTCTTTGTTTTTTGCCTAAAGTATAACAAAAAGATTCTGAGCCTAAGAGAATGCTACAAACCCAATAGCAAAAAATGGAATGTGAACATTTCTTAAAAGAACACTGAAGCTAATATTGAGGGCAAAACTTAGGAGATATAAACTTTGAAATAGACAATAAACATTCCAGCTACTCCTCAATATATAGAGTCTCATTCAGATCCACTGTACGTAATAGACCTTCAGTGTAAGGTAAGATAGGAATAATCATATCATGCACTCTGATGCTTGTGTTAAAGTGTTCATAGTATGAAAGAGCCAGTGGCAATGAATATAAATCTAGAGCTATTCATCAATATACTTTCCTAATGTAACTCTAATAGATGTATGGTAGGTATAAAGTAAGTGATTCATAGAGGAATATCTAAAATACAATTTTAAAAAATAATAGGTTAAATTTAATAGAATGTAAGTTTATGGAAATATTTATGAATTTTTTAACTGCATGTTTGCTGACCCACATGCTATTTGTGTTTTATTGGTATATAATGTTTATTCATTAATTAGAAATTAAATTAATTAAATATTTTCTGCTTAATAATTTATCTTCTTATTTGACTACATAATCCACAATAGGTTTTACAAAATTAGAAGACTTAGCTTTAATGCATTTCTTATATAAAGCAGGGCACAATTTAACAATTACTTAAGCTATATAAACATTATAACCATGAGTATGAAATATGCACAATTGTTTAATTTGTGTTGGATTATATTGGGATGCTGTTATCATTTCACTGATAACCAGAATGACATTCCTTTCTATCATCAATATTGGTCTTGGCTCTAAATTCCTTTTGCTAAATAAATTGGAAAGAATTAGAGGCAACTAGCATTTTAAGAGGTATTTTGACATTTTATATAATTGCACTATGGTGCTGTGCTCTGCAACATAACAAAGAAACTAAATTAAACTAAACTGAACTGAGCTAAAGTAAACTAAACAAAATTTGCATTACTCTCAGGCTTTGTCTGTTCTAAGAGATTCTGGAAATAGTAAATCCAATAAGCCAGAGTCACCTTCAGGATTCCAAGCTGCTTTGTAACCAACCAGCAGACTAATGAGTTAAAAACAAATACCAATATTGAAACACCTCAGCATTCAGAGAGAATATGTTTCCCAACATCACTTCTGAGACCATTGATGACTAAGACATATTGGCTCAATCACAAGAAAGAGATTAATTCAGCCATTAACATAAAACATTAAGTAAAGCTTTTCAGAGGTGATGGCATCTCACCTAGACCTTGAAAGATGTGTTGACTTTGGACATAAATTGCTTAACTCCTTGTCTCATACTTAGCTGTTCAATCAGGGTAATGGAGTATGAAAAAGTATTGATGGGTACCTTAATTTACATTGGTAAGAATTTTGAAGCAAATATTTGGGTAAGCAGCTTGGAGAGAAATTTGTGCAATGAAGGGAAACACAATAAAGAATTTGGTTTTTAATGAAAACCTACTTTTGCAAAAAACATAGTTTCATTTTTATAGAATAATACATTCATAAATCAATCTGCAGTTTCTGTATCCACTTCATGGACAACTATGAATGTATATTACATCAATTTTCATGGATAATACATACACAGAAAGAAAGCAAGAGTGACAGAGAGGGAGAGGGAAATTTTATCTCTTTATATCTCTATTACCATATGTCTGAACCATGCACAACACTCAGTATAAAGAAAGTTCACCAACACTGAAAGCAATGTCAGTTAGAATTTTGTGTAAAAAAACTTTTGATATGAGTTAATGAACTTGTGTCTTAGGGGGTTTATTATTATTTCAATAGATCCACATTCAGATCTATAATAATACAATGTAGTGGAGTAAACGTAGACATCTCACCTAAGTGGTGGTTCCTCTTACAGTTTTGAAGTTATTTAAGAAAGAGAGGTTCTCAGGCAGTTTTTCTTCAGCTAATCCAATTCACTGAAATGTTCACAGGATACAATATCTTTTATAAGAGTATTTGAAAAGAAAAAAATTGTTTAACATTCTAAAAATTTCTGCTCTTTAAACAAAGACTTCAAGCATGGTTTTATATTGACACATATTCACTACTTCTGTTACCAATGCACCAAATCTATGTTGTTGACTATTTTACAAAATGTAAGGCAGCAAGTAAATAGTGTACATATCAAAGTTCAAAGAGGTTTATAAATTGTAATTGTTGGAAACCTAATTTTAATATTTTCTTCTATTATTGCAACAGGCAATATCTGCTGCAAGATGCTGCTTCATCTTTTGTTTAGCTTTTAGAAAGTTAGCTTTCTTGAGTATTCAGCTCTGCCCATTTATGTTCACCTTCATCATGAAATACTTTACTCATATACCCTAGCAACCCCACTAGTTAGGAAGTAGTAATAAGCAGGTTAGCATTTATTTGTTAAATTGTTTGCTTAAATTATTCATAAGTGCCTTACTGTGCCTTAATTTAAACTAATAGTATTTCTAATAATATTACTAACAGAAATAAGATACTAATAATTTTCTTTTTGTCTACCCCCTATTTGCTTTGTAAATGTGAGGTTATATATTTTAAGTAAAAAATAAAAATACAGGAAAATGACTGGTATTTTTTAAAGATAAGCTGTAGGATGTATGTATGTATGAAAGAATTGTTATTTCTCCCAGTGTACCACCACCACCCAATACACACAAATTCTCCTCTCCCTCTCCCTCTCCCTCTCCCTCTCTCTCCCTCCCTCCCTCCCTCCCTGCCTCTCTCTCTCTCTCTCTCACACACACACACACACACACACACGCACATATGCACACACATAGACACACCCACACATACAAACACACACCAAAGACCAAAAGTATTAAAATAAAAATTTCCTTAAACTTTATGAAGTGTTCATTTGCCCAGTTATGTGAGTATGACTTTAATATAGCTACCTATGCATTCATAATTAAAAGTGGAATGCTCCATTTTGTGTCTGAATTTCTTTGAGAAAGGACAATTCTGGGTCAAAAATGTTAATGTGAGTTGATGTACCCATCCCTCTGCTCTGTGCCCTGTTTAACTATGGGGGTGGTCTCCTCAGGTTTCATCTCCCCACTGTTGGTCACTTCAGCTAAGTGAGTCCTGGGAGACTCTCGAAGACCAGTTCTGTGACTTTCTAGAAGTCCCCCTCACTCTAACTTCCCAACTCCCTGTGGCTGCATATTTTAATTCTTTCTCCTGGCCCTCTGGACTTCTCTCTTGTCTCCCCCATACCTGCCCCTGCCCTTATTTTCCCCTCCCCCTCCTTCTCCTACCCAGGTCCTTCCCTCCCTCTGCCTTCAGTGATTCTCTTGTTAACCTTTTTAAATGGGATAGAAGCATCTTTATTTGAGTCTTCCTTCTTGTTCAATTTTTTATGGTTTATGGGTTATATCATGGATAGTCTGTTCTTTTAGGTTAATATCCACTTATTGGTAGGTACATACTGAAAGAAAGGCTGACCTAACTTGGGATCCGTCCCATGGGCAGGCACCAAACCCTGACACTATTACTGATGCTGTGTTGTGCTTAAAACAAGAGCCAAGCAGGGCTGTCCTCTGGGAGGCTTTACCAGCAGATGAATGAGAAGATGCAAATAATTACGCCAACCATTGTACTAGGGCCTAGGACCCCAATGGAAGAGTTAGGAGAAGATTTGAAAAAATTGAAGGGGATAGCAACCCATAGGAAGACCAACAGTGTCAACTAACCTGGACCTCTGGGAGTTTCCAGAGACTAAGTCACTAACTGAAGAGCATAACCGAAGAGCATACAATAGGCAAGTCTCAGGTCCCTTGCACTCATGTCGCAGAGAATGGCCTTCATCTGGCCTCCGTGGAAGAAAATGTGCCAGATCCTGTAGACAGTTGATGTTTCGGGGAGAGGGGGTGGTGGCGGGAGGGATGTGGGAGGGTCAATTTCTCAGAAGTGAAGGAGAGGGGGAGAGAGTGAAGAACTGGGAGAGGGAAACCAGTAGGTGAGAAACATTTTGGATGTAAATAAATAAGTAAATATAAAAAGAGTTAATCAAAATATGAACAACCCAGTAGTAGCATCTCTTTATCTGAAATGAAATGTTTATTTATATTCATACTGATTATTATAACTATTAATTTAGGGGTTGTACATGGCTGTATATGGAAGAAACTCACATATTTATGCTGTTATTATCATTGAGTTCATAAGAGTTACCACAAAATTTTCTTTTTAAATGCCTTCCCTAGTCTACCAAGTTTCTCATAGCTGCCATCAAAATGAAGAAAATATAGGTATAATCATAGACATATATTATGATATAATTCTGTTAATACTTTGTAAAAATCTTTTTTCATTTTTATTGAATTACAATATATTAAATATTACACAGTTTTGTACATTATTGTTGTTGTTTTTATTTTTTGTAAACTCGGTATTCTTAAAAGAATGCTTTGTAGAATATATTTTTCTATGATACCACTTGTATATATTTGCTCTCAGAGATGAGCATTTACTACTGGGTAACAAATCAATCATTTTGTCTGTTCACCATATTTGTCCTGCTCTCCACATTTCTCAGCTGACCATATGTATTTAGGATTATATATGAAGTGTCTCTTTCTCATTTCCTTGGTGATTTGTTGTGTCATGTGGTGTTTTTCTGGGAGCTGTTTTGTGAAAAGGCATGTGATATTCTTCTGGAGTAGACACTTGAGAAGACATGTGATACTTAGAAAGAATATAAATATAATGCACAAATGTTCTTTCATTGATTCACCAGGCAATACTTTGCTGGTTTACTCTAACGAAGTTATTGCATTGGTACCCACTACAAAACTTTGCTGGGCTTTGCTGCTCATGGGTTGCTGTTATTTCATACAGAAAATGTACCAGAGAATTTCTTGTGTTAGTCTGCATGCTTGTTGCTGCTTCTGTGGACTTGTGTTGATTAAGTGAGGCTTCATGGTTTCTTCTGGATTGAGCCTCTGCTGTGGACTCATGTCTAGTGACACTACTAAACTGGACTGATAGTATCCTGACACAAATAAACTAGATTGCTGATATCCTGACAATGAATATTAGAATCATCCCAATGAACTATTTCTAAGCAGGTCCACAACCCCAATTTCCTATTAATATTTCTTTTCTCCTATCTCTGGATGGAAGGCTAGAGAGGAAGTGAAAATATTTAAGAACCCTAAATAAAGTACCTTTGAAAATCTAAGCCCACATATCTATATCTATGTCTATGTCTATGTCTATGTCTATGTCTATGTCTATGTCTATCTATATCATCTATATCATGTATATCTATATCTATGTATAAACACATTCATATATGTATATAACAATAGGTAATAAAAGTGAGGTAACAAGGTTGAAAAGTGAGAAAGCAAGAATACATGGAAAGGTTTCAAAGAAGAAGCTCAAAGGGGGAAATGATGTAATTCCATAATCTCAAACATACTTAATTAAAAAATATTCCCTACAGAATACAGAATACAGAATATTCTGAAGAATAGTATGGGTAGGTTATTTGTTAGTTAGATGGTTTTCTCATTGGCACAGTATTAGAAATTATAAAACAAGATATTATTTTAAATATAATGTTAATTTATTCATAACTTTAAAATTCTATGCCTGTAAAATGATTTCTTTCTATTTATCATTTCATACTGACATGGGTGTGAAAAATAAGTATGAGATACAGATATTAATTCGGTTACACATATAAGAATATTAATAAAAGTAAAGCACATTAAGCAAAGTCTATTGTGATTTAAAAAAAATTAGTGAGGTCTTCTGTCAATTTAGCTGGAAATAACATTACCTAAAGGATAAGACAGAGGAAACTATCTGTGTTAAATGACAAAGACAGCAGCACCTGCCAGCAAAGCTCCTCCATTTCAATCTCCCAGCTTCATCACTGCCCCTGAAACAGAACACATGCCCATGCTCCAGAACCCCCATCCCCTAATGTCTGGTGGATCTCAGAGATTGTTTTCTGCTTTCCCTCTACATTCTTGGCTTTATCCTAGCACCTAACTCCTGCATGCACTCTCCTGGGAACAAGGAGACCATTCCTGCCAGGCAAGAGAAGCTAATTGCAAAACCTTACCTCTCTTTCCATTTCACAAATTCCAATGCCTTGGCCTCACCTGCACCTCAGTAGCAGAATTTATTGTGTACCCCATCCTCACTCCCTGTCCTCATTCCCCAAGATCTAAATAAGCAGTTTCTGGTCAGAACATGCTTCTTGCCTCTCTTACACCAACCTCAACTCATCACATATCCTTATTCTCAGATACTAATCCTTGAAAACCTATTTTATATGGAACCCGAAGTAGTCAAAAATATCAAGGTGTGACAAGAATTTACTATCAAGCAATTCACCCAGAACATGCTTTTAAAAACAAGTGATATCAATAGAAACCAAGGAACAAAACCCTCACCCAACCAAGACAAGACTAGATATACATACCTAGAATTGTAATCTTCTTAATCCTAAATGCATAGATACAAACAATACTACAGGAGGTCCTGAATATGCAAACATATTTGAAGCACAAGTAAAAGACCTTAAAATTGTTGTTATGAACACAATAAAAGTTCTTAAAATGAAATGAAAAAAATCCCTTAAACAAAACTATTTCACATAAAACAGTATAAGAAGATGAATGACATCCTTTAGAAATATGTGTAATTTGTGGCAACAAATGTTGGCAAAAGTGTGAGGAAAGAGAACCCTCATTCATTACTAAAGGGAGTTTAGTACTAATATATGAATCAATATAAAATTTTCTTGCAAATTAAAAATAAAACTTTCATATGATCCATCTATACCATCTATGTTGGCAAAGGTGTGAGGAGAGAGAACCCTCATTCATTACTAAAGGGAGTTTAGTACTAATATATGAATCAATATAAAATTTTCTTGCAAATTAAAAATAAAACTTTCATATGATCCATCTATACCATCTATGTATCTGTAGGCAGATACATGGTGATGATTTGAATAAGTTTCATCCCCATAGGCTCATAGATTTTTTGTTTGTTTGTTTGGTTGGTTTTTTCTTTTTCTTTTTTTTCTTTTTTTTTTTTTTTTTTTTGGTTTTTGGTTTTTGGTTTTTGGTTTATTGAGACAGGGTTTCTCTGTGTAGCCCTGGCTGTCCTGAAACTCACTCTGTAGACCAGGCTGGCCTCGAACTCAGAAATCCACCTGCCCCTGCCTCCCAAGTGCTGGGATTAAAGGCATGTGCCACCACAGCCTGGCAGGCTCATAGATTTAAATACTTGGTTACCAGGGATTGGTATTATATGAAAAGATTAGAAGTTGTACCATTGTTGGAGGAATTTTTTCATTGTAGGTAGGTTTTAAGATTGGACTTTTGGGATAGCATTGGAAATGTAAATGAAGAAAATACCTAATTAAAATAAAATTTAAAAAAAAGAAAAGAAAAAAAAAGATTTCAAAAGTTCATTCCAAACCCACATTTTCTTCTTCCTGAAGCTTGTTGATGTGGACATAAAACTCTCAGCTACTTCTTCAGTACCATGTCAGCCTGCATGTTGCCATACTTTCGACCATGATGACAATGAACTATCCTCTGAAATTGTAAGGAATCACAAATTAAATGTTTTCCTTTATAAGAGTTTATATGTGCTGGTGTCACTTCACAACAATAAAATACTCATGAAGACAAAAGTTTATTGCAAAGAGCAAAGGATGCTGCTTTGATAGACCTGACCATGTTTATGGTTGTAAGAATATGGACTGTGAAACTTTCGATAAGAAAAGCAGTCAAACTCCACAGTATGGAGCTATGTACAATACTCAAAGAGATAAAAAGTTTAAATCAAAGCATGATGCTATATGTAATAAAGTGAGTGATAACCTCAGGGCAAGATCCCACCTCGCCAGGCTTCAAACTTATGGAAAGGAATTAAAACAAAGCATGAGCAATGAAAGAAATGATCTACAAGAGAAGTAACTCTGATTGAAAAGAAGGAAGGGCCCAGACCCGGCAAGCAGCAGACTTAGCAGCATTTGACACATTGTTCTGGCTTTAAAGTCATGTCTATAAGAAAGGGGTTGTGCAGTATCCCTCCATTACTAAGAAAAGATGCTGAAGCCAAATAGATGTCAGGACTGTCCTTGCATGAAGGCCTAGGGAGGCCAATGTCTGAAGGTGTTTAAGTAAAGCATGGGTTTCTTGGATGCCTAGCAATGTTTGAGACACCAGAGTTATTGCATATCTGCCAAGGAGATCTGCTAACAAAGTGTAGACCTAACCCAAGAGGGAAAAGTGTGTTACAGTCAGAAAATCCAACAAAATGAAAATCTTGTGGGAACTAAAAAGGGGGCCCTGAGGAAGAGGGGGAAGGGAAAAGGCCCACACCCCGCCAGAGTTCCAGCTATTCTCTGGTCTGTCTGGTGTGGGAGGGCTGCTAACTACCTTCCACTCATCCCTTGGTATGCATCCAAGCCTCAGATCCAGTATTCAAGGGGTGGCCAGGGTCAGCCCTACCTGGACACCCAGGAGCTACTTTGCTAAAGCCACCAGGGTTATAGGAGCGAGGGAGGAGGTAAGAGGTACCCAACACCTGTGTGAGTACATGCAGCCTTGATGAGCAGAGACTCTCTATGGTTTAAGAGCTTTATTATAGAAATGCAGGGAGAAACAGAGAAGGGAGATGGGGGGACTAGTGAGAAGGAGAGTAAGAGGGAGAGAGGAGAGGAGAGGAGAGGAGAGGAGAGGAGAGGAGAGGAGAGGAGAGGAGAGGAGAGGAGAGGAGAGGAGAGGAGAGGAGAGGAGAGGAGAAGACAAAGAGAGGAGAGAGAGGGGTGAGAGTGAGGGGTACAAGGCAGACAAGTAAGAGCATAAGAGAGCGAGGTGGGGCTGAACAGCCCCTTTTATGGTCTTCACTGTTGCTAAGTAACTGGAGAGTTGTTTAGCCTGAAGGTCAGAAGCTTGGGCCATTGCCTACTTGACTTCTGACCATGCTCTTCTTGTGAGGGCTTTGGGGGGCAGTAACTTAGGCAGAGGCTAGCGTTCTGGGAGCATGAGGGAATGCCTACTATGACATGAAGGTGAATTAGCTCCTGTGTTCAGACCTCAGCTAAACTGGAGACCAGCCTGCAATTCCCCACAAAATTTGAAGAGTATATTGATATCAGATAGAGAGATTGAGTTTGTTCAGTTGGTCTTTGGTCTTGCTTTGGCCCAGTATTTTCTCCCATTGCTTGTGTTTCCCCTTTTCTAGTGGTAATGGATATTCTGTATTTTGTTTTGAGAATATGTGATCTTTGTTTAGAGTTTGATTTTACAAGGATTACAATTAAAAGATTGCTTTAGTCTCAGAGGATACTTTGAACTTTTGACTTTTACATAGTGTTGAAACTGTGGAAGACCAAAGGAACATTTGAAGTTGGATTAACTACATTCTGCATTATTTTACAAGTAGTCAAGGACTAGGGAGTAAAAAGTGGTGGTTTAAATTAGAGTACTACCCAATGCGCTCATAGATTTGAATACTTGGTCACTACGGACTGGTTTTATTTGAAAGGATTATGAGAAAACCCGCCTTGTTGGAGGAAGTGTGTCATTGGAGTCAAGCTTTGAAGATTTACAAGCTCATGCCAAGCCCAAAGTCTATCTCTTGCTGCTTCCAGCAAATCTGAATACAGAACTAAGCTACTTCTTCAGCACCATGAGTGCCTGCATGCCCCCATGCCCTGCCTGGTGTGATGTCAATGGCCTAAACCTCTTAAACTGTAAGCAATCATCAGTTGAAAGCTATTCTTTATAAAAGTTTCCAAGGTCACATTCTCTCTAAGCAATAGAAACCCAACTTAGAAATAACCTAAAGATTTTATAGCTTATGACAGAGATACATGCACACCCATGCTTATTTTTGCATTATTCACAATATTGAGAAAGTAGATATCCAATAAAAGATGAATTGATGATTATAAAAATTTGAAGCCTGGCCATTTGTTTAAATGCTTAACCTAGAAGCACATACTGGCTCTTATATTTGCAAAAAATGGAAAATTCAGTATTAAACTGTATTAAATATCTCATCTAAAGGCTACAACTAAAATATTTAAATAAATCAAACATTTGAGAGTATTTGGAGAACTTAGTTTTCCACACACTGCTTGTGTGAATGCAAAATGTTACAATTTGGAAAAAGTTAAGACTTTATTCATAAATTAAACACTTACTCACAGATAAGCAATATTACCTCTAGGTATTTAGTCTAGAAAAGTACATTTTAAACAATGAATTTTAAGTGAAATATATAGTTATTCACAATCCATATGTTAAGCATAACAATTACCCATCAACATGAATACATCGTTCGTAACATAATTATGAAGACAAAAGCTGTCTGTAATAGCAAATTTTTGGATTCCCAACTCTTGAGAGTATAAAGACATGTGGATTCTTGTGGATCATAGGACAAATATCCTAATATAATTAAAAAGTATTAGGTCCCAGTAAGTTGGCTCGTATATAAACAAACAAACAAACAGGATGGCTGCTCAAGAATGACGTCTTAGGTTGCCATTAGGCTGCCACACCCATGTTCATTTACATATTCCTGCACACAAACATTCACCCACTTGCACACATGGACATGCATGCTACTCTTTTAATATATTCATATTTTAATATATAGATAAAAATGTTATTAAGTATCTACAAAGAGCCACAAACAACAAAAACCATGAACCCCTTCCCCCCCAAAAAAATTGTTAGATACTTTCTCAAAGGAAATGAGCAACTTGTAAGGACAAATAATATAGGAAGTACATCTCCAAAAGATATACTGAGTAAATGATCAAGATCAAAGTTATTTAACACAGTATGATGTCATTTATATGATACTCTAAAAACAAGCAGACATGCTGTGATGGTTTGTATATTCTTGGACCAGGGAGTGGCACCATTTGGAGGTGTGGCCTTGTTCGAATAGGTGTGACCTGGTTGGAATGGGTGTGTCACTGTGGGTGTGGGCTTAAGACTCTCACCCCAGTTGCCTGGAAGTCAGTCTTCCACTAGCAGCCTTTGGATGAAGTTGTAGAACTCTCTGCTCTACCTTTGCCATGCCTGCCTGGATACTGCCATGTTTCCACCTTGATGATAATGGACTGAACCTCTGAACCCGTAAGCCAGTCCCAATTAAATGTTGTTTTTATAAGACTTGCCTTGGTCATGGTGTCTGTTTACAGCAGTAAAACCCTAACTAAGACACAAGCCAAATAGAACTTTAAATTGAAAGTGTCTTGGTATTGTCTGTCATTGTGCAGAAATGACAGAGAATACTAAGTGAAATGGATCCTAGGGAAATTGTGATGGAAACATTGGAGATAGCAACTATGCACTGATGGGTTTATTCCCTAAATCTGTAAACCTTACAAAATTACACACTTAAAATATTTAGTTTTTCTTAAAATTCACTTGTTTGCATTTAAATGAGAAACCTAAAATTTGGTGCATTTAAAATTTCTACTTGGAATCTAGGAAATGAACTCTAGTTCTCACACTTCAGAAGAAAGTCATTATTGCAGAGTTGATATGTTTCATTTTAGTAGACTTATATTTAAGTAAAAAGTCATGTCTATGCTGCCATACCTATTACTTTTAGAGTGGAAAGTCTCTATTGAAAATTTAAAGTTAGTCTCAATGTATTAATTTTCAAAAAGCATAACTTTGTATTTAATCTGGTTGTGTTACAAATTTAGTTAGCTGTATATTAGCTATCTTCCTTCCTAATTGTTTACATTTTGTTATTATTGTTGTTTCTTTCATTTGTGTGGTTTGATATCCTAGAGAAAATTACCAAAATTTAAAAAGTTTACTAGAAGTAGGAATTTGTGATGAAATGATAAAAATAAAGTTCTTTTTCTCCACAAAACCAAAAGAAATCTGGAAAAAAAATCTATCACAAGCCATATGATTGGAAAGGATATGATCAATTGATGAATTTGTTAAAAAGGAAACTTGATTCTCAATTACCATATTCAATTTCATGCAATTTTAACTTGGGAACTTTGTAACACAGTTCTATAATGCTCTATGCTTTCAATAGTCTGTGTGACCTCGTCTTCCAAGTTTGGAGTGGTTTTGAATGAGCACAATTTTGTAATGGCAATTTGAACAATAATGATTTCAGCATTAAATTGTAAAGAAGAAAAAAGCTTTCATATTCTGTAAGTGTGATATTGACTAGAATAAGAAAATCAGTGGATACAAGAGCAAATTAAAAGATTAATCTAAATTCATTAGCACTGGAACTACTAGAATACATCCTTAGGGGAGATGAATAATCTAAGAATGATCAATGAATCTCACAGCGTTTAGTGTTTAAGCCCTCTGTGTATGACCATTTGAAATAAAATATTGATTTTACCAACTATCTAATTTTGATATCACCCAAATCACAAATAAATATGGCTGACTTGTGGAAATTTTATTGGTTTGTAATATTTATCCAATAATCATTGAATGATAATTATTTCAGTTCTAAGCTCTGTTGAAACTTGTAGGATGCCTTTTAGAAAGGCAAGTATATAAACAATTAGTTTTGAAAGTAAGAGAAGTTAGAATTGGCTCAGATTTCAGAATGGCCAGGCTAAATGGACAGATTTCTCAAAGTCATTAAGTGGAACATCACTTTAAAAATAAAAAAGCTAACAATAGGAAATGAATTAATTTCCATCAATGAAAGTGATCAGTGTGTAAATAAAGAGACCCCTGCCCCAATCAGGAAGGAGAAAGATAAAAAGAGACATACTACAGAAATATATATCCCAAATATTCAAAAATACTGATGTCCAAATCTAGATCCATCAAAAAAACCTGTTTAGAAAGTATTAAAACCTTAAAAGGAAATAAGGACTTTTCCCTTGTTTACCACTTAAAAAAATAGAATAGGAGACATGGAGAAAAGTTGTATGAGTTACTTAAAATGCTATAAAAATATCAGATTTTTTCAAACAAAAACATCTTCAAAATTATTTGAAGTGTCTGATGAGATACCGAAATTTATAAATTATTTGATCATAACATAATTATGAGGACAAAAGCTGTCTCTAATAGAAAACTTCTGAAATTCAAACTCTTGAAAGTATAGAGACATGTGGATACTTTGTGGCTCATAGAAAAAAAAAAAACCTTAATATAGTTAAAAAAGTACTAGGTCCCAATAAGTGGGCTTGTATAAAAACAAAACAAAACAAAACAACTAAACAAAACAAAACAGAATGGCTGCTCAAGAATGAGATCTTAGGTTGGCATTAGTCTAGCACACTCATGCACATTCACATACTCCTGCACACAAACATGCACCCACGTACACACATGAACATGCATCCTCCTCTTTTAATATATTCATATTTTTAAAATATAGATAAAAAATTATAAAGTACCTACAAAGGGTCACAAATAATCTTTGTGAAATTTAACTAAAACTTTCACTATTATATTGTTGATTATATCTAAATATATGTGATATAATTTAAAGTAAAACTGCAAGTTATTTTCTCTATAACTAGTACCTTAACATACTTGCATTTTAAGAAAAAGAAAATATTTTGAAGCTTTTCCATTCATCTCTTTGTCAATATTTAAATCTATATTTTCATATTTGAACAAACCATTACAAGAAAAGAAGCAAAGATTATATCATAACTTGTAATCATTTGGTTACAGCAAATTTATGTATTGTACTGTCTGGTTTTCTGTGTCAACTTGACAAAAGCAGGAGTTATGACAGAGAAAGGAGCTTTAGTTGAGGAAATACCTCCACGAGATCTATCTATAAGGCATTTTCTTAATTAGTGATCAAGGCAGGAGGGCCCCATGTGGGTGGTCCCATCCCTGGGTTGATAGTCCTGGGTTCTATAAGAAAGCAAGCTAAGTAAGCCAGAGGAAGAAGGCCAGGAAGTAACATCCCTCCAAGGCCTCTGCATCAGCTCCTTCTTCCTAATATGCTTGAGCTCCTGTCCTGACATTCTTTGGTGATCAACAGCAATGTGGAAAGTATAAGATGAATATGTTTCTTCCCCAATTTGCTTTTTGTTGTTGTTGTTGTTGGGGGTGGGGGGCAAAAGGAGCCATCGCAGGTCATCAGGTTGGGACCAGCCGTATTGTTTTTCATTAGATATTTTCTTCATTTACATTTCAAATGCTATCCCGGAAGTCCCCTATATTCGCTCCCCATCCTGCTCCCCAACCCACTCACTCCTGATAACTGGTCCTGGCATTCTCCTGGCCTGGGGCATATAATCTTCACAAGACCAAGGACCTCTCCTCCCATTGATGACTGACTAGGCCATCCTCTGTTACATTTGCAACTAGAGACACCTGGGGATCCATCCCAACTTGCTTCTTGGTCATGATATTTGTGCAAGAATCAAAACACCTGACTAAGACAAATTGGTACCAGGAGTGGGATACTCTTATGACAACCTGATCATGTTTTGGGGAGGACTGTGGAAGGAATTTAGAACTTTGGGCTAGAAGATTCATTAGGTGTTAAGAGCTCTGTGGGATGTTGTGTAAGAGCTTAGAAGAAAATGTTAAGAACAGTGAAGAATATGGAAGTCTGGCTTGTGAAATTTCAGAAGGAAGATTAAAGACTCTTACCAGGGCCATTGCTATTTTCATTGTGAAGATTCTGTGGTTTTCATTAGTGGGACTAAAGAATCAGCTGTGATTAACAAGATACCAGAGCTACTAAAGCAAAAACTTTTTATTACTGTCACTATTGATGCTGCTTAGCAGGAGCTAAGAAATTAGCTGGTTAAGAAGAGACCAGCACCACTGAGGTGATATCTTCTCAGAAGTGTTTTGTGAGGGCACAGAGGCTGTGTTCCGGAGATAGCCAAGGTTGTACCTTGTGCTGTGACTGGACTTGGTAATGTGTAAGAGTCACCCAGGTGGTACTGGTTTTGATGGCATGAAAAAGTCATGAAGAACAGCTGAGGCTCTGCAATGTGAGAGGCCATGGAAGGCATTGCTGAAGGTGCAGCCTTGGTTGTAAATGATGGATCAGGACTAAGGGGTTCATGCAAAGGAACTGAGACTTGGCACTATGAAGAGAACCTATGAGAGGCTATTGGTGAATCCTAGTTGCAGGTGAAGACAGCAGTGTTTTGGAGATGCTAGTACCATGAGATGACTACCAAGAACAGCAGCAACAGTGGAGTGGAGGCAGCTGGAGCCTGGAAGACAAGCTGTATGATACAAGTGCAGGGCTGGAGAAGTGACCCAGACATTGGACAGTTGGGGGTTGATTTTGCTTTTGATTTGACTGTGCCCTGATATTTTTCCTTCTTGAAAGAAAAAAGAATTTTGGTGGAGCCCAGAGTTAAGAGACTTAATTTTTAAAAGACTGAGTTTTAAAAGATATTGGACACTTTAAAAGGATTGAAATTTTAATATGTAAAGACTGTGGGACTTTTAAAGTTATTTAGATCTCGTGAATAAATAAGAAAATAAGAGATGAAGCTTAATAGTGATGTGTTTGTGTTTCTGTACTGTCTGGTTTTGTGTGTCATAACTCCAGCTTGTGGAATTATGACAGAGAAAGGAGCTTTAGTTGAGGAAATACCTCTATGAGATCCAACTGTAAGAAATTTTCTCGTTTAGTGATCAAGTGGGGAGGACCCCATGTGGGTGATGCTATTCCTGGGTTGATAGTCTTAGGTTCTATAAGACAGCAAGCTGAGGAAGCCAGGGGAAGTAGGCCAGTAAGTAACATCCCTCCATGACCTCTACCATCAGCTCCTGCTTCCTAATATGCTTGAGTTCCAGTCCTGACATCCTTTGGTGATCAATAGCAATTTGGAAAGTGAAAGCTAAAGAAACTCTTTCATCCTAACTTACTTCCTGGTCATGATGTTTGTGCAGGAATAGAAAGGCTGACCAAGACATGTATTCATAGTCTTGCTTTTTTCTCTTTGATTTTTTTTGTTTGTTTTTTTTTGTTTTTTTAAGAGCAATTTGGCTATATCTGAAAATATCCACTTATTCGTTATTGGACTAGAATAACTTTTATTGCTCTGTGTAGCAAAATTCTACCTCTACTTCATCCCTTTTGTTGAAGTACTTTATTTCTGGTAAGCATTTTGAAGTATAATCAAAAATATATCCAAGTACTTAAAATGTAATTTTTTTAAGGCTAAGTTTTGTATGCTATTCTTTTAGTTAAATGAGCAAGCAGTATTTGATTAAGGTATACCACTGAAAATCACTAAGTTATTATTTTAGAGACAAACATTCCTTTCTATGGAAACAACCCAATTTTAATCATTCACAAACTGGATGCAGTTGGAAAGAAATAAAAAACAAAATTCTTAGAGAGTTAAATGTGATGATAAATTATCTTCTTATGAAAAACAATTTACCTATTATACTAAAATGCTGTTCTACCATTACTATTTCTGTCACTATTGATATCAAACCACTGAATTAGAAAAAGAAATTGTCTCTTTTTTCAAGTGAATTCTACTATCAAAATTTTCTAAAAATTATAAGAAAAGTATTTTGTCATTTCATTGTATGTTGAATAAATCATACAAGGAATGACAACCAATTAATTTTGTAAACATCAAATATTTAACAATGTTATCTAAAATTAATAGATATAAGTAAAACAAAGGTGATATGTCTCAGCCCCTGTGAAGCTTAAGTGAAAGAGACAAATAAGATAACTAAATACAGATCATATTTATGTAAGAAAGAGGCTTAAACTACTACATTAGTGACACTGAAGTTATCCGCTTTTTATATTTTAGGTTGCTGGAATATCTTGACTCTAATGAAGAAGAAATAAGTTGTTATTTTCAACTTTTTAGTGGCCTCTACTCAAATTGTCTTTATTATTATTATTAATGGCAAAATGATACCGAAAAATAGGTTCATTTTCTTCTATTTTTCCCTCATATTATACTGTTGTTTTTTGTTATGTTTAAAATATGCAGTTGAAAAGAGTAAGCACTTCTTCTTGAAGGGAAAATAATAGGCCATATATTGTTGCTGAGTGAGATATAATTTCCGTTTAAGATACTAAGGATACCTGTTGTGTAAATGGTTTTCATGCACACCTATTGCCACTCTCACAAGCAATGTTTTTTGACAGAATGATCAGTAATCTCAAAGAATTATTAAGACACAAAGTGCTCATGGAGATTCAAATGGAGCCTATATTACTTGTACAGCCTTATCAAACTTTTCTCTGGTATATTATAATGAGTAGTTGGGTGGAAAAATAACTTCAAACAAATTATATTATGTTTTTAAAAGTAAGAATTATAAGTCCTAAAGAAGATTCATTTTCCCATTGTTTAGTAGCTACAACTGACATCAATTTGCTTGTAAGACCACCAAATCAAAGAAATGTCTCGCTAACTAATTTATTGAACATATAGAGATAGGCAGACTGTATGTGTAAAGTATTGACAATGACTATGATGTTAAATAAAGAGGACAGAAGTAATTAAAAAACAATACAGTAATGTTATTGAATCTTCAATAATTGATTAAATCCAGAGTTTTGAGGAGAATTATGCTATGTGGGCTATGTTTTAATATTGAATTCTAACTGGGCACCCAAACTCATTCATGATAGGAAAGTGTAAACCCTGACAGGTTTATCCACAATGCACACAATGTGAAAGATAAGATTTTCCAGAATCTAATATTAAATGACATTCAATTCAAAGAAGGAGAAAAATAGACAAATAATTGGATAGTATCTATTAAATATTAAAGGTATATAAAATTTCATGAAGATTCTAAAATAGATATCAATAAAGCAAAATAAAATTACTGTATATGTAACAAAATTAATGGACTATTAAACCATGATCAAGGAGGGATACAGAAGAAGTATAGAGAAGAAGAAATCTCAAAAATATGTAATTTAATTTAAAATATTTAGAGACTACTATCATGAAGAAAGGCAAAATGGGATGAAAAGAATGGAAGGATTAACTATATAAAATTCTACTAACTATCCTAGTGAGAAGGAGAGATTCAATATATGGAATAACTAAGACATTACTAGGAAGAATCGTCTATGGATTTTACAAATTTTTACAAGGAATTTTATTGAAAATAGAAAATAAAAGGGCTGAAATGAAGACTATTTTCTAAGTTTTAATATATTAAGTAATAACCAATCCGTTTTATTAAAAGCATATTAAAATATTGGAAATAATTTCAGAATGGAAACAGCCAGTGGAAAAAAATGTTAGCTTGTATTTACAATCAAGGTTCATGGCATTTACAGTGTAATTTCATGTTTGTAGTAGAAGATGATCAAGATAATTTTATGTGCATCAATGCATATAGATGAGCTTCTGATTCCTCAGTTTAAAAAAAAAAAAAAAAAAAAAAAAAAAAAACAACCTACCACAATCAGAATGATGATGGGATGGAATGTGTTTACAAGGAAGGAAAAGAAACAACTATAGATAGAAGAGAAAACAGATACAAGAAAATGTACGGAAATATACTTAACAGATAGCAATACCTTTTATCTTTGTTGAAACTTTTCTGAATGTGATTCAAGAAGAGAATGCAGGGTATCATTTTGTTGTTGTTGAATTTTGCTTCAGTGATGTTTTTCTATGCAATTGCATTTATTCACTGTTTAAATTTCAAGTACAGAAGAAAAGATAATTCTATTTAAGCAAAGTTGGGGTTTTACCAACATGAAAGGATGAAGAGAAAAAAATATATATGTATTAACAAAAATTATAGAAAGGAATCCTATGCAGAAGATATCCATAGCATTGTCTGAAATTTTCAAGGTAAAGAAAAGGCAGGGAGCTGGAGCAAAGTCTCATTAATTAAGAATGAGTATTGCGGACAGGCGGGAGCCACAGAGCCGCTGAGGCAGCACCCGTTTGGAGCCACAGATATCCCACACCCTCCCAGCAGGAGGACAGTGATCTGCCCTGCAGGGAGCGCCATCTTGGCTCCCGGACTCCGCCGAACTTAGTCTGTACAGGTTAGAGTGAGGACCACAGAGGCAGACAGCTTCTGGGACAGGCGGGAGCCACAGAGCCGCTGAGGCAGCACCCTTTTGGGGCCGCAGACATCCAGCACCCTCCCAGCCAGAGGACAGTGATCTGCCCTGCAGGGAGCGCCATCTTGGCTCTGGGACTCTGCCGAACTTAGTCTGTACAGGTTAGAGTGAGGACCACAGAGGCAGACAGCTTCTGGGACAGGCGGGAGCCACAGAGCCGCTGAGGCAGCACCCTTTTGGGGCCGCAGACATCCGGCACCCTCCCAGCCGGAGGACAGTGATCTGCCCTGCAGGGAGCGCCATCTTGGCTCCGGGATTCCACCGAACTTAGTCTGTACAGGTTAGAGTGAGGACCACAGAGGCAGACAGCTTCTGGGACAGGCGGGAGCCACAGAGCAGCTGAGGCAGCACCCTTTTGGGGCCGCAGACATCCAGCACCCTCCCAGCCAGAGGACAGTGATCTGCCCTGCAGGGAGCGCCATCTTGGCTCTGGGACTCTGCCGAACTTAGTCTGTACAGGTTAGAGTGAGGACCACAGAGGCAGACAGCTTCTGGGACAGGCGGGAGCCACAGAGCAGCTGAGGCAGCACCCTTTTGGGGCCGCAGACATCCAGCACCCTTCCAGCCTGAGGAAAGTGATCTGCCCTGCAGGGAGCGCCATCTTGGCTCCGGGACTCCTCCGAACTTAGTCTGTACAGGTTAGAGTGAGGACCACAGAGGCAGACAGCTTCTGGGACAGGCGGGAGCCACAGAGCCGCTGAGGCAGCACCCTTTTGGGGCCGCAGACATCCGGCACCCTCCCAGCCGGAGGACAGTGATCTGCCCTGCACAGGAGCCCTCTGAATCAGGAGCAGGGAGCACACCTTGGATCCAGGACTCCACTGAACTTAGGAAGTTAGTCTGCACAGCTGAGAGTGTGCACCACAGAAGCCTACAGCTTCTGTGACCTGACAAAGCAACACAGCATCTGGGAAAGGTCCTGTTTTGGGCCTTCTTCTTCGGCCAGGAGGAGGTCCAAACGCCAGATATCTGTACACCTTCCCTTTAAGAGGAAAGCTTGTCAGCAGGGAGTGCTCTAACCACTGAAACTCAGAGGAGAGAGCCTGTCTCCCAGGTCTGCTGACAGACAATACTCAGAATCTCCAGAAGAACAACCTCTGAACAGAGACAACTATAACAACTCCAGAGATTACCAGATGGCGAGAGGTAAACGTAAGAATCCTACTAACAGAAACCAAGACCACTCACCATCATCAGGACCCAGCACTCCCATTTCCCCCAGTCCAGGGCACCCCAACATACCTGAAAAGCTAGACCTGGATATAAAAGCATATCTCATGATGATGGTAGAGGACATCAAGAAGGACTTTAAAGAACTACAGGAGAACATGGCTAAAGAGTTACAAGTCCTTAAAGAAAAACAGGAAAACACAACCAAACTGGTAGAAGTCCTTAAAGAGAAACAGGAAAACACATCCAATCAAATGATGGAAATGAACAAAACCATACTAGACTTAAAAAGGGAAGTAGACACAATAAAGAAAACCCAAAATGAGGCAACACTGGAGATAGAAACCCTAGGAAAGAAATCTGGAACCATAGATGCAAGCATCAGCAACAGAATACAAGAGATGGAAGAGAGAATCTCAGGTGCAGAAGATTCCATAGAGAACATCGGCACAACAATCAAGGAAAATGGAAAATGCAAAAAGATCCTAACTCAAAACATCCAGGAAATCCAGGACACAATGAGAAGACCAAACCTACGGATAATAGGAGTAGATGAGAATGAAGATTTTCAACTCAAAGGGACAGCAAACATATTCAACAAAATTATAGAAGAAAACTTCCCAAATCTAAAGAAAGAGATGCCCATGAACATACAAGAAGCCTACAGAACTCCAAATAGGCTGGACCAGAAAAGAAATACCTCCCGATACATAATAATCAGAACAACAAATGCACTAAATAAAGATAGAATACTAAAAGCAGTAAGAGAAAAAGGCCAAGTAACATATAAAGGCAAGCCTATCAGAATTACACCAGATTTTTCACCAGAGACTATGAAAGACAGAAGATCCTGGACAGATGTTATACAGACACTAAAAGATCACAAATTCCAGCCCAGGCTACTATACCCAGCCAAACTCTCAATTAACATAGATGGAGAAACCAAAGTATTTCACGACAAAACCAAATTCACACATTACCTCTCCACGAATCCAGCCCTTCAAAGGATAATAACAGAAAAAAACCAATGCAAGGACGGGAACTATGCCCTAGAAACAACAAGAAGGTAATCCCTCAACAAACCTAAAAGAAGACAGCCACAAGAACAGAATGGCAACTTTAACAACAAAAATAACAGGAAGCAACAATTACTTTTCCTTAATATCTCTTAATATCAATGGACTCAACTCCCCGATAAAAAGACATAGACTAACAAACTGGCTACACAACAAGACCCAACATTTTGCTGCTTGCAGGAAACTCATCTCAGAGAAAAAGATAGACACTACCTCAGAATGAAAGGCTGGAAAACAATTTTCCAAACAAATGGTATGAAGAAACAAGCTGGAGTAGCCATTCTAATATCTGATAAGATTGACTTCCAACCCAAAGTCATCAAAAAAGACAGGGAGGGGCACTTCATACTCATCAAAGGTAAAATCCTCCAAGAGGAACTATCAATCCTGAATATCTATGCTCCAAATACAAAGGCAGCCTCATTCATTAAAGAAACTTTAGTAAATCTCAAAGCACACATTGCACCTCATACAATAATAGTGGGAGACCTCAACACACCACTTTCACCAATGGACAGATCATGGAAACAGAAACTAAACAGGGACACAGTGAAACTAACAGAAGTTATGGATCAAATGGATCTGGCAGATATCTACAGAACATTTTACCCTAAAACAAAAGGATACACCTACTTCTCAGCACCTCATGGTACCTTCTCCAAAATTGACCACGTAATTGGGCACAAAATAGGACTCAACAGATACAAAAATATTGAAATTGTCCCATGAATCCTATCAGATCACCATGGACTAAGGCTGATCTTCAATAACAAAATAAATAATAGAAAGCCAACATTCACGTGGAAACTGAACAACACTCTTCTCAATGATACCTTGGTCAAGGAAGGAATAAAGAAAGAAATCAAGGACTTTTTAGAGTTCAATGAAAATGAAGCCACAACATACCCAAACTTATGGGACGCAATGAAAGCATTTCTAAGAGGAAAACTCATAGCTCTGAGTGCCTCCAAAAAGAAACTAGAAAGAGCACACATTAGCAGCTTGACAACACACCTAAAAGCACTAGAACAAAAGGAAGCAAATTCACCAAAGAGGAGTAGACGGCAGGAAATAATCAAACTCAGGGGCGAAATCAATCAAGTGGAAACAAAAAGAACTATTCAAAGAATCAACCAATCAAGGAGCTGGTTCTTTGAGAAAATCAACAAGATAGATAAACCCTTAGCCAGACTCACTAGAGGGCACAGGGAAAGCATTCTAATCAACAAAATCAGAAATGAAAAAGGAGACATAACAACAGATCCTGAAGACATCCAAAACACCATCAGATCCTTCTACCAAAGGCTATACTCAACAAAACTGGAGAACCTGGATGAAATGGAGAAGTTCCTAGACAGATACCAGGTACCAAAGTTGAACCAAGATCAGGTTAATGATCTAAACAGCTCTATATCCCCCAAAGAAATAGAAGCAGTCAGTAATAGTCTCCCAACCAAAAAAAGCCCAGGACCAGATGGGTTTAGTGCAGAGTTCTATCAGACCTTAAAAGAAGATCTAATCCCAGTTCTTCACAAACTATTCCACAAAATAGAAACAGAAGGTACTCTACCCAACTCATTCTATGAAGCCACAATTACTCTGATACCTAAACCACAAAAAGACCCAACAAAGATAGAAAACTTCAGACCAATATCCCTTATGAATATTGATGCAAAAATACTCAATAAAGTTCTTGCTAACCCAATCCAAGAACACATCAAAACAATCATCCATCCTGACCAAGTAGGTTTCATCCCAGGGATGCAGGGATGGTTCAATATACGGAAATCCATCAACGTAATCCAGTATATAAACAAACTCAAAGACAAAATCCACATGATCATCTCCTTAGATGCAGAAAAAGCATTTGAGAAAATCCAACATCCATTCATGATAAAAGTCTTAGAAAGATCAGGAATTCAAGACTCATACCTAAACATGATAAAAGTAATATAGAGCAAACAAGTAGCCAACATCAAAGTAAATGGTGAGAAGCTTGAAGAAATCCCTCTAAAATCAGGGACTAGACAAGGCTGTCCACTTTCTCCATATCTATTCAACATAGTACTTGAAGTCCTAGCCAGAGCAATTCGACAACAAAAGGAGATCAAAGGGATACAAATTGGAAAAGATGAAGTTAAAATATCACTTTTTGCAGATGATATGATAGTACATATAAGTGACCCTAAAAATTTTACCAGAGAACTCCTAAACCTGATAAAAAGCTTCGGTGAAGTAGCTGGATATAAAATTAATTCAAACAAATCAATGGCCTTTCTCTACACAAAGAATAAACAGGCTGAGAAAGAAATTAGGGAAACCACACCCTTCTCAATAGTCACAAATAATATAAAATATCTTGGCGTGACTCTAACTAAGGAAGTGAAAGATCTGTATAATAAGAACTTCAAGTTCTGAAGAAAGAAATTCTAGAAGATCTCAGAAGATGGAAAGATCTTCCATGCTCATGGATTGGCAGGATCAACATTTTAAAAATGGCTATCTTGCCAAAAGCAATAAACAGATTCAATGCAATCCCCATCAAAATTCCAACTCAATTCTTCAACGAATTAGAAAGTGCAATCTGCAAATTCATCTGGAATAACAAAAATCCTAGGATAGCAAAAACTCTTCTCAAGGATAAAAGAACCTCTGGTGGAATCACCATGCCAGACCTAAAGCTTTACTACAGAGCAATTGTGATAAAAACTGCATGGTACTGGTATAGTGACAGACAAATAGACCAATGGAATAGAATTGAAGACCCAGAAATGAACCCACACACCTATGGTCACTTGATCTTCGACAAGGGAGCTAAAACTATCCAGTGGAAGAAAGACAGCATTTTCAACAAATGGTGCTGGCACAACTGGTTGTTATCATGTAGAAGAATGCGAATCGATCCATTCCTATCTCCTTGTACTAAGGTCAAGTCTAAGTGGATCAAGGAACTTCACATAAAACCAGAGACACTGAAACTTATAGAGGAGAAAGTGGGGAAAATCCTTGAAGATATGGGCACAGGGGAAAAATTCTTGAATAGAACAGCAATGGCTTGTGCTGTAAAATCGAGAATTGACAAGTGGGACCTCATGAAACTGCAAAGCTTCTGCAAGGCAAAAGACACCATCAATAAGACAAAAAAAAAAAAAAAAAAAAACCAACAGATTGGGAAAGGATCTTTACCTATCCTAAATCAGATAAGGGTCTAATATCCAATATATATAAGGAACTCAAGAAGGTGGACTCCAGAAAGTCAAATAATCCCATTAAAAAATGGGGCTCAGAATTGAACAAAGAATTCTCACCTGAAGAATACCAAATGGCAGAGAAGCACCTGAAAAAATGTTCAACATCCTTAATCATCAGGGAAATGCAAATCAAAACAACCCTGAGATTCCACCTCACACCAGTCAGAATGGCTAAGATCAAAAATTCAGGTGACAGCAGATGCTGGCGGGGATGTGGAGAAAGAGGAACACTCCTCCATTGTTGGTGGGATTGCAAGCTTATACAACCACTCTGGAAATCAGTCTGGCGGTTCCTCAGAAAATTGGACATAGTACTACCGGAGGATCCAGCAATACCTCTTCTGGGCATATATCCAGAAGATGTCCCAACCTGTAAGAAGGACACATGCTCCACTATGTTCATAGCAGCCCTATTTATAATAGCCAGAAGCTGGAAAGAACCCAGATGTCCCTCAACAGAGGAATGGATACAGAAATTATGGTACATTTACACAATGGAGTACTACTCAGCTATTAAAAAGAATGAATTTATGAAATTCCTAGCCAAATGGATGGACCTGGAGGGCATCATCTTGAGTGAGGTAACACAATCACAAAGGAACTCACACAATATGTATTCACTGATAAGTGGATATTAGCCCAAAACTTAGGATACCCAAGATATAAGATACAATTTGCTAAACGCATGAAACTCAAGAAGAACGAAGACCAAAATGTGGACACTGTGCCCCTTCTTAGAATTGGGAACAAAACACCCATGGAAGGAGTTACAGAGACAAAGTTTGGAGCTGTGATGAAAGGATGGACCATCTAGAGACTGCCGTATCCAGGGATCCATCCCATAATCAGCTTCTAAACGCTGACACCATTGCATACACTAGCAAGATTTTACTGAAAGGACCCAAAGATAGCTGTCTCTTGTGAGACTATGCAGGGGCCTAGCAAACACAGGAGTGGATGCTCACAGTAAGCTATTGGATGTATCACAGGGCTCCCAATGGAGAAGCTAGAGAAAGTACCCAAGGAGCTAAAGGGATCTGCAATCCTATAGTTGGAACAACATGATGAACTAACCAGTACCCCGGAGCTCTTGTCTCTAGCTGCATATGTATCGAAAGATGGCCTAGTCGACCATCACTGGAAAGAGAGGCCCATTGGACTTGCAAACTTTATATGCCCCAATATAGGGGAATGCCAGGGCCAAAAGAATGGGAATGGGAGGGTAGGGAAGAAGTGGGGGGCGGTATGGGGGACTTTTGGGATAGCATTGGAAATGTAATTGAAGAAAATATGTAATAAAAATTTAAAAAAAAGGAAAAAAAATACTCAGTTCTAAGATCCATGTCAAAAAAAAAAAAAAAAAAAGAATGAGTATTGCGCTGGGAGGTGGTGGCACACACCTTTAATCCCAGCAGTTGGGAAGCAGAGGCTGCTAGATTTCTGAGTTCAAGGTCAGCCTGGTCTACAAAGTGAGTGCCAGGACAGCCAGGGCTACACAGAGAAACCCTGTCTCCAAAATCCAAAAACCAAAAACAAAAACAAAACAAAAAACAAAACCAAAACAAAAACCAAAACCAAAACAAAACAAAACAAACAAACAAACAAAAGAATGAGTATTGCTTTCATTAAGGATGAGTTTAGTTTTCCAATGACCATGTTCACAGACTTTCAATCTTAGTTTAAGTTCTACAAATTCTCACACCCACTCTGGCCTCATTGGGAATTTGAATTCCTGTGAATATACTCCTACATAATACACATGAAATAATTGCAATTAAAATAATAAAATTTACCTTTAAGTTACAGAAAATAGAAAATACAATCTACAGAAAAGAAATAACAGGAAAGTCAAAAGTATTTGAGAGACCTGGAATCATGGGTAAAGCCTGGACAAATGGGTGAAAGAGGAAGACATATGAAAGTATATACCTGATAGTATAGGATGTCAGCATACTTTCTGGATTCTAATAAGCAAAATAAATCCTATTTGTATATATTTCTTTTCTTAATTATATATATATATATATATATATATATATATATATGTCATTTGTTATGATAATTTAATACATGCACATTACATATAATGACAAATCATGACAGTTTATACATTTTGAAATTATTTAATTTACAATTAATACTAAATATATTACACAATAATACTAAATGCATTACAATTAAATATATATTTATATTGTACAATTATCAAATCAGTTTACTTAACATATCTATACCATTGTATTTACTTTATATTTGAAAATAAGACTTTCTTCCATTAATCTGTTATCTTGATTTTAGTTTTTTGACCTCAGTTCTACAATGAAAACAATTTTGTGCTTTAGTCACGAAATTTATTGTAATTCATTACCACAGCAGAGACAAGCTAGATTCTAATTCAAAGTTAAACTTGTTGAATGGAGAACAATTTAGAACCACCATGCTCTGACTTGGACTTGGAAATATACAGAACACTGTACTTACACAAACATGACATTTGGACATACATTTTATCTCCTGACTCACTGAAGTCTAAGAACAGAATAAACTTTAATTATAGACAAAAGATGTATTTCTGACCAACTTCTAGAAATTAATTTTGTACTAGATGAAATTAATTTTAGGAAAGAATTTATGTTTGCATTTTAGAGAATGCCGATGTTTAAGCTTTGTCACAGAAATTCATTCCCTACTTTCTCTCAGAAAAATAAATGATTGAAACTAAACCGAGATAAAGTCTTATCTTGCAACTGTATATGAATATTATCTTGTACCACTTTTTTGAATATGACACGTAAGTATTTGTCACTGAACTTCCAATTAAAAGGCAACTCCCCATGGAAATTCTGAGTATCTTGTGAAGATTAAATCTCTCCTGGATGTTTGCATTCATTCTTCCCTGAGTCATAGAAATAATAAGATTGCTTGCTGCTGTGAAGTGGCAATTTCTGAAACAACCTCAGTAAAACAGCTATAAATAACGTAGTCTTATTTTGATACTAGAAATCAACCAATATACCTTTCACACTGTGAAATAGCTAACAACATTATTTAATGTAGTTTATATTTTGCAAATACTAAAGAAAAGACATAAGGAACATTTGTATATGAGCAACTCAATGCCCTTTTAATATTTCATAATAAAAGATATATTCCTCGGTCTTGAGAGATGGCTCATCAGTTGAAAGCACTTATACTTGCAAATGACCAGAATTTGACTTGCAACATGTATAAGAAGCCTCACACCCATCATCGTAGTTCTTACAGATCTGATCCACTATTCTGACCTATCTAAAAATATATGTTTCACAAGTGCACATAAAAGCTTAGCACTCATGCAAATAAACAAAATATATCTTTAAAACATATTCTCTATTTTCAAAGACATCTGCCGGAAATTGAAAGCATTTAAATTATTTTCCAATTGTTTATATAAAATATTCACATTTCTAATAAATAAGTTTGAGGTATATAAATGAGTACAGAAACAGCGAACAGCAAAAAGCAGGTTCCCGGCATCTCAAACACTGTAATGCCTTATGTGGTTGACACCATATATACTCATGTTGATATGACAGCTACACATAAGCCTATGGTATAATTTCTTAGAAAAGAATTAACTACAAAAATTAAGATTGAGATTATAGAATACCAGACAGCTTTATAATAAATTTGGTTCCAGATTACACATTTCCTGCGCAATTCTGAAATATTCTATCTTTGAATATTTAACCAGCTTTAAACACACAGTAACATAGAGTATATAACTAGTTTCAAAATTTTGAGCCAAAATGTCAATTTGCTTATTTTTATGTCAAGCTTTTACTTATTGAATACCATTTTTAGAAAATATTTGATTAACTTGATTCATACTAATAAATAAATTCTATTTTTATTATTTATAAATAAATATTATTCAATTGTATGTTTTAACAGTTCTTTCTTTCCACTTATATATAGCATGTAATAATTTAAACTTGTGAATATTTTATAATCTCTAAAAATAATGTCCACATATTAGAAAATTATAAATCATATTAAGACAAAAATAAGTTTAGTGAAATATTGGGTAACATGAAAATTATCAAAAACAATGATCAACATCAAGTCAAATTTCCAATTTTTTGTTAGATTTAATTCACAACCCATTCAATATATAACAATATTATTACGGATCAGTTACTATTTACACTTAAGTATTATGTTTGCATGCTTTTGAAATTGTTGCTCATTTTAACCATACAATAGAAAAAACAGGAAATAAAGGTGATGGACTTTGTTATATTACTTACCATTTCTCTTGTTTCTCATCCTATTTTCATCTTGCATTCATGCTTGTGTGAACATATTTGTCAGTAAGTATGAATGAGTTCAGGTTTGTCAGGGCTTGCATGTGGACTTAAAGAGAAACATCAAGCCTTCTACGCTGCTTGAAGCAGTATCTCTTTGTTGTTCCCAAATCTATGCAGGCTATCAGGTCCTCAGTCTTCTTTAGATTTTCCTTTCTCTATCTACCACCTCCATAATGGGCTTCTAAGATTATAGGTTCAGGTAGTGTTTCTGACTTTTTTTTTATGAGTACTTGAGGCTTTAAATTACGTCTGCATGCTAGTGACCTCAAGAATATTTTTCACTCAACTATCTTCCAGTTGCTAGCCTTTTATTTTAAAACTCAGATATATTCTTCATGAAATTTTTGTGTTATCCTGCATGAGAATTTTTATACAATTGTACCAACAAAAGAAGATATACATTTAAAGGGGAATCACTTGGGTCAATCATTTGTCCTGTGACTTATGTAAAGTACTCACTTAATTCAAATATTATTTCACTAAAACAATAAAATGAGTCAGTCACCTGCCATTAGGTTATATGAGCACAGGAGAGTTGGTCTCCTCTCTCCCTTTTTGTCATCTATAGAGTCAGGAGAGCTGGTCCAGTGTCATGATAGCAGGAGAACTGGCTCTGTTCCTTATTAGAGAGAAAGTGTCCTGAACCTTGCCTGGATAGCGCAGTATTGCTGGATCTGGAGGTGTGGTTGCAGCTAAGCTACTCCCAGGGGTATTTGAGAGGGAAAGCTGGCCTTGAGCCTTGGTGGATATGGTACTGACTGAGTTATCCAGGTCAGTGCTAGAGAGCTCATCCTCATGTTCTTGGTACAGGGAAGCTGGCAGGATGACCAAGTCTACTATCACCTAAGCAGAAATCCAGGGCTCTGAGTTGGCCTACCCAAACATCCACCTCATCTGTGAACTGCTGGAATGAGTGAAAGGAGTATTCTTGCAGATCCAAATCTGGATGATTCCCATGATATAGGGTTACAACAAGAAATCCTGTAGAGATCACTATGAGGATCGAGTATCAATAGTGTACTAGAATATAATCCAGAAGCCTCAAACCAGAACAATGACTCATGACAATGAACTTTTTCTACTAAAGATGTGTGGACAAAAGAATATATGGTGAGATACACAGTGAAACATTATAGCTTTTTTTTAAATTGGGTATTTATTTCATTTATATTTCCAATGCTATCCCAAAAGTCCCCCACACACTCCCCTACCCACTCCCCCAACCACCGACTACCACTTCTTGGCCCTGTCATTCCCGTGTATTGAGGCAGATAATGTTTGCAAGACCAATGGGCCTCTCTTTCCACTGATGGCCGACTAGGCCATCTTCTGATTCATATGCAGCTAGAGACTGGGTACTGGTTAGTTCATATTGTTGTTCCACCTATAGGATTGCAGATCCCTTTAGCTCCTTGGGTACTTTCTCTAGCTCCTCCATTGGGGGCCCTGTGATCCATCCAATAGCTGACTGTGAGATATCCACTTCTGTGCTTGCTAGGCCCCGGCATAGTCTCACAAGAGACAGCTCTATCTGGGTCCTTTCAGCAAAATCTTGCTAGTATATGCAATAGTGTCAGCGTTTGGAAACTGATTATGGGATGGATCCCCAGATATGGCAGTCTCTAGATGGTCCATCCTTTCATCTCAGCTCCAAACTTTGGCATTGTTGGTGGGATTGCAAGCTTGTACAACCACTCAGGAAATCAGTCTGGCGGTTCCTCAGAAAATGGGACACAGTACTACCGGAGGATCCCGCAATACCTCTCCTGGGCATACATCCAGAAGATGTTCCAACCAGTAAGAAGGACACATGCTTCACTATGTTCATAGCAGCCTTATTTATAATAGCCAGAATCTGGAAAGAACCCAGATGCCCTTCAACAGAGGAATGGATACAGACAAATTGGTACATTTACACAATGGAGTACTACTCAGCTATTAAAAAGAATGAATTTATGAAATTCCTAGGCAAATGAATGGACCTGGAGGGTATCATCCTGAGTGAGGTAACCCAATCACAAAGGAACTCACACAATATGTACTCACTGATAAGTGGATATTAGCCCAGAAACTTAGGATACCCAAGATATAAGATACAATTTGCTAAATGCATGAAACTCAAAAAGAATGAAGACCAAAGTGTGGACACTTTGCCCCTTCTTAGAATTGGGAACCAAATACCCATGGAGGGAGTTACAGAGACATTATAGCTTTCATGATAAACTGTTATCCACATTTTGTTTATTTTTTGGTTTTGTTTTTTATTTTCTTTTGGAAGCGAGGTTGCAAAGGCAGGGTGCAAAAGAAAGACATTTTTAGATGATTGGGATTGGGTTGCATGATGTAAAACTCACTAAGAATCAATAAAAAGCTAGAGAGAGAGAGAAGAAAGAAAGAAAGAAAGAAAGAAAGAAAGAAAGAAAGAAAGAAAGAAAGAAAGAAAGAAAGAAAGGAGAAAGAGAGGGAGGGAGTGGAGAAGGAAGGAAGGAAGGAAGGAAGGAAGGAAGGAAGGAAGGAAGGAAGGAAGGAAGGAAGGAAGGAAGGAAGGAAGGACAGAAAGAGAGAAAGGAGGAAAAAAAGCAACTAGGTAACACATTTAAATTTCTGAGAGGTATATTGCAATGTGTTCAGATGCTTCTAGGATAGCATGAGAACAAATGACACAAAGGTTCACATGTAATTCTATTCTTCCTTGGTTATATCTACTTGTATGAAAATAATTTTGAATCATTTAACTTAATTACAAATATATAAATATTTGAAGTATATGCACTTAACATTATAGATTTCAGATAATAGTAAATACAAAATATTAACTGATCATGGGTTAATAGCTATACTAGAAGGTTAGATTCAAACTTCAAAGTTAAATTTCTTATAAATATACTGATATTTCCCGTGGCTTTCAACATGAAGCTCACAATTAGTTTATTATTACTTAACAGCAGGAAACATGGTAGAGTTCAATTATTTGAAGGAATGAAACTGTATTTGATTATCTTCTAGAACCTCTGGGAGAACATCATAAAATTTGAATTTTAATATTATTATGTTGATATAGTTTTACAGGTTAAAGTCTACATAAAATGGGAAAGAAATGTTTAGGATATAAGGAACTCTACCAGATTAGAAAACATTTTATTCTGAAGCCATTTATACAGTCCGATGATAAAACGCAGGTAGTAAATATATTTCACTTATGCTTTTTTTAAATTTATAATTATATCATTTAAACTTTATATTGAGACACAATTAATGTTCTAGATTTGTACTACTAATGTTTACTTCCCCTACTATTGACATAAAAACAAGTACATTTTAAATAGAGGCTGAATTTGGCATTTATATTCATCAATATCTTTCACAAGTATTTTATACTTTTCATTGTAGACATGCCATTGACCCATCAGTATGGCATCCTCTCTGCATTCACTTCCATGATACACAGAATCCTTGGAATCTGAGCTAAGATCCTCCACCCTTAAGCTGTCATCATCCCATTGAGCTTGACCCAACTATCATAATCACTAATCAAAACATGTACTAAAGACTTGCCTAGAGGAAATCTTGTAAATATACCTTTTATTCACCAAATACAATTGTCTTCTTGGAGGCCTACCGTTGAATAAGCTCACCTTGTTCTAGTCCCTTGTGAACTCTGGCTTGCTAGTTCACCTCAGCTGGTCTGGGTCAAACTCCTCTACAAGCTGACTGATTCAAACTGCATTCTCTCAGCTTCTCAATAAATTGCACTGTTAGCATAAAACTAACTCTAGCAATCTGTTCAATCCTTCTTACTGTCTGGCTTCAACTGACTCTGTTGGCCAGTACTGCATGAGCTGTACAAACTGAATGGAACTCACTAATTAACTCAAGTGAACTCAACTCAGCTGCACTGCCTGAACGGCACCAACTGAACTGACTCAACAAACCTCCATTGCATTGCCTGAATTCAACTCAAATGCATTAACTGAACTGTCTCCAAACTCCTGATTCACTCTTCATTGTTCTTAAGTAGCTTCTCTGTACTGTTCTACTGAGAGTATCATATCTCTAACACATTCTGTCAAATCTTACTCTGATTTGCCACTTTGTCTGGCTCTGAATTACACATTACTTACAAACATGCTTCCTTCTAAAAATTAATTTTACCTTCATTGTTTGGGATTAAAGGTGTGTAGTAAGAAGGTGTCTGTATTACACCCAGAGGGGTTAAAGTGTGTCATACCAGCTGGATAACATAGACCCAGAAGATATGTCAATCTGTTGCCAGAGCATCTATGTTGCTGGATTAAAATTCCTCTATACAATCTAATAGAGGAATTCTCAATTGATGTTTTTCTTCCCGTAAACTCTATTAAGACAAGGAGTTTATTTCTACAGTGGTCATGGCCTGTCCAAAGGAGAGCATTTCACACAATTCCTCTCCATCCCTGGGACTTACATTTGTTTTTGGTTAATATATATATTAACCAAATAGATCAATCTACTAACAATATATATGTATATATATATATATACATATATATATATATGTGTGTGTGTGTGTGTGTGTGTGTGTGTGTGTATTGTTTACAGTCCAGACTTTATCCCCCTCACATTCTGCATTCTGACAGTTCCTCATCCGATTCCTCTTCCCACATCTCCAAGAGGATGTCCCCACACCACCATTTCTGTCCACACCATACTAGGCCTCCCCATTCCTTGGGGGTCTCAATTCTCTCTCTAGGTTTCAGTGTGTCTTCACTCATTGAGACCAGGCCAGACAGCTTTATATGTGTTGGGGTCCTCATATCAGCTGGTGTATACTGCCTCGCTTGTTGATCTAGTGTCTGAGAGATCTCAGGGACCAGGTTAATTGAGACTGCTAGTCTTCCTACATTGTCACCCTCCTCCTCCTCAACTTCTTCCAGCCTTTCCCTAATTCAACCACAGAGGTCCTTGACTTCAGACCATTGGTTGGTGAAAGCATCTGCTTCTGTCTTAGCCAGCTGCTTGTTGTGCTACTTGGAGGGCAGCCATGCTAGGCTCCTGTCTGTAAATACATCATAGCATCAGTAATATTGTCAGGCCTTGGAACCTTCCCATGAGATATGTCCTAATTTGGGCTAGTCACTGGAATTCCTTTTCCTCAGTCTCTTCTAGATTTTTGTCCCTGCAGTTCTTTCACACAGGAACATTTCTAGGTCAGAGTTTTCGACTGTGGGATAGCAAACCCATCCCTCCACTTGATGTCCTGTCTTTCTACTGGAGGTGGACTCTACAAGTTCTGTCTCCCAACTGTTGCGCATCTTATCTAAGGTTCCTCCCTTTGAGTCTTGAGATTCTCTTGCCTCCCAGATCTCTGGTACATTCTAAATGGTCACTCCCAAGATATATATTCCCATTCATTCTGCTGTCCCTTGGGGCTTCACTCAGTGTCCCCATGCTCAACTTCCCCTTTTTTCCCTGCCCCTCCCCTTCCCCTCTCCCACCCAAACTCTGATCTCTCTATTCTCCTTCAGAAGTGGGATTAAAACAGTCTCACTTGGGCCCTTCGGCTTTTTAACCTTCCTGAGTTCTGTGTATTGTATTGTGGAATTTATTTATTTATTTATTTATTTATTGCTAACATCCATGTATTAGTGAGTATATACCATGCATGTCATTTTGAGTTTGAGTTACCTCACTCAGGATAATATTTTCTACTTACATCTACTTCACTGAAAAACTCATGTTCTCATTCTTAATAGCTGAGTAGTATTCCATTGTGTAAATGAACCACATTTTCTTTATCTGTCTTTCTGTTGTAGGATATCCGGGTTGTTTCCAGCTTCTGGCTATCACAAATGAAACCACTCTAAACATAGTGGAGCCTGTGCCCTTGTGGCATGGTGGGACATCTTTTGAGTATATGCCCAAGAGTGGTATAGTTGGGTGTGGGGCAATGGGATACACACAGACAGGCTAGTCTCCAGTGGAGTTGAGGTCTGAACCCTGGTAAAACCTGGTGGTGGAAGTTCTCACCAAATGGAGTGGAAGGCATTCCCTCATGTCTCCTAGACTCCTGGGTCCTGTCGAAGTTACCGCCCCCACAACCCCCACAAGAGAAGCATGTGGTTAGTAGTCAAGTAGACAATGTCCCAAGCTTTCCACCTTCAGGCTAGACTCCCCCAGTTACCTAGCAACAGCAAGATAACCATCCCAATATAAGAGGCTGTTTGACCCCTCCTTGCTCTCTTAAGCATTTACTTTCTGTACTCTCCTCCTTACTCTCTTTCTCTCTCTTACTCTCTAAGCTTTTACCTCTCTCTAAGCTTTCACCTTTCTTATTCTCTAGCTCTTTTCTCTCTTTCCCTTTTTCCCTCTTTCCACATGGCCATGGCCAGTCTCTTTCTCTTTTTACCTTTTCTCTTTCCCCCTGCCTTTCTAAAATAAAGCTCTAAAATAATAGACTGTCTCTGCTCATCAAGGCCTGCTGTGCTTGGATAATGGGATAGTCTTTCTCCTAATGAGCCATGCCTAATCTGTCAGAAGGCCTTCCTACACTCCAGCCACAGACAGGACTAAGCACTCTCACCTGCATGGGAACCCCTCTCCTTCTGCCCTCTTCCCATATTCCTGGGTCCAAGAGTGTCACATCAAGGCTTCTGGTACTGAGGGCTTCCCCTTGTCCACTCCCTGCCATGTGGGGTCAGTGGTTTCACACAGCCAGATGCTCACCCAAGTCCAGGTCCTAGTGGAAAAAGTCCGGCAGGCCTCCCGTGTATGCTCACCTACAACATAGGAACTCTGGCTGGATAGGGGCTTTCTCCCTTCCCCCTTTTTCCCCACACCCACATCCCGCAGCTGGGTCTCAGGCAGATCTATTTCTACACACTTTCTGCATTGTGTCTTGTGTCTTGGGAGATGATTGTTAAAATAAATGTCCATCTATAGCTGAGAGTGCATAGTGGCACTTTGTATAGTAATTCAACTCTAAATTGATCTTTAACAACTGAAAAAACAAGCTTCTCTGGCCAAGGATGGGAGAGGCATAAATCTATGGATGCTGTGTCCGTAAATTTTTAAAAAGGCAGTTTTAATTTTCTAGAAAAGTGTTTACTAACATAACTTCTAACTTTTTTTTCCACTCTCTAATATTTTAGCATTATTGTCCTGTTATGTAACTCATGTTTACTGTGGGAGTGAACTGGCTAGAGGTACTCAATAAGTTCTCAGTTTATTGACTGGGAAATGATTTCTGAAAGTGGCCTTCAAATCAGTTGTTCTTTAATTCAAGAGAGCTTTCATGTAATAATTTGTATACACATGTTTCTGTGAGGTTGTAAGGTATTCAGTGAGAGAATATGCTGATTATAAGTGATTATATTTTGTATCTCAGTGTTTAGAGAGTTTCCTCCAGGGGTCCTCTCAAACTTTTACTAGCTTGATAGGCAAAGCTAATTGCTATATTTATAGTTTGTTTTCCTTGGTTATATGTGAAACTCCAAAAACAATTTCACACCATTTACATCAACATTCTTTATTTATTAACCTATTGTTTTGAATAATCTACATTTGACAACTTTCAAAATATGTTCTATTTCTTGCCAAGATGTTCATATTTTTCTTGTAGATTTATAAAATAATCGTGCTTCTATTTTCTATGTGTCTATATAAAATTTGAATTGATTTTTATAAATAACCAGAAAAAAAATCTAGTTATTAGTATAGCACCTGTATTTCTCTGAAAATTTTATACAGACACATTTTACTCCAGTGACAAAAACCTGTAATCCATTAAAATCATAATCTAGTTTCACTACAAACTCAACTCCACAGAGAGGCATTATAACAACGGATGTATATTCCAGAATAAAATATGGATAAAACACAACAAAAAATGTGAATATTTGAGCTCATTATTTCTAAGAAGTAAACTGAATTTAAATGTACATATGGATTTAAAGTACTCCTGGGGAAATAATTCAGAAAATATTAGTCTTATCTATGAAAAGAAACAAAGAAAGATAAAGAGTCCTTAATCATAAATAAAAGAAAACATGGAGGTGATTACTTTGTTCTATATTGTCAAAATATTACGTCACTGTATACAACCATTGAAAATGGTAGAAAAAATAACACCCTATTTCTAACTAAATTTATAATGATGCTCTAATATTGAGCTTGATTCTAAGATAGGAAATATAGAAAAAAATCTAATTTCATTAGGTCTATTCAATATTGTATCAACAGTCCAGTAGTAGAGAGATGCCACAGGAAAGAAAACAGGGAGAACATTATAAAAAAGGATAAAAAAATGAAAGAAGGAAACAAGAAAAGGAAAGACATTGAGAAAATGAAGAATCCAACTCTTTATTTTATATAGTGTGAAAGTTCTCACTGAAATTCAAAATATGATAGATTCTTCTGTCTGTGTGCCTGTTCACACAAACACATGGACACACACACAGACACACAAACACCTATAGCAATGATTTTAAGCAAATATTCAATATAGAAGTCAAGAATTAAAGCAAATTCTCTAGCTATTAGCCAACAATAATCATTTTCAAAAAATGTTTTTAAAGTTATTATACAAAAACTACATAATTAAAGTTAATGTATACTGTAATAAACTTATAGGCTATAAAACAGTCCCAAAACAAATACCTGCAATGAAATATAGAGACTCTATGCTGCTCAGAATAATGATTAGAGCACATATTTTCTTACTATTTAATGGCTCTTTCCATGTCATTGAAGAATTGTGTTAGGATTCTGATGGGGATTGTGTTGAATCTGTACATTGCTTTTGGTAGGATGGACATTTTTACTATGCTAATTCTTCCAATCCATGAGCATGAAAGATTTCTCCATTTTCTGAGATCTTCCTTTATTTCTTCCTTGAAAGACTTGATGTTCATGTCATACAGAATTTCCCTTGATTGGTTAGAGTTACTGCAAGATATTTTATATTATTTATGACCATTGTGAAGGCTATTGTTTGCCTAATTTCTTTCTCTGCCCATTTATCATTTGTATAAAGGAAGGCTGCTGATTTATTGAGTTAGTTTTGTATCCAGCCACTTTGATGAAGTTGTTTATCTGCTGTAGAAGTTCTACATATAATTTTTGGGGTCACTTATTTATATCTGGAAGTTCCTCAGATAATTGGAACTAGATCTACCTGAAGACCCAGCTATACCACTCTTGGGAATATACCCAAAGATTCCCTACCATACCACAGGAGCACAAGTTCAACTATGTTCATAGTGGCCTTGTTCATGATAGTCAGAAGCTGGAAACAACCGAGATGTCCCACAACAGAAGAATGGACACTGAAAATATGTTTACTTTATGCAAAGGAATATTACTCAGCTATTAAGAATGAGGACATTATGAGTTTTGCAGGCAAATGGATGGAACCAGAAAATCTCATCCTCTAAGATGTAACTGAGACTCAAACAGACATGCATGATACGTACCCACCAATAAATAGATATTAGCCAAAAAAGTACAGAATACCCAGGATATAGTCCACAGAACTCAAGAAGGTTAACAAGCTAAAGGGCCCAAGGGAGGATGGCTCAATCGTACTTGGGAGGGAGAAGAAAACAATAATAGGGTGGGGGAGGAGAGGAAGGGAGAGACCTGGTTAGGAAATGGGACAGGGAGGGTAAGAGGGTATGCTAAGGTATTGCGAGAAAATAGGACTGAAGCCCCGAGGGCCACCCTAAAAAAAATGGAAGCAGGAACCTTAAGAAGTAGGAGGTTGTAAGGACACTCTAGAGTTTACCAGAGACCTGGTAGGTTAGAGATTCTCATGACTCAAAGGGAGGGATTTTAGATGAAATGCCTTATAGTGTATAGAGAGAACTTGTAGAGACCACCTTCAGTAAAAAGACAGGGTACCGAGTGGAGGGATGGGGTTACCACACCACAGTCAAAAACTCTGACCCGGAATTGTTCCTGTCTGAAAGAATTTCAGGGACAAAAATGGAGACGAGACTGAGGGAAAAGAGGTCCAGTGACAGGCCCATTTTGGGATCCTACTCAAGGGGAAACATAAGACCTGACAGTATTACTGATGCTATGGTGTCCTTACAAATAGGAGTCTAACATGACTACCCTCGAAGTGTCCAACAAGCAGCAGAAAGTGTCATATGCAGATAGTAGCATCCAACCAATGGTTGTAAGCTGGGGACCACTGTGGTTGAATTGGAGAAATGCTGGAAGAAGTCAAGGAGGAGAACAACCCTAAAGGAAAAGGAGCGGTCTCAACTAACCTGACCCCAAGATCACTCAGACACTGAGACACAAAACAGGCTGCATTCACCAGCTGATATGAGGCCCCTCAACACATATACAACAGAGGACTACCTGGTCTGGACTCAGTGAGAGAAGATGAACCTAACCCTTAAGAGACTTGAGTCACTGGGGAGTGGGGAGTTTTTGTGGGGTGGGAGTAGGAGGGTGGTAATATCCTCTTGGAGAAAGGAGAAGGAGATATAGAATGAGCAAAAGTCAGAGGGCACACCAGGAAGAGCATAAGGACTGGATTATAAAAAATGATTAAATAAAAATAATAGAATAGTTTGTTATTAAAAAACAAAAAAGATAAATGTTGCAAACCCCTTCGGCTCCTTCAGTCCTTTCTCTTAAGTTCTCCATTGTAGGTAACAATATAAACCAACCAGACTCCCAGAGCTCCCAGGAACTAATCTATCAACCAAAGAATATGCATGGCTCCAGCCACAAATGTAGTAGAGGATTGCCTTCTTGGACTTCAATGGTAGGGGAGGCTCTTGATCTTGTGAAGGCTTGATGCCCCAGTGTAGGATAATGCCAGGACAGAGAGGCTGGAGTGGGTGGGTGAGTGAACACTCTCATAGAAGGGGGGTGGGCAGGAGGTTTCCAGAGGGAAAACTAGGAAAGGGGATAGCATTTGAAATGTAAATAAATCAAATATCCAATTTTAAAAAAAGATAAATGTAAATGTGTCTTGCATAATGGTTCTAGAAACAGATCTATTTGGGACCAGAAATGGACTATTATCACAAATACCTAAGTAGTTAATATATAATACTGAAAAATGACATTTATAAATATCGTAATTTGCGCATACTTTATATATTGCCTTCAGTGAAAAACTTTATTAGATTTTCTCTTAGCTTCTTGCCCTAAACCTCCTGCAGTTTCTAATCCTTTGTTGAATAAAAGAAATGATAATCAAAATAGATCACTTCCAAGTAAATAAATTATTCTGCCATATTAACAGTGAAAGTACTTACTGGAACTTATGTTTCAATATATATACATATATAGATCCTTGGGTACCATCTTCAACAATATATATTCAGTATTTCTTAACCTGATAAACTTAAATTCAACACAAACAAGGGCACAGTATGTAAATTGATTGCCACTCTTCTAAAATGCACAGAATCTACTGATTTTTCACTCTCAAAGTAGAACCTTCTAGGAAAGTTAAATATGTGTTCAGGAAAGTTGAATTATGTTTCTGGATTCTGTCCCACGAATACTAAGGCAGTTAATAGATACAATGAGAAAAAAATCATCTCTTCTTGCACGTGTACACGTGTATATATGTACACACACAGACAGACAGACAGACAGACAGACAGAGAGAGAGAGAGAGAGAGAGAGAGAGAGATGATAGCTAAAACAATTGTGAATGATAAAAGAACTTTTAGAGGTATCAACATCCCTGATTGCAAGTTATGCTACAGAAATAGAGTAAAAAAAAACCATCATGGTGTTTAATACACAAACAAAACAAAACAAAACAAAACAAACAAATCAAAACAAAACAAAACAAAACAAAACAAAACAAAACAAAACAAAACAAAACAAAACAAAACAAAACCTAGCAAAGAACAACCAAAAAATCCAGCCATGTCAATCAATGGAATCAAATTGAAGACCAAAACATAAATCCACATATCTAACTAACAAGTGGTTTTGATAAACAGTACAAAAGTATACACTTGGAAAAATAGCATCTTCAACCAAAGGTGCTTGTCAAAATGGATGTCTGCATATAGAGAAACCCTTGATATAAAACCAGATACAATGAAAATGATAGACGAGAAAGTGACAAATATATTTAAACTCATTGACATGGGAAAATAAATTGAAAATAGAATATTACACCAGGTACTATGGTCAATAATAAATAAATGTGACCTCATAAAACTGAAAAACTTCTTCCTGGCAAATGATACCTTTATTTTGACAGAGTAACAACCTACAAAATAGGAGAAGTGTTTTATTTTGTTGTTGTTGGTTTTTTTGTTTTGGTTTGGTTTGGTTTGGTTTTTTTTTTTTTTTTTTTTTTGGTAGGGGGAGTTTTTTGTTTTGTTTTTTCCAATTTCACATCCAATAGATGGCTAATTTCCAAATATATAAAGCATCTAAGAAAGTAAATATCATGACAACAAATAACCCACTGAAAGTTGGTGTACATATCTTAAAAGAGGATTCTCAATGGCGAAAACATAAACAACGGAGAAACAAAGAAATGTTTAACAACCTTAGCCATCAAGAAAAATGCAAAACTATTCTAAGATGTAATCTTGTACTTGTCAAAATGGCTACAATCAATCAAACAAGTGATGTATCACATTTGTAAGGATGTAGAGTTTTGGGGAATACTCCTTGATTTCTGGTGGGAGTGAAAACTTGAACAATCATTATGAAAATCATTGTGTCAGGTCCTCAGGAATATAGGAATCAATCTACTTCTAGATCCAGTAATATCATTCTTGAGCATATATGCAAAGGATACTTCATCCTCTCAAAGAGACATTTCCTCCATCTTATTAATTGCTGCTCTCTTTATAATAGCTTGAAATTCAAATTAGCCTTCACAAAAGATTGGATAAGTAAAATGTGGTACAATTACATAGTGGAGTAGTAGTCAGGTGTTAAAAAGTAAAATCATGAAATGGATGTGACTAGTGAAAAATCATCCTGAGTGAGGAATTCAAGACCAAAAAAAGGAGAAATAGGGTATGCATTCACTTATGTGAGATAATAAGATGATAAATCAATGATAACCAAGATCCAAATCATAGAACCATAGGTTACATAGAATATGGGATTAGGGTTATAGATAGATCTTAGGAAAGAGAAATAGAATTAATACTTATGGATAAATTTAAAAGGTAGAACAAGAAGATCAAATGAGCAGAGGCAGGAGAGAGGTCTAAAATGGAGAAAATATCAGGAGAGATTGATAAAATTATGGGCCATTTGACGAGTAGAAAAAGTACTCAACAGTAGAAGCTTCCTAAGACATATCCATGTAGAAAAGCAATCTAAATGAAATCAGCAAACAAGGTAAAGAGACAACATTTAGTTACCCATCTTTTTTCATCAAATGAAGTAACCAGTATTAGGAATGAGTTATACGTAATTGAATGATCATTCAATGGAGTCTTATGGATAACACAGGCAATTGCCAAATGGTATGTTGCTCTCCAGAAGCTGAAATCCAGGACTCATTGCTGAAACCACATATATACAACTATGTGAATATAAATGTCCTGGGAGACCAGCTCTCTCTGTGGGCAGCATTTGGATACAGAGAGTTGTGCCACAACCTGATATAGCTGTCTTCTGAAAGGCTGTGCCAAAGCCTGACAAATACAGAGGCAGGTGCTTACAGCCAACTATTGGACGGAGTACAGGGTCCCTAGTTGAGGAATTAGAGAAAGAATTGAAGGAGCTGCAAGGGTTTGCAACCCCATAGGAAGTACAACAATATCAACAAACCAGACACACCACCACCACCACCAGAGCTCTCAGAGACTAAATTACCAATCAAAGAACACACATGGTGTGACCCATGGCTACAGGTACATATGGAACAGAGGATGGCCCTGTCAGGCAACAATAGGAGATGAGAAACTTGGTCCTGTGAAGACTCATACCAGAGTATAGGGGAATGCTAGGGTTGGGAGGTGGGATTGGGTGGATGCGTAGGAGGATACCCACATAGAAGCATGGGGATAGGATAGGGGCTTTCAGGACAGAAAACCAGGAAATGGAATAACATTTGAAATGTAAATAAAGAAAATATAAAATTTTTAAAAATGGAAAAATCCAACTGGTACTTACATTGATCCTCACACATAAGTCTTAGTTTCTCTGGTATGAATAGGTACTCTGCAAGCTGTCAAAAGAGAAAAATAAATAGCAACTATGACACAAATTCTTTGATCTAAATAATGACCTGTTTTGCATAATATTTTAGTCCAGTGGTGGCACAAAGTTTATGGGAATAACCAATCAATATATGCTTTGGCTAAAGACCTACTCCATGAGATGAAATCCATAAAAAGGAATCCTGCCTTGGTATCTCAAGAAACTGAGATTAGGTATCCCTGGAGTAAACTGAAGAATACTGATCTAAAAAAGAAAAGAAAAAAGGAAAGGAAGTTATATAAATACTCCTAATGATATCCTATTATACACATAGATCAGTGCCTTGTTCACCTATCATCAGAGAAGTTACCTCTTTAGCAGATATACAGTCCCAAATTCAGACAAGAAAAAGAATGAGAGACCTTGGAATACTCAGTCCTAAATAAGATGCTTCATTAAGTCCTTCTACTCAGAGCTCAGGGAACCGCATAGAAGGGGAGACAGAGTGAGAATAAGAGCCAGAAGAAATGAAGGACATGAAAAAAGAGTATCCTATAAACCAGCATGAACAAAGTTCATACAAATTCACAGAGACAGACAAGGCCAGGAAGCACAAACACTGCATGGATCTGTAAAGAGATACTTTATGTATGTATTATACCTTCAAATTAATGTTTTTGGTTTGGTTGGTTGGTTTGGTTTTTCGAGACAGGGTTTCTCTGTGTAGTCCTTCTGTCCTCGAACTCACTTTGTAGAACAGGCTGGCCTTGAACTCAGAAATCTGCCTGCCTCTGCCTCCCAAGTGCTAGAATTAAAGGCGTGTGCCGTCTTATATTAATTTAATATTATTATTGTCGTTGTTGTTGTTGTAGTTATTTCCTATCCCTTAGAAATCTGTTTGTTTTCTTATGAGAAGCAGAACACAAGTGACTCTGGATGGGAGAGGATGTAGAAAGGAATTTCAACGAGTTGAGAGGAGAGAAATAATTATCAGGTTATACTATTTGAGAGAAAAATCTACTTTCGCCACAAGGAAAAAGAATATATTGTACAAATGTTTGACATTTTCAACAAATAAAACTTTGTTTAAAATAATAAAGTAAAATATCTTGTCAGTAAGTCCTTCCACTGAAAACTATTATATGTTTGAAACAAAATTCAAAGCTAACTTCAGCATTTTGATTGATGAGCAAATGTGCAGTCTATGGGAAATTTAAAAATGAGATTTTTTTTTCATATTCTTATGCTTGTTTGTTTTCTTAATCAGAACAGAGATTCAAATTAACCCAAAACAAGGTGGCTTAAACACTGATGGGAACCTCCAGTTTTGGCTTGTGGAATTAGGGAAAGGAGACTGTACAAACATCACTAAGAAGAAAGAAGTAAGCATCCATGGATAAAAGATGGAACTTTTAATTTTGTGCATGGAACTAATTTAAGACTCAGGCAGATATACTATGACTTCATAGGACATACTTAAGCAAGAGAGATGGCTTAGAGATTTAGAGCTCATACTGGCTTTTCCAGAGCATACAGATTCAATTTCTAGTACTCATATAAAAGCTCCCAAATATCTTTAAATTCAGGATCCTCCCATCCCCGACTCTCTCTCCCTCTCTCTTACACAACACACACACACACACACACACACACACACACACACACACACACACACCATATATATATATATTTTTTCTGGGTGATAATGACACATGCCTTTAATCCCAGTACTTGGGAGGCTAAGAGAAACCCCATTTCATAAAAAACAAAACAAAACAAAAAAACTGAACTAAATGTATTATACTATTATTTAACCTTGCTTTTACAAAATTAAGGAAGGGTGGTTATAATGAAAATTGAGATACAGTTATATCCTATTTAAAATGAAACTGGAATTTTAACCTACCTCCCTGAGAAATAAAGCAGGAACTAGAACTTAGCTAGTGTCCTGTCACAATTCCCCAAAGTGTCCTACATTACTTCAACATCTGTAAAAACTCAAAACAATTTATTTTCACTGAAATCATCCATTAAACTTTCAGATCCAATGCAGATCAGATACTGAAATTGTGAAACAAAATCTTTAAAAAGTAATTAGAACAAGGAACTTAACAAGCAGTCAATCAATTTGAAATATTAAGATAAAGTTTTAATAAATTAATAGAATCCAGAGGTGGTATTAAACTACAAATTGTACTTAACACAAAAATGACATGAGAAATTTCAACACTTTTGATGTATATAATGAAATATGAAAATAAGAGTAAAATAATTAGATAAGGATCAGAATTCCAGTAACATCTGAAAATTAATATTTAGGCATATCAGATATAAAATTATGTCACTTAAATATTGTATTAATTTCAGCAATAAAGGATAAATTAGTAAATGAATGTTTGCAAATTAGTCTTCACAACTTAACATATCTATACTAAAGTGGTAGCCATTAGGATAATTATGTGGCTAATGGCTCCAGTTCCTCTTTCCTTTCAGTTGTAAATATGGGGTATCAGGGTATTTCTCACACTTGATAGTTCAGTAGAGTGACTCACAAATCTCAGAAAAGCACAAATATCAAAGGGAAAGAAAAAAAAACAATGTAATTATATTTTAATTTCAAATAATAGCAAAATAAGAGAAAATACATACCGTTGTATTGTGACAAAAAGTATGAAGTCAGAGCAAGCCACAGAAAAAGTTGCATTATATTAACTTTGGCATGATTCAAAATGAGTAAAATTTGCCCAAGATTCAGAGGTCCCTTACTAGACACCAATAAGAAAGCCAATTCAATTATTTATTGCAATATGGAAAACATAGAAGGTTGGTTTTGTAAATGTAGACAAAGCTCTTGTTAATTAATTATAGTTTTACTAAATTGGGTGTTTTTTTTTAATTCAAAGTAATGTACTATAATTGGAAAAATACATTTATAAACATGTATAAAAGGAGAATATTATGGAGACTTATACATTCATTTATAATAGTTGAATAAATGCATAAATATAAGTTAAATAGCACACAAGCTATTCTCTGAGTAGAAAGTGAGAGAACAGAATAATAGAGTAATACATATTTCACATTTATAATTCTATATCTATCTCAGTTATGGTTTTACTATTCTGAACAGACACCATGACAAGGCAAGTCTTATAAATGGCAACATTTAATTGGGGCTGGCTTTCAGGTTCAGAGGTTCATCCCATTATTATCAAGGCAGCAGCATGGCAGCATAAAGGCAGGCATGGTGCAGGAGGAGCTTAGAGTTCTACATCTTCATCCAAAGAAACAGACTGGGCATCCTCAAGCAGCTAGGAGGAGGGTCTCCAAGCCCACTCCCACAGTGACACACTTCCTCCAACCAGGCCACACTTTCTAATAGTGCCACTCCCTGGGCCAAGCATATGCAGTATCAATTCAATATTTTCTGATATTACTGTTATTTTTTTACATTCCAATCATTATTCCTCTCCCAATCTGCCCTCTGACAGTTCCTCACTTTTGTGTGATATTTTTTATTGAAAATATGTTCTGCTCTCATCCACTACTTTCCACCAAGTTTTACCTCTCTCCTCCCGTTGAATTAGGAACCCCCACATCCTCTATCTCCCAGATACACTTTATTTTGAATTTTCTTTTTAGAAAAGATAGGCCATCAAAACAGACAATCATCACACACACACACACCACTCTAACACAAGCCATCATATCAAAGCTGGACAAGGCAACTCATTTAGGAAGTAAAAGATATGCAAGCCGATAAATCAAGTGATATATCTACTCACACTCTTAGGAGTACATAAAAACCACCAAACTAACAGCCATAACAGATACTTAGAGAACCCTGTCAGGACGAATGTTTGCACTTTCGGTCTCTGTGATTTAGTGTCAACCCTGCTTAGTTAATTGAGTGGGCCATGTTCTCTTGGTGTCCTTCATCTCCTTTGACTCCTGCAATCTCTCCTCCCCTTCTTCCATGGGGTTCCCCTGTCTTTGAGAGGAAGTACTCAATGGAGACCTCAGAGTAAGACTGTATGAATAATGTTGGACTCTGGGTCTCAGCACTGACTCCCATCTACTGACAGATTAAGCTTTTCTGATGACAACTAGGCAAGGCACCAATATATCAGAATATTTATCATCTCATTTACCTATCTACCTATGTATGTATGTACGTACGTATGTATGTATGTATGTATGTATGTATGTATGTATGTATGTATGTATATAAGTAAGTATGTATTGAATAGTTGTATTTGTTTCTACCCTATGTTTCAGAACTCTATAGTCTCAGGTTTCTTGAGATCCAATTAGTGTTGTGCATTGGCCTCTTCCAGGGGCTTGGGCCTTAAGTTAATCTAAGTATCGATTGCCTATTCACATGTATTCTGAGCCACCATTGTCCAGCAAACATATCTTACAGGCAGGGCAGATTGTAGATGGACAATTTTATGTCTGGACTGGTGTTGACATTTTTCTTTCAGTAGCCTACAAAGTACCTTCTCCCATCAGAGACTAGAATCTAGGGGTGAAGGCTAATAGTCCATATCAGCTTGACCACTCTATGTTCAAAGAGTTGAATGGAAGTTGTTCTCAGCAGCGGTGAACTTCTGTCTTACTACTAGTCTGTTTTGTTTAGAGATCTGCAAAGGACCTCCTCTGGCAATGACTCAACCTAATGTAACCCAGTGCTACCTCTGGAAGCTTTGTCTGTCTACAAAAGATGGCCAGTTCTGACTCCTCAGCTTCCATTACTATGAATCCTTAGTTGAGTCACTCTCATAGATTTTAGGAAGTTTCTACTGCACTAGGTTTCCACCACACCACTCTCCAAATGTTCTTGAGTCCTACATCTCATCTTAAAGATAATTCTTTTTTGTACATTGACAGCAATAATCTGGCAACTTTGTATAATAGTTTGGTTGTATTTTAAGTGTATGAATGTTTGCCTACATATATACATGTGTACCATGTGCACATTTGGTACCATGGAGACGAGGAAATCAGCTTGCTTCTTAATTTCTTGATACCATTTTAGTGTGTTTACTTTCTTAAAAAAGGCAAGCACTCCTTACTGTAGAAGTAGTTGCTATAGGATCATTGAAGATAATATTGATCCTCATGTTATTTGCCTGCACTTGTATTAAATAATATAGTGAGGATAAATACACTCCTTTCTATCTCATAAAGATAACTTTTTTTAATAGAAATTTAAGGTTTTTCTCTAATTATTGTACATTGATAGAAATTTAAGGTCATTATGCTAGACTATCATTTTTATTTATTTTTATTAGGTATTTTCTTCATTTACATTTCCCCTCATACCCTCTCCCCCTCCCCTACCCACCTACTCCCACTTCTTGGCCCTGCCGTTCCTCTGTACTGAGGCATATAAAGTTTGCAAGACCAAAGTGCCTCTTTTTCCACTGATGGCAGACTAGGCCATCCTCTGATACATATGAAGCTAGAGACAAGAGCTCTGGGGGGGTACTGGTTAGTTCATATTGTTGTTCCACCTATAGGGTTGCAGACCCCATTAGCTCCTTGGGTACTTTCTCTAGCTCCTCCATTGGGGGCCCTGTGATCCATCCAATAGCTGACTGTGAGCATCCACTTCTGTGTTTGCTAGGCCCTGGCATAGCCTCACAAGAGACAGCTCTATATGGGTTCTTTCAGCAAAATCTTGCTAGTGTATGCAATGGTGTCAGCGTTTGGAGGACGATTATGGGATGGATCCCTGTGTATGGCAGTCTCTAGATGGCCCACCCTTTCGTCTCAGCTCCAAATTTTGTCGCTGTAACTCTTTCCATGGGTGTTTTATTCCCAATTCTAAGAAGGGGCAAAGTGTCCACACTTTGGTCTTTGTTCTTCTTGAGTTTCATGTGTTTTGCAAATTGTATCTTGTATCTTGGGTATTTTAAGTTTCTGGGATAATATCCACTTATCAGTGAGTACATATCATGTGAGTTCTTTTGTGATTGGGTTACCTCACTCAGGATGATGCCCTCCAGGTCCATCCATTTGCCTAGGAATTTCATAAATTCATTCTTTTTAATAGCTGAGTAGTACTCCATTGTGTAAATGTACCACATTTTCTGTATCCATTCCTCTGTTGAAGGACATCTGGGTTCTTTCCAGCTTCTGGCTATTATAAATAAGGTTGCCATGAACATAGTGGAGCATGTGTCCTTCTTACCAGTTAGAACATCTTCTGGATATATGCCCAGGAGAGGCATTGCAGGATTCTCAGGTAGTACTGTGTCTAATTTTTTGAGGAACCGCCAGACTGATTTCCAGAGTGGTTGTACAAGCTTGCAATCCCACAACTTCTTACAGACCTATAATTTGGAGTCATCCTTCTTTGTAACACCTATACAAAATATATCGACTATTCAGGTTAGTCTTACTACCACTAGTTGTTGTTGTCACATTGTTGTTTACCACTGTTGTCAAATCAGAGAACGTGTCATTGCAATTTTTACTTTTATAAATAACTATTCAATAAATAGATGATTATATATTAACTTTTCAAAAATATTAATCAAAAGATAAATTACAAAAAAAGAAATTAGTAGACATGATATTTCATCTTAACACATTCATCTCATTTTGTGTTGCAACCAAATACATATTAAAAAGAGAAATAGTATTTTTAAAAGACTATATTCATGTATATATGCATACACCTTAAGATGATTCTAGAAAAAATAACCTACAAAACCTATAAAGTACTACATTTCAAAATAATTCTATTATGGTGATATAATGAATACCTTGAGAGAAAAATGAATTATAGATACATATTTAACAAAAATTATGTACTATTTTCACTTTGAATTTCTGACTGATAAAGTCAGTTTAATATGTGGTGAAATAAAATTGCTTCCTTTATTCTTGAACTTAGTTCATGTAATTTCAACATCAATTCCCTTCCAATCTGTAATCCCAGCAATAGGTTTCATTAGAGTCAAAAGCAGTCAAAGCTGGGAGGAGTGCTGAGCTGCCAGTTAATGTAAAACACACCTTATGAAGAGCCTTCATAATTGCTATTCACACACTACAGGAGACAACTTGTCAGCTCACAAAATCATTGGGAAATAGGATAAAGAGAGTAGAAAATGGTAGCACTGTCAAGAACATCCTGCCTGTAATTTTATTGCTCCATTTTACCATGTGAAGAAATAAAATTAATATAGAACTCTTTTGAAATTCTATTTAGAGGGATAGAGGAACTTTAAAATTTCAGAAATGTCTGATGATATCTAACATGTCTGTTAAATATTGTAAGCAACTCTAATTCCATAAATAAATATTTTCAAAGAGTTAAGAGAATGTCAGATTTTAGGTTTAGTTATCAAGTAATTGTTTCCTACATATATTAGTATAGAAGATATTTAATAAATATAAAATAATGTAATATATATACATATATGAAGTTAATCATAGTTTTATTCATAGGCATAGAGAAATAAGCAATGAATTAATGAAAACCTCTTTGTGTAACACTGAAACAACAGACAGAGGTTCTGGAATAAAACACATAATTCAATTTAGTGTGAAAGTTTTTAGAGAATTTCTCACATTAGTACACTGTTTTGCACTGTCTCCTTTTCCCTCTTCCTACTAAAGATCCTCCCATGTCCACTCTAGACTCTCTGTTTCATATCTCTTCGTCATACCACATAAACACACACACACACACACACACACACACACACACACACACACACACACACATAGACAAAAGACACGTATATATATATATATGGTCCTCTGGTCCTCTTGTTCAGACAGCCTTTTTTTATATCATGTTACATTAGCCTTAGATGTATGCGTTGTGTTGTAGATGTACCAAGTGAGACTGTGCACTCCACAGGCATGTATGCTCTACATTTTGGTCAGTTGCAGATCTCAGAGAACAGAAGGGAAAAAATAGTAATAGACCGACTACCAGGTTTTCCACCACAGGTTAGTGTCTTCTGTACATGAAAGCAAAAGTGTATCCATTAACTCACAATAATATGATTATCTCATGAAATCATTAACCACTGTGTCAATTGGGGTGTGGAACTTTCACCAGTATACTTAGTTGGGCAGTGGGTGTGGGGGAATAAAGGGAGTGGGAGAAAACCTGCGTCCTGCCAGAGTTCTGGTGCTCTGGGTGGCCAGAAATGGAAGGAATGCAGCATGCTATCTATGCTACCTCTTGTGGGTGTCTGCCTGCAGGAAGCCAGGGAATCTCAGCTCTGCGGGGAGGGGGGCCGATGGGGGGGGAAACAAGGGGAAGTCCTAGGTAATAGGTTCTCAGTCTCCGGCATCCCAGACACCACTGGATACAACAAAAGAGTTGAGAACAAATGGCAGCTGAAGGGAGGAGAGAGCAGAGAGAGGGGTTCTCTAGATGGTTCCCATGCATCCAAGAGTCCTTGGTCCAGTCCATGGCTTGAGCACAGGAAGGCCTTCCAGTGTGGCTCCTTAGGGGAAACCTATCCCTTAGTTCAATCATTGTGGGCCTTGATGAGCAGAGACAGTCTACAGTTTTAGAGCTTTATCGTAGAAAGACAGAGAGAAAGAGAGAAGGCAGAAAGAGGGAGACCAGCCATAGACAAGTGGAGAGAAGGGGAAAAGGAGGGAAATAAGGAGAGCTAGAAAAGAGAGTAATAAAGACAAGAGAGGGAGGAGGGGCCAAGCAGCTCCGTTTATAGTGGGCTGGGCTATCTTACTGTTGTCAGGCAACTGTGGGGAGGAGCATACCTGGCTATAGTCAGGTAACTGTGGGGGTGGAGTCTAGCCAGAATGACAGAAGCTTGGGACATTGTGACTTATAGTCAGAATTATGGAGTTGGGGGCTCTGTGGTGTCAGGCACCTGTCTCTGGGAACATGGCTCACTGTTCTGTCCCTAGGAGACTTTTCTACTGGGTTGCTGGAGCAAGCCTCATTCAAACAAATTAGGTTGCCTTTCATGGCCCCATAGTATACTCCACAGTAATAAGGCATAGTCAATAACTGCCAAGAAATGGAGAATCAATGTTTCTCCAGGGACGAGCCTCCTCATGTATTAATCAGCTTCATCCCGAAATATATGTACATGTGAGCAACATTATATATTCTCACAAAGGTGTGTGTGTTTGTATGTGCAAGTATGTGTGTGTGGTGGTTATATGTTAAACAATAGTAATTTCAAAAGATGTCATGATTTTGAGATGAAAATTGGGGAATTTGAGTTGTTGGATTGGGGAGAGAAATGGACAGAAATGTTTCACATACAGTAGTACTCAAATATAGAAATCTCAACAAGTATAAAAGTATGTGCAAAGTATGATGCCATCTAACTTACCATTTTATGTGCAATTTTTTGATCAAAATTGTGTATAAAATTAATTGATCAAATAAATATCAAAATTTGGATTATTGTATCACATCCATTCACATTCTTCATGATCTCAGGTAAATATTTATGCACATGTATATATATATATGTATGTATATGTATATAGGTGTATATATATATATATATATATATATATATATATTCTCTTATTTAACAATGTAAAAATGATAACATAAAGACATTTCTTCTTTTCCATTGGTACTTGTTCTGGTAGATTTCTTTCCTTTTATAACTTACTGTAACATATTGTAAATTATCTGAATAACTTATTTCTCAATTTTTATTCCTTTCTTACTCTTATAAATTGTATTTCTTCATGCTAAATATTATAAGTACTATAATTCTCTTTAGTTTCATATGGAATCAATTTAATGTCATCTTGTAGAAATATATTGTAAAGGTACTCTGTGATGCTTTTGTATTATTGTAATACATCAAAACCAACATGATTGTGATGCTGTAGTGCACGAATTCATCATGTGAGCAATTCTACTAGAGTCATAATAATGCTTTCATGTTTTAAAATGTTCTACGAAAGTCAAAGTAATGTAATTAATTTTCAATGTGAATGAAATAAAGCTAGAAAACATATGTTACTAGTGTGGCAAAATTTGTATATTTATCATCATATTACAATGAATAGAATCTTCATAGCTAAATGTAAGGTATACAAGGTTAATGGCCCTTTAATTAAACAGCATGAATATCTATTGGGATAATTACTGATTTCATAAGTAATATCACAGTTGAATAACACAATAAAAAATATTGAATATTACCATTCCATTAATTATACTACTATTGTTAATACAAACTCTCTTTAACTTAGATGTATAAACTTCCTGGAACTTTGACATTTTCCTCATGAGATAAAATTATAACAATATAATTGTGATGTAACGATAACCTATTATTTATTTTCTTATGGGCTTTATTTGGATGTTAATTTAAAGGACAAAGAGGCCAAAGATAGTTCAGTAATTGAAATAAAATAGAAAACTGAAGAAGTAATGGATACTTTTATCCAAGTGTGCAAATTATGCTATAGCAACCATTGTGCAATGTAATGTCACACTATCTGGTAAATCACTGCGTTCATTAAAATAACTTATTTGTTTAATCCTGAGGAATATCTAGCATGATTTCCTGCAATAAATTTCTAAATTCTTAGATTTAAAAATCAATGGTATGCTATGTATATTGTTTGATGATCTTCAACATTTGCTTTTTTAAAATAATTTTTTTCGTAAACATATTTTCATTATATTCACTACTCCCATAATATCCTTCAAGATTTAACCTTCTTTCTGTACTAATAACCCATGTTTTTCCCATACAAAAAATGAGAATACCAAGTGCAGTTTGAGCTTCACATACACTTTGTATGTGTGGTTGTTATATGAGTGTAGTCAAGCCATTGGTGGCATAACCCTTACAGAAAACTGGCTCTTCCCCCTCCAAACTATCAAATGAAAAAGCCATTTCACTAGAGGTTGGACTTCATGACCAGCTCTATTCTCCATGCTAGGATTATTGTTTCATGTGTGCTTCCACTACTTCTTTTCATCCTGTCAAAACAACCATTTAAGTTCATTTTTTGTGACTGCCCTGATGTGTTCAGAAAGCACTGTTTTCTTTACAGGTGGTGTCATAACCACCTGTTTCTTAGGTTCTTTCCACTCCTTCTTCCACAATGATTCTCAGACTTGGGGAAAACAGGGGTGGGAGGTGTTGGTGTTGATGATGACACAAATGCACCATTAAGCTCATTTTTTTTCTCCTGGCAATATACATTTATATTAGTGTAATTATATTTTTAAAATAAAAATAAAAGTTAATATTTTATCCATAGGTAAAATAGTGAATTTGGTTGTTTTAGAGACAGAAACACACAGTGGAACCTTGTCTGGTCCATGTTTACCAGTTTGTACATCAAACTCATAAAGTTCCACCAGCCTCTAGCTCCAGAGGGATGGCTGGGAATAAAGGCATCCACATGCCTAGATGAGACAGAGTTTAATTAAAACCTTAGATAAGCAGCACTGTATACAGTAAAGTAAAAATATTTTATTTATATCAAACATTATTTCAATGAGAGTAAAATATAATAAAAGATTCTTTATACTCCTTCCTCTGACAACATATATGCTGTATATATGCTATATATAAATAATGTATAATTGTTGTAGTAAACATTTGTAATAACAATGGTACTATAATTCATGGATTAGTGATATTAAATATATTTTTCAATTTCTTCTTAAATTTTATATTATTTATTAGATAAGTGATAATATATAATAAGACAATATATCTGTATATGCTATATTATTTAATGAGTTGAATATATATTCATATATGATTATATATTATTTCATTTGATACTTAGGAACTGGGATTAGTCATTTTTCCTTATTGTGAAGCCACTGATGGCTTGATCATACTCAAGAGATTGGCAAAACTACTGTGTTTATGTGGAGCTCAAACTTTACTTGACATTCTCTTTTTTAATATGGGCACAATCCTGGATTGGTAGTAGAGAAAGATATATATATATATTTAATATTTTGTTAATATTATAATATATATAATATTATGTTACCATACATACTTCTTTACATCCTACATGTCTATGCCAAAAGTGAGAACTTTATAAACTGATGGAATACATTTTTCTTTAAAAACTTCTGTAGCATATTTAAAATAATAAATGTCACTTTCTCCTACATGTTGAATTAGCAAAGTAAACGCCTGAAAATATGATCAAGGAGCAGAGACCTAGAGGAATAAAAGTATGTAAAATCAAACAAAGTAATGAATTAAAAATCAGAAATTAGCCGGATGTGGCTGTGCATGTCATTAATCCCAACACTCGGGAGGCAGAAGTAGGTGAATTTCTGAGTTCGAGGCCAGCCTGGTCTACAAAGTGAGTTCCAGGACAGCCAGGGCTATACATAAAAACCTTGTCTCGAAAAAAAACCAATGTATATATAAACATATATATATATATATATATATATATATATAAATTTATATATATATAATTTTTAAATTTATAATTATATGAGAACAGTATATGAATGAAAATAGATTTCTTATAGTTTAAATATTTGCTTGAAAAGAATAAAAGCATAAGAAATAAAAATGGCAGAAATACTTTTATTATTGAAAAACCCAATGGAAGACAATGTATTTATATTAAGACTCAATTAATTGAAAGAAATGGTACAGAAGGAAAATAATAGATATGTCAAGTGGAAGGGGAGGATCCAGAAGCCTTGCTGTACCCCAAGAACTAACTACAGTAACTAAGGAGAGCTAAGAGAGGCAAAATAGTCTTCGATAGCAAAAAATTTTTCTAAGTGGTCATCCATTATCAAATACGCATACAAGTAACACTATACATACAAGTAACACTGTATATACACTTAATATACACACAAGTAACCCTATATGGAATCAGCTTGTTATATTTAGGAATAAAGGTGTTTGTTGTAAATAGTCCTGCTGCTGTTGTATTTTGATGTTAATTCTGCTTTCCCAGAAGGGGTTGTCTGGAATGAGGAATGAGTCACATACTCAGGTGACTCCTTGTGAACCATCCCTTAATGAACAAAGGAATCAATCACTGGGCGTGTAGGCCTGACTTCCAGGTTAGATGGAGGAAGAGAGGAAGCAGGAGAGAGCTTGGGGCTTTTTGAAAGGGGATAGGGAGAGGACAATATATAGCTACTAGCATTTTCTGGATTAGGTGGAGAATCAACCAGGATTTGCCACCAGTGGGTTTAGATTAAATATGGTTTACAAGATTAGCATTCTAATTGTTGTACCCAGAGATTGAGTTATCATTGTTTCTGTGGCAGCTAAGATGTGTGGCATCTTTGTTCAAGCAGCAGCTCGATTGGGATGCAGAGAAAAAATTATGGAGGCAAAGAGTGGGTTTTCCAGATGTGCACCACAAAGGTGGTGGGGGTTTTGAAGCATGAGGCTTACATGGCAAAGACCTGTCAAGGGAACTCAGCAGGTCGGGTAGAGATGCCTCTTGAGTTCTGGGCCAGGGAGTGTGCTGAGATGAGAACATCCCACTAAAGCCATGTAGCCTTCCAGTGCCAGTGTAGCATGAGAACTTTCCATATTTTTTAATATTTCCAGCAACAAGTAGTTATACTTATACACCTATAAGAATTAATAATAAATAAATAAATAAAGCAAGCCAGCCATGAATTTGAACAAGGGGAGTATAACATATAGTTTGGAATGAAGAAAGGAAAGGGATAAATAGTATAATTGTACTATAATCATAAGATATTAGAAATAACTTAAAAATAACACAGTGAACATATAAAATCTTATTTTTAATTCCTAAAGACAATGGAGTATATAATTAAATTTATTGTTTATATGTAATGTTATTAAATTATCCACATATATTGTAAATAGAAACAAAGCTTTGAGAAAAACATAATTGATATTGATATGTGTGTTCCTGTCATATCTAGTTATAATCTCACATGTTTTAGATATATTGTAAATTTTCAAGTGCTTCTACATTCTTCACTCTTGGGAAGCTTTGTCTTTTTTCCCTTGTCTTATTTAAAATTACACTTTTAGTTTCTGGAATAATTTTTAAACTTAAATATATTTTGATCATATTATTTTCCTCCAATTTTTTCAGATTCTCTACCCACCTTGCCTGTAAATCTTCAAGATTTTCTAGATAGAAAACCAAAAATCCAATGTAACCAAAGAACATCTTAGATCTGACAAACAAAATATATCACCCAAAGGAAAATTAAAGAAATAAACAAAGAAACAAAAACACCAAACTGTATCCAAATAAAAGAATACACAGAAACCAACCAAACTGAAGAAGAGACTTGCTCTGGAGTGATTGACATGTCCAGTGTATTATTTAAAAAAAAATGACTTTCCCTCTCGCAGTAGGTAACACAATAGTTGTGATGTTAATTTTTAGCCTAGTGGTTAAATTTTTCATTTATTCACTTATTTTTTAATTACAAAATAAAATATAATGATATAAAAGAAAAAACTATCACATTAAAGCGAGACATGATAGACAAAAAAAAAAAAAAAAAAGACCCCAAGAGAGGGCACAAGGGTCAGAATCCCCCTTGTTCACAAGCTCAGGAATCCCATAAAAACACTAAAATGGAAACCATATTATAAACACAGAGGACCTGGTGCAAACCATTCAAACCCTGTGCATGTTGCTTCAGTATGTGTTCATTCATATGAGTTTTGCACATGTTTATTTAAAAGCACTTGTTTTCTTTGTGTCTTCCATGCCCTCTGGCTATTACATTCATCAAAGTTACTCTTGACATGTTATTTAATTTCACACACAAACAAAAGTTAGTATCATATTGAAAATCTCTGCAAGAATAAACATAGATATGGTGATAGTAAATGCTAAAAAGTTTTTGAAAAAACATGTCAACAAAGAAGACTTGAATAGTCATATCAAAAAAGGAAAAAGAAACTAATGTGATAAATAAGAGAGCATAGACATTCACAAATTATAAACATGTATCCCTAAAGTGAAATTAATAGAATTCTGCTGAAAAATTAGAAGACAGACTTAGTATTTGCACATTTTTATGTTTGATTTTCTGATTAAGTAGAATAGATTCAATCACAAAATAATTGTCAAGCTGTGTACTATAACTCATAGTTTGGTGGCACTTATAGCTCTTTAAGTAGAGAGATTAATAATGCACCAAAGAAATAAGGGCATAAAAAATCCCATCAGGTGACATTAATAATTCCCTTTAGCTTGCCTTTTCTTGTTAGCAATATTGTCATAAGATGCGACTGTCATGCATCTGTTATTGTTTTTCTATTATTATGATGAATAGATTTAATCACATTAAAAGAGATTGTACTACATTAAGAAAGAAGAGTATTAATGTTACATCAGCTACATTTTAAATATTAAAATGTTCTCTTGAGATGAAACAATAATTTTCAAATTTATTCCTTTGAGTTATGGCCAGATAGCCAAAATTTGTTCTGTGTAATTTTACTTAGTCAATTGCTGTATTAGACAGGTCACTCCAGAGGGACAATCAATGAAATGAATACATATATGAAAAGGGGAATTGTTAAATTGGCTTACACGAGAGAGAATGAGTTGGGTAAAAAAAAAAAAAAAAAAAATTAACCATGTCCATATTCTTATGGCTGAGAGCCCAGTAATTTCTCAATCCTTGAAGCTGCATATTTCAGAATTCTTAGTCTGTTGCTCAGCATCAGTGTAATTTGGAACTTGAGGATTCTGCAGTGTGATTTCAATGAAGAGCAAAACTAACAATAGCAATTGCTACAGTTCAGCAGAGAATGGAGATACATGTGCCAGCAACATGTCATTTTCCTAGGGGGCCTATTCTATCTTGGCCACCTCTGCAAATTCTAATCTTTTCTAAAGAAGAGCTCCTCTTCTTTAGTTACTACTTCCTAGGTCTTTACTCACAGAAGTGTTTAGAGACTTGACCCTACTTAATCCAGATCTACTCATTATATCTACTTTTAGAATAATTTTTGAAATTATAGTTACATTCATTCTATTTTTTCACAAATTTATTTTTAGCCAGTGTATTAAATGTCTAAAATTGACACTTAGTGGATACTGTGATCTTAAGGGAATATGTATATGTTTGGTAATGTTTTAGTTTGTTCAAAGGTGTGTGTATGTATGTATACACACACACACACACACACACACACACATATATATATATATATATATGTTTAATTTTTATGATAAAGATTCTCTTTTAAGTTTTTAAACACAAGTGATTGAAAAACAAACATGAGGGCCTGAATTATAAAGTCTTTAAAAGTGATAGAAGTAATTTTTCATAAACTATGTTCATTTGTGTAAATTGAAATAAAAATGATTAGTATCAAATTAATTGATATTTAAGGTTAAAATCCTTCTTTCATGAATTCTAGCTTCATCTGTTATGCAGCATGTAAGATTAAAAATAAAAAAAATATATGGAACAGAGAGTTTTAGTCCAGGAAATATAAAAGCCAGGAATCTTTAAAATATACAGAAAATAAAAGGATATCCACAATGTGGGGTTGCGAGGACTTATAAGAGGTCAACTAAATACTGCAATAGAAACAAAAATTTTGTAATTGAGTACTCAAAGAGTTGGGATTTTTTTTTTCTATAGAAATGGTTGGAAAGAAATGATTGGATAAAGGAAATACAATCTCTGGATCTTGTTATGTCCTGTTAAGCCTTCCCAAAGTCTTGGGTTATAGCTGTTTAATAAAAGGGAAATTTTACATAGTACAAAAAAGATTTAACTCTACATTTTAATTTGTTAAAAATTTATGTTAAACTTGGAAATAAATCTGTGGTAACATTATTTCATCAAAAATACAATTTACCTTATGATTTGATAAGGTGACTTTAGGTGTTTTGCTAAAATGTAGGATAATATTGTGGGCATTTAAAAGTCTGCTAAATGATGGATCTCAAAATAAAAAAAAATCAGGTTTATAGTGCATTACTTAGTCCTAAAGTATATTTAATGTAGGAAATGTGACATTGTGGTGTTCAAACACAATTTTAGTGAGCTCCTATTCATTTCGTTTGGCCTCATAGCTATTGAAAACATTGATTTTATCGGAGTTACAAATTATTATCCTCCTGCTGCTTGAGTACAAATTGCATTAGCCTGAGCCAAAGAGCTAACTTGTTAAGTTAGTTAATTGTGATCTAGTAGGCACAGCTTAAAAACAAAAATAATTTTAATTTGCATATATGTTATACAGAAAATAAATCTAACACTTTTTTTTTTACTGAAGAAAACTATATTATAATGTATCTATTCAAACTTATTTCAACATAGGAATTAGTAATCTTATATATACAATATTTAACTGTATTCGTCCCAAGGCATGGTGAAAGTGCCTATGAAATATTAATTTACTTCAAAATAAATTAAGTGACAGAGCCGATGAGGCAGCACCCTTTTCAGGCCGCAGACATCCGGCCACTCTCCCAGTCAGAGAGGACAGGAGTCCGCACTGCAGCACAGGAGCCGTCTGCCTCAGGAGCAGGGAGCGCCATCTTGGTTCCAGGACTCCTCCGAACTTAGGAACTAAGTCTGTACAGGTGAGAGTGTGCACCACAGAAGCTGACAGCTTCTGTGACCTGTCAAATCAACAGAGCTTCTGGGAAAGGTCCTGTTTTGGGCCTTCTTCTGCGGCCAGGAGGAGGTCCAAACATCAGATATCTGTGCACCTTCCCTGTAAGAGGAGAGCTTGCCAGCAGAGAGTGCTCTAACCACTGAAACTCAGAGGAGAGAACCTGTCTCCCAGGTCTGCTGATAGACAGTAATCAGAATCACCAGAAGAACAATCTCTAAACAGAGACAACTATAACAACTAACTCCAGAGATTACCAGATGGCAAAAGGTAAATGTAAGAATATTACTAACAGAAACCAAGACCACTCACCATCATCAGAACCCAGCACTCCCACTTCACCCAGTCCAGGGCACCCCAACACACCCGAAAAGCTAGACCTGGATTTAAAAGCATATCTCATGATGATGGTAGAGGACATCAAAAAGGACTTTAATAACTCACTCAAAGAATTACAGGAGAACATTGCTAAAGAGTTACAAGTCCTTAAAGAAAAACAGGAAAACACATCCAAACAGGTGATGGAAATGAACAAAACCATACTAGACTTAAAAAGGGAAGTAGACACAATAAAGAAAACCCAAAATGAGGCAACGCTGGAGATAGAAACCCTAGGAAAGAAATCTGGAACCATAGATGCAAGCATCAGCAACAGAATACAAGAGATGGAAGAGAGAATCTCAGGTGCAGAAGATTCCATAGAGAACATTGGCACAACAATCAAAGAAAATGGAAAATGCAAAAAGATCCTAACTCAAAACATCCAGGAAATCCAGGACACAATGAGAAGACCAAACCTACGGATAATAGTAGTGGATGAGAATGAAGATTTTCAACTCAAAGGACCAGCAAACATCTTCAACAAAATTATAGAAGAAAACTTCCCAAGTCTAAAGAAAAAAAATGCCCATGAACATACAAGAAGCCTACAGAACTCCAAATAGACTGGACCAGAAAAGAAACATATCCTGACACATAATAATCAGAACAACAAATGCACTAAATAAAGATAGAATACTAAAAGCAGTAAGAGAAAAAGGCCAAGTAACATATAAAGGCAAGCCTATCAGAATTACACCAGATTTTTCACCAGAGAATATGAAAGCCAGAAGAGCCTGGACAGATGTTATACAGACAATAAAGGAACACAAATTCCAGCCCAGGCTACTATACCCAGCCAAACTCTCAATTAACATAGATGGAGAAACCAAAGTATTCCACGACAAAGCCAAATTCACACTTTATCTTTCCACAAATCCAGCCCTTCAAAGGATAATAACAGTGAAAAAACAATACAAGGACGGGAACCACGCCCTAGAAACAACAAGAAGGTAATCCCTCAACAAGAAGACAGCCACAAGAACAGAATGCCAACTTTAACAACAAAAATAACAGGAAGGAACAATTACTTTTCCTTAATATCTCTTAATATCAATGGACTCAACTCCCCAATAAAAAGACATAGACTAACAAACTGGCTACACAAACAAGACCCAACATTTTGCTGCTTACAGGAAACTCATCTCAGAGAAAAAGATAGACACTACCTCAGAATGAAAGGCTGGAAAACAATTTTCCAAGCAAATGGTATGAAGAAACAAGCTGGAGTAGCCATTCTAATATCTGATAAGATTGACTTCCAAACCAAAGTCATCAAAAAAGACAGGGAGGGGCACTTTATACTCATCAAACTTAAAATCCTCCAAGAGGAACTATCAATTCTGAATATCTATGCTCCAAATACAAAGGCAGCCACATTCATTAAAGAAACTTTAGTAAAGCTCAAAGCACACATTGCACCTCACATAATAATAGTGGGAGACTTCAACACACCACTTTCACCAATGGACAGATCATAGAAACAGAAACTAAACAGGGACACAGTGAAACTAACAGAAGTTAAGAATCAAATGGCTCTGGCAGATATCTACAGAACATTCTATCCTAAAACAAAAGGATATACCTTCTTCTCAGCACCTCATGGTACCTTCTCCAAAATTAAACACATAATTGGTCACAAAACAGGACTCAACAGATACAAAAAAATTGAAATAGTCCCATGCATCCTATCAGATCACCATGGACTAAGGCTGATCTTCAATAATAAAATAAATAATAGAAAGTCAACATTAACGTGGAAACTGAACAACACTCTTCTCAATGATACCTTGATCAAGGAAGGAATAAAGAAAAAAATTAAGGACTTTTTAGAGTTCAATGAAAATGAAGCCACATCATGCCCAAACTTATGGGACGCAATGAAAGCATTTCTAAGAGGAAAACTCATAGCTCTGAGTGCCTCCAAAAAGAAACTAGAGAGAGCACACATTAGCAGCTTGACAACACACCTAAAAGCTCTAGAACAAAAGGAAGCAATTCACCGAAGAAGAGTAGATGGCAGGAAATAATCAAACTCAGGGACGAAATCAACCAAGTGGAAACAAGAAGAACTATTCAAAGGATCAACCAATCAAGGAGCTGGTTCTTTGAGAAAATCAACAAGATAGATAAACCCTTAGCCAGAATCACTAGAGGGCACAGGGAAAGCATTCTAATTAACAAAATCAGAAATGAAAAAGGAGACATAACAACAGATCCTGAAGAAATCCAAAACACCATCAGATCCTTCTACAAAAGACTATACTCAACAAAACTGGAGAACCTGGATGAAATGGACAAGTTTCTAGACAGATACCAGGTACCAAAGTTGAATCAAGATCAGGTTAATGATCTAAACAGCCCTATATCCCCCAAAGAAATAGAAGCAGTCATTAATAGTTTCCCAACCAAAAAAAGCCCAGGATGAGATGGATTTAGTGCAGAGTTCTATCAGACCTTCAAAGAAGATCTAATCCCAGTTCTTCACAAACTATTCCACAAAATAGAAACAGAAGGTACTCTACCCAACTCATTCTATGAAGCCACAATTACTCTGATACCTAAACCACAAAAAGACCCAACAAAGATAGAAAACTTCAGACCAATATCCCTTATGTATATTGATGCAAAAATCCTCAATAAAGTTCTTGCTAACCGAATACAAGAACACATCAAAACAATCATCCATTCTGACCAAGTAGGTTTCATCCCAGGGATGCAGGGATGGTTCAATATATGGAAATCCATCAACATAATAAACAAACTCAAAGACAAAAACCACATGATCATCTCGTTAGATGAGGAAAAAGCATTTGACAAGATCCAACACCCATTTATGATAAAAGCCTTCGAAAGATCAGGAATTCAAGGCCCATACCTAAACATGATAAAAGCAATCTACAGCAAAACAGTAGCCAACATCAAAGTAAATTGTGAGAAGCTTGAAGCAATCCCACTAAAATCAGGGACTAGACAAGACTGTCCACTCTCTCCATACCTATTCAAAATTGTACTTTAAGTCCTAGCCAGAGCCATTCCACAACAAAAGGAGATCAAAGGGATATAAATTGGAAAAGATGAAGTCAAAATATCACTTTTTGCAGATGATATGATAGTATATATAAGTGAACCTAAAAAATCCACCAGAGAACTCCTAAACCTGATAAACAGCTTTGGTGAAGTAGCTGGATATAAAATTAACTCAAACAAGTCAATGGCCTTTCTCTACACAAACAATAAACAGGCTGAGAAAGAAATTAGGGAAACAACACTCTTCTCAATAGTCACAAATAATATAAAATATCTTGGCGTGACTCTAACTAAGGAAGTGAAAGATCTGTATAATAAAAACTTCAAGTCTCTGAAGAAAGAAATTAGAGAAGATCTCAGAAGATGGAAAGATCTCCCATGCTCATGGATTGGCAGGATCAACATTGTAAAAATGGCTATCTTGCCAAAATCAATCTACAAATTCAATGCAATCCCCTTCAAAATTCCAACTCAATTCTTCAACGAATTAGAAAGTGCAATCTGCAAATTCATCTGGAATAACAAAAAACCTAGGATAGCAAAAACTCTTCTCAAGGATAAAAGAACCTCTGGTGGAATCACCATGCCTGACCTAAAACTTTACTACAGAGCAATTGTGATAAAAACTGCATGGTACTGGTATAGTGATAGACAAGTAGACCAATGGAATAGAATTGAAGACCCAGAAATGAAGCCACACACCTATGGTCACTTGATCTTCGACAAGGGAGCTAAAACAGTCCAGTGGAAGAAAGATAGCTTTTTCAACAAATGGTGTTGGCACAACTGGTTGTTATCATGTAGAAGAATGCAAATTGATCCATTCCTATCTCCTTGTACTAAGGTCAAATCTAAGTGGATCAAGAAACTTCACATAAAACCAGAGACACTGAAATTTATAGAGGATAAAGTGGGGAAAAGCCTTGAAGATACGGGCACAGGGGAAAAATTCTTGCATAGAACAGCAATGGCTTGTGCTGTAAGATCGAGAATTGACAAGTAGGACCTCATGAACCTGCAATGCTTCTGCAAGGCAAAAGACACCGTCAATAAGACAAAAAGACCACCAACAGATTGGGAAAGGATCTTTACCTATCCTAAATCAGATAAGGGACTAATATCCAATATATATAAAGAACTCAAGAAGGTGGACTCCAGAAAATCAAATAACCCCATGAAAAAATGGGGCTCAAAACTGAACAAAGAATTCTCACCTGAGGAATACCGAATGGCTGAGAAGCACCTAAAAAAAATGTTCAACATCCTTAATCATCAGGGAAATGCAAATCAAAATAACCTTGAGATTCCACCTCACACCAGTCAGAATGGCTAAGATCAAAAATTCAGGTGACAGCAGATGCTGGCGAGGATGTGGAGAAAGAGGAACACTCCTCCATTGTTGGTGGGATTGCAAGCTTGTACAACCACTCTGGAAATCAGTCTGGCGGTTCCTCAGAAAATTGGGCATAGTACTACTGGCGGATCCAGTAATAACTCTCCTGGGCATATATCCAGAAGATGTCCCAACCGGTAAGAAGGACACATGCTCCACTATGTTCCTAGCAACCTTATTTATAATAGCCAGAAGCTGGAAAGAACCCAGATGCCCCTCAACAGAGGAATGGATACAGAAAATATGGTATATTTACACAATGGAGTACTACTCAGCTATTAAAAAGAATGAATTTATGAAATTCCTAGCCAAATGGATTGACCTGGAGGGCATCATCTTGAGTGAGTTAACACAATCACAAAGTAACTCACACAATATGTTTTCACTGATAAGTGGATATTAGCCCAAAACTTAGGATGCCCAAGATATAAGATACAATTTGCTAAACGCATCAAACTCAAGAAGAATGAAGACCAAAGTGTGGACACTGTACCCCTTCTTAGAATTGGGAACAAAACACCCATGGAAGGAGTTACAGAGACATAGTTTGGAGCTGTGATGAAAGGATGAACCATCTAGAGACTGCCATATCCAGGGATCCATCCCATAATTAGCTTCCAAACGCTGACTCCATTGCATATACTAGCAAGATTTTGCTGAAAGGACCCAGATATAGCTCCCTCTTGTGAAACTATCCTCGGGCCAAACAAACACAGAAGTGGATGCTCACTGTCAGCTATTGGATGGATCACAGGGCTCCCAATGGAGAAGCTAGAGAAAGTACCCAAGGAGCTAAAGGGATCTGCAACCGTATAGTTGGAACAACATGATGAACTAACCAGTACGCTGGAGCTCTTGTCTCTAGCTGCATATGTATCGAAAGATGGCCTAGTCGGCCATCGTTGGAAAGAGAGGCCCATTGGACTTGCAAACTTTATATGCCCCAATTCAGGGGAATGCCAGGGCCAAAAGAATGGAAATCGATGGGTAGGGAAGTGGGGGTGGGGGTATGGGGGACTTTTGGGATAGCATTGGAAATGTAATTGAGGAAAATACGTAATAAAAAATAAATAAATAAATAAATAAATAAATAAATAAATAAATAACCTACTTAGGATTAGAAAAAAAAGATGAGAAAGCTAAAAAAAAAATAAAATAAAAATAAATAAATTAAGAGTCATCAAAGTGACCCTAGGAGACATGGGCTATACACTAAACACCTAGGTAGTTCTAGTGCAGCAGAAACTATTAATAGAAGAATGGAAAAATCAGTTCAACTTCTTATAATACAATGCCACAAATACCCGGTTCTCTCTAATTTACATTAGAGTTCACATTTTTCAATACAGAAAATAAAATGTTATCCACAATGTGGGGTTGCGCGGACTTATAAGAGGTCAACTAAATACTGCAATAGAACAATGGCATTTGTGTGAATTCCAAGCTCTACTTTAAAACTGAGAAAGTATAAAAGGATCTATTGTTAAACATACATACTTAGTCACTGTAGAGTTGGATTATTATCTTTTGTTAAATGAGAAATCATGTATGAGGTACCTATGAAATTATTTGTCTTATGTTGGACAATTTTATTTTGTAGTAGTTGAGCTTTTGACTTCTGTGTGAACTTGAATAATTTGGCTGACTCTATTTTTATAGCACCTTCTTTGTATTTTTTAGGCGATCTTTCCTAAAATCTGTATAGTATATTTATCTACTACCTCTTTCAGTTTATAACTCTCAAAATAGTTGTTTCTTTAATCAGATACTCATTGTTTACTCAATTTAAAATAATGTCTCTGAGCAAAATATTTTTCTGATAAATCAAAGTAGCTTCTAACATACTTTTCCATTTTGTTGTTGCCCAAACAGGAGTGAGTGTCTTCTCAGATATCCTGTTCCATGAATTTTCTATTGCAATAGTACCGAAAACTAAAATTGCAACTTCTTGGTTATATGAGTAAATTTTTGCTTTTTCATGTGCATTCTCAAAATCATTCTAAGCATCATGTCAATAAATCATTCACCATCATTTACAGGTATATCATACCCTCATGATATATTCAAAATTTATATTTTAGATGTAGTTTATTTACATGGCAAGCAATAATGTAATCTTAATGATACAGTGGTGTGTGTATTTTTGTTCTTAAGGAGATAGAATATAGTTACAACTATTTGATAGTTCTACTTAGTTAATATATTGTAAAATGTTGAGTTCTTTATACAATGTTCATTTTATAGGGATTATTTGATCATATCTCTTCAATAATTGAGTAAAATGGGAATCAGTAATGGTGTTTTTAAGTATAACTCACAGTCAACTATACAAATCAACTATAACACATTAATTTCTCTAGAAAATGAGATGAGTTATTTTGACTTACAATGTGTACAATATTTCATATGCAATTACAAACTCAATTGCATCTAATCATTATAATGAAAATATTATTCAGAACAAACATGAACTAGCACCTACATTCTCACAGTCAACTCCCAGGTAGCACTGTAACAATTTTGATTAGTGAAACAAAATGGGTTAATGATTGCATTATAGTGCAAAGTAACATTATTATTTGGGTATTGTCTATGATAAAAGTGCTCTGTGTCTTCATGTATACGTAAGTCTCACAGGTATGCTTCACTTGCACTCACTTGCACTTTTATTTTGTACTAATAGTCTAACAGTGCTTATTATATCAGAATAACTCTATGGTGAATATTTTGTCAAAGCTATGAAAGTATGTACAATAAGTTATTGTTGATCTAAAATAAGAAAAGGAGCAAATGTTTCCTGAGAATTAATGTTAGCCCTGAACTTGAATCAACCCCTGGATACTTGAGAAATTTCAGTACAGCAATAAATCCTAGGACTCCTTCTTTTGATTCCGCAAGCATCTGTCTTCTTGACCCTCTCCTCAGGTAGAAAGTACAGCTTGAACAGAATTTCTCCAAGACATTTCAGTAAGCAGTCAAGGGATATATTTTGCTAATATAAAATTATGAGTATAGACAGCTCATTTTCCTGGCAATTATTTACAAAATATAGTGAAGGAACAATCTACATAACTTTCCTTTAAGTCCATAAAGTTCATTTTATGTTTGTATCTCATCAAAGATTTTAACAGAAATATTTGAAATTGTTCAACTGACTAAAATATGTATACAGTAAAGTGAAAGAAAATGCATTTCTGTTTCAAATGATTTTATTGTTGAAAGGATACATAAGGAGTCCAAGTTAGAAGATGTTCATAACATTACAAAAATAAAAGTACTTAAGGTCTTTCCAGGTGTTACAAATGCATACTTCGCATATTTTCATTTTTATAACAAGAATTCTTGATATGTTTTCTCTTTTTATTTCACTTACAAGCATAATATATATTTCTGGTATGTGTTTGTCCTCTGTTAGTTATCTATGAATGTCTAAAGCAAAAGACTCCTAATTAATTGTCACAAATTTAAGTTGACAGGATCAGTAGAGTACTAGACATAAAACATAACACTAATTCAACTAAAAAACAGTAATAACAAAAATTATTACTACTCCATCATTTTTAATATTCGCTATATGAAGCACGTTTATAACTGAGAACTACTAAGCTTTTTCTTGAGAAAATAATTTTATAATTATAGGAAATTTAGTGGAAATAACAATATGTTTCAAAATAAATAATTGCTCAAATAGGGATCAGTGGATTTTTTTTTCTTGAAGAGAAAAATGATTACATAGAATCTGAGGTCTATGAACAATACATGTGGTGACACTGGGGAATGATAGCATTTTAACAGTAGCAGTGTCATACAACATGATTGAGCACTACTAATGTAGGTCACAGCTATTTATTACTTTATAGAGAGATGTAATAAAAGTAAAGAAAAAATAAACAGGATTTGTTAAAAATAGCAATATTTTACCTTACTGAAATAAAAGTATATCAAGGGACTTATACTTTAATCTTTTATTTTTCATGATATGGATGTAAATTAATGCATTTATATTATTTACTCAAAGAATAGAGAATAAGAGAAAATGCATAGCTTTTTTTCCCTAATATTGTTTCTTGTCTTATTATTGACTCAATAATTCAAAAGCATTGAAATTGACAATGAGAAAATTTAAGTGTATATATTATAGAATCTAAATTAGGTATTCAGTGAAAACTTCTATAGTTAAAATTTCTTTGCATTTAAAAAATTATTACAGAGAAAAAATAACAGTCACGTTTCAACTAGTAAAAAATAATTACAATAGGTAATAATGGTTGAGATTATTTTATGATTCAAATAAGCTGATGCATATAGAAGATATATACATAATAGATGCATAGAAAAATCTATTCATTATAAGACTTCCATGAGAAAAATCACAATAGAGTTTCTTCAAGTAGGAAGTTTATTCTAAATGCTCTCTGGAAAGGAATGAGACAAAATGAGCCAGGTGAGAATGTGAATTGTGGTGTACAAAGTTTCCTCTGGAGAATTACAATGTTTGAGCATTAGAGGACTATTTCCTTTTTGAGTATGGGATTTTTGCAGGGGTTCCACAGTCAGTCAGTCAATACAAGGCTTCAGAAGAGGCTTGAACTGAAGTAGTGTGTGTTTTGCTTTGTGTTGTTTCACTTTGTTCTATTTTCTCTGGGTAGAAAAATTTGAAAAACAACACTTCTAGATGCAAGTGGATTGTTAAATTAAAAAGTGTTAAGGACAAAAGTGCATCACAGAAAACTGCCACTCACATATGCAGTATTAATTCTGAATAACATAAATGAAACAAATTTTTAGGAGTAGTGTGTTGGTACCATAATGAATATTAAAAGAAGTGTTTGAAATAATAGACTGTCTGCAAATTAGTACCTCCCATGAAAGTCAACATATAGAAGGTATAACTGAAAGCTTTTTTCTTTCTATTTATTTATTTTAAACTCCAGATTTTATTCCCCTCCTGACCCACCCTCTGGCTGTTCCGCATCCCATACCTCCTCCCTGTCCCCTTGTCCCCACCCCTACCTCCATCCAACCAGACCTCTAAACTCAATAGGGCCTCCAGTCTCTTGAGGGTTAGGTGCATTTTCTCTGACTAAACGGAGACCCAGCAGTCCTCTTCTGTGTATGTGTTGAGGGCCTCTTATCAGCTGGTATGTGCTACCTGGTTAGTGTTTCATTGTCTGAGAGATCTCAGGGGTGTTATGTCCAGGTGGTTAGTGGACTACATTCTTGTGTCATGAATGATTGATTATTCACAGGATGAGATACCCAAAGTTTATAACGTTTGCCCAGCACAGATGGTCCATCCTGAGATAACTTCCCATCTTTGTGGTTATCTCCAGGATGTTCTTTTGAAAGAGAGTTCTTTTTTGGAAGGGCTATTTTATAGTCTTGTTCCTGGAATTTATGGTCTGTTCTTGGAGCTGGTGACTTGTGGCCTACTTCCTGGGACTGAAGACTCAGGGGGCTTTTATGCTCAGTTCCTAGAATGGATGCCTTTTGAAATCAGGCCTGGTCAGTAAATGGAGTTGATAGAGTGCCCCCTCTCAGTACCCCTTTCAAGTTTTACCATGAAGGGAATCGGGCCTATTTGGGTGCCTGTCTCCTGGGTGATGCGATTAAGATATTTACATTGAGATTACAAGACCATGAATTGAACTGCAGAAATACATTCTCAAACAAATTTGACCAGTGCATTTACCACACAAAGTCCACAGGAGAGGGCAGTTAGCAAGATCAGGACTGGTCTACCAGTGTGGATATTCGCGCAGTAGGCATGTGGACCAAGAATATGATGATTCAAAGTAGTTTTGATTCTGTTGTGTGAATTTAGCCCTTTCTCTAATCTCTGGCAAACCATGGTAGAGCTGTTTCTGATAATGCCTGAGTTGTTAGCTTAGAGACAAAATTGCTCTCATAGGGCTTGGCAGAGAGCCCTTCCTGTTCCAGGAAGACTAAGTCTAATCTTGATCTTGGGAGATATTTAGGGTTGTTTTTATTATAATAATAATAACATTTACCTATCAACATCTAAGTTAATTTGCAGTAGTAACTGGCATTCCTATCTGAGTTCATCTGAGGCTGGGAAGTGCAGTATCTGGTGCTTAGCATTCAATGAAAACCCTGGGGGATAAGTAAACAATTAATTACTAGGACTTTTTTTTTCTCTTGCCCAGAAGCCTTTCTTCTAGTTTGTTAAGTGGAAGGGAGTTCTCGAGCAATAAACTTTCATTGAAAGAGAAGAAGAGAATCACTCACAGGCAGAAAAACTTTTATGCAAATGTGCATAAACCCACATAAATTCATATACAAATGTATGCATACATATTTATACATCTTCATGCATTACACTTGAATCCAGCTACATATCTCATAATTACATACTTACATACATACTTCCTTATGCATATGGAGTAAAAAAGACCAAGAGCTAGTGCAGAAAGAACATACTCAATCTGGATAAAAGAATGAGCTGCAATTTTCATCACAAAGAGAAAGTAGAACCTACCGTTTTATTTCTAAATGAATTAAACCCATGTCTATAATAAAACAGAAACAACAACAACAACAAAAAAAACTAACAAAACAACATCAGCAACAACTTCACTGACCACTCCTATGAGGTCAGTGAACCCATCCAAGAGTTGCCCCAATAAACCTGCCTTTATACTTTAAATCAGCTTGAATTGGCTCATTTCATCAATGGAGATAACCTACCACAGACTTCAAATATTCCATTACTAGGAATGTTGTCTGAGGTCACCTTCATAGTTTCCAAGAATGTTCCATGGCACTAATCTTTCACATTGCCCCCTATTGTCCACTTACTTCAGTCTTCTCTTCACATGTTTCTCCCTCTATTTCTCTCTCCTTTACATAAACCCTCTTGTGTCCATCCCTACCTGCTGTTATGAACTCATTTGGGCAAGTATCCTTATAGATGGATAAAGGATATTTTGGACATTTTCCTAAAAATGGTTTAGCTGAACCTAGAGGTCAGCTATACCAATTGTAATTTTCTGAAGAACTAGAGTATTTATTTCCATACTAGGTCTAGATATTTACACTCCTATTTTACTTTGTATTTGCTCTCCTATCTTGCTCTGTATTCTCACAACAAGGGCTGTCATTTGTGTTCTTGATCTTATCCATTCGAACAGGATAGATGAGGATGGAATTGCAAAGTAGCTTGATTTGCATTTCCCTGAATGGTTTATATTTCTTTAAGTATCTTTCAGCCATTCTTTTATTGAGAAATCTCTGTATAAAACTACGTAACATTTTTGATTGCATTATTTGTTCTGTTGATGTGTAGTTTTTGATTTCTTTATATATTGTGAATATTTTTTCAAATATGTGTATCCTTTTCCCATTCTGCAACCTGCTGCTTTGTCACATTGACAGTGTACACTGGCTTACAGAAGCTATTTTATGAGGTTCCATTTAATAATTAATGAGGTTAGTGCCTGTGTTAAGTGTTCTTTTTAGGAAGTTGTCTCCATGCTACTGATTTCAACGCTATTCCCTACTTTCTCTTCTATCAGGTTCAGTGTATATAGTTTGATGTCAAGTTCTTTGATCCACATAGCCTTGAGTTTTGTGCGGGTGCTAAGTATGGATTTATTTGAATTCTTCTAAGGGCACACATATGGTTATAGCAGCACCATTAGTTAAAAATGCCTTTTTGCTTCAAAATAAAACAAAACAAAGCAAAACAAAAATAAAACCTCAAAAATTAAAATTAAAAAATCCCCAAACCAACAAGCAAACACACAAGCAAGCAACAACCAAGCAAGCAAACAAAAACAAACAAGCAAGCAAGCAAACAAACAAAAACAAACAAAACAGGTATCCATAGCTATAAGGATTTACATCTGAGTCTAACTTTTATTCCATTGATCAACATGTCTTGTTTTATGTCAGTAGCATGTGGTGTTATTATTATACCTTTGTAGTAGAGCTTGAACTCCGGGATAATGATACATGTGGAAGTTCTATTGTTAAGGATTGTTTTCAATATTTTGTTTGTATTTTTTGTTTGTTTTTCTGGTTTTCCATATGAAATGGATTGTTTTCCTGTAAGAATAGTTTTGATGTTTTGATCAGTATTGAACTGAATCTGTAATTGCTTTGGTAGGATGGATATTTTTATTATGTTAATACTTGAGGATGGAAGTTCTTTTCACTTTCTGATATTTTCTTTCAACTAATTTCTTCAAGAACTTGAAGCTTTTTGTCATATGAGTCTTTTACTTGCTTGCTTAGAATTACCCCAATATATATTTTTATTGCTTTTCGCTACTCTAAAGGAAGTTTTTTCTCTGATTTCTTTTTGGCTAAGATCAAGTGTGGTGTCTATTCTTAAAAACTTTTCTTGATGGATTGTTCGTTTGTTTTTAGTTTAGTTTAGTTTAGTTTAGTTTAGTTTAGTTTAGTTTAGTTTTGTTTTTGTTTTGTTTGGTTTGGATTTGGGGTTTGGTTTATTTGGTTGGCTTGTTGGTTGGTTGGTTTCATTTGGTTTGATTTTGTAGCACAGGACTTATATGTAATCCAGACTGGACTAAAATTTGAAAATTATTGCCTCAATATCATTAAAGCTTAGGTTGCAAGTGAATCACAAATAATAAGAAATACAAATTTAATTTGTTTTTATATCTTGAAAATGAGATGTATAATATTAGATATTATAGAATGATTTTCTACCCCTCCATGTATTCACGCATCAAAGATCAAACAATTCAAGTAACAAAACATGAATAAGCACCGAAGAGAAGTTATCTAAGATGATAAAAGCAAACTGAGTTACATTAGGGGAGTAAATATTTATTAATTAACATTTTACAAAATTGCACATTTTGCAGTGATAAGGTTTTAGACTGAATTTAAAATTTTAATAGAGTGGTTAATGTCAAATTATATATGACATAACTTGGCCCTTTAACAGTTTTCCTTTAATAGTTATTGTCAACATTTATTTTCCATTTGAATATTGTTGACATTATAATTTTACTCTGCAAATAGGACCAGTATAACATTATTGAATTATATCAATTTGTATTTGTGTTATGTTATTTAGTATAGAATGTCATCTTATACTGCTTTGCTCATGGCACTCCATCTCTTTTCAGTTTTGTTTAGTTTTTAAACCTTAAAATTTTATGATAGGATAATCATGGTTTTCCTTTACACTACTCTCTTGGTTTTCTTTCTATCTCTCCAATCTTGTTCTGAGATTAATGGCCTCATTTATAGTTTTCCATATTATAGTGATAATGCTTCAGATCAGTTATTTATAGTCAATAATATTCAAATGAAAAGCCAGAACTGATAACATGTTAACTTAATGTTAAATAAACTTGTTAAATCTTAAAAGCATACTTCAAAAAACTGTTATTATCAGAAATTCAAATAATATGACTTTGTAAAATGATAGCTCATTATTCACTGAAGAATAATATCCTAGACTCAAATAGTATGCAAATACAAAGAGTGTTTTAGTCTGCAGAAGTCCAGCATGCTGGGGACTCCCATTACTAAGATAGAGAGACAACCAAGTGAGCTTGCAGGCTCATTTTAAAGCACATCTGAATTCTGAGGTAGACAAGCTTTATCTTATTCTATCTCTTGGCATCCCAGAACCATTATTGTGGAGTGAAGGCTGGAACATGGAGGTTTTTTGTTTTGTTTTGTTTTTCTGTTATTATTATTATTAATTGACTTGCTTGGGCTTGCCTGTACTTGCCAAGTTCTTAGGCCTAGTCTCCTTAACTACCAATATGAAGTCATTTATGGATTCAGCCTTACCTTCTTGGTACAACAAATTCATATTTTCACTCAGATTTTATTTTAGGTATAAAAATTTAGTTAAGAATTGGGAAGGGACATGAACAAATTTTATTTGAGGTATTTAACATCACAACAATTAGAAATTAGCAAGTCTTTTGAATTCTCTGGTGTTAGGATTCTTCCTATATTTGAGACTTCCTACTGAGGCCATTTAATTCCTTGATGGGCTCCACTGATATTTATGTTGCTCTAGTCACCATGAAGAGACAGAGTTGCAGCTATGTAAAAACTATTTCTAAGTTGCTCTTTTTGTTGTTGTTGTTTTCAATAAAACACCAGTTGGGCTGTAAAAAATGTAGCACAGATTTATAAAATTGGAATGTTGGAGAGTAACTTTTTAACAATCATGCAGCATTATTTTTCTGCAACATTATTACAATGCTATGTTTGAAATAATTCATAACAATGAAATTTAGAACTCAACTGGAAATAATTATGGCTATCATTGAGTAGCTTTTTTCAGCAGTATGCTTTGAGTATTTCTTCATTAAAATACAATGAATTAGGATCAGTCCAACAGCACTGATGCTGTGTTATAATTACAGATGTTGTACATTATTGACACATTGCAATTCTCATAGTATTTTGTGAATATGCTAACAACTATGAAATTAATTGAAATACTTATTTTAAGCATAGAAGATAAAGTATATTGAATTACTTAGCAGTTTGTGACGATGGGTAAAATATACAATCACCAACACTTGGGAAAACATACAATCAACAATACAGGAAAATAACCATGGCTCCCGATAATATGTCAACTTCATATCTTTAATATTTTGCTTAAATAAAGTATGAGAGAAGTCACAGGATCTGACTTAAAATGTTTTAGACAGTAGTTGCAATAATGCTAAATTGCTCACTATGCAGAGTTAAAGAAAGAATAAAATGTGAAGTTTTCTTATGTTAGTTTGTTTCATTCTATTTTGGCTAGTTTGTTTATATATTACAGAATTTTTATTCTATTATTAATGTTACATATCATAGTGAGAAAGAAAAAGAAAGGTTGTGAATTAGAGTGGGTGGGAAGAAGGAAGAAATAGGGGTAAATAATCAGGTTATATTGAATTAATAAAACATATCTTTATTAAAAAATAAAAACAAAAATGAAGATTTTTAAACTCTTCTTTGAACATAGGACAAGCTTCACTGTTATCAGCTATCTGCACTCTTTTAGAGGGTGCTAGTACTGATTTAAGGTTCATATTTACACAATGAACCTTGGCATTTCACAAAAAGTCAGAATTAGAATGAAGAAATTAAGATGGTAGTGGGAGTATTTTTTATCTTTTAAAAATTTCCAAGAAATTTAAAACTAAATTGCATGGTAGCAAGAAGGAAAAAAAAAACATCAGTAACAATAAATTATAATGTATTAGGATTTTAAATTGCTAAACATTTTGTTTTAACATAATATATATAAGGAATATGTATGGTGATGTATGGTAAGTTCATTAACTGAATATAACATCTATTTTGTAGATACATTCTCTCTTTCTCTCTCTCCCTATATATATTAAAACATCATATTAAAACCTTTATAATACATGAATTTACTTTTTAACATTTATTCTCTCATACATTACATCTCAACTGTATTTTCTCCTCCCTCATCCACTTCCAGTTGCTCCCCTTCCTCACTTCTTCTTCCCAATCCATTATTTCTTCATTTCCCTGTAGAAAAGGGCAGGCCTCCCAAGATAATAACCAAATATGGCATATCAAGTTGCAAAAAGACTTGGCCACTCCTCTCATATTAATGCTAAAAGAGGCAATACAGTTAAAGGAAAATGGTCCTAAAAATATTCAAGAATCAGAGACAGCCCTCACTCTCTCAATAACAGCAAGCTATATAGCCATAACATATATTCAAACTTTCTAAGTCAGGCCCATGCAGATGCCTTGATGACAAGTTCAGTCCCTGTGAGTCCCTATGAGGCCATGTTACTTGATTATATTTATTGTCTTATGGTGTCCATGACCCCTCTGGTTCCTGTGATTGTTTCTCCTGCTTCCTTCTGCATGATTATCAGAGTTCCACCTAATATTGCCTGAGAGTCTCTGCACCTGATTCCATAAGTTGTTGGACAAAGACTTTATGGTCATGATTATTCTAGGTTTCTGTCCTGTATTGTAGAAGAATAACATTAGGAATCATTTCAATAACTTTTTTTGTTCATTTGCATTAGTAGTGTTTGATTATATCTTACATCTGGCTGCTATTCAGTCTCTGGTCTCTGGTCTCAAGTGCGGGCTGCCTGTCACTGAACATGTATAAAGCAGAATGAACCAATGACTATTGGTTTGGTTCTCACACATTTTCTGTACCATATTTATTCCAGCACACCTGGACAAAGCATGACAAAACATGACAAAGTATGACAAAGGATAGGTCATATTTTATGGCTTGTTTAATGTCCAAATTCCTCCAAAGTAAGTTTTGCTTGGCTCTTTATTCCCCATTATTACGAGTATTATTTAGGGTCACCATTGTAGATTCCTTGGAGTTTCAATCACACTAGGTTTCAGCCTTGCTTCTGAAGTGATCCCCAATTCCATTTTTATCTCCCAGTAGTCACCCTCTCTATCTTCCTTTATCTGTTCCCTCCTGTTTTCATCACACAAACATCTAGTCCCCTGGAATATATTTTATTTCTTCTGTCCAGAGAGATTCATTTGTCCTCCCTTGAGTCCTACACATTATTTAGTTTCTCTGGAACTGTGGATTGTAACATGATTATACTTTAAAGTTAATAAACACATGTAAATTAGTACATATCATATTTGTCTTTAAGGTTTGTGTTACCTCTCTCAGGATGATCTTTTTAGTGTCCCATCCATATCCCTAAAAATTTCACGGTGATATTGTGATTTGTAAATATCCAACATTTTATTTATCCCCTCTTTGATTTAGGAGTTCCTATGTTTTTCAGGTTTCCTGTTACTATGAGTAAATCTACTATGAAAATAGTCCAGCAAGTGTATGTTTGGTAGTATACATTATCATTTGGTGATACACTCAGGGATGGCATAAGTGAATCTTGAGGTTGAACTATTCCCAATTGTCTGAAAAGCCTCAATATTGATTTTCAAAGTGGCTGAACACATGTTTTAACTCCTACCAGGAAGAGAGGAATATTCCCCTTGCACCACATCCCTGTCAGCATGAGTTGTCACTTGTGCTTTTTGTTTGTTTGTTTGTTTGTTTGTTTATATTAGCCATTGTAACAAATATAAGAATTTCATCTCAGAGTCTATTTGATTTTGATTTTCCTAATGGCTAAGAATGTAGAATATTCCTATAAGTATTTCTCAGCCATTTGAGATTACTTTGTTGAGAAATCTCTTGTAAGATCTGTACCCCAGTTTATAATTGGAATATTTTGTTTGTTGGTGTTTGTTTTTTTATGTCACTTATATATTTTGGAAATTAACCCTCTGTCAGATGTGAGATTGGTGAAGATTCCCATTCTGTACACTTACATTTTGTTCTATTGATATTGTCATTTGCTTTAGAGAAGCTTTAGATTTTATAATATTTCATTTATTAACTATAGCTTTTAATACCTGTGCTATTGGTATTCTGTTCAATAAGATGTCTTCTATAACAATGTGTTCAAGGCTATTTTATTCACTCTTTTTCTTTTATCTGGATAATTGAATCTGGTTTTATGTTGAAGTCTTTGATCCACTTGGACTTGTGTAAAATTAACTTTAATTTGCCTGACATAAGTATCATCACAGAGACTTATTGCTGAATAAATTCACTCTTTCTGTCTCTTTCTGAATTCTGACTGACTGGTTCAAATCAGCTGTTTGGGCTCAAACTTCTCTGAAAGCTGACTGACTCAAATTGGCTTCTCTTAGCTTCTGATTGAATTGGTCTGTCTGGAAAGACTGCTTCTGAACTCAAAATTGAACTGAATTCAAATGCACTCAAGTTAGTTTCACCAATCTAACTGATCTCTCTCTCTCTCTCTCTCTCTCTCTCTCTCTCTCTCTCTCTCTCTCTCTCTGTGTGTGTGTGTGTGTGTGTGTGTATGATTTCTCTCTCTCTCTCTCTCTCTCTCTCTCTCTCTCTCTCTCTCTCTCTGTGTGTGTGTGTGTGTATGATTTCTAGGTGGACTACAGAACTAAAGTAATAAAATCAACTCTGTATGGTATAAAATAGTTACATTAATAAATAGAGTTGGATTGATGACCTATATATACACCCACATATATGGAAAACTGAACTTTAGTAAAGAATCCAAATTATACAATGGAAAAAAAGCAAGTATCTTCTACAAATGGTGCTGGTCTAACTGGATTTCTGCATGTAGAAGAATGCAAATAGATTTATATCTATCATCCTGTACAAAATACAAATGTATAGAGCAGTTTTGATCCATCAATATATCTATTCTGGCAAGGGATCACATCCGAAAATATGATAACAAACCACACAACTTTAATCCCTCTGGTTGAAATACAGACAGGACCCAAGTACACAACTTTGGTGCTTTGGCTGGAATAGAGGCTCACATTTAGTACTCATTTTAATCACAAACAATGACTTCTAATTGAGGGCAAAAAAAAGTGATGAATAAGGAAAGGATTTGACAGACAGATAACAGGAAGCATATAAAGACTGAACTAGCCATAGAATAAGAATGGTTTAGAATGTGTTGTCAGTGTTAGTTTGAGGCCATGCTGAGTAATTCAGACATAAACCTAGAGAAGATAGTTGAATCAGTTAGTTTGGTGAGCAGTTTGGGCCAGAACAGCTGAGTTGAACCAGACAGACAGAATTCAGAAAAGCTAAATATGGGAAATTTATTCACCAATGAGTCTCCCACACAACATTTACATCTGGCAAATAAAAGATTTTTTTTTTAACACAGTTTGATTTTATACTTGGGTGTGTTTGATTCTTCTTGTTCTGCAGCTTTCAGGATTGGTGTTAGGTTGTTAGTTTGAGATCTCTCTAGTTTCTTCATGAAGACAGTGTTATCTTTCCTCTTAGAATGGCTTTCCTTATGTCTGCAAGTTTAGATATATTGTGCATTCATTTACATTTAATTCTATGCAATTTTTTGTTTCTTTACTTCTTCCTTGATCTAGTTCTGATTCAACGGATTGAGTTGTTCAGTGTTCGTGAGTTTATATTCTGTAGTTTCTGTTATTGTTAAAATCTTAGGATACCCAAGATATAAGATACAATTTGCTAAACGCATGAAACTCAAGAAGAACAAAGAACAAAGTGTGGACACTTTGCCCCTTCTTAGAATTGGGAACAAAACACCCATGGAAGGAGTTACAGAGACAAAGTTTGGAGTTGTGAAGAAAGGATGGACCATCTAGAGACATCCATATATGGGGATCCATCCCATAATCAGCTTCCAAACGCTGACACCATTGCATACACTAGCAAGATTTTGCTGAAAGAACCCATATATAGCTGTCTCTTGTGAGACTATGCCGGGGCCTAGCAAACACAGAACTGGATGCTCACAGTCAGCTATTGAATGGATCACAGGGCCCCCAATGGAGGAGCTAGAGAAAGTACCCAAGGAGCTAAAGGAATCTGCAACCCTATAGGTGGAACAACATTATGACCAGTACCCCGGAGCTCTTGACTCTAGCTGCATATGCATCAAAAGATGGCCTAGTCGGCCATCACTGGAAAGAGAGGCCCATTGGACTTGCAAACTTTATATGCCCCAGTACAGGGGAATGCCAGGGCCAAAAAGTGGAAGTCGGTGGGTAGGGGAGTGCGGGGGAAGGGTATAGGGGGCTTTTGGGATAGCATTGGAAATGTAAATGAGGAAAATACCTAATAAAATATTTTTTAAAATCCAGTTTAAATACATAGTGGTATGATATGATATAATATTATTTTAACTTACTTGTATAGGTTGATACTTTCTTTGTGACTGAGTTTATGGGCAATTTTGCAGAAATTTCCATGAGGTGCTGAGAAGAATGTATAGTCTTTTGTATTAGGGTGAAATCTTGTAAATGTATCTTGTAGATCCATTTGAGTCATAATGTCTGTTAATTCCATGTTTTCAACTACTTAATTTTTGTCTAGATAGGGGTATCAATTGTTGAGAGTTTGGAATTTCATCTCTAAAGTGAACTTAACAGGGTGGGGGGAATTGTGGGGGAGAGTGGAACCTACTCTGGTCTTGGGAGAGGGAAAAGAACTGAAGACCTGAGGGCTAACAGAAAGAATGGAAACTGGCAACCTCAGGAAATAGGCGGTTGGGAGGACCCTCCATAATGCCCAAGAAACTGGGGAGGTAAGAGACTCTCAGGAATCAAAGGAATCAAAAACTGATGAAATGCCAGTCAGTAGGGAGGGGGAACTTATAGAACCCACCTCCAGCAGGAGGACAGGGCATCAAGTGTGAGATAGGGTTGCCATTCCACAGTCACATCTCTGACCCATATTTGTTCCTGTCTGAAAGAATTACAGGGATGGAAATTGAGAGGAGCCTGGGGAAGAGAAGGTCCAACAACAGGCCCAAAGTGGGATCCAGCTCACTAGGCCTAACACTATTACTGAGGCTATGGACCACTCACAAAAAGGGATCTATAATGACTGCCCTCTGAAATTACCTACATGGAGCTGAAAGAGTTAGATACAGATGTTTGTACCCAACCAGTGGACAGAAGCTGCTGACCCCTGTTGTTGTATTAAGGAAAGCTGACAGAAGCTGAGGAGAAGCACAATCCTGTAGGAGGACCAGCAGTCTCAATTAATCTGGACTCCGGAGATCTCTCAAACACTGGACCACCAACAGACACCATACACCAGCTGATGTGAGGCCCCCTACACACATACAGTAAGTACTTCAGAGTCTGAGTTCATTTAGAGATGATGCACCTAACCATCAAGAGATTGGAGAACCCAGGGAATTTAGAGGTCAGGTTGTGTGTGGGGTGGGGCCATCCACATGGAGACTGAGTAGGGTAGGGAAGAGATGTGGGATGTGGAGCAGTTGGAGGGTGGATAGGAGAATGGGAAATGGAATATGGAGTGTAAAAAAATAAATTAAAAGTAAAAAAAAAATTAAATTTAACTTAATTTTATGAGCATTGAGATTTTACATATTTCACTATATTTATTATATTCACACTTTCTCCAACTTCTCCCAAATCGATTTTTTTTACCACTTGAAGTATATGCTATGCATATAATATTGAATTTGTAACATTTTCCTGTATTATGGCTGACCATGCAGTGGCCACACTCCTAGAGAAAGCTGTCACTGATTTTTTAGCAACAGCTTCAAGGTCAAGGTTGAGACACTACACCCATCTCCTCTCTCCAAGCTGGAATAATGTCTTCTCCACTCTCGGGCCTCAGTGGGTCTTAGACAATCACGGTTGTTGTAATTTCATATGTGCAGCTGTTCTCTTATATCCAGAAGATATTGATTCCTTGTAACCACCCACAACCTTTGCCTTTGGAACTCTTCCATTCCCTACTACACATGAGTCTTAGCTTTGGTAAGATGGGATGCAAAATATAGTATATAGGTCTAAAAGTTGTTTTTTTTTATAATATTTGACTTAATATTAGAATATATTTTATATAACATTTCCATAAATTTCCAAATGGCTCTCAATAATTTGACTCCAATCGTTTTATATTACTTCTTATTATAGGGTGGGAACAAGGAATGATGTTTAAACTAGTCTAGATTTTGTTAGAAATATTTTTCCCAAGCATTGTGCTTTTCCATAATATTGGTATGTAATTTTTATTTTAATCCTATCTTACATAGGTTATATTTAATCTGTAAAATAAAAGATGATTTCACACACATAAGATGTTACATTGAATAATTTAAAAAGATTCATCATTAACATCAGCAATTATAATTTTAAAATAATGTTCATTACTAAGCATATTCTGAGCTGCACTTTTATATTTAGCAGAAATAGCACTGTGTCCTTGAACACGGGAATTTTTAAAAACACAATTTCCACTGTTAAAGGTATTTTATAGAATAGTATTCACCAAGAATTTTGACTGGTCTAATTAAAGGTATAATAGTCCAGTCACACTTCTCTAATGGCGCCTCTTATTAGCCTTTCAAGTAGTTTCCTTTCCACTACAGAATGCTGTAGTCAGAGCTGGGTTGAGAAAAATTGGATTCATTGTGACAGTGATGACAAATTATCTTCTGCAAGAATTGTTCAACATAATGGGTCAAAAGAGAGGATGCTAAACAAAAGAATGAAGTGGCATTAGAAAGAATAGAAAATGAAATTGCCTATATAAAAACTGAGGCAATAGAACAATTTTAAAAAACGGAATAAGTAGGTAATGTAAAACTATAGGCATAATTAGCTTTTCATGTCATTAGAGGTTATTACACTCTCATTTCTTTTATGATCATATATGGCATAGCCAGTCTTTAAGAGCTCTCAAAATACTCAGCTAAAGCAATATATGCAAAATTACAGGAAACCCTTAACTGAAATAATGACTCATCATGAAATATGAATCACTAATTTTCTTTGGCAAAAGTTAATAGCAGTTAGTGTAGGTTTAAAGTTGAATGTGATCCAATTTTGGTTTGTTCAAAGTTGAATTTCATTAAGTATTACATAACTTCTTTCCTATCTCCTCATTATATATTTTTCCAATATCAAAAAACTGCAAAAAGGTATAATAGTTTTTGACATGGCTGTGATTTTGTTAAATACAGCTTATGATAAGATCATCCTGGGCATACTTAATATAAAATGAGATTCAACTGGTATTTGGATTCAAGGCAAAGTAATATTACTTTGTTAGAAGTGGTACTGTGTTCAAATGATTGCTTTAATTCATTCTGTAGTCCTGTAAAGATTTACTTCTGGAATGTTTTCTCTTACATTATTTATTTATCATTGTTTTTACTGGCAAATTGTGAATCTTCTTAAATCAGAATGAAGAGATTAAAACTTTGTTTGACATTTTTAGAAAGTATCATGATAATGTAGACTGCAAGTAAAAAGTTACGGGTTCTAAAAACAAATATTTAAGATGATAGCATGAAATTATACTGTAATAAAATGATTGCAAAAGCTAGCAAGAATTAAAAAAAAATATTGGTAAATCCTATGTGTTTTCTTTGAATACTATAAAGTAACTATTAATTCATGGTGTATTATGGCTATTACATGATATGGATGACAACACATTTAATATAAAAAGAAGTATTTTGGATGGAAATTTTAAGCTGTGAATATTACTGCCTTCTATTATTTTAAGCTAACTTCTGAAAGAAATCAGTAAAATGAGAGACTTGAAAACCCACAAGCAGGTGCCTACATTATCATTTTCTTTACCATTAAAAAGTGTTTGTAATTATTCTTATCAATGACTTAGTATGTTATTATAAGTGTTTTCTAGGTAAAAAGGAGTGAATGTGAATGAGCTTTTTAATTAAGAAACTTAAATCATGTACATAGGATCATCAAATGATGTTCTATGTTAGACTTTATTATTTTTTTTCCGTTATCTGAAACAGGGTTTCTCTGTGAAGCCTTAGCTCTCCAGGAACTCACTCTGTAGATCAGGCTGGCCTTGAACTCAGAAATCCGTCTGCCTCTGCCTCCCAAGTGCTGGGATTAAAGGCGTGCACTACCATGCCCAGCTGTGTTAGACTTTAAAGTAAATGAATTGCAATGCTAAAATCAACAGGAGACTTTGTCAGTTATGTAGAATTTATATAAGCATCAGAATTACATTTAGCTTTCTACATATTAAGTATAGAAATGAAAGATATTTTTGTTTGAGAAAGTGATATGGACAAATATCAGGAGATTGAAGCCAATAAAAATTCTGAATCTACAAAGAGAATAACCTAGAAAATTTTTGTCATAGATAATATTGGAGCAGTGTAGTTCTTTCAATTTATAAATGGCACTAAATTCAAAATAAATTAACTAAGAGATGTTATACAAAATAAAAGCTTTTATGTAAGATGGACATTTTGCTAAAAGTGTAGGAAGCAAAAGTGCAAAGTAGAATCTACCTATAAGTAAGAGAAGAGGTCAGCCCATAGCTGAACTAATTTGGATTTTAGAGAAAAACTGAGAATTTTGAACAAACTCAAGGGATTACAGACAAAGTAACAAACAGAAGTTCACAAATTATTGGTATGGTAAGTAAAATTTAGTTAATTCTAAATTGAAATAGATATTAAAGGAAATTAAGGATACAAAGGTAAATATATAATGAGTAGATAATGTGCTTAGATTAGAGATGGGCATTAATAATATAATAAGAATTATTTGGCCTCACAATCAAATTGTCAGGTTATTTTTATTATGATAATAATAAAATTTTCAGACTCTTTTCAGTAATAACTCAGAGGTACTAAAAACTTTGAGCATACCTATGTTTGCTGTATCACAGTCACTGTACAAGATGGTAATTATCTCAGGCTTTAAAAACAAAACAAACAAACAAAAGCAAAAGAAAACATGAGCAGTAACTTTAAGTAGAAAAAATATATCATTAAATATTTATTTATTATTTATTTTATTAATAATTCCATTTGTTTACATCTCAAATGATATCCCAATTCCTGGTTAATCCAGAATGGCTAAGATCAAAAATTCAGGTGACAGCAGATGCTGGCGAGGATGTGGAGAAAGAGGAACACTCCTCCATTGTTGGTGGGATTGCAAGCTTGTACAACCACTCTGGAAATCAGTTTGGCGGTTCCTCAGAAAATTGGACATAGTACTACCGGAGGATCCAGCAATACCTCTCCTGGGCATATATCCAGAAGATGTCCCAACCGGTAAGAAGGACACATGCTCCACTATGTTCATAGCAGCCCTATTTATAATAGCCAGAAGCTGGAAAGAACCCAGATATCCCTCAACAGAGGAATGGATACAGAAATTATGATACATTTACACAATGGAGTACTACTCAGCTATTAAAAAGAATGAATTTATGAAATTCCTAGCCAAATGGATGGACCTGGTGGGCATCATCTTGAGTGAAGTAACACAATCACAAAAGAACTCACACAATATGTATTCACTGATAAGTGGATATTAGCCCAAAACTTAGGATACCCAAGATATAAGATACAATTTGCTAAACGCATAAAACTCAAGAAGAATGAAGACCAAAATGTGGACACTGTGCCCCTTCTTAGAATTGGGAACAAAACACCCAGGGAAGGAGTTACAGAGACAAAGTTCGTAGCTGTGATGAAAGGATGGACCATCTAGAGACTGCCGTATCCAGGGATCCATCCCATAATCAGCTTCTAAACGCTGACACCATTGCATACACTAGCAAGATTTTGCTGAAAGGACCCAAAGATAGCTGTCTCTTGTGAGACTATGCAGGGGCCTAACAAACACAGGAGTGGATGCTCACAGTCAGCTATTGGATGTATCACAGGGCTCCCAATGGAGAAGCTAGAGAAAGTACCCAAGGAGCTAAAGGGATCTGCAACCCTATAGTTGGAACAACAAGATGAACTAACCAGTACCCGGGAGCTCTTGTCTCTAGCTGCATATGTATGGAAAGATGGCCTAGTCGGCCATCACTGGAAAGAGAGGCCCATTGGACTTGCAAACTTTATATGCCCCAATATAGGGGAATGCCAGGGCCAAAAGAATGGGAATGGGAGGGTAGGGAAGTGGGGGGCGGTATGGGGGACTTTTGGGATAGCATTGGAAATGTAATTGAGGAAAATATGTAATAAAAAAATATATATATATCATTAAATATTTATTTATTATTTATTTTATTAATAATTCCATTTGTTTACATCTCAAATGATATCCCAATTCCTGGTTAATCCTCCACAAAGCCCCTATCCCACATCTGCTTTTCCTCACTCCCCTTTGCTGCTATGAGGTTGCTCCCTCACTGATACACCTTCTCCTGCCCCACAGTTCCAGCATCCCCCTACACTGGGGCATCAAACCTCCACAGGACCAAAGGCCTCCCTTCCTATTGATGTCAGACAAGGCAATCCTCTGCTACATATGTATCTGTAGCCGTGAATTCCTCCCTGTACACTCCTTGGCTGGTAGTCTAGTTCCTGGGAACACTGGGTGGTCCACACAGCCTATATAGTTACTCCTAGAGGTTGCAATTACCCTCTGCTCCTCCAGATCTTCTGCCAGATTTCCCACTGGAATCCCACAGCTCAGACTGATGGTTGGCTCTAAGCATCCACATCTTCATTGGTCAATTGATGGCAGAACATCCAAGGAACAACCACACAAAGTTTCTGTCAGCTAGTGCCAACTGGCAACAGCAAGTGTCGAGTTTCATGTCTGACGGCAGGATGGATCCCCAGGTAGGACAGTCTTCTTATGGTGCTCCTTCAGTCTCTGCTCCATTTTTTGTCCATGTCTTTCCTTTGCACAGGAACATTTCTGGGTTTAGTACTTTTATATGGGTGGGTGGCCCCATCCCTTGACTGAGGGCCATGCCTATCTAATGAAGGTGGTCTATACAGGTTCTATTTCCCCTTTGTTGTTCATTTCAGTTAAAGTCATACCCATTGGGTCCAGGGGACTTCTTGCCTTGCTGGCATCTGGGACCCTCCAGAGGCTATTCTCATGCCCCACTGCTACATAACTTTATTCAATTTCCTGAACCTCTATACCTCTCCCATCCCAGCCAGTATCTGATATTGCCACCTTATTTCCTACCTCTCCACTCTCCCTCCCAAGTGACCCTTGTCTCTACCTTCCTCTATCATACTGTTTACCCCTCAATTCAGAACTGAAGCATTCACACCCTAGTCTTCCTTCCTCCTAAGCTCCGTATGGTTGGGTTGAAACATGGGCATTGTGTACTTTTTGGTTAATATCCACTTATTAGTGAGTACATACCATGATTTTCTTTTGTGTCTTAGTTACCACACCAGGATGATATTTTCTAGTTCCATCCATTTTCCTGCAAAACTCAGAATGTCCTCGTTCTTAATAGCTGAGTAGTATTCTATTGTGTAAATGCACAACAATTTCTGTATCCATTCTGTGGAGGGACATCTGGGTTATTTCTAGCTTCTGGTTGATACAAATAAGGGTGCTATAAACATAATGGAGCATATGTCCTTATATGTTGGAACATCTTTTGGATATATGCCTAGTAATGGTGTAGGTGGGTCTTCAGGTAGAACTATTTCCAATTTTCTCAGGAACTGCCAGTTTGATTTCTAAAGTAGTTTTACCAACTTTCAGTCCCACCAGCAATGAAGGAGTGTTCCTTTCTCCACATCCTCACCAGCATCTGCTGTCACCTGCAATTTTTACCTTAGCCAATCTGATTGGTGTGAGGTGGAATCTCAGGGTCATTTAGATTTGAATTTTCCAAATGACTAAGGCAGTTGAATTTTTCTTTAAGTACTTTTCTGCCATTTGAGATGCCTCAGTTTAGATTATTTGTTTAGCTCTGTACCCCATTTTCAGTAAGGTTATTTGATTTTTCTGGAGCCTAACTTCATGAGTTCTTTAGATATTTTGAATATTTGTCCTCTATTAAATGTCAGGTTAGACAATATCTTTTCCCAATCTGTTGGTTGCTGTTTTTTTCCCATGGACAGTATTCTTTACCTTATAGAAGCTTTTCAAATTTTATGAGGTCCCATTGTTGATTGTTGTTATTAGAGCATCAGCCATTGGTACTCTCTTCAGAAAAATTTCCCCTGTGTCCATATATTGTTCCAGGTTCTTCCCCACTTTTTCTTCTTCTAGGATTAGCTTATCTGGTTTAATGTGGTGGTCCTTGATACATTTGGACTTGAACTTTGAACAAGGAGATAAGACTGGATCAATTTGCATTCTTCTACATGGTGACCTGTAATTGAACCAGTACCTTTTGTTGAAAATGCTGCCTATTTTTCCAGTGGATGGGGGAATAGATAGGGAGAAAGTTAGCAGTTTTGTCTTGTTCCTGATTTTAATGTGAGTGCTTCAAATTTCTGTCCATTTAGTTTGATTTTTGGCTATTATCTTGCTCTATACTGCTTTTATTATATTTACATATGGACCTTGAATTATTTATCTCTCCAATATTTTTAACATAAAGGGGTGTTGTATTTTATCAAAAGCTTTTTCAGCCTTTAATGAGATGATCATTTTTTTTCTGTGTGTTGTTTATATAGTGGATTACATTGATGAATTTCTGTATATTGAACTATCCCCACATTCCTGGAATGAAGCCTACTTGATCATGTTGAAAGATCATTTTGATGTGTTTTTGATTCAGTTTGTGAGAATTTTATTGAGTATTTTTTTAATTGAAATTCATAAGGAAAATTAGTCTGAAGTTCTCTTTCTTTGTTGTGCCATTTCATGGTATAGATATCAGCATAACTGTAGATTCATAGAATGTGGTAGTGTTCTTTCTGTTTCTCTTTTGTTGAATAGTTTGAGAAGTACTAGCATTAGGTCTTCTTTAAAGGTCTGACAGAATTCTGAGAATTCTGAACTAAACCCATCTGGCCCTGGGCTTTTTTTTTCCTTTTTGAATGGGAGACTTCTAACAACTGCTTATATTTCCCTAGGGGATATGGGACTGTGTAGATGGTTTTTCTGATCTTGATTTAATTTGGTACCTGGTATGTGTCTAAAAAAAATCATCCATTTTATCTAGATTTTACAGTCTTGTTGAGTATGGAATTTCCTCAGTTTCTGTTGTTATTTCTCCCTTTTAATTCCTGATTTTGTTAATTTGGATACTGTGTCTGTGCCCTCTATTTAATTTGGCTAAGGGTTTCTCTATCTTCTTGATTTTCTCAAAGAACCAGCTCCTAGTTTTGTTGATTTTATATATAGTTCTCTTTGATTCTACTTGGTTGTTTTTAGCCCTGAGTTTGATTATTTCTTGCCATCTACTCCTTTTGGGTGTATTTGCTTCTTTTTATCCTACAAATTTCAGATATGCTGTTAAGTTTTTAGTCTATGATCTCTCCAATTTCTTTATGGAGGCACTAACAGCTATGACATTTCCTCTAGGCACTTCTTTCATTGAGTCCCATAAGTTTGGGTATGTTGTACCTTTCTTTTCATTAAATTCTAAAAAGTCTTTAATTTATTTTTGTCTTCCCAAGTTATCATTGAGTAGAGTGTTAATCATCTTCCACATGTATGTGGGCTTTCTGTTATTTTTGTTGCTACTGAAGAGCAGCCTTAGTCTGTGGTGGCCTGATAGAATAAAGGGACTAATTCAATAATCTTTTATCTGTTGAGGTTTGTTTTGTGTCTGATTATATGGTTGATTTTTGAGAAGGTGCCATGAGGTGATGAGAAAAAGGTATATTCATTTGGTTTAGGGTGAAATGCTCTGTAGATATCTCTTAAATCCATTTGGTTTGTAAGTTCTATTAGGTTCACTGTGTCTTTGATTAGTTTCTCTTTCCTGATATGTCCATTGGTGAGAGTGGGCATTGGGGCATAGATGTTTTGAATTGAAATCTCATTAGTTTGGATTTTTCCTTTGATGAGTATGTGGTAATTTTTTCCCTATCTTTGTTTGAAAGTTTATTTTATTGGATATTAGAATGGCTACTCTAGCTTGTTTCTTGGGACGATTGGCTTGGAAAATTTTGTTCCAGATATTTTGAGGTAGTACTGTCTTTGTCACTGAGGTGTATTCCCTGTATGCAGAAAAATTCTGGGTCCTCTTTAAGTATCCATTGTGTTAGCCTATGTCTTATTGGAGAATTGAGTCCATTGATATTGAGAGATATTAGGGACCAATGAATGTTGTTTCCTGTCATTTTTGTTGTTAAAGGTGGAATTATGTTTTTGTGTTTAAGTTTATTTTGATAAGATTAATTTATTGGTTTTCTTGAGTGTAGTTTCATACTTTTGTTGGAGTTTTCCTTCTATTATCCTCTGTAGGGCTAGATTAGTGAAAAGATTGTTTAAATTTGGTTTTCTCTTGGAATACCTTGTTTTTTTCATCTTTGATAATTGAGATTTCTGGTGGGTATAATAACCTCATCAGGCATTTGTGTTGTCTTAGGGCTGTATGATATCAGGCCAAGATCTTCTGGCTTTTAATGTCTGTTGAGAAGTCTGGTGCAATTCTGATAGGTCTGCCTTTACATGCTGCATAACCTTCTTTCCTTACTGCTTTTAATATTCTTTTTTTTTTCTTTCTGAGCATTTGGCATTTTAATTATTATGTGCCTGGAGGAATTTCTTTTCTGTTCTTAACTGTTTGGTGTCCTTTAGATTTCTTGTATGCTTTTGGGCATCTTTTTTTTTTTTTTAGGTTAGGGAAGTTTTCTTCTATAATTTTGTTTAAGAATTTTGCTGTTTGCTGCCCCTTTGAATTGGTCATCTTCACTCTCTTCTATACCCATTATTCTTAGGTTTGGTCTTTTCATTGTGTCCTGGATTTCTTGAATTTTTTGAGTTAGGTCCTTTTTGCTTTTTGTATTTTCTTTGATTGTGGTGTCAATGTCTTCAATGGTTATCATCTATGCCTGAGATTCTCTCTTCTATCTAATGTATTCTGTTGGTTACACTTACATCTGTGACTCCTGCTTTCTTTACTATGTTTACAACCTCCAGGTTTGTCTCCTGTTTTGTTTTCTTAATGTTTCTATTTCCATTTTTAGATCCTGAATGGTTTTGTTCAATTTCTTCACCTGTTTGATTGTGTATTCCTGTATTTTTAAGGGATTTATGTGTTTCTTTTTTTAAGGGCTTTTACTTGTATACCTGTATTCCCCTGTACTTCTTTAAAGGAGTTACTTATATCCTTCTTAAAGTCCTAAATTATCTTCATATGGTGAGAATTAAATCTGCGTTTTGCTTTTCAGGTGTGTAGCGGTATCCAGGGCTTGCTGTGGTGGGAGAAGTGAGTTCTGGTGTTGCTGACTTGCATAGCTTCTATGCTTGTGCTTGCCACTTACCATCTGGTTATCTCTGGTGCTAACTAGCCTCGCTGTCTCTGACTAGAGCATGCTTCTCCTGTGAGCCTGTCTGTAATCCTGTGCTCCTGTAATCCTGTGCTCCTGTAATCCTGGTTTTGTCAGAATTTCTGGAAGTCATGCTGTATCTGGGTGTGGGCTGTGATCCTGAATCTGCCAGAATTCTTATAGTGTCAAGCTGCAACTTGGATGTGGGCTGAATAGGTGGAAATCCAGGGCAGAGGCTCTGCTCCAGGCACAGGTGCAAAATTGCAGGATTGTGGGTCTCTGCCTCACATCTCTTTGACTCCTTGGGTATGGTTTCCTGTGTCTTCAACGTCTAAGGCTCTTAGTCCTGATTCACAGGTGAGCAGATCTGGCTTAGCAATGGGAGACTTGAATCCTTTTGTACAGTTTTCTCTCTTCACTATGCAGGGTTCTTAGTTCAGAATCACAGGTGAGCTTAACTGACTGAGTAGTGGGCTCCTGGGAGGCTCCAGAGCTGCCAGGCTGTGGTAATAACTGCTGTCTCTCTTAGTCCCACAGCCTGGGAACTGCATCTAAGGAGCTCACTAAATATTTTAAATGTTTTTTCAAGTCAAACTTCTAGTAGGTAGTGTTGGATAAAATTGTCCAAAGACCAAACTATAACACTGGCCTTCAATTTTCTTATAATATAAGGAAAAAGTAGCATTGAAAATCCAAGTACACAGACTTTAAATTATAAAATTCACTGTTTTCTAACACAATTATTAACTTTGGACAGATAATTATCATAGTAACATCAAACATAAGAGAGAAAGCATGAACAAATAAATAATAAAAACAAATTCAATAATATAGGTACTTTTAAGAGAGGATAAAGATTTAGGATTAGCTTAAGGTCTGAATAAACATATTTTTTTCTTTAATTTTGATTTTTTTTTAGAATGGGGATATGAAAATGCAAATTTGAGATTTGGGTGGAGGGAGTATAATATTTTTGAAAGCATTCTGAATTTAGCGAGCTGTTAGGACATTAGACTGAAGCCAATTAAACATAAATATATAGAATTATCTCCAGGAGGAAAGAGAATTCCAAGTTTCATTTATTAGGTGGATTTTTCCACCTACTTACCATGAAGAGCTGATTGATAGGATGTCCAGAACCTGTCTGATTTATGCATGGTGGTCTGTGTAGCTGTAGCCATCAGAAAAAGTGGTAGGGATATGGTTATGACACCACAACCATAAAATAACAAAATCCTATCTTTCACTGTGGTGAATTGTCAATGTAGTATACTCTTGTCATAGGATTTTTTTCATACTTACTATGTTGAACTAATGGTGCTGAGGCTAGATCCTCATTAGTTTCTCCAGTATTCTTGATGTACTGTTGACTGGCTTAATTTTGTATCTGTGTAATGAGAATATGCATAGCTGCTGTGAACTATTATTGCATTCAGTTGAAGAGGACAGACATTCACATCACTCCTTTCCATGGTCTTAGATAAGACATTCTTTTAACTACTGCTTCCACAATATTCCCTGAGCCATGGGTGAGGGCTTCTTAATAACAGTGTCTTATTTTCTATTGAGCTCCATACAGTCATTAATTCCCAGATTTTTTTTACAAGTTTTAAATTTCTTCATTAACCTCAATTTAATTCAAAGGGGACTTCATTGACCACAGTTGATAGAAGCAAAGATATAAACATAAAATTCAGATGACAAGCTGATATTATCAACACAAAAAAGTAGGGTGTTGTTGTTGTTAATTTGAATATTTTATTTATTTACATTTTAAATGTTATCCCTTTTCCCAGTTTCACCTTCATAAACCCTCTATCCCATTCCCCTTCAACCTGCTTCTATGAGGGTGCCCCCCACTCCCACCACACTGCTCTGGCATTCCTCTACACCTGGCACGTTGACCCTTCACAGGGCAAAAGGCCTCTCCTCCCATTGATGCCAGATAAGTCCATCCTCTGCTACATATGAAGCTGGAGCTATGGGTCCCTTCATGTGTACTCTTTGGTTGGTTGTTTTATTTTTGTTATGTAAAAGCTTATCTTTTGTTTGTTTTCACACATTTAAAGCTTTCTATCAGAAGGAAAGATGCTTAAGACCCAGAATATTTACAGGAAAGTGAAATAACAGGAGGTTCTAAGTGCAGCTAAATTATTCTCTCCTATAGCTAATTTCTTTAAACTAAGGAAGTGACTCAAAATAGCTTTAAAGTTCTTAAATGTGATTATATTCACTACCCCCCACCTTGCTCTGAGCATATGTATTCAAGGATCCAAGAAGGGGCTTAGAGCAGCTTTGGGACCTAGAAAAAATAAAGAAGAGCTGTGCTGACTGAAAGAGGCACAGACTAGTTTTCCTGTGTCTGTGAATTTTCACTATTTCTGAAGTGAACTTTAGGTGATTCACCTGTTATTTCTATTCTTTTAAGTAGTAGTATCTCATCTCTATTCTTTTACATGACTCCAAGAAGACTGACAAAGTGACTTAGGTAATATCTGTATTTAGTATGTTGTTTCTTTGATATTTGGGATGAATAGATATTTGTTTATATGTCTTCCATGTATACTTTCCATAACCCCTTTCCCAGTTTATAGTAAGGGGAACACTTTTCCTCATTTGGAACAGGTCTCAAATCCAATGTTATTGGATACCACACAACAGTCATATGGCTATTACAATAATGGCCATGGCTGGCTTGTCAGGTTGATATTAAGGCACATAGAGTATAGCTTCATGCAACTAAATTGTATAATATTGCCAGAAATAATGATTTTGTACCTATCACAGGATTGTCACAGACTTGTCAGCCACCAAAGTAATGCCAGAGAGAATTTTTATTAGTTATGCAAACTTGGCCTTACCTTAGGCTTGTTCCCAATTATCTTTTGTTATTAATTTGGCCTATTTATACTAAGCTGCATTCTGGCATGTGGGTCATTACCTCCTGAATACCATCTCTTGCTTCTACCTCTACATCTGGCTGGAAAATCTCTCCCTTCCATGTCAGACTGGTGAAATTCCCACCTCAGACTCATTCCCAGAGTTCAAATTCTGCCTAGAAGTCCTGCCTGTCTTCTCCTGCTTAAAGGCTGTTTAACCTTTTATTAAGCCAATCATAAGGTGGTGGAAAAGTTATTTACTAAACAGTTAAATAGGTGGTGCTTCATGGAAAGATCTTTACACAGTGCACAAGAGATAATACCAGCCAAGAACAACAGCATAACCTAGCATTCATTTGTGGTCTTCTTGCCATATTTTATCCATAAGTCATAGGGAAACATCACTTGTTTTGCACATAGCTCTTCACATAATGAGCTACATTATTGGATAGCAGCACTTCCACATATTTTTGGGACATATGGTCATACTCCTTTTAAATAATTATGTTTTTAAAATTATATTATAAGGCGTTTACACATATTCAGTTTTGATTAACTACCTTTACTCCATTTTTTTTGCTTCCATGTCTCCAGTCTTATATCTATAAATCTTTGCTCTTAGAATCCCTAGCTCTAATATTTTCCATGTTGTAGTATCTATTTGATACTATAGACTAAGGCTTCTTCCTTTCATATTTTCAAAAGAAATAGAGTATATTTGAGGTCTTTGAAAAATAAAATGTATTCTCTGATTTATATTATCTTTGTAATATTCACATGTTCTGCTCATGAGATTTTGAGGATATAATATTATCAGTACTGTGCTTCAAAGCAGAAAATGCATTTTATGATAAATGTCAAAGATTGTATAAAATTTTGTAGTAAATACTGATTATTTTATCATTTTTACATAATTTTCTTAATATACTGTAGACACCTGAACGTAGTGAAATAACACCATGATATTAAAATGGTTAAGTAGGAGAAATAGTTTGTATATCATTCTGATGAGCTGTTGAGCAAATATCTATCCTGCATTCCCAGTGTGAGATGGGAAACAGACACAGGAAACCTGTCTAAAGTTCCTATAACAACTATACTAGAGTACACATTACGACAACAGCAACAAGAGGGACCCAACTTCAATAGGGTTAAAGGAGAGAACCATGCTCCCTAAATTTTTTTCTGAATTACACATGTACAATATGGCACCCATACCTATGTTAAACAACAACCCTGAGTCTCATCCCTAGATCTGTAGCAGAAATCCTGGTGTAGGCTCTCTTGGTTCTCTGACTCCATTCCCATTGTAACAAAATGATCTCCTCCAACTTCCCCTCCCCTACCTATACCATCATCAAAGCCTCCAGCAGTCATTCACTGGGAAACACACTAGTGGGCAGGAGAAACAGGTAAGCTAACTAAAGAGCTTTATTTTCAGCTATCCTCTGTGTCCAGTCCCCAAGTTTCATCCCTAGTACTGCAACAGAACACCAGCTGCAGCCTTCCTTTTCCCTGGCCAGTTCTCCTGCAAATACTAGAGACCATAGCTCATAGCTTCCTCTCCAGACTCCTTGCTTTATGTCAGCCCCAAATCCAGCAGGCACCCCATGCTATCCCACAGGATATGCCAGCCAGAAAACCAATTAACCTGTCTGAAGATCATCACTTTTCCCTCTGTTCCCTCATTTCCAATGCTTTACACCCATCCCAACCTCTGCAGCATAATATCACTAGAAGAATTTCCTATCCCCAACCCTCTCCCCTCTGCACTTGCTACTTTCCCACATCTCCTATGTAACTCACAGATATCCTCCTTCTAAGTTCTCTCTACCAACCAGCTGTTTTTTGCCAGCTCCCCAATTTAAGCAGAAACCAAGGGTCCCTCCTCCCTGGCAAACAAGTAGGCCAGGACACTAATATTGCTAGTATAGGTATAGATCTCAAAGTTTCACCCCATCTTTTTATCAGAAAATGTTCCTTCCTTTTCCTTCTCTCTCAAGCTCCATCCCCAATGGATCACAATGAGCTTCTTCTTTATTCTTCCTCTCCCCCAAATGGATCCCTGTATCTCATCCTTTAAAACTAGGCTGTGCCTACTAACTTTTTTTTATTACATTATGTTTATTTATTTATATTTTTAAATATTTTATTAGGTATTTTCCTCATTTACATTTCCAATGCTATCCCAAAATTCCCCCAAAGCCTCAACCCCACTCCCCTACCCACCCACTCCCAATTTTTGGCCCTGGAGTTCCCCTGTAGTGGGGCATATAAAGTTTGCAAGTCCAATGAGCCTCTCTTTCCAGTGATGGCCAACTAGTATCTTTTGATACATATGCAGCTAGAGTCAAGAGCTCCAGAGTACTGGTTAATTCATAATGTTGTTCCACCTATAGGGTTGCAGATCCCTTTAGCTCCTTGGTTACTTTCTTTGGCTCCTCCATTAGGGGCACTGTGATCCATCCAATAGCTGACTGTGAGCATCCACTTCTGTGTTTGCCAGGCCCCAGCATAGTCTCACAAGAGACAGCTATATCTGGGTCCATTCAGCAAAATCTTGCTAGTGTATGCAATGGAGTCAGCATTTAGAAGCTGATTATAGGATGGATCCTTGGATATGGCAATCACTAGATGGTCCATCCTTTCGTCACACCTCCAAATTTTGTCTCTGTAATTCCTTCCATGGGAGTTTTGTTCCCATTTCTAAGAAGGGGCAAAGTGTCCACAATTTGGTCTTCATTCTTCTTGAGTTTCATGTGTTTAGCAAATTGTATCTTGTATCTTGGGTATCCTAAGTTTCTGGGCTAGTATTGTGTGAGTTCCTTTTGTGATTGGGTTACCTCACTCAGGATGATACCGTCCAGGTCCATCCATTTGGCTAGGAATTTCATAAATTCATTCTTTTTAATAACTGAGTAGTACTCCATTGTGTAAATGTACCACATTTTCTGTATCCATTCCTCTGTTGAGGGGCATCAGGGTTTTTCCAGCTTCAGGCTATTATAAATAAGGCTGCTATGAACATAGTGGAGCATGTGTCCTTCTTACCAGTTGGGACATATTCTGGATATAAGCCCAGGAGAGGTATTGCTGGATCCTCCGGTAGTACTATGTCCAATTTTCTAAGGAACCGCCAGGCTGATTTCCAGAGTGGTTGTACAAGCTTGCAGTCCCACCATCAATGGAGAAGTGTTCCTCATTCTCCACATCCTCGCCAGCATCTGCTGTCACCTGAATTTTTGATCTTAGCCATTCTGACTGGTGTGAGGTGGAAACTCAGGGTTGTTTTGATTTGCATTTCCCTGATGATTAAGGATGTTGAACATTTTTTCAGGTGCTTCTGAGCCATTTGGTATTCCTCAGGTGAGAATTCTTTGTTCAACTCTGAGCCCCATTTTTTAATGGGGTTATTTGATTTTCTGGAGTCCACCTTCTTGAGTTCTTTATATATATTGGATATTAGTCCCCTATCTGATTTAGGATAGGTAGAGATCCTTTCCCAATCTGTTGGTGGTCTTTTTGTCTTATTGACGGTGTCTTTTGCCTTGCAGAAGCTTTGCAACTTTATGAGGTCCCATTTATCGATTTTTGATCTTACAGTACATACCATTGCTGTTGTATTCAGGAATTTTCCCCCTGTACCCACATCTTTGAGGCTTTTCCGTACTTTCTCCTTTATAAGTTTCAGTGTCTCTGGTTTCATGTGGAGTTCCTTGATCCACTTAGATTTGACATTAGTACAAGGAGATCGGACCCAAGGAGGGTGGCCAGAGAAATCATCTTAGGGATGGACTGGGAGAGAAAGGGTGCATTCTCAGAGTGAGAAGAAGAGAAAGGGAGAAAGGGAGAGTGAGGAAAGGAATGAGGAAGAGAGAGAGAGAGAGAGACAGTGACGGACAGAGAGATAGAGAACAGGAGAACATTGTACTTGAAGTCCTAGCCAGAGCAATTAGACAACAAAAGGAGATCAAGGGGATAAAAATTGGAAAGGAAGAAGTCAAAATATCACTTTTTGCAGATGATATGATAGTATATATAAGTGACCCTAAAAATTCCACCAGAGAATCCCTAAGCCTGATAACCAGCTTCAATGAAATAGCTGGATATAAAATTACCTCAAACAAGTCAATGGCCTATCTGTATACAAAGGAAAAACAGGCTGAGAAAGAATTTAGGGAAACAACACTCTTCTCAATAGTCACAAATAATATAAAATACCTTTGTGTGACTCTAACTAAGGAAGTGAAAGATCTGTATGATAAGAACTTCAAGTCTCTGAAGACAGAGATTAAAGAAGATCTCAGAGGATGGAAAGATCTCCCATGCTCATGGATTGGCAGGATCAATATAGTAAAAATGGCTATCTTGCCAAAAGCAAGATTCAATGCAATCCACATCAAAATTCCAACTCAATTCTTCAACACCAGGGATCCATCCCATAATCAGCTTCTAAACGCTGACACCATTGCATACACTAGCAAGATTTTGCTGAAAGGACCCAAATATAGCTGTCTCTTGTGAGACGATGCCGGGGCCTAGCAAACACAGGAGTGGATGTTCACAGTCAGCTATTGGATGTATCACAGGGCTCCCAATGGAGAAGCTAGAGAAAGTACCCAAGGAGCTAAAGGGATCTGCAACCCTATTGTTGGAACAACATGATGTACTAACCAGAACCCCGGAGCTCTTGTCTCTAGCTGCATATGTATCGAAAGATGGCCTAGTCGGCCATCAATGGAAAGAGAGGCCCATTGGACTTGCAAACTTTATATGCCCCAATATAGGGGAATGCCAGGGCCAAAAGAATGGGAATGGTTGGGTAGGGAAGTGGGGGGCGCTATGGGGGACTTTTGGGATAGCATTGGAAATGTAATTGAGGAAAATATGTAATAAAAATATTAAAAATCAAAAAAAAATCAAAAAAAAAAGGTTAGAACCAGTAGTCATAAAAAAAAAAAAAAAAAAAAAAAAAAAAAACAACCCTGAGATTCCACCTCACACCAGTCAGAAAGGCTAAGATCAAAATTTCAAGGGACAGCAGATACTGGCAAGGATGTGGAGAAAGAGGAACACTCCTCCATTTTTGGTGGGATTGCAAGCTTGAACAACCACTCTGGAAATCAGTCTGGTGATTCCTCAGAAAAATGGAGATAGTACTACTGGAATATCCCACAATACCTATCCTGGGTATATATCCAGAAGATGTTCCAACAAGTAAGAAGGACACATGCTCCACTATGTTCATAGCAGCCTTATTTATAATAGGCAGAAGCTAGAAAGAACCCAGATGCCCCTCAATAGAGGAATGGATACAGTAAATGTGGTACATTTACACAATGGAGTACTACTCAGCTATTAAAAAGAATGAATTTATGAAATTCCTAGGCAAATGGATGGACCTGGAGGGCATCATCCTGAGTGAGGTAACCCAATCACAAAGGAACTCACACAATATGTACTCACTGATAAGTGGATATTAGCCCCAAAACTTAGGATACCTAAGATATAAGATTCAATTTGCTAAATGCATGAAACTCAAGAAGAAGTAAGACCAATGTGTGGACACTTTGCCCCTTCTTAGAAATGGGAATAAAACACCCATGGAGGGAGTTACAGAGACAAAATTTGGAGCTGTGACCAAAGGATGGACCATCTAGTGATGCCATATCCAAGGATCCATCCCATAATCAGCTTCCAAACGCTGACACCATTGCATACACTAGCAAGATTTTGCTGAAAGGACCCAGATATAGCTGTCTCTTGTGAGACTATGCTGGGGCCTAGCAAACACAGAAGTGGATGCTCACAGTCAGCTATTGGATGGATCACAGGGCCCCCAATGGAGGAGCTAGAGAAAATACCCAAGGAGCTAATGGGAACTGCAACCCTATAGGTGGAACAACAATATGAACTAACCAGTACCCCAGAGCTCTTGTCTCTAGCTGCATATGTATCAAAAAATGGCCTAGTTGGCTATCACTGGATAGAGAGGCCCATTGGACTTGCAAACTTTATATGCCTCAGTACAGGGGAATGCCAGGGCCAAAAAAGGGGGAGTGTGTGTAGGGGAGTGGGTGGGTGGGTATGGGGCCTTTTGGGATAGCATTGGAAATGTAAATGAGGAAAATACCTAATAAAAAATTTAAAAAAATACCATGAGCCTTTAAATGCTCAATAAATTTCAGATTAATATTTACATGAAATTAAAAAAATAAGGTTTACTAATTGAAACTATTGTCCCTTTTACAAAATATGATATTTAACTAATTTTTCCAATTAATATTTTATAGAATATTATCATCTGAAAATTTAAAGATATAGTATCCTCTGACTTGTATTAAATAAACATAGTTTTTCCCGGAAATAAAAAAAAAAACAAAAAAACAAAAACTCAAATAGAAGAAATGTAACTAACTACAATATTTTAGAAAGATTTAATAGAGCATGTAAACAACTATTTAATCTCACCACACAAGAGAATCATGTTCCAGGGAAAGCATACAGCAAAGTATCTATTCACAGAGTCCTCTGAGGCTTTCAGACTCCATGGTGTGAGATCTGTGTATAAATTTCTATTGCTGTTCTCTTTTACTTGCATTTGTATTAGAAAAATGTTCCAAAAGTATGGTGTCTTTTCTTTTGTTAAATTCATTTATGTAATTACATTCCAAATGCTGACTCCCTCACAGTGTCCCCTCATATGGTTCCTCTCCTCTTACCTTCATTTCTGAGATAGTGCCCCACTTCCTATCCCCTACCCAGGTGTATCAGTCTCTGTAGGAGTAGGTGTTTTCTCTCCAACTGAGGCTAGACAAGGCAGCTCCCTGCAGTGTAAATGGCCAGGGCCTCAGATCAGCCATTGTATGTTCTTTGGTTGGTAAGTCAGTCTCTTGAAGCTCCCAGTGTTCCAGGTTAGTTGACACTGTTGGTCTTCCTGTGAGTTGAGATCACCTCCCGAGCTTTCAACCCTTTTCCCAACTCTTTCATATGGATTCCTGACCTCTTACCAGTTTTTCCCTGTGGGAATCTGCATCTGTATCAGTCAGCTTCTAGGCAGAGCCTCTCAGAGGACAGCTATGCTAGGCTCCTTCCTGCAAGCTCAACATAGTATTACTAATAGTGCCATGGATTAGTGCCTGACCTTGAAATGTATGTCAAGTTGGGTAGGTCACTGATCTGCCACTCCTTCAGTCTTTGCTCCATCTATTGTTCCTGCATTTCCTTTAGATAGGACCAAATTTCTGTCAAAAGCTCTGTAGAAGTTATGCTATCTCCATCCCTCTACTGAGGTACCTTTCTAGCTATAGGAAGTTGTCTCTTTAAGTTCCAGATCCCCACAGTTGGTTGTTTTGTCTAAGGTCACCTGGTTTGACTCCTGGGATCCTGCCCTGTCCAAGGTCTCTGGGACTTCTTAGATATTCCCCCTTTCCAGATACCCCACCACCCCTTACATCTGTGTATTTCTATTCCTTTTCTGGAACGTCTGGTTCTCTCTACTGTCTCTCCCCATACCTGATACTATCCCTCTATTCTCCCACCCTTTACCCTCTCCCACTCAGGTCCCTCTTTCCCTCTGCCTCCCATAATTATTTTATTCTCTATTTTAAGTGGGATTGAAGAATCTTAACTTGACCTTCCTTCTTATTTACCTTGTATTGGTGTTCTGTACTTTTTGGCTAGTATCAGTGTATGCATGCCCATTTAGTTCTGGGTTACTACTCAGGATGAGATTTTCTAGTTCCTTTCATTTGCCTGCAAAGTTTATGATGTTCTTCTTTTTAATAGTTCAATAGGATTCCCTTGTGTAAATGTACCACATTTTCTGTATCAATTCTACAGTTGAGGGACATCTGGAATGCTTCCAGTTTCTGGCTATTACTAATAAGGTTGCTATGAACATAGTGGGGCACGTGTCCTTGTGATATGCAGGAGCACTTTTGATGAGTATATGCCCAGGAGAGGTATAGTTGGATCTGCATGTAGAACTACTTCCAGTTTTCTTAGAAAATACAAGATTGTTTTCCAGAGTGGTTGTACAAGTTTGCAATCCCACCAGCAACTGAGGAATGTTCTCCCTTCGCCACATCCTCACCAGTATATGTTATTGTTTGAGTTTTTGATCTTAGCCATTCTGATTGATGTGAGGTGAAATCTCAGTGTCATTTTTATTTGCATTCCCCTGATGAATATTGATGGTGAGCATTTATTTCAGTGATTATCACCATTCAAAATTCCTCTGCTGAGAATTCTGTTTAGCTCTGTACCCTATTTTTTAAACATTTGGTTATTTGTTTTTATTTGGAGTCTTAACATCTTGAGTGTCATTTTCTTAAAACAATCTAAACATAGAGACTGAGTAGTCAACTTCACTCTCAAGTAGAAGACCAATTTGTTAAATTGAAACAGTAACAACAACCAACCAACCAAACAAACAAACAAACAAGAAAACAAACAAACAAATAAACAAATATGAAAAGCTTAAAGAAGACAGATACAGGCCTAAAATCTCTTGGCTTTGTTGATGCAATAGATAATCTTGTTTACTTTTCTTTATTTTTTAAAGTTGCTTTGATTGGGAATATTTAAGAGACTTACAATAGTATAACATTTAACTAGGCATTGTGCATTTCAGATGCACTTTTGAAAATAAAAGGTTGCAGAGTGGGATAAAGGCAACACATTAGAAGCCACTCACAGAATTACAGCAAACATGAGTGCTTTTATGATAAAGAGGTAATATGCACTGGTTGATAGTTTGAAGTTTATTCTATAAGCAGCAGGTAATGTTAATGTTTTTGCATTTCCATTTGGTTGAAGAAGAAAAAGTATACCTTGCATAAGAATCAAAATATAAATGTTAGTAAGTAACAACTTCTGACAAAATACAAGGACATACCTGTAACAAAGATATAATCTAGAATAATGAGTTTTTAATTTATTTAGGTTTTAAAGTTAGGAATTTTTTGTATTTTAATAGTGACCTAGGTTCCTGAAACATACTAATGCTTCAAGGTGTTTGAAAATATCTATACATTATCTCAGGATTGTTTTCTACGTCATTTATGTCCCCTAGAAATATGAAGGTGAAATACTCTCTTAAATCTACCCACATGAGCAAAATAAAAAACTCTCTAACTTTATATATTCCTCTCCATGGTATGAGAAGAACACACAAATCATATACATTAATGATATGATACTTCCTAAATCTTGAAGTAAAAATATATTTCACTTATTCAAAGAAGCTTCAACATGTTTTGCTCTGAATATCATCTTCATATTATGGTGTAAGTTTAGTTTGATTTATGTACATTATATTTGTTTATGTATCAATGTTTATTAATTTATAGTTTGTGGATGGTAATAATGTTTTGTTACAAGTCTAACATTTACCTCTTGCTTAATAATAGTCAATAAACTGAAAGTCTGACAGGCATAATATTTAATGATTTTAGGAAGGATTTATGATGAAAGTATATTCAGTTAAACAGACAAAATCTGAAGCACAAATTATATTTTAATGTTAAATTTTATTACTAACACATTTTCTCATATATGTTATGCTCAATTATAAAGAATGATTCAACCTAACACTTTGAAATGCCATCAATGTACAGTGTTCACAAGGGATCAGCATGCATCTGAACACATGACTACTGTCTTATTTCTGTAAAAACAAAATCGCTCTCAAAGTAAACAAAGGAATTAGTGTATACTTCTGGTAGAGAGAAAAATTACCTTTGACCTCCATGCTGTTCATTCCAGGTAGTCCTATAAGACACACTAAACATTTTTGCTAGGAATCTTGAACATATGAATCAAGTATGGATAATAAGAAAAACATTTAAAACTTTTTAATAGGAGCTGACCATGTAACTCTCATTGCACAGTTATTTTTGACATAATGTTATACTCATCATTTATGGAAAATTATATGTCAGTGTGGTGAACTAATTACCAGTCAAACTCCATACTCAATCTTTCCAGCAGGCGTTCTAAAAATAATGTTTGCAATAATGCCTTATTACGTTTTCTTTCCTGCACTCAAATGATATTTTTCTGGTGAAAAATTATTGCAAATACAGCAAATTGCTAATATATGGGATTATAAATAATGAGTGAAATGGCCTTGCATGCTAATGCTCAGCAATCTGCAGTGAAGATGCTAAATAAAATGATAATTACAAAGCAGGCTAATAATGTCTAATTAATAAATGCCATGGAGACAGGATTTAGAGCTATATTATTATGCTTACCTTGCACGAAAATAAAGTAAAAGTAGACCTTTACTAAAATATGTACCCACACTACAGTTATGAATTGTTAATGAATTTTTTTCAGAATATTCAATCCAATCATCCATTTGAAGGTGAAGAACAAGTATTAATTTTCTTTTTTTTCCAGTTTCACTTATTAAACTTCATAATTAATTATCATGTACAGCCAACATCTAGTGTGACTATAAAGAGGTTAAGTGGATACCAACAAGAGTGATCTAGAAAGCAAAACTGTTGAGACTGAATGAGAATTGATTGCTGTAGCAGTTCAAGGCTTGTTAAAGAAGATTTAATTACTCATTAACACCTTATTGAGAGAGTCTGTTCTTTAGCAGCACTTTCAGAGAAATCAATTGCAATGGATGATCAGAAATTAATTTTCACCAGGAGAACCAAGTTGATTAAGGAGAGTGAAAAGTTACAACCAATAAACAAGATTTGCTGAGTGGGATATGTAAATTTTCTAACCCTAAAATTCACTCAAATTATATCACCATTATAGTCTTATTATTCCAGTGACATCAGTGAACATTGTCTCCATTATTCAGACAATAGTAAGTTATCTGTCATCATTGCATTATGAAACCAGCAGTGTAAATAAAGTTTCACTGCTTCATACATTGGCATTCTGGGTGCATGTGTTTATTAGACAAAGCCTTGAGGCTCAAGCACATACAAAGAATACAACCCCCCTTTTTTCTTTTACTCATTTCTGAAATTTCATGTATATTATACTTTTCATTCTTTCATTAGTAACTAAAGTAACTTTCTCAAGAATATTGACTGCAATAGTTTGTGTTGCACACATATATGTTTCTTTAACAATGATGGTGTTTTTCTCATTACACTATGCTGTATGATATATATGAGATCGGCCTACCAGCATATAAGTTAATACTAAAAGCTAAGGAACCTTTACATGTATTGTAAGAATTCATTGATGTGTTAGAAGACCATCACGATGAGGTATCAACAAAATGCTTAATGATACAGCAACTGAACTTACTATTGAACATTTGATTCATTCTATGTTCTTTTTATTGAGGCATTCTCTCACATATAGTAATGAATTTCACACAATCATGCCATTTCTTGTCATTCTAGGCAGTCTGCTTTGTTTTTGTAATTCATTTTAGTCCACCAGCTATTTAATGTTTTGTTAAAAAATACAATTTTGCATATGAAAGAAAATATGCTCCATGTCTCTTTTTCAACTGTATTATTTCACCTAACAGGGTAATATTTTTTTCTTTTAATTTTAGAGCAGAACGATTATTGAACATACCGTTTCTTGTAGCTGAAATTGAGAACTTAATTTCAACTCATTATCACTGTGAGCTCATTTGTTTACATAAAATCATAAAACATATTTGAATAAGTCAGAACAAGTATTACAATTTCATTTGTTATTCCAGCCAAGACGTCTCCTTTGCTACCAACGAGCATATCCAGCACACATCATTTCTTGAGTTAATGTCAGTGAGAAAATATAAAATTATAAAGTGTCTTCAAAGTATTTTTGTCACAATATTTGTTTTTGCATTTGTCAAGCACTAATCATACCTTATCATTTTGCTTGTTCATTAAAAAAAATGAGTTTCAGTTTCCCATCATGTGATTAAAAGAAAGGTATGTACATAGATCTCAAATTCATTGACATGATACTATGAAATGAATGTGAAAAGAAATCAGGTTTCCTGAAATTGTACATCATGGTAATATTCAATGATAAAGGAAAATATCACATGCCATTATCTAAAATGATTTGTGTAATAATTAAATAAATCTTGTCACTTAAATAACTCAATAAATATTTTGTTCCCATTTTATTAATTCAGACTCATTATTATAATTGATATTCAATTCACACATGAGAAATAGATAAATCTGTACTTGTGAGAATGAAATACTTGGTAATATGAGAAAGGTTCTAGATTTAAGTCCTACAAATAAGGAAGTGACTGTTGTCTAAATTTAAACAGATATACATGTGAATTAATCTTAATAATTACTCTATAAATATTCAGATGCATTATACTTAAAATCATATCTCATAGCATATTTGTAATTTTTGTGACAAAAGATTTCTGAGCAAACTTCAACATTTTCATTACTTAAACTATAGTTTATATATGCTCCTATAATTTTAGGGAAGAGATTATCTGTGTGACATACAAAAAAGTAAATCAAATGACATGTAAGTTAATGGGAATTTGCCTGGGAATTTTTTTCTAAATTGTAGAATTTTTACAGTGAAAACAGATTCAAAATATCATGCTATTGCATTGTTTGTACAAAGACAATGTAAAAAATTTATTTTTATTATTATTCGTTATTGTTTTATTATATTAGTCAGATCACTTTAAAATTGTGAATATTTTTGCCCTAGAAATAAAAAACTACTTTATGTGCTATCAATTATATTAGAATAATAAAATTTTATTGCTGAACAATCTATCTTTCATACTACACTGAATGACCATGTTGTAATACAGTAAAAAAAATAAAGATAATAGAAGACATGTTTGGAAGTCTGTATATCTCTGGTCTTTTTTTCTGAAAGTACACTATTTATCTTTTTTTAAAGAAAGTTATGTTTTAAGAGAGTCACAGCTGCTACCCCAAAATGAGGTCACTAGAACTTTTGATTTCAATGTTTACTCCAACAATTATTATTGTAATTCAGAGTTAGAAATGTTTATAACATGTTGTCCTGGTTTGTACTGTTAATGCCAGCACTTAGAAGATGCAGGCAGTTTCAACAATTGGTGCTGGCACAACTGGCAGTTATCATGTAGAATAATGCGAATTGATCCATTCCTATCTCCTTGTACTAAGGTCAAATCTAAGTGGATTAAGGAATTCCACATAAAACCAGAGACACTGAAATTTATAGAGGAGAAAGTAGGGAAAAGCCTTGAAGATATGGGTACAGGGGAAAAATTCCTGAATAGAACAGCAATGGCTTGTGCTATACGATCGAGAATAGATAAATGGGACCTCATAAAATTGCAAAGCTTCTGCAAGGCAAAAGACACCATCAATAAGACAAAAAGACCAACAACAGATTAAGGAAAGGATCTTTACCTATCCTAAATCAGATAGGGGACTAATATCCAATATATATATAAAGAACTCAAGAAGGTGGACTCCAGAAAATCAAATAACCCCATTAAAAAATGGGGCTCAGAGTTGAACAAAGAATTCTCACCTGAGGAATACCGAATGGCTGAGACGCACCTGAAAAAATGTTCAGCATCCTTAATCATCAGGGAAATGCAAATCAAAACAACCCTGAGATTCCACCTCACACCAGTCAGAATGACTAAGATCAAAAATTCAGGTGACAGCAGATGCTGGCGAGGATGTGGAGAAAGAGGAACACTCCTCCATTGTTGGTGGGATTGCAAGCTTGTACAACCACTCTGGAAATCAGTCTGGCAGTTCCTCAGAAAATTGGATATAGTACTACTGGAATATCCCGCAATACCTCTCCTGGGCATATATCCAGAAGATGTCCCAACCGGTAAGAAGGACACATGCTCCACTATGTTCATAGCAGCCTTATTTATAATAGCCAGAAGCTGGAAAGAACCCAGATGCCCCTCAATAGAGGAATGGATACAGAAAATGTGGTACATTTACACAATGGAGTACTACTCAGCTATTAAAAGGGATGAATTTATGAAATTCCTAAGCAAATGGTTGGACCTGGAGGGCATCATCCTGAGTGAGGTAACCCAATCACAAAGGAACTCACACGATATGTGCTCACTGATAAGTGGATATTAGCCCAGAAACTTAGGATACTCAAGATATAAGATACAATTTGCTAAACGCATGAAACTCAAGAAGAACGAAGATCAAAGTGTGGATACTTTGCCCCTTTTTAGAATTGGGAACGAAACAACCATGGAAGGAGTTACAGAGACAAAGTCTGGAGCTGTGACGAAAGGATGGACCATCTAGAGACTGCCATATCTGGGAATCCATCCCATAATCAGCTTCCAAACGCTGACACCATTGCATACACTAGCAAGATTTTGCTGAAAGGACCCAGATATAGCTGTCTCTTGTGAGACTATGCTGGGGCCTAGCAAACACAGAAGTGGATGCTCATAGTCAGCTATTGGATGGATCACAGGGCCCCCAATGGAGGAACTAGAAAAAGTACCCATGGAGTAAAGGGATTTGCAACCCTATAGGTGGAACAACATTATGAACTAACCAGTACCCTGGAGCTATTGACTCTAGCTGCATATGTATCAAAAGATGGCCTAGTTGACCATCATGGGAAAGAGGCCCATTGGACTTGCAAAATTTATATGTCCCATTGCAGGGGATCGCCAGGGCCAAAAAGTGGGAATGGTGGGTAGGGCAGTGGGTGGGTGGGTATGGGGGACTTTTGGGATAGCATTAGAAATGTAAATGAGGAAAATACCTAATAAAAAATATACATAAAAAAAAAAGATGATGCAGGCAGAAGAGAGTCATTCAAGATCATGCACCTCCATGGTCCTAAGAGCCAGGCTGTGGTATGTGATACACCTACTTGAGAAATTAAAATGGAGCTAATTTTATTGCATTACATATACTTTCATGTATTCTTAAATATGCAACATATTGTGTCCAGGTAATATTACCTGATTTATGTTTTCAGAGCTGACCATGCTACTGGAAAACCAATTGTTCTGCCCTGTCCTAGGGTAGCCAACCTCAGGGACATTTCTGTAAGATTATGTCTCCTATGAACAACATAAAATACACCACTAAACTTTTACCAATATAACTTCCCAAACATGAATTGAACAAGGATGAAACCAACCAACACCTCACAATACAAAAAAACAAAAAAACAAAAAAAACAAAACAAAAAAAACAAACAAACAAAAAAAAAAACAAGAAACACCCAAATCCTCAACCCTACAAAAAGAACTACATACAATGACAAAACCTGGGATTTCTTTTTTTATTTCATTTTTATGTTATAGTTAAGACTACAAAGGTATTTAAATGATTATTAAGTTTCAAATCATTGGGCATATAGAATGCAAACAAACATTAATTAATAGGTTATGATAAAACTTCAAGTTTACAGAATGTACAAAAAGATGTCAGTTTCTGATTTCCTCAAGCTACCTTTAAGAGCTTTGTTAGCTTTATTATTCCTCTTTTTCTTATCTACTGTTATATTGCTCTGCATATACACCATGATCAAAGCAAATATTATAAAAGAGAGCACCTAGTTGGGGACTTGTTTACAGTTTCGGGGATTAATCCATTGCCATTTTAGTGGGGAACATGGTGAGACAGAGGGAGGCATGGTGTTGAAGTATAGCTGAGAGTTCTACTTATTGATTCTCTCATAGAAAGAAACATTTACCTAAATGTAAACATTTACCTAATCCCAGCACTTGGGAGGCAGAGGCAGGTGGATTTCTGAGTTCGAGGCCAGCCTGGTCTACAAAGTGAGTTCCAAGAAGGCCAGGGCTATCCAGAGAAACCCTGTCTCGAAAAAAAGAAAAAAAATGGAAAAAAAAATTTACCTAAATGTTAATATTTGAAACCTCAAAGTGTACCATTGCCACCTCCAACTCAACTGTTACAAGATTACACCTACAATTAAAAGGCCACACCTCATAATCCTTGTAAATCCTTTCAAACTGTTCCTCTCCCTGGAGATCAAACATTTACCTATATAGGTATATGTAGGTATATGTGTATATACCTATATAGGTATCGTTACTGGAACAGCCACACTGTAATGGGAGGTTTAAGAAATTATTTTTATATAGACATCCTTGATGGATAGAAAAAGAGGATTGGATGGGTTGGAGATGGGGATAAGAATAGGAAGTATCAGGTTGGGGGAGGATGGAGCAAGAGAGATCTGACAGTGACAACGGAAACAGGAAGAGGCATCTCTGGGATGAGCTAGAAACCTAGAGCAATGGAAATTCTCAGGGATGTATGAGGGTGACTAATTAAGTCTTCTAGCAATGCAGTATATGAGCCTGATCAGCCATCTCCAGGCAAGATTCCCAATGGAGGGTTTGAGACACCTACCTAGCTATAAAACCTGTGATGTACAATTTTCTTGCCTACAAGATGGAATAGGATAAATCTGGAGCTGAAAGTGAAGGAGTGGTTCAGCTTGAGATCTATGCCATGAGAAGGAATCTACCCCTGACATTGTAATGATATTCTGGTATACTTGTAGACAGTAGCCTGGCATAACGTTCATCAGAAAAGCTTCATCAAATACCTGGCAGAAACAGATGCAGCCACACATTAGGAAAGGAGTCTGGGGAATCCTGTGGAAGAGGGAAGGAAAGATTGTACAAGTCAGAGGAGCCAAGGACACTAGAAGAAAATCCACTGCATCAATTAACCTGAGTCCATAGGAACTTAAAGAAACTGAATGTCCAACTAGGGAACCTGCATGGGATGGCCCAGGCCTTCTGCTTCTGTTACAGTTGTGTATCTTGGTCTTGCTGTGGGACTTATAACAGTGGAAGCAGGTATTGTCTCTGATGCTTTGCTTGCCTTTGGAAACCTTTATTTCTACTGGGATAACTCAATTAGTCTTAACAGGAGAGGGTATGCCTGCAATTTGATATGCAAGGGCTAGATGCTATACAAGGGAGAACACTTTCCTGAAGAGAAATGAAATAGGAATAGAAGGGGCAGGGGTTCTGGGAGGAGAGGAGGAAGGGAAAACTATAGTAGGAATGTATAATTAATTAATAATAAAATAAAATAAAACATAAGTGGTCAGCAGATGAAGTTGGAATATAAAAGAAATATTTACATTAAATTTAATAAAATGAATAACTCTGCCATAGTTGCATAAGAGAATATTACTATCCTTCAAAAAACTATTCATAGGAGCAAGTGTGGTAGCTCAGCAGGCCTGAAAACATGACAGTACTCACACAGGGCAGGGAGAAACAAATGTCTACAATGTGTCTACTGACCTCCACAGGTGTGTTGTGCTACACACGTGTACACACAAACACACATGGAAATAAATAACTGAAATATAACTTTTAAAATGAAGCATATATACAACAAAATATCTAGGGTTAAAGAATATGATGTATTAAATTCTTCTCAAAAAACTTTGGGGAAAATGTACGTAAGAGAGTAAGGAGACAAAATAAAATAAAATATAAAGTATAAGTGAATATGAATAAAAGGTAACTATGACTAACAAATGAAGAAAAAATATAATCATATGAAAATATTTTTCATATGCATGCCTGCATGCATATATAAATTTATATATGTATATATGTATAGGTGAATATACTGTTTAGATATTTTTCTATATAATATAGCATATCTACAATTATCTATAAAATAATTAAGATAAAATACATTTATCCTGTTATTTATATTTAATTTTTATGTAGCCAATTAAAGCACTGGGAATAGCATGCTATTTCATTTGTAAAGTCTGTCAACCAAGTATCACCTACAGAGAAACTCTAAATATTAATAAACCATATTTACATATTTACATATCATATTTTAAGTGTGAAAAAATTATACATTTTCTTTAGTTCAGATTCACCAAAAAATGTAATCCTACATTAATGTTCAAAGGATGGCTTAGTCAAGATGAATGTATTAGTAAGAATTGTATTGACATCATTTTTAGTATTCCTAGAGTTTTACAGAAGAGTTGTCACAGTAGTATTCTCTACCGGGGATGAGTTTGTTTGTCTCCATCTGGCACCCAAAGGGGACCCATTTCTCAAGGTCCCACTCAATGTCAGTTAACCAGAGAATACTTTCTTGAGAATCATTACAAATTATCATTTTATTGCCACTCAAAATTTACTGTTTGGCACTTTAAAACTTTTTCATTATTTAAAAATTATGTATATGTTTGATAACAAGTAAGGTATGGCATCCTTTATCATATATATATATAGATATAAATAAAAATTTAAGTATGTATAAATTACATGATGATATCCTGCACAAGATTGTTCATAATATATGTATTTTTATAAAACCGAACAAAAGATTAATTGTCAAATCCTGAGACACTATTTACTTCTTCATCATCAGCTGTAAAGTTCAGTAGTTTACCTTCTGTCAAGTCACTCTCAATAAAGCATATTTTGTTAATTTTCCTTTGTCGAGGGATATTTTTATTATTTATTATATTTCCTATTATGCATAATATGTTATAAACAGTAGTATTTTGTAGTGGAAAGTATGTGTAAACATATATTTTCATTTTCTTTGTCTTAGATATATTTAAGATAACAGGTAAATGTTAAATATATGTATAATTTAATAATAAGAAGTTCTAAAGAAGCTACTTTGATTTATATTCCAACAACAACATATGGTACTCATGTTTTTTCTTTCTGCACTGGGATTTTAATTTTGGATTAGAAAGCATGCACAATAACATCATGGTACAATTATAGCAGTCTTTTCTTGAATAAAAATAGAGTAGAAATTACTACTGTTAATTAGAACTTTTGGGCTCCTCTTTAAAGTCTCATATCCAGAGAAGATAAATAACACGTGGTCATGCTGAGTTTTATTAATGTGAAATGATTTTAAAATGACTGAGTATTCTATTGAAATGTGCCATATTCATGGTCCTTACTCAAATATTTGACTAAATCAGCTATCTTCTGTCTCTTATTATGGCAGTGTTGGATTTTGTGGTGTATTTGATTACATTATATTTCATTATCCTACTATTGATGCAGAGTATATCACCCTTTTACAATTAGATATGTGTTTATGATTTTGAAAACACACACACACACACACACATATAGATAGATATAGATAGATAGATAGATAGATAGATAGATAGATAGATAGATAGATAGATAGATGATAGATAGATAGATCTGAGATTCAGTTATATATTATTTTATTATTTATATGAAAAATATATATAAATAGTAGACAGAAATTCATTATGAATGAGTTCATAGGAGTTATATGAGTTGTAGGTATTATTTTCTTTCTTTTACATTGTCTTTTCATATTGTACTTTTTTGAAGATATATTTCCTTTTCCACATAATAATTCTTCTCCTTCTTATCCCCATTCCTCCTCACAAAACTTTCCATACAGTTCCATTCCCTTTAGTCTCCCAGTAGAAAGCAAACTTGTGACTCAGGAATAAAAATAAAATATAACATAATAAGATATAATAAGATAAACAAAAATATCAGTAGTGATGGAATAGACAGAAAAACAGAAGGGATAGAACCAAAGAATCAGAGGTCAATTTGTTTGCACACTCAGAAATACTATTAAGACATTAAAGTGGAAGCCATACACACACACACACACACACACAGGACCATGTGCAATCACATAGAGATACAGTGTATTATTCTTTAGTCTCTGGAAGTTAATATGCGTTTTGATCCTGTTGATATAGATGACTATGTTACCTTGGTGTCCTCCATCCCCTTTTTCTGCCATATCTTCCATGAGATTCCCTGAGTTATTGGGTTAATAGAGCTGTCCATTTTAGGAGTGAACATTTTAAGGTTTTCACGTTCTGAATAATGATGATGTCTGGCAGTGTGTGTGTATGTGTGTGTATGTGTGTGTGTAATAAAAATTAAAAGAAAAGAAGATGTGAATTTGCAAGAGAGAAAGTGAGGTCATACACAAAGAGTTGGAGAAGACAATGAGGGGAGAGTGATTATAGTATAAATCTCAAAAGTTAAAATGTACATAGAAAACTGAAATTAATTTTTTACTTAGCACTCTCAGATGTCAGAAATCAGAATGAAATAAAGATCAATTTAAAAGCCCTTTCGACAAAGTGCTTAAGGATGAGTTTTTAGTTAATTCATAGTGTAGCTAATAGAAAATGTTTGTGCATGACTCTGTGTGTGTGTGTGTGAGTGTGTGTGTGTGCATGTTCGTGCACACACATAAATATATTATAAACATTTTAATATTTATAAAAATTCAATTTGTATGTACACATATATCTTGTGCTGACATTACATTGCAAGACTATTTTAACTTTTCATTAAAAACAGTATTACAAATTTTATCTTGTATCTTGGGTATTCTGTTTCTGGGCTAATATCCACTTATCAGTGAATACATATCATGTGAGTTCTTTTGTGACTGGGTTACCTCACTCAGGATGATGCCCTCCAGGTCCATCCATTTGCCTGGCAATTTCATAAATTCATTCTTTTTAATAGCTGAGTAGTACTCCATTGTGAAAATGTACCACATTTTCTGTATCCATTCCTCTGTTGAGGGGCATCTGGGTTTTTTGCAAAACACATGAAATTCAAGAAGAATGAAGACCAAAGTGTGGACACTTTGCCCGTTCTTAGATTTAGGAACAAAACACCCATGGAAGGAGTTACAGAGACAAAGTTTGGAGCTGAGATGAAAGGGTGGACCATCTAGAGACTGCCATACCTGGGGATCCGTCCCATAATCAGCCCCCAAACGCTGACACCATTGCATACACCAGCAAGATTTTGCTGAAAGGACCCTGATATAGCTGTCCCTTGTGAAGCTATGTCAGGGCCTGGCAAACACAGAAGTGGATGCTAACAGTCAGCTATTGGATGGAACACAGGGCCCTCAATGGAGGAGCTAGAGAAAGTACCCAAGGAGCTAAAGGGGTCTGCAACCCTATAGGTGGAACAACAATGTGAAATAACTATCACCTCCGGAGCTCATGTCTCTAGCTGCTTATATATCAGAAGATGGCCTAGTCGGCCATCATTGGGAAGAGAGGCCCCTTGGTCTTGCAAACTTTATATGCTTCAGTACAGGGGAATGCCATGGCCAAGAAGTGGGAGTGGGGGGGTATGGGGGACTTTTGGGGTAGCATTTGAAATGTAAATGAAGAAAATACCTAATTTTAAAAAATGTGAAAAAAAGGATGTTGAACATTTAAGTGCCTTTCTACCTCTGTTGTGAATTCTCTGTTTAGTTCTGCATCACATTTTTAATTTTGGTTATTTGGATTTTTATGTCAAACTTTGTGAGTTCTTCATATATTTTGGATATTAGCCCAGTATAGGATATAGGGTTATTAAGAATTTTTTCCCAATCTATAGGTTGCCAATTTCCTATTGACAGTGGCTTTTGCCTTACAAAAGTGTTTCAGTTTCATCAGGTCCCTTTGTCAATTATTGATCTTATAGCCTAAGCCATTGGTGTTCTGTTCATGAAAATTTTCCCTGTGCCAAAATGTTCGATGGTATCTCCTAGTTTCTTTTCTTTTAGATTCATTGTGTCTGGTTTTATATTGAGGTCCTTGATACACTTAGAGTTGTTCTTTGTGCAAAGTGATAAATATGGAAATGTTTTCATTCTTCTCCATACAGACTTCCAGGTAGACAAGCACCATTCATTGAAGAATGAATGTTTTTTTTTTTCCACTATATAATTTTGGCTTCTTTGTAAAACATCAGGTGTCTAGAAGTGTCTGGGTTTATTTCTTTGTATTCAAGTCTAGTCCATTGATCTACCTACCTGCCACTGTACCATTACCATGAAGTTTTATCACTATTGCTTAATTGTACAGCTTACATTCAGGGATGGTGATTTCCCCAAAAGACTTATTGTTTAGAGTTGTTTTGGCTATTCTGGTTTTTTTTGTTTTTTCAGATAAAGCTTAGAATTGTACTTACCATGTCTGTGAATAATAATCTTATAGTTTTGATAGGGATTGTATTGAAATCTGTAGATTGCTTTTGGTAAGAAGGGCATGTTCAACATCGGAATCCTGCCAATTCGTGAACATTGAGGATCTTTCCATCTTCTGAGGTCTTCTTTAATTTCTTTTTTTAGGAATTTGAAGTCCCTTTCACACTTGCTTTTTAAGAGTTACTCCAAGATATTTTATAAAATTTGTGCCTATTGTGAAGCATGTTGTTGCCCTAATTTCTTTCTCAGCCTTCTTATCGCCTAAATAAAGGCTAATGACTTATTTGAGTTAATTTTTCTCCCACTAGTTTGCTGAAGTTGTTTATCTGCTATAGGAAATCTCTGGTAGTGGTTGCTTATGTATACTATCATATCATCCCCAAATAGTGATACTTTGCCTTCTTCCTTTCCAATTTATATCCCCTTGATCTCCTTTTGTTATCTAGTTGCTTTAGCTAGAACTTCAAGGATTATATTGAATAAATAGATAAAGAGTGGGTAGCCTTGTCTTGTCCCTGATTTCAGTGGACTTGTTTCATATTTCTCTCCATTTCATTGGTTATTGGCTGTTGGTTTGCTGTATATTGCTTTATGTTTAGGTATGGGCTTTGAATTCCCAATCTCTCCCAGACTTTTAACATGAAGGAGTGTTGGATTGTATCAAAGGCTTTTTCAGCAATTAATGGGATGATTATGTAACTTTTTCCCTTGAGTTTGTATATACAATGTATTAACTTGATGGATTTTCATATAGTGAACACTCCCTGCATTCCTGGGATGATGGCTACTTGATCATGGTGAATGATTGTTTTGATTTGTTCTTGGATTTGGTTTGCAAGAATTTTATTGAATATTGTTGCATCAATATTTATAAGTGTAATTGGCCTGAAGTTCTATTTCTTTGTTGGCTCTGTGTGTGGTTTAGGTGTCAGAGTAACAGCGGCTTCATAAAATGACTTAGGTAGTGTTCCTTCTCTTTCTATTTTACGGAATATTTTAAGGAGTGAGATCTTCTTAAAAGTCTGGTAGAATTCTGCACTAAAGCCATCTGGCTCTGGGCTTTTTCTTGAGAGGTTTTTAACAACTATTTCTTTTTCCTTACAGTGCAGGGCCATGGATGGGTGTTGGGGAAAGTGGGGAGTGTGAGAGAACCTGCATCTCACCAGCATTCAGGTATTCTGGGAGGGCAGACTCGGGAGGACCTCTGGATGCTTTCCACGAGGCCCCAGGTAGGCATCTGGCTGTGTTAGGCCACTGACCTCACACGATGGGTAGTGGACAAGGAGCAGCCCCAGGTACCAGGTTCTCAGCCTCTGGCATCCCATGCTGGCATAGGAGCTGAGAACAAAATAGGGGCCCTGGTGTGACACTTGACCACAGAGTGGAAGGGAAGGGAGATCTGGAAGGGGGGGGGGGACTGGGTAGTTCCCATGCAGGCAAGAGTCCTTAATCCAGTCTGCTGCTGCAGCTTAGGAAGGCCTTCTGGCTGGAGGTTAGACGCAGCTCATTAGGAGTAAGCCTATCCCATCATTCAAGTATGGTAGGCCTTCATGATCAGAGATGGTCTATAGCTTTAGAGCTTTATTGTAGAAAGGCAGGGGGGAAGAGAGAAGGTAGAAAGAGAGAGGCAGAGACTGGCCATGGCCATGTGGAGAGAAGGGGGAAGAGAGAGAGAAAAGGAAGGCTAGAGAGTAATAGAGGTAAAAGTTCAGAGAGAGCAAGGTGGAGCCAAGCAACCTCTCTTATAGTGGACTAGGCTACCTTGCTGTTGCTAAGTAACTGTGGGGAGGAGTCTAGCCAGAATTCCAGAAGATTGGGACATTGTCTATGCTACATAGCTACATACCTCTCCTGTGGTGGAAGTGGGGACGGGAACTTCAACAGGAGCTAGGGGTCCAGGAGACATGTTCGAATGCCTTCTGTCCCATGTAGGTGAAAATTACTACCCACCAGGTTCCATGGGGGTTCAAGACCTAAGAACCCCCTGGAGAACAGGCTGTCTGTAAATAGGCCATTGCCCACATTACAGGGTATAAGGTTATTTAGAAAGTTTACCTGATTTTTATTTAAATTTGGTATTTCGTATCTGCCTAGAAAATATAGACTTTTGTAGAGTAAGATGTGATGATTTCTTAATTTTTCCCTCATTTCTATTGTTATGTCTCCCTTTTCATTTCTGATTTTGTTAATTTTGATACTTTTACTGTTCTCTTTAATTACTTTGGTTAAGGGTTTATCTATCTTATTGATTTTCTCAAATAAACACTTCTTGGGTTTGTTGATTCTTTGTATCATTTGTTTGTTTCTAATTGTTTGATTTTTTTCCCACAGTCTACTCTTCCTGGAGGTGTTTGCTTCTTTGTGTTTTAGAGGTTTCAGGTATGTTGTTAAGCTGATAATATGGGATCTCTCCAATGTCTGTATGAAGTCACTTAATGCTATGATTTTTTCATGCTAATAATGCTTGCATTGTGTTCCATGATGGGTTTGCTGTGTCTTCATTTTCAATGAATTCTGTAAAGTCTTTGATTCTTTATTTCCTCCTGGACCAAGGTTTCATTGAGTAGAGAGTTATTCAGTTTCCATGAGTATCTGGACTTTCTGTTGTCTTTGTTGTTATTGAAGTCCAGCCTTAGTCCATGATGATCTTATATAATACAGGGGATTATTTCAAACTTCTTATATCTGTTGAGTCTTGTTTTGTGTCCGAGTATATGGTAAATTTTGAAGAAAGTCCCTAGAGGTGTTGAGAAAAAGGTCCATTCTCTTGCTTGGGGGTGAAATGTTTTGCAGATATTAAATCCTTTTGACTCATAATTTCAGATAGTGGCAATGTGTCTCTGCTTACTTTCTGCTTGACTGATCTTTTGATTTGTGAGAGTAGAGTGTTGAAGTCTCCCATTATTAATGTGTGAGGTTCAATGTGTTTTGAGCTTTAGAAATTTTTTTTTCAAATGTGAGTGCTCTTTCATTTGGGGCATAGATGTTCAGATTGAGACTTCCTCCTGGCAGAATTTTCATTTGATAAATATGCAGTGTTCTTCCCCAGTCTATTTTATTGGATATTCAAGTGATTACTCCTGCTTGGGACCATTTGTTTGGAAAACATTTTTTTTAGCCTTTTACTATGAGGTATTTTCTGTCTTTGTCACTGAAGTATGTTTGCAATATGCAAAAAGTGCTGCTGTTTAAGTATCTAGTATATTAGCCTGTGTCTTTTTATAGGGGTTTTGAGTCTATTGATGTTGAGAAATATTAAAGACAGGTAAGCTTATTAGATCCTATTGTTTTCGTGGTTGGAGGGGGTGTTATGTGTATATAATTTTCTTCTTTTGGGTTTGGTATGAGATGTTTAATTTCTTGTGTTTTCTTGAGTGTAATTACCTTGCTTATGTTGACATTTTTCTTCCAGTATCTTCTAAAGGCCTGGATTAGTAGAAAGAAATTGTTTATGTTTGGTTTTGTCATGGAATATCTTGCTTTATCAATCTATGGTGATTGAGAATTTTCCTGGGTCTAGAAGCCTGAGCTGGCGCATTTGTATACTATTAGGGTCTAGATGACATCTTTCCAGGAACTTCTATCTTCTAGATTCTTTGTTGAGAAGTTTGTTGTAATTCTGAAGGGTCAGCATTTATATGTTTCTTGGTCTTTTACCCTTACAGCTTTTAATATTCTTTCTTTGTCCTGTGCATTTAGTGTTTGATTATATGAGAAGATAGCATTTTCTTTTCTGGTCCAATCTATTTAGTGTTCTGGATGCTTCTTGTATATTTATGGCCATCTCTTTTTTTAGTTAGAGTTGTTTTCTTCTATTGTTTTGCTGAAGCTGTTTTCTGACCCTTTGCCCTGGGAATCTTCACCCTCTTCTATTCCTATAATTGTTAGGCTTGATCATTTCATTGAATCTTGAATTTCTTAGATTTTTGCTTGTTTTTGTTTGTTTGTTTGTTTGTCTTTTACTTACTTTTTGTTATTGCTCTTGCCTATTTATTTTGCTTGTTTGTTTGTTCTTTGTTTTATTTTTGTTTTATTAGATATTTTCTTCATTTACATTTCAAATATTAATCCCTTTCTTGGTTTCCCCTCCTAGAACCCTCTACCCTTTCCCTCCTCCTGCTTAACAACCTTACCACCCACTCCTGTTTCCTGGTCCTGTCATTCCCCTACACTGGGGCATCTAGCCTTTGCAGGACCCAGGGTCTCTCCTCCCACTGATGACTGTCAAGACCATTATATGCTACATATGTGGCTGGAGTCATGGGTACCTCCATGTGCAATTTTTGGTTGGTGGTTTAGTCCTGGGGTACTCTGGGGGTACTGTTTTGTTCATGTTGTTGTTCTTCCTATGTGGCTGCAAACCCCTTCAGCTCCTTGGGTCATTTTTCTAGTTCCTTCATTAGAGACCCTCTGTTCAGTCCAATGGTTGGCTAAGAACATCCACATCTGTATTTGTCAGGCACTGAAGAGCCTCCACGAGACAACGATATCAGGCTCCTGTCAGCAAGCATTTATTGGAACCCACAATAGTGTCTGGGTTTGGTGACTGTATATGGGATGGATCTCCAGGTGGGGCAGTCTCTGGATGGCCTTTCCTTCAGTCTCTGTTCCATAATTTGTCTCTGTAACTCCTCCCAAGGACATTTTGTTCCCCCTTCTAAGAAGAACCAAAGTGTCCACACTTTTTTTTCCTTCCTCGTGAGCTTCATTTGGTCTATGAGTTGTATCTTGGGTATTCTGAGGTTCTGGGCTAATATTCCCTTATAAATGAATACATATCATGTGTGTTTCTTTGTGATAGGGTTCCCTCATTCAGGTTGATATATTCTAGTTCCATCCTTTTGCCTTAGAATTTCATAAACTCACAGTTTTTAAGAGCTGAGTAGTACTACATTGTGTAAATGTAACACATTTTCTACATCCATTCCTCTCAACAATAAAAGAATTTCTGGTGGAATCACCATCCCTCATCTCAAGCTGTACTACAGAGCAATTTGTGATAAAAACTGCATGGTATTGGTACAGTGACAGGCAGGTAGATCAATGGAATAGAAGGAATAGTATTGAAGACCCAGAAATGAACCCACACAGCTATGGTCACTTGAACTTTTACAAAAGAGCTAAAACAATCAAGTGGGAAAAAGACAGCATTTTCAACAAAAGGTGCTAGTTCAACTGAGAGCATGTAGAATAATGCAATTTGATGCATTCTTATCTCCTTGTACAAGGCTCAAGTCAAAGTGTATCAAGATATCAAGGACCTACACATAAAACCAGATACACTGAAACTAATAGAAAAGAAAGGGGGAAAATCCTTGAACACATGGGCACAGTGTAAAAATTTCTGAAGAGAACACCAATGACTTATGCTCTAAGATCAACAATTGACAAATGGGACCTCATATAATTGCAAAGCATCTGTAAGGCAAAGAACACTGTCAATAGGGCAAAATGGCAATCTTTAGGAACCCTACATCTGGTAGAGGGATAATACCCAATATATACAAAGAAATCAAGATGTTAGAACACAGAGAATGAAATAACCCTGTTAAAAATGAGGTACAGATTTAAACAAAGAAATCTCAAACAGAATGGCTGAAAAGCACCTAAAGAAATGTTCAACATCCTTAGTCATGAAGGAATTGCAAATCAAAACAACTCTGAGATTCCACTTTACACCAGTCAGAATGGCTAAGATCAAAAACTCAGTTGACAGGAAATGCTGGTGAGGATATGATAAAAGAAGAACATTTCTCCATTCCTGGTAGGATGGCAAGCTGGTACAACCACTCTGGAAAATAGTCTGGTGGTTCCTCAGAAAAATGGACAAAGTATTGTAGGAAGACACAGCAATACCACTCCTGGGCATATAGCCAGATGTTCCAACATGTAATAAAGACACATGCTCCACATTGTTCATAGCAGCCTTATTTATAATAGCCAGAAGCTGGAAGCATGTGGGAAGCAGGTGTGGCCGCATGGGCCAAGATGTTTACTTCCTTGCCCGAGCATGCACAGTGAGGCTGCATGCGTGGGCTGCCTGCCAGGCTGGACTGTTCCTCGTGATCTAGACCTGTCAGCCTATTGGAGACCTGAGCTCATGCCTGGAGCCTGTGTGAATTCTGATTGGATGAGGTAGGGTGGAGCTAGATGAGGTCAGTTGGCACAAGTATAGGAGTTGTTGTTGTTGTTGCCCTTGCTGAAGAAGGAGAGAGTTGTAAGAGAGAAAGCTTCAAGAAGGATGGAGGGGAAGAAGCTGCTGGAGAAGAGAGCTGTAGGGGAAAAAAGCCCGAAGTAAAGAAGTTGCTGCATGAACCCACCTTGGTGTCCATGTTGTTCTTGTCTCTGCAGGTCAGAGACTGCAGTAAGTGATGGCCTGTATGGGGAACTCATTGCGTTGGTCAGCAACGGTAAGTAAAAAAAGTACAGGCCTAAGAAAATTTTAGTAAGCAGCAGTAAAAAAAATTAGGTAAGTAGTCAGTTTAGAACTTCTTTAGTTAAACTGTAACTTACAAAACTTATTCTACTCTGTCAGAGGCACATGTCAGTATTTATTGTAGTTATTAGGGCTAATGTGGACCACTTCACTGCAGTGTATCCCACTTCTTAAGTATTTTATGAAGACTTTTTGTTAGAGCTTCTCTTAAAATCAGTACAGTGAATGGTCCCTGTGTGGTCGTCCCTGTGCTCACATAGGTACATACACACAGGACAGAGAGGATCTGGTCCCAGTAGAACATACAGTGTACCCCTGCAGCAGGTGCTTCTAGTTGTCTTTATTAATAATGATTCTAAGTGATTGTCTCTCTTCATGAAGGAGAAAATCAGAAAGGTCCCCGGGAAAAAGGGATGAAGCATTAAAGTTCTCAGGTATAAAGATGAAGGTAAGGTTCCTGGGAAAAAAAGGACAAAGAATTAAGGTTCTCAGGGATAGAGACAGAGGTAATTTAAACGATATGGGTTCAACTGCGACTAAAATGAAAGTAAAAATGTTAGCCATCTGGAACTTGGTCTGGGTGTGCTTGAGCGAGGCCAGTAGAAAGTACAATGCTGAAATAGAGGAAGGAGTGGTGCTTGAGGAGGCTAAGGAGATTGCTTCTCAGGCTAGCTGCTGAAAACCTAAACATCTTACATAACAAACCAAAGATAAGAAAGAGAAGAAGGAATCTATCTCTGAAGGGTCTACTAGTGCAGTGATGGGACTGATAGTGACAGCAACATCTATAGTCAGTTGTCCTGCTGGAGTTTGAGGTGCAGTAGGCCGCTGAACCATCAACCCCTCCATTGCCTTCTCCTCCCCCCCCCTCTATAAAGAGGAGGGATACAAGAGGGAAAAGCGTAGTCTTCATGCAAAAGTCTGGAAAAATATGCCTACCTTTGCGAGGACCTTCACAGTATTTCAGGACCAACAGGGGCAATGGTATCATGAACCCCTGGAATGGAAGGTTGTACAAAGATTGAAGGAGTCAATTTCAACTTATGGGGTCCAGGCTGCCTTTATAAAATCTCGAACATGCATTTAAACTCTGATAAAGGCAGTAAGAGTTAAGGTTAGGTACTTTTGAGCAATTTCCTCAGAGATAAAACATTGAAACCTGGAGGGAAGCTCTTGAAGACTCAGTAGTTGAAACTTGGGCCATTAAAGGAGAATGCTTTAAATGAAAGAAAAAGAGAAAAGATGGTCTTATATAGTGGATGGGAGGACTAGCCAATAGTATTAGAAGGAAAACAACACTATGAAAGGGACCATTGTTTTGTGTAAGATAAAAACACTTAAAGTTCTTAGGTATGCATATGTATGCTCTATGTAAATATGTACAAATTTATGTCTATAAAATTTGTATTTCAGTAAGCATTGAAAAGATATGGAAAAGACATTTAGTGAACAGGCAGGGAACAGAAGGCAGTGTGGTATGGGGGTATAGAACAGAATATAGCCAAGTTTGAATAAAAGGTTTTTCTTTATGTACTTCTGTGTTTTGAAAGTAATAAGGTGTTCACAAAAATAAGATCATGGTTTCCTCCCCAAGAGGGGTGTCTGCTATTTCCCCTGGAGATAGAATTGCTCAAATTTTGCTTTTGCCTAGTCACCATGTTAGCTTTCCTTCAAGTGAACTGAAAAGAGGAAATTGGGGCTTCTGCTCCACTGAAATACAAATTTGAAAGCTGGTATGCTTATGGATAATGAAAGAGTGGATTGGTTGCAGGAACAGATGAATATTTTGGAGCAATTATTATTTGCTTCCTGCATTACTCATATGGCAGGAATGTGTGTAACCTCTGTTCAGTATCAGAATTTTTCCAGAGCTGCAAATCTGTCACGTGCAATTGATGCAATGCTGCTAGGAAATTGGAGTCATGATCTCGTCACAAAGATGAAGGAATTGCGAGGATCAATTGTTGCCTTGAACAACACCCATGTGGAGATTGCAACTGCAAAGCAATGGATGGAGATCATCCAGGAAACTGGGATTCTTAAAAAATTGGGGAGGGATGGCCTTTTGGGCATTCCTCCTGACAGTTGTGTGTGGAGGAATGCTTTGGTGGATGGCACGTATGCAAAGGAGGCACAGGGTTGATAACTGAGCCTTAGTGCAAGCTATGGCAGCCTTGGAAGCAGGGACATCCCCACAATGTTGGCTCAACATGCTGGATCAGTAATCAATGATAGGTAAGATCCTCACGTGCACATACCAACCTAAGACAGGATGGCAAAAGTGAGTTCATCACTCCCATGATGAGTAAGGATGTGGCACGGATGGGGGCAACCAAAGACAGATGCTAATCCTAGAGCTACTAATAAAACAAAAAAGGGGGAGATGCAGGAAGCAGGTACAGTCACGTGGCCAAGATGTTTACTACCTTGCCCGAGCATGCACAGTGAGGCTGCATGCATAGGCTGCCTGCCAGGCTGGACTGTTCCTTGTGATCCAGACCTGTCAGCCTATTGGTGACTGATCTGAGCTCATGCCTGGAGTGTGTGTGAATTTTGATCAGATGAGGTGGGGTGGAGCTAGAAGAGGTCAGTTGGCGAGAGTATAGGAGTTGTTGTTGTTGTTGCCCTTGTTGAAGAAGGAGAGAGTTGTAAGAGAGAAAGCTTCAAGAAGGATGGAGGGGAAGAAGCTGCTGAGGAAGAGAGCCGGAGGGGAAAAAGCCCGAAGTAAAGAAGTTGCTGCGTGAACTGCCTTGGTGTCCCTGTTGTTCTTATCCCTGTGGGAAGAAAGGACAGCGAGAAGGAACCCAGATGTTTTCTGTTAGAAGCTTTTTGCATTTTTTTTCTTTGACTGATATGTAGATATCTTCTATGCCTGAAATTCTCTCTTCTATCTTTTGTATTCTGTTGTTGATACTTGTGTCTGTAGTTCTTGAGCTCTTTCCTAAATTGTCCATATCCCAAGTTGTTTCCATTTGTTTTCTTTATTGTAACTATTTCCAGTTTATATATTGGACCATTTTGTTCAATTCTTTTATCTGCTTGATTGTTCTCTTTATGGGCTTCTACCTATTTGCTTTTTGTTGTTGTTGTTGTGTATCTTTAAGTTATATTTACCTGCTTTAGAAGCCTGTATCATCTTCTTGAGTAGCATTTTAGGTCAGTATGTTGCTTTTCAGGTGTTTTAGTGTGTCTGGGGCTTACCATGGTTGGAGAACTGGATTCTGATGATGCTGACTAGCACTGGCTTCTGTGGCATATATTCTTGTGCTTGCCTCTCACCATCTGGTTATCTCTGGTATTAACTGGCCTGGGTGCCTCTGATTGTAGCTAGCCTCTTTGGAAGCAGGTAGACCTCTGTGACTTGGGTTAGAACCAACCTCCTGGGAGGCAGAAAGTGTTGTCTCTGTTTAAGGGGGAGGTTCCTGTATCAACGGTTAGAGTAGGTTTCCTGTGTTCCTGGTTAGGGCAGACATGTGCTGCTGGTTAGGGCTAAACTCCTTGGCAAGCTTTGGGTTCAAGGGGCAAGATCTACTCAGCTGCAGATAGGGCTGAAGACCAGAAGGATTGTGACCCTTGTTATGGCACACCTCTTGTGTTGCTGATTATGGCAGGTCTCCTGTGTCCATGGTTTCTTCAGAACTCCTATTCCTCTGGTTATGGAAGACTTCTGGGGTGGTCCAAGTGATCTGGCCTGAGTGAAAGAGTTTGAGTAGGTTTTTAAGATGGGACATAGGGCCTGTGAAAGCTGTTCTCTGCCAGTGTCCCAGTTGGCATAAGTATTAGGGCAGGAGTTTCACCTGTGTCTCTGGTTACAGCAGCTGCCCAGAGAGGTCAGCTGAACTGGCCCAGGTAGAGTAGCAGACTGGAAGGGCAATTCAAGTTCTTAATTCTGTCTAAGAATCATGTAAGTCAGCTAAGAGGCTAAGAGCTATGCTCCATCCATTCAGTTAACAACAACTCACTGTGCAGTTAATTGCTATCTAATTAAATAAGATTTAATTTTATTTATTTACTAATACTGTCTTTCTCAAACAACAATTTCATTATAAAATTTATCTACTTTGAATCATTCTTTTTCACCAAATACTTCAATTAGTGGAAATAAACTCATGAGTTTAAAATAATCAAATTACTCTTCTAAAATCTTAATCTTAAAACTTTTCTGTAACTCTTCATGATTTTTAATCTCAAAGAAGCACTCATCATCAAATATTTATGTTTCATTTTTGTCTCTTGTTTAATTTGGACAATTCTATGGTCTTATGTTTGTCATTAATTAAGTAATAGCTGATCCCATACTGGGATCTGATTCCCTGTTCTGGAATGGTAGGCAGACAGAGTACACATATTCATAAAATGAATGAATGAATGAGAAAAAAGATTCCAGCTTTTGGAAATAAGAGTCATACTGAGGTAACCAAGACCCAGAAAGAGAAATATGGTATATATTCACTTACACATGGATATTAGCTAATAAGTCAATAGTAATCAATGGGTTATTGAACCATAGAAGTAATGTATAGAGTAAGGGAACAAAAGGGGCAATTAGACCTCCCTAAGAAAGTGAAATGGAACAGATAGTTATTAAAGGATGAGCATGGAGGACTAACAGGTAAGTCAAATGTAGAAGAGGGAAGAAGAGATAAAAGGAGGGAACATATAGAAAGGCATCTAAATTTAAGAGTCATTTGAGGGATAGTATTGAAACCTAATACAGGACAAATTTCCTGAAATATATGCATATGTAGAAGCAATAAGAAATAAGACCCCAAATAATGATGAAGAGATACACTCAACTGGACATCTCTTAACTATTAAATGAAACTTCCAGTATTGGGACTAAATAACATCTAATTGAGTTGTTGGCTCAATGTTCTTCATAGAGAACTCTATAGAAACTACATTGTTTCTAAGAAGACAAATTACACTCCAAAAATTAAGGGCAAGGCCCTGTCACTGAAATAAACAGTTACACAGCTCACTAAATCTGGAGAAGTTTTACTGGTGTCTACCTAGAGCCTTCAGCTCTACATAGTTGCCTCTTTACTACAGAAAGTACTCTGATTCCCAAGAAGTATCTTAATTACCAAACCAGTTATAAACTCTTTGATTTTCCTGCAAGATATGCTAGGGCAATGGTGGCACAAAGCTTGTGGAAGTAACAATACCTGATTTAATTGAATGTCCAACATAGGAGATGTAATCTGCACGCAGCACTGCCTGAGTACTCAAAAAACAGACAAAATAGCAAAGAGACATAGGGTAAGAACAATTACACAGTTTTCAAAATATAGGTAATTGACTTCTGATGACGTTCAGCAATTCTCATAGATAAGTGTCTTGCTTAGCCATTATCAGAGAAGCTTCCTTCCAGAGCAGAGGGGAACAAATACAGAGATCCACAACCAGGCTTTGAGAGACCTCAGAACACAGTCCTTAATGGAATGTCTGCATCAAATTCTTTAGGCAGTGCGCAGGGAACTCCATGGAAGAGAAGGCAAAAAGAGTATTAATGCCAGAGGTGAATGAGGACATCATGAACGCAAAGCCCTATAAATCAACATTGTCATTGGACATATAAACTCACAATGACTGAGGTAGAATACAAAGGGATTACATGGTTCTGTAACAGATAGGGACTCTAGAGGTGAAATGAAAATTAGACACATGCCCCACAACACCTAACCCAACATAAAAGACAGTAGGAAAGATATCTTACTAGGAAGTAGGAATATCAATATTTTAAAAAATATATTTGGCTCTTTATAAATAATTAACATCTTAATAACAATTGTATTATCAAATACAACAATGATGTCTGTTGTTCCATGTATTAATGTGAATAATTAACTTTTGTTTTTGTGGTGTTTTGAAACAGAATAACTTTATTAGTTTTATATATTTGGATGTTTATTTCCCAGTTGTATAACTATTTGAGATTGAATAGAAGGTGTAGACTTTTTGGAAGAGGAATATCACCATGCCTTGTGATTTTAAAACTTTATGACATTTCCAGTTACCATCTTTTCTGACATACATTAAAGAGTTAGATGTAAAGTCTCAGTCCTAGTGCCTGCCTGCCTGTGGTATCATTCCTCTCTAGGATGGTCATGGACCTTAGGCCTAAGGTACCATGAGCCACAGATGATATACATTCTTTTATAAATTCCCTTAAAAATGGTATTCTGTCATGACAATAGAAAAGTAACTATGGCAGTGTCTTACTTTATGGTTTACTGGGTTACCTTATGAAATACATGCATTATAAAGTTTTCACTTAAATGTATGTTATACTGGATTTAATACATAGTAAAACTAGATTAACCTACGCTTCCTACAGAATTTCTCATATTAAAATTAACTTATAATTAATTATACAATGAGAGGAAAAATAAATATTAATATGTAGATTTTACTGCAACTTTTACTTAGTTAAAATTTTACATTATATTATAAGCTGTAAGTTTATTAAGCAATAGATTAAAAATTAAGTTTCTTATAGTGAAACTATTTACTTAGCAAGTTGTAAAGCCAGAAATTATATTTTGTACTATACAGCTATTAGTATTATAATATATACTAGTAATAAAATTAACCAAACAATGGAAAATTATATGAATGGAATAAATGAGTGCTTTTTATTTATCTTCAGTATGCCCCTAGTTAACATTATAGCTATATAAGATACAATCATTTAAGTAGTCATATTACTTCCTCTTATTTACTTGTAATTTCATTTTAATGTACTGTAGTAGAAATCAAATTAAACCAGTGTTTACCCACTGGCTTAATAACTACCCAAGAAATTTTCTAATACAGAAGGGAACAACAAATAGAAAATTTGCTGAAGCCTACATTCTACATTGTGCACACTTTGTACACCACAAAAAGTAAAATCCCACATTATTCAATTCAAATAATTCAAATTAAAAATGATCAAGCAGAAGTTATAATGACTACTGGTATTTTTGCTTATTTCATGATAGGAAATACACTGCAACAGGTATCATCTGGTTTATGTCCTAGTTTAATATATCATGTGTATCATAAAGAATTTTCCAAATGTAAACACTATCAGAATGCTTCTCTTTCATTTTAATTGAGAATGGAATATATAATTATTTAATCTAGTTTTTTCACTATTTGTGAAAAGTCTTATTTATTTGGAAGAAATGCATGTAAATATGTTAGAATCCCATAGATACATATAGAAAACAAGAAATAGGAAGAAAGAATAAAAAGATAATCAGGTCATCTGCTTAGGTTATTATCAGCATACATCTCAGTGTTTATGAAAGCTACATCTTCATCAAGAATTTCCTATGGGATAATATATTTTTCTCCATTCTTCTCAGGCCGTGAAATAATGTATCTTCATTTAATTGAAGTATAACAATCTATTTTCCCACAATTGGACACAGTGATGTTATCAGCAGATTGTGAGAGCCAAGCTCCAGTTGATATATCTACATCACCACTTCTACTTCTATGGCTCAGGAAATATTATAGAATAAGAGGCAGAAGGCATATAAAAGACAGAATAATATGGAGTATATTGTGAAGCAGTCTCCTAGAAATGGCTACATATTCCAGACCAGAACAATGACCATGGCAAGAGATTTACTAATATGGAAGTTGGAAAATTGCATAGTTCCTATCAATAGGCAAAGAACTACAGGCAATAAATACTGTGCTACCAGGGTTACACCTGGCTTGATTCTCTGGAATATTAGTTAATTTTATCAAAAAAGTAACAATATATCACATTATCTATTTTCTTATACGCTTATAATTGAATCATTAGTTCTGTCTATCCTCACCTGAGAAAAGAATTACACAAAACTCTGACTCTGATATAGTCACATTAGAGTATATGCAACACAAGTGCTTTTGGACATATTTTATTCAGTCATATAAAAATAAAGTGTGATTAAATAATTGCTAGAAGAAGGTTAAGTATCCTCTTCCAGGGATTGTTCCCTTATTAATTATCCAATACAATGTGACCAGTCCTTGAACAATATATGCACAAAAAATAACATCAGATTTAAAAGTTGCCTTTATATTTGTGTGTGTATATATATGCACAAATCACAGTCTAAGAAAAAAGGCTATTGATAGAGGTTGCAAGGGACCAATTGAAAGAGGGATAGGTAGGGATGGGTGGATGAAGAAAAGGAAAGTGGGAACTTTACATAATGGTTTTAGAATGAAAGCTCAGATGAAAATTAAAATAGTAATAAACAAAAAACAAAGAACCTCATTTGTTGTTCTGTGCATCAGCTCTTATAGGTCTTGTATAACTATAACCACTGGCATTTAACCCTATATTATTGAGCTAGAGAAACATTCCATGTTAAGAGAGACAACTCTTTTTTTTTTCTTCATCTTTTTGTGGGGGAGGGAGATATTTTCTCTATATACATTTCAATCACTTTCCCATTCCAGGTTTCCCCTTCAGAAACCGTTCTCTCATTCCTTCTCCCCCTGCCTCTATGAGGGTACTCCCCCATCACCCAACCACTCCTATCTTCCTGCCCTTGCATTCCCCTACACTGAGGCATTGAACACCCTCAGGCCCAAGGTCTGCTCCTCCCACTGACTGCCAACAAGTCCATCCTCTGCTACATATGCAGCCAGAGCCATGGGTCCCTCCATTTGTAATCTTTGATTGGTGGTCCAATCAACAGGAGGTGACAGGGGTCTGACCAGTTGACACTGTTGTTCCCGCCATGGAGCTGAAAACCCCCTCAGCTCCTTCAATCTATTCTCCAACTCCTCTAGCAGGGACTCTGCACTCAGTCCAATGGCTAGCTGGATACAAGAGTAACTAACCTCTGCTGTATTTGTCAGAATCAGACAGCCTCTCAGGAGACAGCCATAGCAGGCTCCAGTCAGCAAGTACTTCCCTGCATCAACAATAACTTCCAGGTTTGGCGACTGTATATGGGGATGGATTGCCAGGTGGGACAGTCTCTGGATGGTCTTTCTTTAGTCTCTGCTCCATGCTTTGTCTCCATATTTCCTCCTGTTGGGGTTTTGTTACCCTTTATAAGAAGCACTGAAGGATATAAACTTTTTCTTGGGTTTCATATGGTCTGTGAAATGAATCTTTGTTATTCCGAAATTTTGGGCTAATATCCACTTATCAGTGAAAGCATACTGTGTGAGTTCTTTTGTGACTAAGTTACCTCACTCAGGATGACATTTGCAAATTCCATTCATTTGCCTGTGAATTTCATAGTCATTGTTTTTAATAGGTGAGCAGTATTCCATTGTGTAAGTGTACCACATTTTATGTATCCATTCATCTGTTGAGGGACATCTGGGTTGTTTCCAGCTTCTGATTATTTTAAATATGAATGCTATGAACATAGTGGAGCATGAGTCCTTATTACATGTTGGAGCATCTTCTGGATATATGCTGAGTAGTAGTATAGCTGAGTCTTTAGGTAGTATACTGTCCAATTTTCTGAGGAACCGCAGGACTGATATCCAGAGTAGTTGTACTAGTTTGTAATTCCCCCAGCACTGGAGGAGTGTTCCTCTTTCTCCACATCCTTGCCAGCATCTGCTGTCACCTGAATTTTTGATCTTATCCATTCTGACTGGTGTGAGGTGGAATCTAAGAGTTGTTTTGATTTGCATTTCCCTGATGACTAAGGAAGTTGAACACTTCTTTAGGTGCTTCTCAACCATTGGGTATTCCTCAGTTGGGAAGTCTCTGTTTAGCTCTGTTCCCCATTTTTTAATAGGGTTATTTGGTTCTCTGGAGTCTAACTTTTTGATTTCTTTGTATATATTAGATATTAGCCCTCTATTAAATGTAGGATTGGTAATGACCTTTTCCCAATCTGTTGGTTGCCTTTTTGTCTTATTGACACTGTCTTTGCCTTACAGAACCTTTGCAATTTTATGAGGTCCCATTCATCATTTCTTGATTTTAGAGCATAAGCCATTGGTGTTCTGTTCAGGAAATTTTCTCCTGTGCCCTTGTGTTCAAGGCTCTTCCCCTCTCTTTTAGTTTCAGTATGGCTGGTTTTATGTGGAGGCCCTTGATCTACTTGAACTTGAGCTTTGTACAAGGAGATAAGAATGAACCAATTTGCGTTCATCTACATGCTGTCAGTTGAACTAGCACCATTTGTTGAAAATGCTGTCTTTCCCACTTGATAGTTTTAGCTCTTTTGTCAAAGTTCAAGTGACCATAGTTGTGTGGGTTCATTTCCGGATCTTCAATTCTATTCCATTGATCTTCCTGTCTGTCACTATACCAATACCTTTCAGCCTTTATCACTATTGCTCTGTAGTACAGCTTGAGATCAGGAATGCTGATTCCCCCAGAAGTCCTTTTATTGTTGAGAAAAGTGTTTGCTATCCTGGTTTTGCTATTCCAAATGAATTTGAGAATTGCTGTTTCTAACTCTATGAAAAATTGAGTTTGAATTTTGATGGAGATTGCATTGAGTCTGTACATTGCCTTTAGCAAGATGGCCATTTTTACTATATTAATCCTGCCAATCTATGAGCATGGGAGACCATTCCATCTGAGATCTTATTCAATTTCTTTCTTCAGACGTGAAGTTCCTGTTGAAAAGATCTTTTCCTTCTTTGAGTAGAGTCACACCAAGATATTTTATATTGCTTGAGACTATTATGAAGTATGTTATTTCCTTAATTTCTTTCTGTTATATTTCTCTTTTCATTTCTGATTTTGTTAACTTGGATACTGTCTCTCTGACCTCTTGTTCATCTGGCTAAGAGTTTTTTATCTTGTTGATGTTCTCAGAGAACCAGCTCCTGTTTGTTTGTTTGTTTGTTTGTTTGTTTTTTGATTCTTTGTATAGATGTTTTTTGTTTGTTTGTTTCTTCTTGCTTGATTTCAGGCCTGAGTTTAAGTATTTCCTGACATCTACCCTTCTTGAGTGTATTTGCTTCCTTTTGTTCCAGAGCTTTCAAGTGTTCTATTAAGCTGTTAGTGTATGCTCTTTCCAGTTTCTTTTTGGAGGCTGTAGGGGCTATGAGTTTTCCTCTTAGCATTGTTTTTATTGTGTCCAATAAGTTTGGTATGATGTGCCTTGATTTTCATTAAATTCTAGAAAGTCTTTAATTTCTTTCTTTATTTCTTCCTTTACCAAGTTATCATTGAGTAGGGCATTGTTCAACTTCCATGTGTATGTGGGCTTTCCATTGTTTTTGTTGTTATTGAATACCGGCCTTAGTTTGTGGTGATCTTATAGGATGTGTGGTGTTATTTCCATCTTCTTGTATCTGTTGAGGCTTGTTTTTGACTGATTATATGGTCAGTTTAGGAGAAGGTATCATGAGGTGTTGAGAAAAGATATATTCTTTTGTTCAGGATGATGTGCTCTATATACACATGTTAAATTCTTTTGGTCCTTAAATTCTTTTTGTTTGTTTGTTTGTTTGTTTATTTTTTGTTTTTTGTTTTTCTGAGACAGGGTTTCTCTGTGTAGCTCTGATTGTTTCATCCTGTTATTTTTGATGTTATTTTTATGTTTGTGTGGCTGTCTTCTTTTGGGTTTGTTGAAAGAAGATTACTTTCTTGCTTTTTTGAGGGTGTAGTTTGCCTTCTTTTTTTTTTTTTTTTTCATTTTCCACCTATTGTCCTTTGTAGGGTTGGATTTGTCAAGAGAAATTGTGCTATTTTTTATTTTATATTTATATTTTGGTCATGGAATATCTTGTTTTCTCCATCTATATTGAGAGTTTTTCTTAGTATAGTAGCCTAGGCTGGCATTTAGGGTCTGTATAACTTCTGCTCAGGATCTTCTAGCTTTCATAATCTCTGGCGAGAAGTCTGGTGTGATTCTGATAGGTCTGCCTTTATATGTTACTTGACTATTCCCCTAACTGCTTTTAATATTTTTCTTTATTTTGTGTATTTGGTGTTTTGACTATTATGTCATGAGACAAATTTCTTTTCTGGTCTAATTGATTTGGAGTTATGTAAGCCACCTGTATGTTTTTGGGTATCTCTTTCTTTAGGTTAGGGAAGACTTCTATAATTTTGTTGAAGATATATACAGACCCTTTAATTTGGGAATATTCAAGGTCTTCTATAACTATTATCCTTATGTTTGGTCTTCTCATTGTTTCCTGGATTTCCTGAATGTTTTGGGTTAGGACCTGTTTTCATTTTGCATTATTTTGACTATTGTGTCAATATTTTCTATGGAATATTCTGCACCTGAGATTTCTCTCTTCTATCTCATGTATTCAGTTGGTGATACTTGCATCTCAGACTCCTGACCTCTTTCCTATGTTTTTTATCTGCAGGGTTGTCTCCTGTTGTGGTTTCTTTATTGTTTCTCTATCCGTTTTTAGACCCTAGATAGTTTTGCTCAATTGCTTCACCTGTTGGGTGTGTTTTCCTCTAACTGTTTACCTGTGTTCTCCTGTATTTCTTAAAGGGAGTTTTTATGTCCTTCTTAAGTCCTATATCCCCATTATGAGATGTGATTTTAAATCAGAGTCTTGTTTTTCTTGTGTGTTGTGGTATCCAGGGATTGCTGTGGTGTGAGAACTAAGTTCTGATGTTGAGAAGTAGCCTTGGTTTCTGTTGCTTATGTTCTTGCCCTTGCCTCTTGCCATCTGGCTATCTCTGGTGTTAACTGGTCTTGACTGTCTCTGACTGTGGCTTGTCTCTCCTGTAAGCCTGTTTGTCAGTATTCCTGAAAGACCAGTTCCTTCCCTGATTAATATGAGCATGTAGAGCTGTGGCACACTGTTAGCTCTGGGTGTGCAGATGGAAACTGGAAGAATCTTAACTCAGACTGTTCCTTGGTTCATGTGTTAGGGCTCTTGGCGGGTACCTCCTGGGCTAGAATTTTTAGCAGAATTGGTGGTTTTACCAGTGCTCAGAGGTATGTTGACACTCCTGTCAGACCAGCTCTCTCCCAGCAGTATTTGTGTATGTAGTGCTGTGGCACAGGATCGGCTCTAGGCACTGATGGAAACCAGAAGGTCAATCTAGTCATCTTATAATTTCAAACTGATACAAAATTTTAATATTTATTTATTTATTTTCATGTGATTTGTCTGAATGTATGTCTGTATACTTACCATGTGTGTCTGGTGCCCTTGGAGGCCAGAAGTGGGTATTGTATTCCCCAGAAAGTCTGTAGTCCTACTCTCTAACAATCGTCAGCAGCAGCTGTCAATGGAAATCCAAGGATCTAGCAGTTGTTCAGTCCCACAAGGCAAACAGGTGAAGCAGCAAGCCTAGAGACAACTCTTGATATTATTAATGATATTCCATAATGCTTGCATACGGGAGCCTAGCATAACAGTATCCTGAGTTGCTTCATCTAGCAGCTGATAAAAACAGAGTCACAGACCACCAGCTAAATATTAGGCAGAATTAATGTCTTGTGGAAGAACGAGGGATAGAATTGACTAAGCTGGAAAGGTCAATGACACAAGAAGACATAAAGAGTCAACTAACCTTGACCCATGAGACTCACAGAAGCTGAACCACCAACAAGCAGTCAGGCACACATTTGTAGGAAATTTGCAGTTTGGTCTTCATGTGGGTCCCTTAAGAACTGGAATCAGGGCTATTTTGATTCTGTTGCCTTCCATTGGATCCCCTTCCCCTAAATGAACTTTCTGGTTGGCCTCACTTGGAAAAGGTGCTCTTAATCATTGGATGACTTCTTGTCCCAGGGTGAGCTGTTACCTAAATTGGAAGGCATAATGGGGAGAGGGAATTGTAAAGGTGGCACTGGAAGGAGAGGAGGGGAGCTACAATGAGAAAATAAGAAAACAAAGTGTGTTTATAGACTTAGAAGCATGCATTCTGATTTCAAGATATGAAACACTTATGGTATATGTCATGAAGATTCCTAATAAATTAATTTTTTTCTTTTAAGTCAAAGTAGAAAATAGATTTCTTCCTTTTCTTCTTCTTCTTCTTCTTCTTCTTCTTCTTCTTCTTCTTCTTCTTCTTCTTCTTCTTCTTCTTCTTCTTCTTCTTCTTCTTCTTCTTCTTCTCTTCTTCTTCTTCTTCTTCTTCTTCTTCTTCTTCTTCTTCTTCTTCTTCTTCTTCTTCTTCTTCTTCTTCTTCTTCTTCTTCTTCTTCTTCTTCTTCTTCTTCTTTTTGGTTTTTCAAGACAGGGTTTCTCTTTATAGCTCTGGCTGTCCTGGAACTCACTTTGCAGACCAGGCTAGCCTCAAAGTCAGAAATCCGCCTGCCGCTGCCTCCAGAGTGCTGGGATTAAAGGCCTGTACCACCACTCCCGGCTTGAAAATTGATTTTAATTATTAACTACATATAATAGCTTAGAATTTCTATGTGTTTGATATTATCTTATGTACTTAATATTAGCCTAGATTTTAAATTTGTCATTACATAATAATATTCTTTTTTTTTGGGGGGGGGGTATCAGGAAAGATTTAATGATATAGTGGAAAGACATGAAGAGAGAAAATATAAGAATATTCAGACATGAACCAGTTGTTGCAGTGAACAAATGCAACATCATTATGCCAGGGACATTGCATTAAATATTATTGTAAACACACCAAAAATTTAAATAGACTTACAGAAGTTGCTGCGTTTGTTCAAAAGGATCACACTTTCAAAAAGCTGTTTACATACATATCACTACCAAAATGTCACGAATATAGTCTGAGAAAACTTCTAAAATGTTAACAGAAATCATGAGTCACATAAGTTTAGAACAATGTCATTTTTTTTCAAGTTTCAATGCCAAAATTTAAAAAAAAAGAATATTAACTCTTAAAATGTTTAGTTTTGCCTGTTACAATAATATTCTTATAGTATACTTTCATGTATAAAAAAGGAATCCACATTCAGTCAAGTTCTTAGATATGATTTTGTTATTTTAGAGATTATAATATAGTTATATTTCTCTCTACCCTTTTCTTCATTCAAATCTTTTCATATACCTTTCCCAACACTTTCAAATCCATTGTTTCCAAATTAATGAAGAGAAAATAGTTAAATAAATAGGAGAGGTTTTAAAGAAAGACATATTCCCAAAATGGTGTTATAATGCAATATAAGATAATTGGCATTAATTATGTTAAATTTATTATATCACCTTTAAAACATCACATAAGGGGAACATAGACAGTTCAGAGATTAAAGTACTTCATTCTCTTTCAGAAAAGCTGCAATTGATAAACAAACTCCACATGTTGATTCACAATTGTCTGTGGATTCATATCCAGAGGACTTGGTAACCCTTTTCTGTCTATAACATACATATGCACATAGTTTACAAACATACTTTCTGATTAATCACCCAATCACACAAAAAATAAAAAAATATTAAATAAACATTATATGATTGTAAAATATACAGAATTTCACACTATTACTACTAAATCTTGATATATATATATGTATATGTATATGTATATATATATATATATATATATATATATATTATTAGAATATATTAGAATATAGTGGAACATGTGTCCTTCTTACCAGTTGGAACATCTTCTGGATATATGCCCAGGAGAGGTATTGCGGGATCCTCCTGTAGTACTATGTCCAATTTTCTGAGGAACCGCTGGACTGATTTCCAGAGTGGTTTTACAAGCTTGCAATCCCACCAACAATGGAAGAGTGTTCCTCTTTCTCCACATCCTCACCAGCATCTGCTTCCACCTGAATTTTTGATCTTAGCAATTCTCACTGGTGTGAGATGGAATCTCAGGGTCGTTTTGATTTGCATTTCCTTGATGATTAAGGATGTTGAACATTTTTTCAGGTGCTTCTCTGCCATTCATTATTCCTCAGGTGAGAATTCTTTGTTCAGCTCTGAGCCCCATTTTTTAATGGGATTATTTGATTTTCTGGAGTCCACCTTCTTGAGTTCTTTATATATATTGTATATTAGTCCCCTATCTGATTTAGTATAGGTAAAGATCCTTTCCCAATCTGTTGGTGGTCCACTATGTTCATAGCACCCTTATTTATAATAGCCAGAAGCTGGAAAGAACCCAGATGCCCCTCAACAGAGGAATAGATACAGAAAATGTGATACATTTACACAATGGAGTAGTACTCAGCTATTAAAAAGAATGAATTTATGGAATTCCTAGGCAAATGAATGGACCCGGAGGGCATCATCCTGAGTGAAGTAATCCATTCACAAAGGAACTCAAACAATATGTACTCACTGATTAGTGGATATTAGCCCAGAAACTTAAGATTCCCAAGATATAAAATTCAATTTGCTAAACACATGAAATTCAAGAAGAACTAAGACCAAAGTATGGACATTTTGCCCCTTCTTAGAATTGGGAACAAAATACCCATGGAAGGAGTTACAGAGACAAAGTTTGGAGCTGTGACTAAAGTATGGACCATCTAGAGACTGCCATATCCGGGATCCATCCCATAATCAGCTTCCAAATGCTGACACCATTGCATACACTAGCAAGATTTTGCTGAAAGGACCCAGATATAGCTGTCTCTTGTGAGACTAGGCCATCTTGTGGATGGATCACAGGGCCCCCATTGGAGGAGCTAGAGAAAGTACCCAAGGAGCTAAAGGGATCTGCAACCCTATATATGGAACAACATTATGAACTAACCAGTACCCTGGAGCTCTTGAGTCTAGCTGTATATGTATCAAAAGATGGCCTAATTGGCCATCACTGGCAAGAGAGGCCCATTGGATTTACAAACTTTATATGCCCCAGTACATAGATATGCCAGGGCCAAAAGTGAGAGTGGGTGGGTAGGGGAGTGGGGGTGGGAGGGTATGGGGGACTTTTGGGATAGCATTGGAAATGTAAATGAGGAAAATACCTATTAAAATATTTAAAAATAAATAAATAAATAAATAAATATAAAGTACCATGTCAATGGAAATATTTGGGGGTTAATCAGGAAGTCACTTTTCATGAGACCCTTTCTCATAGTGAAATATGTGGAAAATATAAACTGATATTAAATCCTATTTTGTACAATTTGTCATGTTCAGACCTTAATTCCACTGTTTATAGTCTGTATCCCAGAATACCAGTTTCCTACAATATGTTTGAAACCAAATTACAACATATTCTTTGATCTTTTGACATTCTTGTCTTTATGCACTCCCTGTCTATCCTGCCTTAGTGCATATAACTTGTCAAGTACTGAATCTGTTATCAGGTGTTTCCTTAGTGTTTTCTTTTTTTATTATTGGATATTTTCTTTATTTACATTTCAAATGTTATCTCCTTTCAAGGTTTCTCCCTGGAAACCCTCTATCCCCTGGAAACCCTCTATTCCCTGTCCTCCTAATTTTATGAGGGTGTTTCTCCACCCATCTACTCACTCTAACCTCCCCAGCCATGAATTTTGATACACTGGAATATCACGCCTTCACAGGACCCAGGGGCTATCCTCCAAATGATGCCCAACAATACCCCCCTCTGCTACATATGCAGCCAGATCTATGGGTCCCTCTATGAGTACTCCTTGGTAGGTGATATCCTTCCTGGGAGCTCTGTGGGATCTGGTTGGTTGATATTGTAATTTTTTCCTATGGGGTTACAAAAAACCCTCAGCTCCTCTAGTTTTTCTCTAATTCCTCCACTGGGGACCCAATGCTCAGTCCAATGGTTAGCTGCAAGCATCTGCTTCTGTTCATCTCAGGCTCTGTCAGAGCCTCTCAAGAGACTGTTATATCAGGCTCCTGTCAGCATGCACTTCTTGGCACCCAAAATAGTGTCTGGATGTGGTGACTGTATATGAGATGGATCCCCAAGGCAGGGGGCAGTCTCTTGATGGCCTTTCTTTCAGTCTCTTCTTCACACTTAGTCTCCATATTTCCTCCTAGGAGTATTTTGTTCCCCATTCTAAGAAGAACTGAAGCATCCACACTTTTGTCTTCCTTCTTGAGCTTCATGTCATTTGTGAATTGTATCTTGGTTATTCTGAGCTTTTGGGATAATATCCATTTATCAGTGAGTACATACCATGTGTGTTCTTTTGTGATTAGGTTAATTCACCTCACTCAAGATGATATTTTCTAGTTCCATCCATTTGCCTTAGAATTTCATAAAGTCGTTGTTTTTAATACCTGAGTTGTATTCCATTCTGTAAATGCACCAAATTTTCTGTGTCCATTCCTCTGTTGAAAGCCATCTAGGTTCTTTCCAGATTCTGACTATCCTAAAAATGGCTGCTATGAACATATTGGAACATGTGTTCATGCTATATTTTGGAGCATCTTCTGGGTATATGCCCAGGAGTGGTATAGCTGGGTCCTCACACATTACTGAGTCCAACTTTCTGAAGAACTGCCAGACTGATGTCCAGAGTGTTTGTACCATCTTGTAATCCCACCAACAATGGATGAATGTTTCTCTTTCTCCACATCCTTGCCAGCATCTGCTGTTAACAGACACAAGAAGATTGCAATAATCTCATGCATCCTATCAGATCACTATGAACCAAGTCTGGTCTTCAATAACAACAAAGACAACAGAAAGCCCATGTACACATGGAAGTTGAACAGTTCCCTACTCAGTAATAACTTCATCAAGGAAAAAATAAAGAAAAAAATAAAGTACTTTTTAGAATTTAATTATATGAAGGCACATCATACCAAAACGTATGAGACACAATGAAACCAGTGCTAAGAGGAAAGCTCATAGATCTGAGTGCCTCCAAAAAGAAACTGGATAGAGCATACACTAAAAGCTTAACAGCCCTCCTGAAAGCTCTAGAAAAAAATGAAGGAAATACAACAAAGAGGAGTAGATGGCAGGAAATAATCAAACTCAGGGCTGAAATCAACCAAGTAGAAACAAAAGAACTGTACAAAGAATCAACAAAGCCCCAGCTGGTTCTTTGAGAAAATCAACAAGATAAAAAAAAACCTCTTAGCCAGATTAAGAGATCAAAAAGGCAGGATCCAAATTAATAAAATCAGAAATGAAATGGAAGACATAACAAGAAAAACTGAGGAAATTCAAAAAATCATCAGATCCTACTGCAAAAGCCTATCAAATTGGAAAATCCGAATGAATTGCACAATTTAAAAAATATATTAGATGCCAAAATCAAATCATGATCCTACAAGTCATCAGTCTCATTAACTCTAAAGAAGTAGAAGCAATCACTAAAAGTCTCCCAACCAAAAAAAAAAAAAGTCCAGGACCAGATGGGTTTCATGTAGATTTCTTCTTCTTCAAAGGCCTAATATCAATACTCTTCAAACTATTCCACAAAATAGAAACAAAGGAACACTGTCCTACTTGTTCTACCAAGCCACATTTATACTTATACCTAAAACAGAAAAAGCCAACACAGAGAACTTCAGACCAATTTCTCTTATGAACATCAATGCAAAAATATTCAATGAAATTCTTGAGAACTGAATCCAAGAACAAATCCAAACAATCATCCATCATGATCAAGTTGGTTTCATCCTAGGGATGCAGGGATGGTTCAATATATAGAAATCTATCAATATAATCCACTACATAAGCAAACTCACAGAAAAAAAATATGATCATTTCATTAAATGCTGGAAAAGCATTTGAAAAGAATAAATGTCACTTCATGTTAAAAGTCTTGGAAAGGTCAGGAACTCAAGGCCCATACCTAAACATAGTAAAAGCAAAATAGAGCAAACCAGTAGCCAATATCAAACTAAATGGTGAAAAAATTGAAAAATTTCCACTAAAATCAGGGACAAGACAAGGCTGCCCACTATTTCCCTATCTATTCTTAGTGCTTTCTAACATAGATGAACTTGACTCTTCTAGTAAACAGAATCTTTGAGTTACATTTGCTACTAGTGTGTTGAGTAAATACCTCAATGTCTTTCTTTTCCTTCTCTCCCCACCCTCTCCAAATCTATCTCTTCCTTTTGCCCATCTTACTCCCTGATACTCCTCTAGCCATTCCCTAATCATCAGTCTTCTTCCACTCTACCCTTCGTTTTTCTCTCTGATGCAGAATTCTCTCATTTTCCTAATAATATGATATATTTTATAAAAGCATTTTAGGTGGTGGAGTTAAAAATATATGTTGTAAATATATTACTAAAAAATGAATTCTTTCTAAACAACTTAGAAATCAAAGTATTAAGGTAAATTTCTTTTAAAATATATAAAAAATGTGGTTCTGAGCTATGCTTACTACACTAAAAAGATAATAAGAAACAACATTGATGACTATGCTTAGTTTCAAGGGGATTCATTCTCAGATACTATTACTCTTTAAATAAATCAGCACTAATTTAATGATCAATTAGAAAGTTGGCTATTTTCTATTACTAAAAATATAATATAAACTGGTTTTAAGTGAAAATTTTACTTGTAATAAGAGTTTATGACATTTAATGCTCATACTTACCTCGCCTAGTATGCTATCAATGCTCTAGTTGTGTTTTCTGCTCAAGTAGGAATCACTGGTAGATAAGAAGGGTCCTTCTAGAATTGACAGTTCTGTGTCCTTGAATATCAAAGGTCTAGGTGATAAAATGACAAATTCTGTAGTTTAAAATTTTAAACTTTAAAGACAAACACCAGTTGGTCAAGGTTTTAGAACCCAGAGATTTCAGGTTGTAAGAACTAGGGTGGGCCCAGAAGCTCAGATAAAATTCACAAACCACATGAACCTCAAGAAGAAGAAAGACCACAGTGTGGATACTTCAATCCTTCTTAGAAGGTAGAACAAAATACCCATGGAAGTAGTTACAAAGACAAAGTGTGGAGCAGAGACTGAAAAAATGACCATCCAGAGACTATCCCACCTAGGGGTCCATCCCATATGCAATCACCAAACCCAAACACTTTTGTGGATGACAACAAGTGCTTTCTTACAGTGGCCTGTTATAGCTGTCTCTGGAGAGGCTCCACTAGTTCCTGACAAATACAGAGGTGGATACTCACAGCCTACCATTAGACTGAGCACCGGGTCCCCAATGAAGGAGCTAGAAAAAGGACCAAAGAGCTGAAGGGGTTTGCAGCCCCATAGGAGGAACAACAATATGAACTAACTAGTACCCCCAGAGCTCCCAGGGACTAAATCATCAACCAAAGAGTACAAATGGTAGAACTCATGGCTCCAGATGCATATGTACCAGATGATATCCTAGTCATCAATGGGAGGAAAGGGCTTTGGTCTTGTGAAGGCTCTATACCCCAGTGTAGTGGAATTCCAGGGCCAGGAATCAGGTGTGGATGAGTTGGTGAACCAGGGTAGGGGGTAGGGGATAGGGTTTTTTTCTGAGGGGAAACTAGGAAAGGGGACAACATTTGAAATGAAAATAAATATCTAATAAAAATTTTTCAAAAAAAGAACTAGGGTAGAATACTTACAGATTAATTATTGATAGATAGATACTTAGTTGCCACAAGCTTTCTGGCAATTGTTGCAGCAACAAATGTCCACAAACAGCAGTGTTGGTTACTGATTATAGTCACTGACAAAGAAGGACACAAAACTATTGGTTTACTTATCTCTATATTCAGTCCAAGTGTTAAAGTAACTGAACTTAGATTATTGGGAACCTCAGCCTTTGACAAACACCTTCTGTTCATACTCTCAGTCTGGTTGTGAAATTCTTGTCTCTTTAGTCCTATCATGGAAGAATTCATATGACTGGGTTCAGAATAAGTTATCTTCAATTTTCTTGAATCCATTCTTTCTTATGCATATGTTATCTAGAGACTTTAAGTTGTCCCATGACTGCTATCATCATCTCCAGTAATGCAGTCACTGTAATTTCTTCATGTTATATTTCAGCCTTCTACAAGTATAATAAGGGCAAAAAAAGTTGGCAAAAGCCAGAAAATCATTTCAATAATCATAAAATTGCAACATCAATGACAACACAAAAGGTAACCAATTGGCCAGTTCACAAAATAAGTCAGTTAGGCTGTGTCTAAGGTCAGAAAATGTTATGCAAGTGTATCACTACCAGACTTCTCACAGTCCCTCATACTATTTCAATTCTCTCATACCAATGAAGTAATGTGCATGTACTATACAGAAATATTCAGTTAGGCTACTGAGAAAAATATAAGTCTCTAGGTTAGATGAAAAAGGACCATGTGGAGTTCACAGAGGCTTACAACAATTAAAAAAAATATGGCTATTACTCAATCCATGTGTCATTAAGGTCATGCCTTCAGCTATAGAGATATGTTTCAGAAATGGCAAATTAGCCATAGTGTCATTTTCTCAGATACCCGCAGAAAATGAAGAATATTCAGTATCATGCTCATAATAATGTTGTTAGCTACTTTTTAGAAATCTGTAATTCAAGGCAGCAGTGGCCCCAGGGAAAGGTCTGAATGTTGTTAATATGGAGTCAACTTAGACATGCTATAAAATAGTCTACTTAAAGAAAATATAAGTATTATAATTGTCACTGGTGATAAATAATAGTGAACAGTTATCATATTTTAGTAATGTTCCAGAGCATTATAGTAATTAATTTCTCTTTCTCCAATTCTTGATATTGTGTTCCCTCTAATCTGTCACATTAGCAGGGTGTGACATTATAAGATATCACACTGGCAATCAGGAAGCATATATAAGGACTCTTCTCTCTTTTTATAATGCTACACAAAATAATCATTTGGTTGTAATCTTAATGAATTTATCTAATATATTTAAGTTTTATAAAGTATATGTCTTCACAGTTAAATAATCAAATTTTACCTTCTTAATATTCACACTGTGATATGAATGTGGAATGTTTTCCTTATGTCTTCAACTGGCAAAAATTTTGAAAATATTGATGTCAACAGAAGGTAGTTTCATTATCATATATTGGAAGACTTCTATCCAAATAAACAAATGTATACTGCATTTATCAATTTAGGTCTGGGTTATCTCACTTGGGATACTTTTCTCTACTTTCATCCATTAGCCTTCAGTTTCAATCACTTCATTTTTTGATGATTGAGTAATAATCCAATCTGTAAATGTACTACATTTTATTTATGCATTCAATTGTTAAGAAATGTCTAGGTTGTTTACAATTTCTGGCTAATATAAACAGAGCAGTGATGAACATGTTTGAGCAAGGGTCCCTCTGGTAGAAAGAATCAATCTTTTGGTATATGCATAAAAGTGATATAGCTGGTCTTAAGGTACATTGATTCCCAATTTTCTGAGGAACTTGTATACTGAATTCCATAGCGGCTGTACAGCTTTTTACTCTTGGCTGTGGTGAAGAAGTATTCCCATTGCCTCAGAACCTCACTGGTATGAGCTTGTTGGGAGTAACCTTGTTTGAACATTATCTGCCGTAAGTGCCTGCAGGCACTAAGTCTTGGCCTCTCTGCGAAAGTACCCAGCTGAGTACAAATAGACATAGATCCTGAAGGCAGCGGAGAACAAATAGCTATAAATCTTGTGGATAGGTACCTAATAACTCATTCTGTTCTGATCTTCCTTCTGAATTGTTTTCCCAGTCAATATCTCAATATCCTGTTCCTGGGAACAGGTACATTACCCAGAGACAAAGCAACCCCCCTCCCCACCTTCCTGCTCCTATGAGTATATAACATGTGTGGGAAAAAGTAAAAACTGTCAGCTTGATCAGGCCTCTTGACTTGCTGTATGTTCTTCACATTTCTTGCCCCCCATTCTCTTCCAGGTTCCCCTTAATTCCCTGTTCAACTGTCCTGTGGGTTGGGGCAAACTGATGCCTGAAAAGGGACCCCAGCGAAGTCGCAGAGGAAAGAATGGCGCTCATCATTGGAGGGCAGGCCTACCTGCTAATCTACAGAAGTTCCCGAGAGCAGCTTCAGTTCGGCATGATGTCATGGTCCAACCCATTGTGAGACAGTCTGGGAGTTCATAGCACAGCACAGATCTTAGGATATTTCTGGTAAAACAAGGGACAAACATTTTTTAAGCAGTCACCTTTTGTGTCAGGGCTTAAAGAGTCCCTCAAAACTCAAGGAACTAGAGTGAAGAAAAAGGACTTAAAGAAATTTTTAAATTTTGTGGAGAGATTTGCTCATGGTTCCCCCAAAAGGGAATGATTAATGAAAAGAGGTGGCACAAAGTTGGTGCTTATTTCAATGATTATTATGAAGCTTTTGGACCTACAAAAATATTTGTTATGGCTTTTAACTACTGGTCCCTCATTAATGACATTCTTAAAACCACCCCTGAATGACTAGATCTCCAACACTTGGTGTCCAAAGGAGAGCAGTCTCTTAAAGAATACTTTTCCCATCCTACTTCCACTAACCTAGCAACTCATACACCACCTCTGTCCCCTTTAAGAGAGAAATCTGTCTGCTCTGCCTTCAGTGGCACCTTTCCCTTTACCACCCATTAAGGATCTTTACTCTTTTTACAGCAGGGAGGGCTGTGTGCAGCTCTTAAGGAAGAATGCTGCTTTTATGTAGACAAGACAGGAATGGTCAAAGAAAGCATGAGAAAAGTCAGAGAAGGCTTAGAGGAGAGAGAGAGAGAGAGAGAGAGAGAGAGAGAGAGAGGAAAATAAAGGAAAGGATAGGAAGGAAGGAAGGAAGGAAGGAAGGAAGGAAGGAAGGAAGGAAGGAAGGAAGGAAGGAAGGAAGATGAGAGCTGGTATAAAAATTGGTTTTCAACCTCTCTGTGGTTGTCACCCCTGCTTTCTTCCATTTTGGGAGCATTAGTTGGATTGTTTTTGCTTATTTCATTTGGCCCTTGGGCCCTTAACAGATTTACCAACTTTGTGAAATATCAGATAGATGATTTGGCAGCAAAACCTATCCAGGTACATTATCATAAATTAGCTATGGAAGACCAAGAGATTCAACACTAGGTTGATATTCCTTCCAGGGTTCTCAAAACCCATCTCCACCCAACCTAATTAAGGGAGACTTCCACCCCAGGACCAAGTAGAGAGGTCCCACCCAGAACCCCCTCTGGTTGGTAAACTAAGTTCTTTCTTGTACTGCTAGGCAAAACACTGCAAGGGAATATAAAGCTAAAACTAAAAATATATTTCTGGGTTCCCTGAGGGACAAGCCTTACTGCATATGGATAGGGGTTGATGTTCAAACTATTCCCTCTCCAGGAAAAAGACATCAGGATGGGTAAGTCCCCCATGCCTCACTGGACAACACCAGGATGACTGGAGCCCTTACAAGGTCCCCTTTAGTCACTGGAGGTCAGGCCTCTATCCCCGCCTTAGCAAAGATCAAAATTGCTATGGTCTTTCTATACTAAGAAAATGGGGGAGATATTGGAAGTGACCTTGTTTGAACATTAATTGCCTTAAGTGCTTGCTGGTATGGAGTCTTGGCCTCTGTGGGAGAAAGTACTAGCCCAGCTGAGTACAAATAGACATAGATCCTGGAGGCAGCAGAGAACAAATAGCTATAAATCTTGTGGATAGGTGCCAAATAACCCATTCTTTTCTGATCTTCCTGCTGAACTGTTTACCCAGTCAATATTCTGTTCCTGGGAACAGGTGCATGACCCAGAAACAAAGCAACCCCCCTCCAACCCCCTTCCTGCTCCCGAGTATATAACCTGCGTGGAAAAAATAAAACTTTGTCAGCTTGATCAGATCTCTTGCCTAGCTGTCTGTTCTTTGTGTTTCTTGTCCCCCATTCTCTTCCAGGTGCCCCTCAAGTCCTTGTTTGACTGTCTCGTGAGTAGGAGCATGAGCTGCCATATGTTATGGATCTTAGCTATTCTAACAGAAGTAAGATTGAATCTCAAAGTAATTTTGATTTGTATTTCCCTGGTAGAAAAGGATGTTTTATGTTTTTGTTTTTGTTTTTTCTTTCAGTCATCTGAGAGTCCTCATTAAGCATTCTGTTTATTTCTGTTCCTCATTTTTATTGGGATTGTTTTTTGTATTTCTTTAGGTCTTTACATATTTAGGATATTAGCCCTATGTCAGATATGGAGTTGGTAAGAACCTCTTTCTATTCTTTTCTCTTTCCTTCTTTTTAAATATTTATCTTTATTCTTTTTTTAACAGTCCAGCAATTATTCCCCCTGCTGTCCCCTCCAATAGTGACCCATATAATTCTTACTCATCTGACTCCAAGAGGACGTCCTCACACCCCCATATACCCTGACAGGCCTCCTTACTCTCTGGGGCCTCAAGTCTTTCCAAGGTTAGATGCTTCTTCTTTTACTGAGGACAGGCCAGGCAGATCTGTGCTATATATGTTTCAGGGCCCTAAAACCAGCTAGTGATGCTGCCTAATTGGTGGCTCAGAGTCTGAGAGATCTCAGGGGTCTAGGTTAGTTAAGACGGCTGATCTTCCTATGGGGTCACCCTCCTTCTCTCCTTCTTCCAGACTTTCCCTTATTCAACAAACGGGGTCGCTGACTGCAGTTCATTGGTTCAGTGTAAGTATCTACTTCTGTCTCTGTCAGCTGCTTGTGGTATATCTTGGAGTACATTCCGTAAGCAAACCATAGCTGCAGTAATAGTGTCAGGTTTTTAGTATCCCCTGGAGATGGATCACAAGTTGAGATGGTCACTGAACCTCCTTTCCCTCAGTCTCTTCTCTATTTGTGTCTCTGTAGTTCTTTAGACAGGAAACATTCTGGGTCAGAGTTTTGACTGTGGGATGAAAAGCCCCATCCCTGTTTCTATTCTTTAGGCTACCTATTTGTCCAAATGATGGTGTCTGTTACTTTCTGTTATGAAGTATTCATCTAAGTGCCTGAGTTAATGGTTGGTTAATGGTGATACTTTAGCTTCCAGCTTAGTACTTTTATTGTACTTCTGAATGTGTAATGAACTGGTCTCTTGGGAATGTTTCATTTTTCTTTTTGCTTGTGTTGTCCAAATTTGTTATCATTTTTTTTTATCTCACACACACCTAGATAATTTTTTGTTATCCTTTACACACCTGTTCTTTTCGAATGAGAGTCAAAAAGTTAGTGGATCTGGATATAAGAAAAGGTGGGGAGGAAGTGGGAGAAGTAGAGGGACTGAAAATTGTATTCAGATTATATTGTGTGAGAAAATAACTTATGTTTAAGGAAAAGGAACATTTTATTGCAAGAGACCTTATGTTCATAAATAAAATTAAAACCAATAAATAGAGAAAACAAAATGCATGTTCGTAAAATCAAATAAGTATTAGACACAGATTTAAAAACAAACAAACAGATAACAAATAATCTGGTTTAAACCTATTGGTTTTTTTTCTAATATTGAAAATGCAGGGTGTATTCATTATCATGAGCACAATTAAAGATAAATATAATTTTTTAAAGTAAAGTTCTTGCACATTTATGACACTTAAATCTCTAAGCATCTATGTGCGACTGACACAGTCACTGTTTCTTGAAGAGAATCTGATTCTAAATTATTTTCTTTGGAAGTACATTTCTTCACCAATAGTCCATCATCTCACTATTGTGATTGAACTTCAATTATTACATTATTTCATATTAAATTTGAGTTTTATTTTCCAAATTATCTTTATCCGTTTCTTCATTAAATCATATTTTTCAGTAAACCAAAAAGCTATTGTACCTAAAGTGTTGTGGCACACATGTATTATGTCAAAGACACACTTGCTGAATTAATGAATGCTTAGCCATTTTAATAATTATTTGTTTTATCTAAAGAAGGTATTGAAAAATTGTGACATGCATGATATTCCATTACATCCCCAAAGAAATAAACCCCCTAAATGTCACAACTTATTAAGAGCTGAAAACATAACATGTTCAGAAGAAATCTTAATTGATAGAAGATTGAAGATGATCAACATATATTATTCACCTGGGATTTGAATAGCATAAATGACAAACTACTGATTAAAACTTAAAAATTATAAAGTATATATAATGAGTATTCCCCCAAGATTCCATTAGTGAAATATGGGCTTTCCGTTTCTATGTGTACACATTCATAATGTCTGTAGAAGGATTTTACAAAGTAACTCTAGCAAGTAATCTGTAAGCTGATAACTGTAGCCTACACATAAACCAGAATGTTTCTTCTCTTTGATCCACTGCTGAAATCATGAAAATGGAGAGTAGGTTAGAGAGTAATTGGCAGTTCCGGTCAGCGCCAGCCCTGTGCCACCTTGGGTGTAAACTCAGCAGAGGGTCCCATGGTCCCCAGAGGACTATCCATTCCGCAGGCACCCTAGCACACCCAGTATCTTGGGATCACTGGTGAGTGGAACACAACATCTATTCCAAAACAACTGGGAGTAGCCTGTGCAAGCAGGAACAGGGACACAGGAAACCCACTCGACCAGAATCTGTTCTTTTTTTTTTTTCTGGTGGGCACCAGCCAAGTGCCACCTTGGATACAAACTTAGCGGACGGTCCCATGGTCCCCAAAGGACTGTAGGATAAACCGCAGGTACCCTAGTACACCCAGGATCTTAGGATCACTGAGGAAAGTTGGCCTCCAGAGAGGGCTCTGACACCTGGTCTCAGGTGAGAGCGCCATCTTTTATCCCAAGTTTCTCAGAAACCAGTCCAAGCAGGAGAGCATGCCGGTCACAGAAGCAACAGAGCTACTTGGACAGGGACCCTTTGGACCTTCATCCTCATCCAAGAGGCAGAGCTGAAACAAAGACCTCTGGTCACCTTCCCTACAATAGGAGAAATGCCTTCAGAGAGAGCTTTGACCAAAGGGTCTCAGGAAAGAGTTGGACTCACAGGAGTGCTAACAGAGGCTAAAAGAATCATAGAAAAAACAAGCTCCAGCCAGAGACAGCTATAACAACTAACACCAGAGATTACCAGATGGCAAAAGCAAACATAAGAATGTTACTAACAGAAACCAAGACCACTCAACACATTCAGAACCCAGCACTCACACCACAATGATTCCTGGATACTTCAACACACCCAAAAAGCAAGATACGAATTTAAAATCATATTTCATGATGCTGGTAGGGGATTTTAAGAAGGATATTAATAAGTCACTTAAAGAAATACAGGAGAATGCTGCTAAAAAGGTAGAAGACCATAAAGTGGAAACAAAAAAATCCCTTAAAGAATTACAGGAAAACACAACCAAACAGGTGATAGAATTGAACAAAACCATCCAAGATCTAAATATGGAGGTAGAAACAATAAAGAAAACCCAAAGAGAGACAACTCCGGAGATAGAAATCTTAGCAAAGAAATCAGGAACCACAGATGTGAGCATCGGCAACAGAATACAAGAGATGGGATAGAGAATCTCAGGTGCAGAAGATTCCATAAAAAACATGGACACAATAATCAAAGAAAACGCAAAATGCAAAAAGACCATAACTCAAACATCTAGGATATCCAGGACACAATGAAAAGGCCAAACCTTAGGAAAATAGGTATAGATGAGGATGAAGATTTTCAATTTAATGGACCATTAATATCTTCAACAAAATTATAGAAGAAACCTTCCCTAACCTAAAGAAAGAGAAGCCTGTGAACATATAAGAAGCCTACAGAACTCCAAATAGACTGGACCAGAAAAGAAATTCATCCTGAAACAAATTAATCAGAACAACAAATGCACTAAATAAAGATAGAATATTAAAAGCAATAGGGGGAAAAGGTCAAGTAACATATAAATGCAGACCTATTAGAATTATACCAGAATTCTCCCCAGAGACTATGAAAGCCAGAAGATACTGGAAAGATGTTATACAGACCTTAAGAGAGCACAAATGCCAGCCCAGGCTACTATACCCAGCAAAACTCTCAATTACCATAGGTGGAGAAACCGAGGTATTCCATGACAAAATCAAATTCACATAATAGTTTTCTACGAATCCATCTCTTCAAAGGATAATAAAGGGAAAACTCCAACACAAGGAGGGAAAAAATGCCCTACAAAAAGCAAGAAGGTAACAGAATCCCAACTCTAACAACAAAAGTAACAGGAAGCAACAATGACTTTTCCTTAATATCTCTTAATATCAATGGACTCAATTCACAATAAAAAGACATAGACTAACAGACTGGCTACATAAACAGGACCCAAATTTTGCTGCATACAGGAAACCCACCTCAGGGACAAAGACTACCTCAGAATAAAAGCCTAGGAAACAGATTTCCAAGCTAACAGTCTGAAGAATCAAGCTGGAATAGCCATTCTAATATCGAATAAAATCAACTTAAATACTAATCTACTTCTTCATCTCCCTGACCTAAATGTTAAAAGTTAATATTATATACCTTCTGCAGGAGAGCAATAGATAGTATATGCTCTCCTATGACAGGATTTCTAAAGGACAACTATGTTTTCTAACTTCTGCTTACCAACTTCATAGTCAAATATCTCTCAACTTACTTTGGTATAAGCCTCAGCATTGCTGACTCAGGAAAATGTGAACAAATGATTTGGTAGTGTTTTTAACTCTGTAATAAGTCTTTTTTGGGAAAAAAATCAATTGGGGAACATGACCTTATATCAGAACTGCCCCTACAATTTCTGACTTCAATATTTTTTTTATTCAGGTGAATATCTTATACTGTTGCAGCTGTTAAGGGAATGAAATTTTGCTAAATTTTACCTGTTACCTAAATGCAAGTATGCACCCTCTAGTCCCTCACTGTTCCTCTACTCCTATTATGTTTCCTGTCTCTTAGACTGCTGCTTGCTCAGAAAAGTTTCTTCTGAATTCTTAAATGTACAAATATCTACATTGTGATAATCATAAATTGTGTATAATTATGTGCTTTTGTTGATCATCCAATTTATCTACATGAATCAGGATATATTTGTTTACTTGAAAATGTAAGGACTTTTTCCAAAAACTCCTCAAGTTATTTGCAACTCATTGTTAATTTGAGTTTATTGTAATTCAGGTAAGAAATAAAGATAGGGTTACAGATGGAATTATTTGTTTCTACTAAAGTGTATTTTTATTGGCATTACTGTTCTCTTAATGAGAGTTCTATCCACTATTTTACTAATAGATGAAAAGTTCGAATTTAAGTATAATTGTCTGAAGTTAATGAAATGGTAAATATTTTTGTCCACATATAACATAAATTTTATTTTGGGAATCATTTTAGACATTATTTTATCAAGGAGAATAACTAGGAAATATAAAGTTAACTACTTTAAGTGAACTATGATAGTGTTATTTTATAGTTTTTTCAGAAGCTTCAACTGAAGTACACATGAATATATGTTAATATTTAAAATTTTAGAAAATTTTTGAATATTAGATTATATTAAAAATTATAATTTGAGTGAGTAGGGCCACAAGCCTCTTCTGGTCTGAACAGCACCGGGGTAGCTAGAGCGCAGGGTCAGCTGACACCCACCAGCTACCCACAACACCCGCCACAGGATTTTGAGACTTCTGGTGAGTGGAACACAGCTTCTGCTCCAGTCCAATTGAGCGCGGGACCTGAGACTGCATTAGTTAGGGAAGCAGAAAACCGGCCTGAGTAGGGCCACAAGCTTCTTCCGGTCTGACCAGCACCAGGGTAGCTAGAGCGCAGGGTCGGCTGACACCCACCAGCTACCCACGACACCCGCCACAGGAGTTTGAGACTTCTGGTGAGTGGAACACAGAGTCTGCTCCAATCTTTAAACAGTGACAACAATAACAATTAACCCCAGAGATTACCAGATGGCAAAAGGTAAACGTAAGTGTCTTACTAACAGAAACCAAGACCACTCACCATCATCAGAAACCAGTACTCCCACTTCGCCCAGTCCAGGGCACCCCAACACAACAGAAAAGCTAGACCCGGATCTAAAAGCATATCTCATGATGATGGTAGAGGACATCAAGAAGGACTTTAATAACACACTTAAAGAAATACAAAAGAACACTGGTAAACAGATAGAAGACATTAAAGAGGAAGCAAAAAAGTCCCATAAAGAATTGCAGGAGAACACTGCTAAACAGGTAGAAGACATTAAAGAGGAAGCACAAAAATCCATTAAAGAATTGCAGGAAAACCAGACCAAACAGGTGATGGAATTGAATAAAACCATCCAAGACCTAAAAAGGGAAGTAGAGACAGTGAAGAAAACCCAAATTGAGGCAACACTGGAGATAGAAACACTAGGAAAGAAATCTGGAACCATAGATGCGAGCATTAGCAACAGAATACAAGAGATGGAAGAGAGAATCTCAGGTGCAGAAGACTCCATAGAGAACATCAGCACGACAATCAAAGAAAATACAAAATCCAAAAAGATCCTAACTCAAAATATTCAGAAAATCCAGGACAAAATGAGAAGACCAAACCTACGGATAATAGGAGTAGATGAGAATGAAGATTTTCAACTCAAAGGACCAGCAAATATATTCAACAAAATTATAGAAGAAAACTTCCCAAACCTAAAGAAAGAGATGCCCATGAACATACAAGAAGCTTACAGAACTCCATTCATTCATTAAAGATACTTTAGTAAAGCTCAAAGCACACATTGCACCTCACACAATCATAGTGGGAGACTTCAACACACCACTTTCACCAATGGACAGATCATGGAAACAGAAACTAAACAGGGACACAGAGAAAATAACAGAGGTTATGAAACAAATGGATCTGACAGATATCTACTGAATATTTTATCCTAAAACGAAAGGATATACCTTCTTCTCAGCACCTCACGGTACCTTCTCCAAAATTGACCACATAATTGGTCACAAAACAAGCCTCAATATATACAAAAATATTGATATTGTCCCATGCACCCTATCAGATCACCATGGACTAAGACTGATCTTCAATAACAAAATAAATAACAGAAAGCCAACACACACGTGGAAACTAAACAACACTCTTCTCAATGATACCTGGGTCAAGGAAGGAATAAAGAAAGAAATTAAGGACTTTCTGGAGTTTAATGAAAATGAAGCCACAACATACCCAAACGTATGGGACACATTGAAAACATTTCTAAGAGGAAAACTCATAGCTCTAAGTGCCTCCAAAAAGAAACTAGAGAGAGCACACGTTAGCAGCTTGACAACACACCTAAAAGCTCTAGAACGAAAGGAAGCAAATTCACCCAAGAGGAGTAGACAGCAAAAAATAATCAAACTCAGGGGTGAAATCAACCAAGTGGAAACAAGAAGAACAATTCAAAGAATCAACCAATCGAGGAGCTGGTTCTTTGAGAAAATCAACAAGATAGATAAACTCTTAGCCAGACTCACTAGAGGGCATAGGGTAAGTACTCTAATTAACAAAATCAGAAATGAAAAGGGAGACATAACAACAGACACTGAAGAAATCCAAAACACCATCAGATCCTTCTACAAAAGGCTATACTCAACAAAACTGAAGAACATGGATGAAATGGAGAAGTTTCTAGACAGATACCAGGTACCAAAGTTAAATCAAGATCAGGTTAATGATCTAAACAGTCCCATATCCCCTAAAGAAATAGAAGCAGTCATTAATAGTCTCCCAACCAAGAAAAGCCCAGGACCAGATGGGTTTAGTGCAGAGTTCTATCAAACCTTCAAAGAAGAAGTAATCCCAGTTCTTCCCAAACTATTCCACAAAATAGAATCAGAAGGTACTCTACCCAACTCATTCTATGAAGCCACAATTACTCTGATACCTAAACCACATAAAGACCCAACAAAAATAGAGAACTTCAGACCAATTTCCCTTATGAATATTGATGCAAAAATCCTCAATAAAGCTCTCGCTAACCGAATTCAAGAACACATCAAAACAATCCTCCATCCTGACCAAGTAGGTTTCATCCCAGGGATGCAAGGATGGTTCAATATACGAAAATCCAACAATGTAATCCATTATATAAACAAACTCAAAGACAAAAACCACATGATCATCTCGTTAGATGCTGAAAAAGCATTTGACAAAATCCAACACCCATTCATGATAAAAGTCTTGGAAAGATCAGAAATTCAAGGCCCATACCTAACCATGATAAAAGTAATATACAGCAAACCAGTAGCCAACATCAAAGTAAATGGTGAGAAGCTGGAAGAAATCCCACTAAAATCAGGGACTAGACAAGGCTGCCCACTCTCTCCCTACCTATTCAACATTGTACTTGAAGAACTAGCCAGAGCAATTAGACAACAAAAGGAGATCAAGGGGATACAAATCGGAAAAGAAGAAGTCAAAATATTGCTTTTTGCAGATGATATGATAGTATACATAAGTGACCCTAAAAATTCCACCAGAGAACTCCTAAGCCTGATAAATAGCTTCGGTAAAGTAGCTGGATATAAAATTAACAAAAGCAAGTCAATGGCCTTTCTGTACACAAAGGATAAACAAGCAGAGAAGGAAATTAGGGAAACAACACCCTTCTCAATAGTGATAAACAATATAAAATAGCTTGGCATGACTCTAACTAAGGAAGTGAAAGATCTGTATGACAAGAACTTCAAGTCCCTGAAGAAAGAAATTAAAGAAGTTCTCAGAAGATGGAAAAACCTCCCATGATCATGGATTGGCAGGATCAACATTGTAAAAATGGCTATCTTACCAAAAGCAATCTACAGATTCAATGCAATCCCCATCAAAATTCCAACTCAATTCTTCAACGAATTAGAAAAGGCAATCTGCAAATTCATCTGGAACAACAAAAAACCTAGGATAGCAAAAACTCTTCTCAAGGATAAAAGAAACTCTGGTGGAATCACCATTCCTGACCTAAAGCTGTACTACAGAGCAATTGTGATAAAAACTGCATGGTACTGGTATAGCGACAGACAAGTAGACCAATGGAACAGAATTGAAGACCCTGAGATCAACCAATATACCTATGGTCACTTGATCTTTGACAAGGGAGCAAAAACCATCCAGTGGAAAAAAGACAGCTTTTTCAACAAATGGTGCTAGCACAACTGGCGGTTATCATGTAGAAGAATGCGAATTGATCCATTCCTATTTCCTTGTACTAAGATCAAATCTAAGTGGATTAAGGAACTCCACAAAAAACCAGAGACACTGAAACTTATAGAGGAGAAAGTAGGGAAAAGCCTCGAAGATATGGGTACAGGGGAAAAATTCCTGAATAGAACAGCAAAGGCTTGCGCTGTAAGATCGAGAATCGATTAATGGGACCTCATAAAGTTGCAAAGCTTCTGCAACGCAAAAGACACCCTCAATAGACAAAAAGACCACCAACAGATTGGGAAAGGATCTTTACCTATCCTAAATCAGATAAGGGACTAATATCCAATATATATATAAAGAACTCAAGAAGGTGGACTCCAGAAAGTCAAATAACCCCATTAAAAAATGGGGCTCAGAACTGAACAAAGAATTCTCCCCTGAGGAATACCGAATGGCAGAGAAACACCTGAAAAAATGTTCAACATCCTTAATCATCAGGGAAATGCAAATCAAAACAACCCTGAGATTCCACCTCACACCAATCAGAATGGCTAAGATCAAAAATTCAGGTGAAGATGCTGGCGAGGATGTGGAGAAAGAGGAACACTCCTCCATTGTTGGTGGGATTGCAAGCTTGTACAACCACTCTGGAAATCAGTCTGGCGGTTCCTCAGAAAATTGGACATAGTACTACCGGGACGATCCAGCAATACCTCTCCTGGGCATATATCCAGAAGATGTCCCAACCGGTAAAAAGGACACATGCTCCACTATGTTCATAGCAGCCCTATTTATAATAGCCAGAAGCTGGAAAGAACCCAGATGTCCCTCAACAGAGGAATGGATACAGAAATTATGGTACATTTACACAATGGAGTACTACTCAGCTATTAAAAAGAATGAATTTATGAAATTCCTAGCCAAATGAATGGACCTGGAGGGCATCATCTTGAGTGAAGCAACACAATCTCAAAAGAACTCACACAATATGTATTCACTGATAAGTGGATATTAGCCCAAAACTTAGGATACCCAAGATATAAGATACAATTTGCTAAATGCATGAAACTCAAGAAGAATGAAGACCAAAGTGTGGACACTGTGCCCCTTCTTAGAATTGGGAACAAAACACCCAGGGAAGGAGTTACAGAGACAAAGTTCGTAGCTGTGATGAAAGGATGGACCATTTAGAGACTGCCGTATCCAGGGATCCATCCCATAATCAGCTTCTAAACGCTGACACCATTGCATACACTAGCAAGATTTTGCTGAAAGGACCCAAATATAGCTGTCTCTTGTGAGACGATGCTGGGGCCTAGCAAACACCGGAGTGGATGTTCACAGTCAGCTATTGGATGTATCACAGGGCTCTCAATGGAGAAGCTAGAGAAAGTACCCAAGGAGCTAAAGGGATCTGCAACCCTATTGTTGGAACAACAGGATGTACTAAATAGAACCCCGGAGCTCTTGTCTCTAGCTGCATATGTATCGAAAGATGGCCTAGTCGGCCATCACTGGAAAGAGAGGCCCATTGGACTTGCAAACTTTATATGCCCCAATATAGGGGAATGCCAGGGCCAAAAGAATGGGAATGGGTGGGTAGGGAAGTGGGGGGCGCTATGGGGGACTTTTGGGATAGCATTGGAAATGTAATTGAGGAAAATACGTAATAAAAATATTAAAAATCAAAAAAAAATGTGGCTCAGAACTGAACAAAGAATTCTCACCTGAGGAATACCGAATGGCAGAGAAGCACCTGAAAAAATGTTCAACATCCTTAATCATCAGGGAAATGCAACTCAAAACAACCCTGAGATTCCACCTCACACCAGTCAGAATGGCTAAGATCAAAAATTCATGTGACAGCAGATGCTGGCGAGGATGTGGTGAAAGAGGAACACTCCTTCATTGTTGGTGGGATTGCAAGCTGGTACAACCACTCTGGAAATCAGTTTGGCGGTTCCTCAGAAAATTGGACATAATACTACCAGAGGATACAGCAATACCTCTCCTGGGCATATATCCAGAAGATGTTCCAACCGGTAAGAAGGACACATGCTCCACTATGTTCATAGCAGCCTTATTTATAATAGCCAGAAGCTGGAAAGAACCCAGATGCCCCTCAACAGAGGAATGGATACAGAAAATGTGGTACATTTACACAATGGAGTACTACTCAGCTATTAAAAGGAATGAATTTATGAAATTCCTAGGCAAATGGATGGATCTGGAGGGCATCATCCTGAGTGAGGTAACATATTCACAAAGGAACTCACACAATATGTACTCACTGATAAGTGGATATTAGCCCAAAAACTTAGGATACCCAAGATATAAGATACAATTTGTTAAACACATGAAACTCAAGAAGAACGAAGACCGAAGTGTGGACACTGTGCCCCTTCTTGGAATTGGGAACAAAACACCCATGGAAAGAGTTACAGAGATAAAGTTCGGAGCTGTGAAGAAAGGATTGACCATCTAAAGACTGTCATATCCAGGGATCCATCCCATAATCAGCTTCCAAAAGCTGACACCATTGCATACCCTAGCAAGATTTGGCTGAAAGGACCCAGATATAGTTGTCTCTTGTGAGACAATGCCGGGGCCTAGCAAACACAGAAGTGGATGCTCACAGTCAGCTATTGGATGGATCACAGGGCCCCCAATGGAGGAGCTAGAGAAAGTACCCAAGGAGCTAAAGGGAACTGCAAACCCATAGGTGGATCATTATTATGAACTAACCAGTACCCCAGAGCTCTTGACTCTAGCTGCATTTGTATCAAAAGATGGCCTAGTCGGCCATCACTGGAAAGAGAGACCCATTGGACTTGCCAACTTTATATGCCCCAGTACAGGGGAATGCCAGGGCCAAGAGGTGGGGGTCGGTGGGTGGGGGACTGGGGGGGAGTGTATTGGGGACTTTTTGGATAGCATTGGAAATGTAATTGAGGAAAATACCTAATAAAAAATTATAATTTGAATGATAAGTGAAAGAATATGATATTGCATAATTCCGTTTTATTTAGCAGTACTATCATTTATTAAAGGATACATTATGAGATATTATCATTGGCAAGATCTTAAGCATAAAAATTAGATCTTATGATCTAGCTTTTTCCTTTAGAAAAGGAGACTGCCTCTCAATGTGGAAAAGTTTTTATGTTTTCAAAGTACAATATGGTATTTATTTGACTATCATACAGGAGGAATATAGCTGTATTACATTAGATGTTGCAGTAAAATAATGTTTGGAAATTTACATTTATTGGTTCATGGTTGTTATTTTTAGTATTAGTTTTTATTTCTGCAGTTGTCTTGCTACTTCATTACTAGTCAGCTGGTTTCTCTATTTTAGTGTCTCAGTCAACACCCATTACAACAAGTGTGCATAATACATGGACAGTAATGGCTGGAAGAGGATTTGTGCAATGAGAAAATGCTTACTGAAGCAAGAATATTTGTCTTATACTGGTCCACGAACAATCCATTCAGAAAAACTTTGGCTTCTGATCAAAGATATATCAGAACAGGACTTTCTCCTTTCACGGAACTCTATACTAAATGATGAAAGAGCCTTTGGCATTTTTGAGGTTCCAAATGTGCTGCCAGTATAGTCATTTGATTTGAGCTTATTTTGTCTTTAAAGAAAGGCTTTGAAAAAAACCTAAAATATTTATTCTATAGTAAATTAATTAAACTAATGACAATTTAGCATGAGATATTCTAACTGGCATTTCTTGGTTCACAGTAGCATTCATTGAGTCCAGCACTGTGATTAATGAATATAAAGAAAGCAAGATGCCTGTCTTCAATGACTTCATAATACAGACAAGGGAAGATACTAATATTTTCATAATTCATAAATTAGCAGACTAACTTTGTAAGCTATTAATTAATTAATTAATTTGGTCTAATTATGTACTGATTTGTAGGGATTTTATTACACTATACATGTTCTAAATAAATATTAAAATTTCAACTATTACTGTTAACTGGCAATCAATCAACAAAATTTCTTTGTTTCTTCCTAATTTTTTTTCACAGAAGAAGGATAGGAAAACAAAATCTCTGTATTTATGAATTTTCTGTCTCTAGGTAAGAATACATTGTGCCAATGCTTACTTTTTTAAACTACCTTTCATAGCCTGCTATGAAACCTGTTTTCTTGAAATCTCACAAGAATAACAAACTAAAACAACATAACTTTTGAAAATAAACAGTTAAGAGGGAAAATGTAATTACTCAAATTCACCTTCAGAGGAGTTAAACCTACAGAAAATTTTCCAACAGGAAATTTTGTCATATTCTTAGGACTAAAACGTCAATGAAATTGAGAAGATATACTTTTGCCAGCAGTTCAGATCATTGACTGCTCTTTCAGAGGTCCTGAGTTCAATTCTCAGAAATCACATGGTAGCTCACAACCATATGTAATGGGATTTGATGCTTTCTTTTGGTGTCTCTGAATAGAGTGACAGTATATTCACATAAATAAATAAATCTTAAAAGAAGAAGAAAATATACCTTTACAGGAATATCAAAGAATTTTTCAAGAGGAATGAGTATTTTTATAGACTTATTCAATGAGTTGAAGGAGATAAAATTGAGGACAAGCAAAACAAAATAGGGACTAGCAGTCAAGTACTTGTCTATTTAAGGAACCATATATAGAATACACAGTGTATTGAACAAGGGTTCATGAGAGAGAAGGTCCAGTAATTAGTGACATGATAAGGAAGGCCATAATATGACCTATAAATTCCATTTCACTTTGAAAAAAATATGGTGGTTTGAATGATAATATCACAATGACTCATGTATTTAAATACCTGCCTACTAGCTAGGGGAATTGTTTGGAAATAATTAGGAGGTGTGGCCTTGTTGGATGAAGTCACTGGGGATGTGGATGTGTCACTGAGGGACAGGCATTAAGGTTTCAAAAATTCTATGCCAATTCATCTCTCTCTCTCCCCCTCCCCTCCCCTCCCCTCCCTTCTCTCTGCTCTACTGTTGTTATTTAAGGTATAAATTCTAAGCACTTTGCTCTGTTATTGTGGACTCTAACTCTCTGAAACAGTAAGCTCAGATTAAGTATTTTTGTTTTTATTTTATCCTATAAATTGCCTTAATTTTGCTAGTTGATCACAGCAGTAGGAAATTGAATAAGACAGATAATAAGACAGTTATATAAAATATGAGTTATTCACTATTTTTATATCTTTTCGTTATCATCTCTTTATCTAAGTTGAAGGTCTGGTAAATTAAAGAGCATGTTATAAATATTTCCTATGAATTTTAATGCAATTTAATTTAGATAAATAGTATTTTGTAGTAGTTTGATAAAATTTGAATCTCATTTTATTATATTACATTTGTTTAAAGTCTACTTTATTTTACTTTATCCTTAATTTATGTTTGTAAGCCAATTTTGTTTCTTAAGTCAATTTAACTCATTGATATAATGTTAAATTACATGTAGTTTTTCAGTGTTTTATTTCTTTTTATATAAAAATGTGTACTTTCTTTCATTTACTTTTAAATCTCAATGATCATTTACTCTCCCTCCTCAAAACCAAGCCCCTTCCCCACCCTACCTCCCTTCTCCTCAACTTGTCACTCCTCTTTAGTTTCTCTTCAGAAAAAGGCATACATTCCATGAATGTCAACGAATTTTAGCATATATGTACAGTAAAAGTAGGCATTTCCTCTAGCATTAATGTTGGATATGGCAACCGAGTAAAAGAAAAGGATCAGAGACAGTGTCTGCTCTAACTTTTATGAGTCTCACAAGAAGACCATGCTACACAATTGTGCATAAGTAGAGAAGGGCCTGTATTACATCCAAGCAAGCTCCCTGATTGTTCATTCACTAGTTCAGTCTCTGTGAACCCTTAAGAACCTAGATTGTTTATTCTGGTTTTGTTCTTGTTCTTGTTGTTTTACTTTGTTTTCTTTTGTTTCTGTTCATTTGTTTTTCCGTATCCTTGACCCCTGTGGCTATGACAATTTTTAGCTCCTCTCTTCTGCCTAATGTTTGGCTTGGGTCTCTGCATCTGCTATGAACAGCTGCTATTTGTGAGCCAATTTTATTTTTAAAGTCATTTTAATTTATTGATATGATGTTAATTTTAGATGTAGTTTATTTAGTGTTTTATTTCTATAACAGTTATTTTTAGACTTATATAAGTGATACCTATAAACAAAAATGTTCTAATGTGTAGTTTAGAAATTGAAGTAATTTAATTATAGATATAATTGTTATAGTTTTATATTCCTATTAGTTATAACTTTTAAACTAAAGTTTTAAAAAGAAAATGAAAATAAAGCTACTTTCCCTTATTAGGAATGTTTTGATACCCTTTTAGTGATAGAAATACTATACTTTGAGATTAAATACACAATGTTATGAAAATAATTTATTAGCAAATTAACATTTACACGTAAGAGCTTCATATTGAAAAGGGAAATGTAAAGGATTCTGGGTGGCAAAAACTACTAAGCATTCTAAACCCTAGATAATCTTTTAAGGAGTGTTTTATGTCAAAAATAAATGAACATTTCACTGTTTGTGATACTTGTTACTTTTGTGGTATGTAGAAAAGACCTAATTTCCATACATCTATCATGAATGTGAGGTGAGGGGGGGGGGAATAAAAGTAAAAGAACAAGTAGAATCTACTAATGCTCACATGTCTGTAATCACTGCTAAAGCATCTATCTGTAGCACTCTACTGTTTACCACATTTACTTTACTCACACCATCTTCAATCTTTACATGTGATAAGGACAAAAATACAATAAGAAAAAAGAGAACACCTTTAATAAATGGCCCTTGTCTACCTGATGGTCTGTATGTAAGAGAATACAAATATATATAAAAGCTCAACTCCAAGTACATCAAGATTGGATACAGAAATTGAGGTTCATTTACACAATGGAATACTACTCAGCTATTAAAAATGAAGACATTAATAAATTTTCAGGCAAACGAATGGAACTAGAAAATATCATCCTGAGTGAGATAACTCAGACTTAAAAGGACATGCATGGCATGTACTCACTGAAAAGTGGGTGTGATGGTTTGTATATTCTTGGACCAGGGAGTGGCACCATCTGGAGGTGTGGCCTTGTTGGAATAGGTGTAACCTGGTTGGAATGGGTGTGTCACTGTGGGTGTGGGCATAAGATCCTCGCCCTGGTTGCCTGGAAGTCAGTCTTCCACTAGCAGCCTTTGGATGAAGACATAGAACTCTCAGCTCCTCCTGTGCCATGCCTGCCTGGATACTGTCACACTCCCTCTTTGATGATAATGGACTGAACCTCTGAACCTGTAAGCCAGCCCCAATTAAATGTTGTTTTTTATAGGACTTGCCTTGGTCATGGTGTCTGTTCACAGCAGTAAAACCCTAACTAAGACAGAAGTTGGTACCAGAAGTGGGGTATTGCTGTGATAGGCCTGACCATGCTTTTATTAGAAAGAATGTGGATTTTGGGACTTTGGATTTGGAAAGCAGTGGAATGCTTTAAATGGGGCTTAATTGGTCATCCTAGTAGGGATATGGAAAACTTTGTTGCTGGGAGTAATTTGAACTGTGTTGACCTGGCCCAAGAGATTTCAAAGGAGAAGAATTTCAGAATGTGGCATAAAGACTGTTTTTGTGGTATTTTGGTGAAGACTATGGCTACTTTTTGCCCTTGTCAGAAATGTCTGCCTGAGGCTAAGGTGAAGAGGCTCAGATTAATTGCATTGACAAAGGAAGTTTCAAAAAAGCCCAGCAGAAACTTTGTTCTCTGGTTAAGTCTTTTGAAGAGAAGTTTGAAAAAGCATAGTAAGCTTAGAAAGAAAAATATAAAATATAAGGCTCGAGTATTAAAGGGGTACTAGGAAGTGAAATGGAGCAAATACTTGTGTTCTAGGAGATAACAGATTAAGGGAGTGATACCTTGGGGCAAGATCCTACCCAGATAAACTTAGATCCAGGTGGTGATACACACCTTTAATCCCAGGAGACAGGCGTGCTGATCTCTGCATTCAAGGTCAATCCAGGATAGCCAAGCTTAGGCAGTGAAGGATTTGGAAAACAGAAAGCCAGTGACAATGTAATAGCACAAGCGGGTCATGTTGTAGTTCGTGCAAGCAGCAGAACTTTGCAGCTTCAACCACATGGCTCTGACTCTAGAGTAAAGAATGGAAGGAACTACTGGGACAATATATGCTGGTTAGTTGGAGCTAAGAAATTAGCAGTGATTAAGAAGAGACCAGCATCACTGAGGTGAAATCTTCTAGGAAGTGTTTTCTGGAAGCACAAAGAAGCTGTGTTCCAGAGATAGCCAAGGTTGTACCTCTTGTTGCAGCTGGACTTGGTAATATGTAAGAGTCACCCAGGTGTACTGGTTTTGAAGGCATGAAGGTGTAATGAAGAACAGCTGAGGCTTGGCACTGTGAGAGGTCATGGAAGGCCATTGGAGAAGGTATAGCCTCAGCTGTAGTTGGTGGCCCAGGACTGAAGGGGTCAGGCAAAGGATTTGATGCTTGGCATCATGAAGAGAGCCTATGAGAGGCTATTGGTGAAGCCTAGTTGGAGTGAAACACCCCAGTGCATTGAAGATGTCAGTACCATGGGATGATCACCAAGAACAGCAGCCGTAGTGGAGTGGATCAACCTGAGCTTAGAGTGCTACAGAGGGCAGAGTTGGAGAAGTGATGCCAGCCCTTAGGAAGAGTCCAAAAGATCAAGTGGAATCCCAGACACTGAAACAAGAAGCTGTAACATTGAAATTGCCTTGTATACTCAAAGATGTTGAAAATGCCAGAGCCATGGGATACATGCTGATGAAAGCTGCTAACAGGGAGTGGAACTAGACCAGGAGAAACAGTTTGCTGCAGTCAACAAATATGAAAAGGAATGGAGATCTGAAGACTGCTTTGACATCAGCCATGGAGATGCAGAGTTTGGAGTTTGCCCAGCTGGTTTCCTGCCTTGTTTGGGGGATTATAGTTAATTAAGTTGGATGAATCTCAGAAGAGACCTTGAACTTTGGACTTTTAACATTGTTGCGACTGCTATAGACTATGAGGACTTTGAAAGTTGGACTAAATACATCTTGCATTATGCTATGTTTAATTATGGCCCCCATAGACTCATGTTTTTGAACAAGTCTATGGGGACCAGGGAGTGGAATGTGATGGTTTGTATATCCTTGGACCAGGGAGTGGCACCATCTGGAGGTGTGGCCTTGTTGGAATAGGTGTAACCTGGTTGGAATGGGTGTGTCACTGTGGGTGTGGGCATAAGATCCTCGCCCTGGTTGCCTGGAAGTCAGTCTTCCACTAGCAGCCTTTGGATGAAGACATAGAACTCTCAGCTCCTCCTGTGCCATGCCTGCCTGGATACTGTCACACTCCCTCTTTGATGATAATGGACTGAACCTCTGAACCTGTAAGCCAGCCCCAATTAAATGTTGTTTTTTATAGGACTTGCCTTGGTCATGGTGTCTGTTCACAGCAGTAAAACCCTAACTAAGACAGTGGGTATTAGACAAAATGAATAGAAAACCTAGGTAGGATACAACCCACAGACCTTCAGCAGTGTAACAAACAGAAAGGCCCACATTAGGGAGCTTCAATTCAACTTAGAAGGGGAAAGAAAATAGTCATAGGAGGCAGAAGGATGAAGAAACTTTGGGTGGGAGAGGGGAGGGGAAAAGGAGAACAGGATCAGGTATGGGGGAGGGGCAAGAGAGAAGCCTGGAGGGCCAGGAGGAGGATGAAGGAAATATGCAGCCTTGCAGGGAAGGAGGGAACACCCTCTAGAAAATATTAGAGACCCAGGAGGTGAGAAACTCTCAGGACTCAATGATGGTGATCTAAGCCAAAATACCCAACACTGGGGAGAGGAATCTCAAAGATCCTTCTTCCAGTAGACAGACAGGACCTCAAGCAAAGGGACAGGGTTAATAAACCACAGTCAAAAAGTTCTGACCCAGAAGTGTTCTTGTCTAAGAGAACTGCAGGGAGAAAAATGGAAAAGAGACTGAAGAAAAGGCAGTCTCTTTCAATGGCTGACCAAACTTGGGATCAATCTAATGGGGACACTCCAAGGCCTGACACTACTACTGATATGCTTACCAATGGAAGTCCCACATGGCTATCTTCTGGGAAGTCCTACCAGTAGCTAACTGAGACAGATGCAGATACTTACAATTACTGGTTTGAAGTTGGAGACCCATATAGTTGAATTAGGGGAAGGAGTGAAGAAGCTGAAAATTTTAGAGATGTGATGAGATGATTCCTTGCTTTCCAACATAATACTATATATATATATATGATATGATATATATATATATATCATATAATATCCTTGCTTTCCAACATAAAACTATATATATATATGATATAATATATGATATATATATATATCATATATTATATACTAATATATATATAACTAATATATATATTTCCAAGATAAAACTAATATTTTATATATAAAATCCCAGTAGATTCACCATTTTACACATGATTTACTAGAATGTAGAAAGAATATCTTGTGAACTCTATGGTAGTATCACCTGTCAATAAAACGTTGATTGGCCAATGAGTTGAGGCAGGAAATAATTGGTATGGAGAGAACCCTGGGAAAGAATAGGGTGTGTGATTAGATTTGCCCAGTCACTGAGGAGACAGAGGTATGCGAATAATAAAGATAACCAGAAATTTGGCAATTATTAGAATAGAAAAATGGATTAATTAAGTTACAAACTAGCAAAGTAATAAGCCCAAGATTATGACCTAGGCATTTATTCACAAATAATTAAGTCTCAGAGTTGTTACTTTGGGAACTGGGACATTTGTGAAGAATCCCTCAGTTATACATGGACCCGACATACTTGCTCTTAGAATCCAAGCTTAGAGCCTGAGAAAAAAAATCCCATATTGAATGTGGGAAACAAACACTTCCCAGAACAGTTTTCTAACTGGCTGGGAGTCTAGATCTCTTTAAGAAAGAAAAGAGGAGACTCCTGAGCTAGTCTGACTAGTGGATGCCTGAGCTGCACTGCTCTTTCTTGGACCTGTGCCTGAGAACACAGTATCTGTGGCTTCTAAGTACAGCACAGTTACAAAGAAAGGTTGAAAAGTATACTAGAAAGAGCTGGATAGCCCAATTCAGGTCCATGCAAGAAAAGCCTACAACCTCCCTTAGAAACGGAATGCCTCAAGTCAGCAGAGCTTTAGCGACTGGCAACAGCAGCCTGAACGACTGAGTTGAAGGTGTAAAGTTAGCTGCCATAGATGTGTCTCGAGGAACCTGCAGATGAATCTGGAATGATGGTGGGACTAGAAAGCCCTAAACTTCTGAACTGGTAAGGTATTAAATTTGAAAACAATAAAAGAGAAAGAAACAGTATTAAAACAAAATCACATCCAATAGCTGACTGTGAGCATCCACTTCTGCATTTGCTAGGCCCAGGCATACAAGAGACAGCTATATCTGAGTCCTTTCAGCAAAATCTTGCTAGTGTATGCAATGGTGTCAGCGTTTGGAGGCTGATTATGGGATGGATCCCTGGATATGGCAGTCTCTAGATGGTCCATCCTTTCGTCACAGCTGCAACCTTTGTCTCTGTAACTTCTTCCATGGGTGTTTTGTTCCCAATTCTAAGAAGGGGCACAGTGTCCACACTTTGGTCTTCATTCTTCTTTAGTTTCATGCGTTTAGCAAGTTGTATCTTATATCTTTGGTATCCTAAGTTTTGGGCTAATATCCACTTATCAGTGAGTACATATTGTGTGAGTTCCTTTGTGATTGTGTTACCTCACTCAGGATGATGCCCTCCAAGACCATCCAGTTGCCTAGCTATTGGATGGATCACAAGGCTCCCAATGGAGGAGCTAGAGAAAGTACCCCAGGAGCTAAAGGGATCTGCAACCCTATAGGTGGAACAACATTATGAACTAACCAGTACCCCAGAGCTCTTGACTCTAGCTGCATATGTATCAAAAGATGGCCTAGTCGGCCATCACGGGAAAGAGAGGCCCATTGGACATGCAAACTTTATATGCCTCAGTACAGGGGAACGACAGGGCCAAAAAAAATGGGAATGGGTAGGTAGGGAAGTGGGGGGGGAGGGTATGGGGGACTTTTGGGATAGCATTGGAAATGTAATTGAGGAAAATACATAATAAAAATATTTTAAAAAAATCACAGGAAAAAATATTTAGTTTAAAATTGCCAAAGTGAAGTTATTAGAAAATTCAATACATTTAAAGAAATAAGGCCCATAAAGATAAGAGGAACAATGACACAGAGCTTTCAGACTCTATATAATGCAATTTTATGTAGCTTATACATAGAAATAACAGAGAAAGAGATGGATGATTGCCCTAACAGAAGCTGACAGATTATCAATTATGTTTATTACTATGCTAGTATTTATTTTCCTTATCTGAATAATCATAATTTTTTTGTTTTTTGTTTTTGTTTTTGTTTTAATCATAATTTTTATACCTTCTCAAAAACCAGTACTTTAGAGATACAAGAAAAAGAGAAATATAAAACAAAAATGGAGACAGGCTTTAGAAGAAAAATATTTAAAATATTGAATAGAAATTAAGAAATTACTAAGAAAATAGAGATACAAGAAGAAAACTATAAAATATGGATATAGACCTTTGAAAATAATAGAAAAAATATTAAGTGGAAGAGGATAGACACAGAGGAAATAAGGCCAGAGCCTACAGCACTACCATGTAATGAAAATCAGAAAAGTCAGCAAAATGTTGTTAGAAAAACAACCTTAGCTTATCTAGTTACTGTTCAATAAATGCCAGCATATGTTAGACACAAAATTAAGAAGAATTTAGACAGCATTCTATACAAGAGTTAGATTTAAAAATTATAAGAATACAATTTTAATAGAGAAAAGTAATTTGTAAAAGTTTTAAGAAAAGCCAAACTGGCAAATGTTTTAATCATAACAAGCAAGGTCAATTAAAAGGAGAGTATAGGCAAAGAAATCCTAGTAACAATGTTCGTTTCTAGAGATAATCCAAAAGAAGACCCCAGATTTCTAGAATAAACAGAAGATGCAGCAAAGGCTGACACTGGACTAACGAATGTAGATCAACAAGTGACAAACTATCAAACCCCCTGTTGGGAAATGACCCAGAATACCCACCATACATCCCACAAACCATATGAAGCTTAAGAAGAAGGAAGACCAAACACGTGGATGCTTCAGCCATACATAGAAGGGAGAACCAAATAATCACAGGAAGTAGTGGGAACGAGGGACCAGGGAGGGAGAGAGCAGGGAGAGAAAAAAGGGAAACAGGATCAGTTATGGGAAGGGACAGGAAAAACATAACCAGTGCAAATCTTGTAAAAGAACACATGTAATTGGGGCTAGCTTACAGTTTCAGATGTTCAGTCCAGTATCATCAAGGCAGGGACATGGCAGCATCCAGGCAGGCATAGTACAGGAGAAGCTGAGAGTCCTACATCTTCATCTGAAGGCTGCTAGTGGAAGACTGATTTCCAGTCAGCTAGGGTGAGGGATTTGAGCCCATGCTGACAGTGACACACCTATTCCAACAAGGCCACACCTCCTAATAGTGCCACCCCCTGGACCAAGCATATACAAACCATCACAAAAGTCCATCCAGAGACTGCCTCACCTAGGGATCCATCTCATCTGTAGACACCAATCCCTGACACTATTGCTGATGTCAAGAAGCACTTGCCGAATGAAGCCTGGTATAGCTGTCCCCTGAGAGGTTCTGCCAGCACCTGGCTAATACAGATGCAGATACTCACAGCCAACCATCAGACTGAGGCCCCGGACAGCAACAGAAGGGCTAGAAGGACTGAAAGGAGCTGAAGGCAATTACAACCCCATAGGAAGAACAATATCAACTAACCAGGCCACCCAGAGCTCTCAGAGACTAAACTACCAAAAAAGAGTTTATACATGAAGGGATCCATGGCTCCAGATACATATGTAACCAATGATTATATTACATGGCATCAATTGAAGAGGAGGCCCTTGGTACTGTGGAACCTTGATGCCAGCATAGAGGAATGCGAGAGGGTTGAGGCAGGGGTGAGTAAGTGGGTAGAGGATCACCCTTATAAACGGAGAGGGGATGAGGTGTTTGTGGAGGGGAAACCAGAAAGGGGAATATCATTTGAAATGTAAACAAGTAAATTGATTTTTTTTTTAAAAAAAAAAAAAAGCGATAAAATAAAAACATATAACAAAACAACCAAAGGGGAGAAAAAAAATCAAAGACCTTATTCATTGTATATGACTACTGTTTTGTGTTAATTTTTTCAGGTTGAGGAAGTGACAGTTCCCATTTTCTTAAATCCTTGGAGGAGTTTTCTACAGTCAGAATTCATTCTCAAGATAGTGTAGAATTAGTTCTTGTTACACTTTAATATAATTTATTTCTCTTTATCACTTAAGATAACATGGAAATTTAGAGAAAGAAAATTCATTAGCAATCTTCAATTAATTTATTTTACATATTTTTATAAAGAGACATCATTCTTTATATAAACATAAAAACATTTTAAAGATCAGGAAAAAAATCAAATAGATTATTTTTATGCTATTTTCAATTTTAATTTTAAGAGGTGTGAGATTACCTTAGTAATTTTATCAATTTCACAGTTTCACAAAAGAAAAATGATCATTATAAAAATTTTTAGTAGATTAATTTACAAGCAGAAACACACCTGATCCAACCTAATGAGTCTACTTTTTTTTCATTTACAAATTTGTAATTGGTATTCAAATATTGTGTTGGTATCTGATGTAGGTAAATATATGTAACTGAATAAAAAAGCAAATTATTTTTAGTTGTTATTTGATAGATCAAATGAAAGTGTAGAATTTGACATCAACAATAGTAAAATAATATATAAGATTTAAGTTAATCATATATTATTTGAAATGTAATTCATCCAAAATTGAGTAGAAATTTACTTCATGGTCTACTAATCTAAAGTTGATAGATGTCCATCCATAGAATGTTTTTTCCTAAGTCTCCACTTAAAATAATATTTTATATATTAGACAAAGTGGCCATGAAAGGAAATATGAGTTATTGTAACATTTTCACTTGATAAATATTATAGTATTTCTGAAATCATTATAATTATTTATTTACACATTTAAAATATTGAGAAACTTATTAGAAATTGTTTTTCTCATAGATACACTCCAAATTAAATTTCTTAATGGCTGTTCAAAGTATAAAACTTGAAAAGGTACTATTGAAATGGCTAAAGTAGAAATTTTTATTTTTTTGGACACATAGTTGTGTTATATGATTTTTTTTTCTTTTAGAAATTGTCTTATGAAGGATGTTTTTGTTGAAGCGAACATGTGGGAAGATGTTTTGTTAAGAATAGACATGTGATGTGTTTTTAAAGATTATCTGAAAAAGGGCATGTGATATTTTGTTACAGTTGATGTTTGAGAGAGTATATGATTTTTAAAAGGGATATAAATGTAGTATAATGGATAGTAGATGATATTGGATGATATTGTAATGTCTTATCATTTATTTGTTGGTGATTATTAGACTTTGCTGATGTTAATCTTTGTTGATGTCATTAGTAGTAGTAGTACTATTATTATTTTGGTGATCATTTGTCAAGATTTGATAGAGAGAAAAGACTGCTGATGGTATTCTGAGGCCTCTTGCTGCGTCATCATACTCAGGCTGACTGGCAGAGCCTTGAGATCTCTTCTAAATTGACCTATCATTACTGATTAGTAAATGCTCTTTACAAATGGATTGAGCTGCCCCTGCTGATTCTTGTAATCTAAACTGCTGATATCCTGACAATGAAGATTAGATTTACTCCCCCCACCACACAGACACACACACACACACACACACACACAAATATTTCTAAACAGGTCCACATCCTCTTTTGCTCTATTAAACATTCCTTTCTCCTACCTCTAATGGATAATAAGATAGAAGAGAAATTAAAACATTTAAACACCCTTATTAAAAGTATGTTTTAAAAACGTCTAAGCCTTCAAATGGCTCAACAGGTAATGGTATTTACTTCAAGCCTTATTATGTTAGGTCATTCTCCAAGAACCATGTAATGAAAGGATACAGATGACCTTTGACAAAATATCTTCTGACCTCCACATTTGGACTATATCATGCATGCCCCTTCACAGACATACATTATATCATTATATATATAATATATATAAATTAATAAGGATGTTTTGCTTAAAATGAGGTTGAATCCCCCAGTTGATTAATATTTTAATATTTTAAACAAATGTTTATACATCTGTTTAAAAATATATATTCATATATATCATATGTGTTCATTTCTGTAGGACATATCTGTAGTCAATAAAGAAATCTGAACAAATTTTTAAGAAAAGATTTCTACATAAAATAATTTAAATCTAGTGTTTCAGAGAACTAATAAATATAATTTTCTCTGAAACATTATAATTGAAACTAGTTTTATTCAGTACACCTCACAAACACTTGAAAACTTAAGTTCTGTGTTGTTAATCACATGTTGCTCTAGTGTGGATACTTTGGTTCTCCTGAAGATTCAGATTCTGAAGTTTGTAATCACTGAGAATTCCAGCTAAACCAGAAATAATTAGGTGAAAGACTTCATTTTCTGGAAATGGTTAATGTCAGTTCACCAAGAGTGGTTCATCTGAGAAAGAGTGGTTGTTACATGAGCTAACCACATACATTTGTCCCTATGCACAAGTTCATGCCCCTTTTTCCTTCTTCAACTTGTGGTAATAAGGTCAGTCAAGTCTTGCCAAGACATATACAATGCTGTTCAGACTTCTCAGAAATCACAATTGTAATGCCAATCAATTATTCTTCTTTCTGTATCTCCCAGATCAAGATCTATTACTGTAATGGCACCAAAGAAATATGCAAGCATTTGATAGTTGCATCCAGTCCATTGTGGATGGTGCCTTTGTTTTATCCTTCTTTCACTATGTTCACTGGTTGGGTTTCAAACCAGGGACATAAGGCTGATGTTCCTACTTAGCAAATAAGTACAGATGCTGGTCTCAAGGTTCTCCAGGTATCCTTCTCTTCGTACCTGTTACCAGTTGTCCTGACTGGCATACCCAGTCTCCAACCCTAAACTTTTCCAGTCCAGGCACTAGACAGCCTTTCCCTTAGATGTCCTTGACTGGGTATTTCTCCACTGGTGAAATGAGCCAATTCATGCCAGATTAGAGTATATTAAAGGCAGGTTTATTGGAACTCTGCTCTCAGGGGAGTTCACTGGTCTGAAAGACTGAGGCCAGGGGAGTTGCCATGGGGAAGGAGGGAAGAAAAAAAGAGAGAGTATGCTCACTTGAGCAGAGAGAAAAGAGACAGAAGACAAAGGAGAGGGAGAGAGAGGGAGAGAGAGAGAGAGAGAGAGAGAGAGAGAGAGAGAGAGAGAGAGAGAGAGAGAGAGAGAGAGAGAGAGAGAACAAAATGATGTTAGGTGAAATCCTGGGCTGGAAAGTTCAGGGTTGAGGGCAGGGTATGCCAGGTATATACTGAGGGATATCTGTTTCCCTCCCTACATGCTTCTTTCTGAGGGTAGGATCTATTTCATTTTCCCTGTTACCCCCACCCCTCCTCCAATTACCAAACCATGGGCCTAAGGATTTAAAATGTACATCCCCAATAAAGCTTTTCTCCTTAAACTCATATCTTCTACTATTACATCCAGGTATACTCTCAGAATCCCCATCCATGAAAACTCCAAAATAGTTACCCACAGGTGCTCTAGCACAGCCTCACAGACTGCTTCAACTGGGACTATAAACCCTACCCACAGATGGTCACACAACCTGGACATTAGTGAAAGAACCAGCTCTTTCCAGACTTGGCCAACATTCCAGCTTTTTGCCCATACTCCAAAACTGTGCTCTAATGTCAGAAGAAAGTGATCATGGACAATCGTGATGTCCCTTATTCATTTATAATCAACAAAAGGCTGGAATGTTTGATTTTGGACCCCCAGGACAAGGGACTAAGGTGCATATTTTACATATCCAAATGGACCTGTCCTTTAGGTCCTCCCAGCATCCCTCAGTCCCTACCTGATATACCCTGTTCTGAACCCTGAACTTTACAGCCCAGGGTCTGGGCTGCCCTTTCTACAGAGGCTTTTTGTTATATAATACAGACATTTTGATCTCTTTCTCCTTTTTCTCCTCCGTTTCTTCTCTCGGGCATTCATGTTCCTTTTCTTTCTTTTTCCTTCCTCAACCCCATTTTCTCTATGGCCACTCCCCTGACCTAATCCTTAGGGCTAGTGAACCTGCCTGAAAGCAGCTTCCCAATAAACCTGCCTTCAATATAATTTAATGTAGTTTTAATTGGCTCACTTCACCTACAGAGAAATAATCTACCTATGAGACCATCACTATATAATCCAGGCCTTTGGTTACCTGTACTCTCTTTTGGGCCTCCTGGCTCCTGAACATAGCTTTCTTCTTTCTTCCCCCTCCCATTCTCACATGGCTCAGAATCACATCCATTCTGGGCCCTCCCAGTTGTCCCTACCTTTGACTATTCTCTCTCACATATCTATAATAAACTTTCTCCTCCACCGTATTTAGGTCCTTTTACTTCTTACTTCTTTTTCTCATTCATTTAGTACTGAAAGTCGGGACCAGTCACATTGTTTCCTTTACTTAAAATATCTTTTTTTCTTTTCTTTTTTCTTATTTATTCAGTGGTAAAAGCTGTGACAAGTCATGTCCTTTACTTTTTACTTTTATTTTTCACTCACTGCTCTCCCTTTCCTTGTTCTATCTTTGTCATCTCTCTTTTTTTTCCTCTTCTTCGTTTTGATTTTGATACAGTGTCTAACTTGTGCACAAGCTGGCTTCTGCTTCAGGCTCCAGGATATTGTTAGTGCAGTTTCAGCCCATCTTGTCAGGCTTAATAACACATGGAGAAAAGAAGTCATTGATAAAACCAAGAAGAATATACTGCCTCACTGAAGTAAAAATATCTGATGCACTACCATCAACACCTATAATAACAATGTAATTTATTTAACTAAAATATTAAGCTTATTTCATTATTTTGCTATTAATTTCAAAGTACAAATCAATTAAACTGTAATCATATATTAAAAACTACAAAAATTATCTTGTAAGAATTTATATTGATATATTATCAAATATTTATAGAATTTTTTGATATTGCAAAAGTGTCTTTTGAGTTAAATATTGTTAATATTCAATAATTTTCAAATATTCTGACTCACACAAAGACCTAATTTAACAATTTTTGCAGTTAGCTCAGTCGAGTAATAACCAAAGGTAACAACAAGAAACATAGACAACTGTGTAATTATTCTGTGAACTCCAAAAGTATTGTGGAAAAGGATGAATAGACTTACATTAAACAAAGAGAAGCCTACATAATTTTGCTTCATAGCTAGACAACACATTTTCTCAGGCTAGAAATGGAGTTACATGGTAGATTGACTAAATATAAATACTTTCTAGGATGATATAACTTTTTATTTTACTTGAAGGTTTTCTTTATAAAGGCTAATTTTTGTATTTTGAAGTATGCAAAAGAAATTATGAATTGAAACTTATCAACAGGCACAACATAATACTGCCACCCAGTGGCTATTGTGGCTAAATACCGGGAGATATGCTTTCCAGATAATTCATATCAGTGTAGATAGGTGTTTGGTTACAGTTATTTAATTTGATTTTTATATGTAGGAAGCAATTTATTAATTGATCATATGAGATATGTAGGTATGAAAGTCATGTGATACCTGCATTATCTATAATAAATTGATTTTTTAATATACAGAAGTAATAAACAAAACTGAAGTAATGTATAATGTTTTAACCTCTCCAGTAGTTACTTTCATCTATATAATTACTAACATTGACTTTTTTTATAAATTAGTTTGTTGATTTTCAATTTTCTTTTATACTTGGGTCTGCAAATGACCCTAAAATACATGCTCACATCTGTAACTAAGCTATATCATGTTTCACCAGGAGAAAATATTAATACATGTTTCAGTGTTATGAAAACTACATGTCTATTGTTTTATGCAGAAATATTGTGCTTATTGAAGTTGCTCATTAGCATCAGAAGTTAGAGCAGCCTGTGTCACAAATTGCTCTTTTATATAGGGAAGAAAGAAAACATAGAGAACTTTAAAGCATACCTTTCAATTAATTAAGTTTCACCATTCACAAGCAGCCACAGGACTATAAAAGTAGGAACTACCTAAAATGTTCCTAGGAACAACAGTACCTCAAAGGCAATTCTTCCTGCCTGTCAAGTAGCTAAAGCCTGTTAGATGACCGCACACAGAGTCAACACTCTTCCATCATTGTCTTCTTAGGCTAACATTTTTTCCAATGTTGATGTCAGATTCTAACATTGCAGCTCCAAATTCAAATATTGTTCTACTTTAGCCTATATGATTTTCAACACTCTACATCATTAGGGGTTAACATTTTGCTCATTATAAACATTTAATTCTACCTGGCTATAATGGGCCATAATAAAAATTATGTATGCTTGAAAATGCATTTATTTTTAAAGGTTATGTTTTATTAATTTCTATTTACCACAAACTTCAAAATCATTCTTAAGTAGCATGTATGATCATTGACCTGGAAGGCATTTTTTTCTGCTTTACCTTTTTCACTCTAATGATATTTCCTCATCTTTAGTGGCCAGTTAAGGATGTTTGTGGAATTCTATAATTAAGTTAAACAATTCAATAAATTCTATATTAAAGCCCACAGTACTAAAACCACCATTCTCAAGTATCAAACCACCTCAAAGAAATGAAGTAAGTATATTGAGTACATTATCTAACAGTGAAGGTAATTAGGTAAAGACAGACAAGTCAACATTTGGAATGGATTCAAATACTGTGTCTTGTTAGCCCTGAGAGGACTAATTTGATGAATACATTCATTTATGGATGAGTATTCCAAAGTCTCTCACTCTCTGGCTGTGAATCTCTTCCTGTGAAGTAGAAAATAAATATTTAGCCTAGGTACATTTGAACACTGTAACTTGTAGGCACATTACTCTTGAAGACAGCAGGACTTCTGGCTATCTTGGTATTTACCTTTCTCCTTTGGTAACATAGGAGTGCTTTTATTATAATTGATTTTGTGTTTGTGTTTCATAATTTTAGAAATCAGATTTATGATACAATGATCTTTATTTATATGCTTATTTATACTTGAAATGCCTTTAATATTAGTTTCTTATGTGAATTTGCTGCCATTATTCCAACCATGCGCTGCTGACACTTGTGATCTAGGTGTGATGTAAGGGAGTCTTCCAGAAGCTGACAGAATTGACATTGAGTTCGTATCACTTACATTAGCAAGCATTACATACACACTTCAGATTCCTGACCTGAAGGCCAAAGGCATTGTATATAGCCACTTTTCTTTCTCAATAGCAGTAATTTTATGTTTTCAGTGAGGTGGTGTGAAAGAGACAGAGTTGGGAATCTTTTAAGAAGATATGCGAGGAGTAATTTAATAAGGATCTATACAGTTTTGTTTCACAAAGTTGGTCATTTTACAGGCTAGCAGAGTTATACTGCCTCTCACTGGTATGATTTCGGCTTTTGAGAAAAAAACAAAAAGCATAGGTGGTACAAATAGATAAATTTTGTCTACCTTATTAAAAAGGTATTTAGGGGCCAAAACTTCCTGGTAGCTGCAAAAACATATTTATTTTTGAAATTCATTTTATAAGCTAAAATTTATGAATTAAATGCTCTGAGGTCAACAATTTATTTGAGTAAATATTCCCACAGATATTTCTATGTCTTGAAATTAGAAGAATACACTGGAGACTTAATCCAGTTTTCTCATTGTATTAAATAATCTACCATATCATATTTTATAATTTTGGAATGATGAAAATTTTACTTTAGTATTTATCTTCCTTTACCATTCATTAGCCTACCTCACAAGTTCAATTTCCATTAAATGACAGCTGTTACCAACAACATTGAAGAAACAGAAATATAAATATAAATATAAATAAAACAGTTCCTATCACATCTTTTACCTTATACATGTGGGAAAAAACAGAAAAGAGAAGGATTCTAGAATGACTAATGAGATAGACCACATTTGTGACACTGGTAGTGTTAATTATCAAAGAACCTTCGTGACCAAAGGGGAAACTATCAACAAAACTATTATGGGGGGGGCAATATTAGCTATAGAATATTCTAGTGCCATTTTCTTGAGGTGCTTAGAGAGGCAAAAAAATGTCTAATTACTTAGTATATGTGAACTATTGGCCTTATATGATCTAACCGCTTATTCAAGACTCCTATTATAAAATTGATTACCTGTAGGCGTTAAGCTAGTGGCTTTGTATCAATTAGTAATTATAATTGAAATGGAATTCTATTAATTATTTAATTTGTGGATGTTAATCTTAAGTCCCATTCTCATTATAGGATGAAACTGAATCATTATGACAAATTCATTTAGGTAAGAATAAAGCCTCCTTTAAAATGTTTGACAGCTTTATTAACAACAACATTAAAATTGCTTTCATCTGTAGAATAAATGTTAGCCTGAAGGCAATTACTAATTATAATTAGTGAAATCTCTCTTTTCTCATATTATTCATAACTATTTACTTCCAGACTTTTCTTAAATGTTATTCTTGGATTGAGTGAATTCAGTTTTCTTTCTGTCTGAACATATCTCTTGTTAATATCTAATGGTTTTTAATTTTATTTTATTTAGATGTTTAAAAAATACATGCATAGACTACAGAAACTAGGTTTAGCAAATACTACCCACAAGAAATACTTGGTAACATATGCCTTGAAAATGACAAGTATAAAAAAAAATTGTATGTGTTATGCTTACATTTAAATGATGTTTTATAAGGAACTCCAGGAGCCACTGTTAACAGCTCATATTAAGCAGGATAAAAAATGATTGCCAATTAGTTGTTAGTTTAGAAAATGTATGTACAAAATTATTCCCCACTAGTTTTGCTTCCTTGGTGTGCTGCACATTGGGTCCTACTCTAATTAAATGAGAGAATCATGGAATGCATTTCCACCTTAGGACCATCATTCTTCTATATGCTCACACCTATCACCATAAAGGAATAGACAAATACCGTGAATCTATGGAGCTGCATTAAATCATGTTGATGTAATTATTCTTGGTTTAACCTTTCCTTTTTTCATTAATCATACTGGACCATTGGTTAAAAATATAAATCAGAGATCACTGATAACTTGGTGGTTGAAACTTGCAACTTTTACAAAAAACCTGGTTTTGGTTCCTAGTACTCATATCAGATGCCTCACCACCATCTGAAACTTTAGTTCTGAGAGACCTAACACCCTATTCTGCTGTCAATAGGAACTATGTGTGTATAGTGCACCTGCAGATAAGTGGACATATATAAATAAAAGTAAATAGAAATTGAAGCACAGAAGTTTTTCTGGGTTTTTTTTTTGATCTAATAGTTGGTATCTAAAATTTCATATTTTTGACCTAGAGTAGAAACATTCCTGATGCAAGATGGTGTGTTGTAGAAAGTACTTAACCCCGGCCTGAGATTTCTACCCCATCTGTTTTATATAAGTTCTTGGATGAAACACACACACACATACACACACACACACACACACACACACACACACACACACAGCTTTATATTTGCAATAAGCCTTAAGCATCACAAAAGTGGGGCAGCTACCTACATTCTATGCTGTTAGAATGTACTTTCCCATTGAGAACCCAAGTTACTATTATAGTTCATTGGGGCTACTCTTAACTCTAATTAGCCAACCCACAGAGCCTCATTTTCTTTACTCCTAACCCATGGAAGCTTTGTTCTCCTTCTCCTCCTCCTGCCCTTTCTTCTCCCTCCTTGTTTGCTCTCTGACTGCAAGGTCAGGAAAACTAAACCCTACCTATGTCTCTTCTGACCAGTCACTGGATGTTGGCATCTTTATTTACCACTCAGAAACAACAAGTATCACAAGGAGTATGTGCAGACTCCAGGTTTTGGGGCTGCACTGCATTTAGCACTACAATAGCTATCAATAGACCAAATCTCAACAATAGTGCCTTCTAGATATGACAAAGATGTGCATATAAAAAATCTCAAAAATATGATTTCTTGAATAGACTGGAACAGTTATAATAACAATTGTGATGGTAATGTGGATGAAAGAAAATTTACAAGGTCTCTTCCCTAGAAATGAAGAGCTACAAACAAACAATAATAACAAGAGAAAGGAAATCAGTTTTCTCATGTGACAAATACCCTGATAAGTTATTCAATCAAAGAGGTCAGCCTTAAATACATAAGCATACAATCAATACTAAATGTAAAATTAGTAGGTTATATTTATATGTGTGTGGATATGTATGAAACAATAATAAATACTGAAGAAATGTGCAAGGGGTCAACAATCAGATAAAATCAAGTATGTGGTCTTCCTGAGATATTTCTGCCATGGACTATAGAGATAATGACAGATTTGCTTCTGCAAGAAAAGCCAAGAAGAATTTAATATTTTGCTAATAATATTCTTTTCCTGTTCACACACACACACACACACACAAACACACACACACACACATATATATATATATATATATATATATATATATATATATACACACACACACATATATATATATATATATATATATATATATATATATACAAACACACACACATATATAGTGTATAAACACTAGGTATTAGCCCACCGTTTTGAGCAGATTTCTACAGAACAATGAAGATATATTATCTTGTAGTGATTCTATATAGACAAATGTGTGATTCTTAATTCTTAACAATGATACTATAATAATTCCTAAAATTATGTTAGTATATATTAATCTCTTTTATAATAGGTCAACAATTAAATCTTCTCTAATAATCAAAACTGCAATGAGAACTCTGCCAGTCTTCAAGTGTTGAGAGTTAATTACTTCTGAGATACCTAGCAGGACTTTTCATGTTAGAACACATTCCAAGAGGTTGTAAAACCACTAAACAAATGTCATAAACAAAGGAATTAACAATTTACTATAGGTTTAAGGACAGAAGATAAAATATTACCTGGGTTTATCTATACAAAATTTCACTAATAAGTTTGTCATATACCTGTAGAGCTGGTGACAGATGGTGAATATTGGGAAGATAATTACCCCTAATGGATATGCATGTAAACATTCTATGCTGTAAATGTCTTATTAAATTTATGATTTCAATTTATTTGTAAATTTGTGATGAGCTTTTTACTGTGTGGCCAGGTATTCTTACTGATGTGTAAGTGCTGAGGACACAGAGGGGAGACAAACCCTTTCCCCCTTTTTCTTAGAGAACTTTCATTGGAAACCTTTTAGAACATAGATATAAAAATTAAAATCACATTTCAACATGTCTCATTTTCTTCCTGTGATTTCAACTAGCAAGGTGGGAATGGGGGGAGTGGGGTGGAGATTAGAGTTGTGCAGTTGCTGCAGAGATAGACAAAAGGCAACTTTTTAAAATTCCTTTCTGTTTTTCTATGAGGTGCTAAACAGATTCTCACCTCAGAAGAACTCAGAATGCAGGCCACCTATTGAAGCAAAGTTACTTAGACTTAAGATAGGTATACATTTTATTATACAGCAACTATAATTATCTCCTATGATCAAGTCTTACCCCTGCTGATGCTCCTCCCCTCTGCTATCTCAAGTATCACTAAGAAGAAAGAAGAACCACTGGGGCTAACTCCCTGGAAGAAAAGTTTTGTGGAAAGAACACAAATGTTTGTTCTGGTAGAGGAAAGAGTAGAAGTGATATAATACAGTAAAAAATATCTGAAATTATCAACACTATTTAAAATATGTACAAATAAAGCCATTTTCCACCTAATTTTTGTCATTGTTTGTTTTGGGTTAAAGGATATGAAAGTAAATAAGTAAGCACTAGAAGATGTTCAGCTTCCTATTCAATATATATATATATATATATATATATATATATATCTCACAGTTATCTAAGTGGATCTATCTATCTGTCTTAACTGAAACTAACTCCCCTAAGCAAAGCAGTTGAAGGTCACAAAATCCATTTGTCAATGGCATCTTTGTGTTTCTGGACCTACACAAAAGCAAATGAATTAATTAACAGCATATTTATGTTTATTTCTTGCATTTCCAAAATGACATTTTATTAAGAACAACAATGACTCAAGGACATCTGTTATTTTCTCCAGGGATATCAACTGTTGTATGTTGTATGATAAGTCATTATTAAGTTCATATATTATATAAAATAATTAACCACAAAATTTAAAATGAAAAAAAAATTGTATTGAAAGATTAAAATTAATTTAATAAAACCACAAGAGGAGTTGTAAGTCAATGAAAGTCAAGATTCACCAGGAACATGGACATGAAGATTAAAATGTTCATTATTTTTTGTTTGGCAAAGACAGAAGAGATTCCATGAGCTAAAATTGTGAACTACCTCTGAAAGTAAAAATAAGAGTAAAATAATATGTCCTGTTTAGACACAATGATAGCATCAATGCTAACAGTTACTTTTCTGTCTCTTCATTGTACTTTAACCACAATAACTGCAAATTATAATCTGTGTTGGATTAAGACATTACATTTTTAGCATATGATGTCATTAGAGGATTGGAAATACAAAATTTTATATAATTGCAAAACTCAAAACTATCATAGATGTTGCGGCAAATCTCCAACCCAAATATGCCCTGGCAATGAAAACAATACACAATTAATATGAATACATGCTGTGCACCTACATTGAGCAGATTTACCGTTACACTACCATCTTGCATATTTCTGAGACCCCTTATAGCTTGTGGTTTCTCCAGGTCATGTGCTTCTGCTCTGCTTTTCTTCTTCCTTCTCTGTGTCCTCTCCCTCTTCCATTTTCTTCTTCTTTCTCCCCACATTCTGGTCCACCTTCCCCTTTATCTGCCCAATCTTCAACTCTTCTTTTATTTTACAAATTAAGGTGGGAAGCAAGTTTACAGGAAGTCACCTGAGTGCTGACCCATTTCTCTTTTGAAACCCCTAGCAGGAGAATGGAATTAACATCAAATATAATTAGCCCCAGAGGTATCCACAACACATAGATACTTCATCAAATTAGAGACTGTTGCTATATCAAAGTTAATGGTGTTCAAAACCCATGGAGTTACAATGATCTTGAGAAAACATAGAATTTTTTTTTCTGAAAGAGGAATATTTAAACTAATTTCTAGAAATACAAGAAAAACAAAACAGAAAATATTCCAAAAATGATTAGAATGTATGACCACATGTAAAATGGGAATTTCATCATTAATTAGAAATTTAGAAACTAGGCATTATCAGTATACAAATTTATACTGTGAAAAGCTTAACAAACTGGGTAGAAAACAAGATATAGAAAGGGACAAATATATACAAGTCACATATATCACTTACATGGTACATATATAATAACAGCTAAAAGTAGATGAACAGCATAGGCTGAGTAAAATAGCCCAATTAATATACAAGTATAACAAAATCCATGTTATTCTCTGCAACAAATTTCTAAATAAGAGTGTTCATAAAGATTATGATCTTAAATGTATATGTTTCTTATGGGGAAAAGATAATAAAAAAAATCTTATTTTCACATGATATTTGCATGAGTTGGAATAATTTGATGATTATTTTGGCATCAATTATCATTTCAGCTACTATTTCTTGTCTCTGATAACATTGATCATTGCAAAGCTTATTCATATTTGTTGCTAGAGCTCTGAAGTTTTCTATTCTGTTTTCCTGCTAATGAAAATACTGTTCTCAATATTCAATCTGCTTCTTCTATAAGACATTGAGAGCTATAGACTTCACTTGACATTAGTTTCACCATTTTTCTAAAATTGTATCTTTGTGGTTTTTGTTGTTGTTGTTTAAAATTTATTTTGATGAATGAACTTCCAATTTAAAGTTTGCCTGACAGCTTCTTCTTAGATGACTAGCTTTCATGGTATCAGAAGACGCCAAATAAGCTTTCAAGGTATGGGAAAAAATGAATATGAATAGTGCAAACTACTTATAATACATATAAACTGCAACAATAACCAGCAATATGTGAAAACCCTAAGGATGGAAAATTGGCACTTTTATAGTAACTAAAAGCTCTCTAATTCTTTTAAGAGTCTATTCACCAACAAGGAAATTATGCCTGGTATTGGAAATCTAGCCAAAATCTTGCAATAGTGAGGACATGGGTCTTTTAGGAGAACTTACTGTGACCACTTCTGCAAATCGACTAATTTTTAGACTACATTCTAAATATGTATATATGTACCAACAGATAAGTATAGCTCTCATTCTCGTTTAAAAAATAAACCACACTTCTCTTCCCAACAGATGAATATAGTTATAGAAAACCACATCAGATAAAAATGCTGGAGAAAAATATTACTGTGTTGATCAGCCCCAAATGAAACATCTACAACAATTCCGTGCATGCATAATTCCAAGATCTTTGCAGAAGAAAGGACAGAAAAATGGTACAAGCTCTAGGAATAGCAGTCCCCCTTGGAACTGTTTCTGCTAGAGATGACAGAGAAGCTACACCTGTGAAGACTCAAGAGCATGGCTCCCTAAACAAAACCTGCATAGGGACTACATAAATACACATATTAAAATGCAAGAGGGAGGTCTTGCAAGGATATCACTCTAGATGAAGAACTAGAAGCTATAAAGAAATGCTTTGCATAGGAGAAATAGCCTTCCCAAGGAAAAGCCTCTGAAATGATTTCCCAATATCATTTTGGTAGCCTTAAAATTATATACATACAAGTCACGTTATATGGCCGGAACTGGTACGTAATTTTAGAAACATTTAGAAACATTTAGAAGTACATAAACATTCATTATATATATATATATATATATATATATATATATATATATACACACACATATATATATATCACATATGTATTATATATAAACTTTTGTAGTATCTGCTTTAATCAAACATAACTCAAAAACAAGATCAATGCAGATGACAAAATTAATTATAATCAATCCACTACTGAACAATCAAGACCATAGAGCAGACTCAGAAGTTAACTGTGACCCCAAAGAAATGCTGCACAGCATATTTAAAGGATTAAATCATGAAGCAAGAAGGAGTGAGGTGGGCTGTATTATCGTTCAACTGTATTTTGGCATAAGGGGTTAAACAAGGGAGCTTCCATCAATAAAGATAGGAGTATGTTCCTGGGCCTTATCACATGAGCATAGTTTGACCTGACCAGCAAGACAGAAGTTATCCTTGAGATGCATAGACTCAAACAGCTATCCCTCAACAAATTGTCCCTGAGATATCTGGATTTAGACAACTAACTGCTTGCTTATAATAGAAGCTGTTCAGCTATTGAGAAGTCTCCAGTTCCTGTAGAACCTGGGACCTTGCATTTAGTTTCTTCCTATGATTAAATGGAGTCCAAAGACGAATGCTAGTACTTAAATTTCTTCTCCTTGTTTCCAACAATACAACTGAAATATAAGAATCTATCAATTAGAGAGAAAGTGATAGAGACAGAGACAGATCAGAGAGAGAGAGAAAGCTAGATGTCAAGAGTGGGTGGGAAGAAGGAAGGAGAAAAAGAAATATGTCAGAATTATATTTTAACTTTCAGAATGATAGTTTATTTCATTTGAAAAGAAAAATTGATTTTATTAATAACAATATTTATAAAAACATTTGTGTAAACCAAAAGAAAATTATTTCTCAAAGTGTGATGGAAAAATGAAGGAAGTTGTAATCACAAATACTAGACTCGGAGCAAGTTGTACCTCCTACTATTTTAATATACCATCTAAAACTCAGTCTTTTTTTTTTAGAAAAAAAAGATTTATTAAGGATAAATACTAAGGATAAGATACTTTAGGACAAAGTATCTGACAACAAATGACTATCAGTTTTATTGGTTACATTTTATTATTGAATGATCAATGGGTAAAAGCTGGGTGTTGTGCTGAGGAAATGGAGATAAAAGGACTGAGCCATTTCTCCTTATAGTTTATTGGAGAAGACCAAAACATGCATGTATTTGAAATATGGCATTAAAATGTGGACAGACTAAAAATAGGAACAAAAGTCCCACACCTGTGTTTTCATGCAAAACCAATTAGTAACAAGGTTAAGTTCAGTGGAGTAATCATGTTTCTCACCAATACAGCTCAAAAGAAAATATTTTTATTGGATTAAACATTTACTCAAATTGTTTTTTTTTTCAAATAACTCGAAAGGAACACGACCCTTCAAGGAGCATATTTGGGGTATTAAGTTTGGTACAAGTAAAATATTGAGCCACCTGTGAAAGCTAGGCTGTTGGCCCACTCTCTGTAAGTAAATATGAGGGCACAGCCACTCCTACATGGACTTCCTGTTATGTCAGAGACATGAAGCTGCAACACAGACTATAGAGTCCTCAATAGGAACATTTACAAGTCAACTGCCTTTAAACAGTACCACTATTGTTTCCTCCCTCCTCCTCCTCCACCTCCTCCTCTTCTTCCTCCTCCTCCCTGGTTTATGTATTGTTGCATTTTTATCATCTGCTAGGGACCAATCTTTGCTTTCAATTTGAATAAAAGAAATGAAATTAATAACACACTTTCTGGTGGAAAATAAAAGCACATTAAATTTTCAACTTAACACACCTGGGCTACTGTCTTGGTCAGGGTTTCTATTCCTGTACAAAACATCATGGCCAAGAAGCAAGTTGGGGAGTTATCACAGAGAAAGGAGCTTCATGAGGAAAGTCTCCATGAGATCCAGCTGTAAGGCATTTTCCCAATTAGTGATCAAGGTGAGAGGGCCCATTGTGGGTGGTGCCATCCCTGGGCTGGTAGTCTTGGATTCTACAAGATAGCAAGCCAGGGGAAGCAAGCCAGTAAGTAACATCCCTCCATGGCCTCTGCATAAAACTCAGTCTTATTAGAAGTCCTGGAATATCAGAAAGGTTGGAAAATGAGAGAACCAGATGGATTTCATATAAAATTTTATGTTGGCTCTTTATAGGGGACATACGTTTTGGTCTGCCCTTAATTTAAAACAGATTCTTTTCTCATGCAATGTGTTCTGTTTACATTTTCTCACTTCCATTTCCTTCCAATTCTTCCCCACCACCTCTCTCATCTGTATCCACTCCATTTCTGTGTCTCATTAGAAAAGAGACTGCTAAAAGACAAAAATTAAACATTTCAAAGTAAAATATAACAAGAAAAAACAAATACCATCTCAACATGGTTAGACAAGGCAAATAAACTGAAGGAAAGGAGCACAAGAGAAGGCCTATGAATGAGTAAATAAATAAAGTTGACCAAGTAAGGGAAACGCTGTAGAAAAACACTACACAACACAACACAACACAACAAACAAAAAAACCCACCACCAACAACAAAAACAAAAACACCAAACAACAGAAGTGCTCTTCCAAATTGGAAGATTTGATTGAGAGCTACCATAATAAGGATACTGTGACAATCAGAATGTAAATAGATGTAAACAAAAACTGCTCTTTGTAAATGAAGAAAGTGAATGCCTCTGTAGATCAATCCCTGTAGGTTTCTTCTTGATTCTGGAAAAGCAAGGAACTAAGTTGCCCGTACTGAGATGGCAGAGTGAACCATTGCTTCTCACATTTGATGTTTCTCAACCAGACTGATTTTGTACCTTTTGTCAAATTATTATTAAAATGTAGTTTTACTAACAGTTGTCATTTGCTTGTATTTCTATATTGGTGAAGCTAATTTTCAATTTTATTACTTACATTGTGCTTTTTGAGTCTTTAAAGAGCGAATTTGGGGTATGTAATTCTCAAGGTATTCTTCAGAATCATATTTATCACACAATTCAAGTAATTCAAGTGAAATGAGATTTAAATTAGGTGTAACTTTTGAAATAGCATGATCAATCTGGATGTGAGATTTTTCATACGTAATTATGTTTTAATGCTCATTTTTCAAATATAAAAATAATTATGTTTTGATCATTTTATTACTCAAGCTGAGATGAAATTCAGGCAGTTAATTTTGTTTACTCTTATATTTATGTAACTGACATGATTGCATCTTACCAGTATTGTGCTAAAACACAAAGCTAAATGAAATCACAGTATAAATAATACTATTATATACTGCTTCACAGTTGATAGTTTAAAGAATTTCTTTACTTCCTTCACAGAGGAAGTAGATAGATAAAAAGTCTATTTTAAACCGGGCGTGGTGGCGCATGCCTTTAATCCCAGCACTCGGGAGGCAGAGGCAGGCGGATTTCTGAGTTCGAGGCCAGCCTGGTCTACAAAGTGAGTTCCAGGACAACCAGAGCTACACAGAGAAACCCTGTCTCGAAAAACCACAAAAAAAAAAAAGTCTATTTTAATACAATCTTTGTATAATACAATTGGTTTTATATGTAAAATAATTTCTTTTTATATAGATAAATTTTATATGGCAAATATTTTTAAAAAGATACTTGAAATATTGTAAATGTTCAAATAATCTGAAATATGTGAGAAAATACATATTATATACATTAAATCTTAAATTGATTTTCTTGTTTCTCATAAAACTACATTATGACACTAAATTCTATAGAAGTTGTTTTTAAAATTAATGTGTAATAGCTATTATAAACACTATAACTGTACTTAACTATACTTAACCATAAATAGTACATCTTAACCTTACATTTGAGAATTTTTATATAGTTAAATCATCTATGAATCTTTTTAAAATACTAATATGTAAAATATCATCTAGGAATACTAAAGTGGTTCAGGAGATGTAAGCACTTGTACCACAAAAGTGCTGACCAGAGTTTGATCCCTGGAACCCATGTTATAAGAAAAAAAAAAAAAAAAGACTCTTGTACTCTGTCTTCCACACCTGTACTGTGGGAAGTACACTTCTGAAAACAGGCCCTATAATAATAAATAACATTGTAAATCGTTGATCTGGATTCGAAATATCTCATTTGGGATCTTTTCTTAACAAAGGGAATATTTTGTAACTTTAAGATAGAGAGCCTCCAACACTCAAATGATATGTAGTACACACAGCACCATTTCAAGATCATTGCATTTACTGTGAGGTTGGCAAACTATATTGTTGCTTGTAAAAGTAGCAGATTTTATTGATACATTTACTTGATTTTATTTGTCACTGATATTTTTAAATTCTCTTTTAGAGTTGTTGCAATTAATACAGCTCTATTTTTAGAAAAAAAGAAATTTGCCCATATTAAGTCATTTAATGTGTGTGTGTGTGTATGTGTGTGTGTGATTTTTTAATTAATTATTTTACTTATTTTCATCTTACATGTTATCCCCTCTCAGTCTCCCATCATAGAGTTCTTCCCATCCACTCCCACCCCACCCCCCTTTGCCTCTAAAAGTGTGCACCCGATCTGGTAGCCTCCAAACCTGGTATCCATCAAGTCTATACCGTATAGGTGCAAATTCTCACATCAAGGCCAGACAAGGCACCTCTCTGCTACACAAGTGCCAGGGGCATAGGACTAACCCATGTTATTACATGTGTGTATGTATGTGTGTGTGTGTGTGTGTGTGTGTGTGTGGTCAGTCTCTGGGAACTCCCAGAGGTCCAGATTAGTTCACATTGTTTGACTTCCTATGGGGTTTGGATCCCCTTCAGTTTTTTCAATCTTTTCCCTAACTCTTCCGTGGAAGTTAAGGATTGAGGTCCAATGGTTGGTTATACATATCTGCATCTAATTCAGTAGGGGCTTCTCAGAGATTAGGGATGTTAGGCTCCTATCGAAAAGCACAACATAACAACAGTAGTAATGTCAGGGATTTGTGCATACCCAAGGGATAGATCCCAAGTTAGGATGGTTACTGGTTGGCTATCCCTTTCTCTCTTGGCTACTTTTGTCCTGCATTTCTTTTAGACAGAAGCAATTTTGGATCAAAAGTTTTATAATTGAGTTGATAATCCCATTCCTCCATTGAGCATCCTGACTACTGGAGGTGGTCACTTCAGGTTTTATATCCCCATTGGTGGGCCTTTCAGCTAAGGTCACCCACATTGAGTCCTGGGACATTACCCAATCCCAGGTCTCTGGGATTTTCCACATGTACTCCTCTAATCCCCACCTCTGACAGCTGCATATTTCCATTCATTCTCCTGTCTCTCTGGTCCTCTCTCAGTCCTCCCCTATAGGGTTAGTGGGGTCCCTAGTCTGCTCCACCAGAGGGTTTGGCTCCATGAGGGGAGGCAGCATGTGAGAAGTTGACCGGGCATATTCCACACATCGCTGGGCCAAACGGAAGCCCCAGGATACCACTCTGGGGGTGAGAAAGCACAGACTGAGACATAGAAAAGCTGGGGCTGGTTCAGAGGTCCCAGGGCCTGTCAAGAGGCTGGGGCCCTCTGGTTCAGAGGCTCTCAGATACCAGGAGGCACTAGATGCTGCAGAAGACCTGAAAATGGAGTGGCGGCCAGTAGACTAGACCTAGCCCAGGGCTGGTGTGTGTGTGGGGGGGGGGGGGGGCAAGTGGGAGAGAAGCTCTAGCTGGTCCTACAAGGGGGGGGGTCTGTTCTTGGCTTGACAGCTACAGGCTTGACTTGAGCTTAGCTTGGCTTGGCTTGACTTGGTGGCAGCCATGGCTGGGAGTAGAGAGAAGCTTTCAAGGAGAGAGTAGATGGCAGCTCAGTAGGTAAAGGCCTTCTCCATGGCTCCCCACAGTGAGAAGAGGAAGTACATGGGTTTAAGACATTTATTGCCACAATATTTTCAGTGATATAAAAATAATTAGTCAATAGGGCTTTACTTTTCTGCTGTATTTTTCTTTTTACACTTTTTTATCAATTTTTATTAGATATTTTCTTAATTTACATTTCAAATACTATTCCGAAAGTCCCCTATACCCTTCCAGCGCCCTGCTCCCCTACCCAACTACTCCCAATTCTTGGGTCTGGCGTTCCCCTGTACTAGGGCATGTAAAGTTTGCAAAACCAAGGGGCCTCTCTTCCCAAAGAGGGCTAACTAGGCCGTCTTCTGCTACATATGTAGCTAAAGACATGAGCTCTGGGGGTACTCATAGATTCATATTGTTGTTCTACCTATAGGGTTGCAGACCTTTCAGTTCATTGGGTACTTTCTCTAGCTCCTCCATTGGGGGCCCTGTGTTCCATCCTATAGAAAACTGTGAGCATCCACTTTTGTATTTTCCAGGCACTGGCATAGCCTCACAAGAGACAGCTATATCAGGGTTCTGTGATCAAAATCTTGCTGGCATGTGCAATAGTGTCTGCGTTTGGTGGCTGATTATGGGATGGATCCCTAAGTGGTGTAGTCTCTGGGTGGTCCATCCTTTCATCTCAGCTCAAAACTTTGTTTCTGTAACTCCTTGCATGGGTAATTTGTTCCCTATTCTAAGGAGGAATGAAGTATCCACATGTTCATCTTCATTCTTCTGGATTTTCTTGAGTTTTGCAAATCGTATCTTGAGTATTTTAAGTTTCTGGGCTAATATCCACTTATCAGTGAGTGCATATCAAGTGACTTCTTTTGTGATTGTGTTACCTCACTCAGGATGATATCCTCCAGATCCATCCATTTGCCCAAGAATTTCATAAATTCATTGTTTTTAATAACTGAGTAGTACCACATTTGTAAATGTGTAAATGTACCAGTTTTTGTATCCATTTCTCTGTTATGGACAGCTGGGTTCTTTCCAGCTTCTGACTATTATAAATAAGGCTGCTATGAACATAGTCGAGCATATGTCCTTATTACCAGTTGGAACATCTTCTGGGTATATGCCCAGGAGAGGTATTGCTGGATCTTCTGGTAATACTATGTCCAATTTTCTGAGGAACCACCAGACTGACTTCCAGAGTGGTTGTACAAGCTTGCAATCCCATCAGCAAATCAGGAGTAGTCCTCTCCCTCCAAATCTTCACCAGCATCTGCTATGACCTGAATTTTTGATCTTAGCCATTCTGAATGGTGTGGAGTAAAATCTCAGTGTTGTTTTGGTTTGCATTTCCCTGATGATTAAGGATGTTGAACATTTTTTCACGTGCTCCTCAGCTCTTGAGTATTCCTCAGTTAAGAATTCTTGGTTTAGCTCTGTACCCCATTTTCTAATGGGGTTATTTGAAATTCTGGAATCCAGCTTCTTGAGCTTTTTTTATATATTGAATATAAGTCCCCTATTTTTGGAAAAATCCTTTTCCAATCTGTTGGCGGCCTTTTTGTCTTATTGACAGTATCTTTTGTCTTACAGAAGCTTTGCAATTTTATGACATCCCATTTGTTGATTCTTGATCTTACAGCACAAGCCATTGCTGTTCTGTTCAGGAGTTTTTCCCCTGTGCCCGTATCTTCAAGGCTTTTCCTCACTTTCTCCTCCATAAATTTCAGTGTGTCTGGTTTTATGTGGAGGTCTTTGATCCACTTAGACTTGAGCTTTGTCCATGGAGATAAGAATGGATCAATTCCCATTCTTCTACATGATAACCGCCAGTTGTGCCAGCACCATTTGTTGAAAATGCTATTTTCCACTGGAAGATTTTAGCTCCCTTGTCAAAGATCAAGTGACCATAAGTGTGCAGGATCATTTCTGGGTCATCAGTCCTATTCCATTGATCTACCTGTCTTTTGATGTACTAGTACCATGAAGTTTTTCTCACAATTGCTCTGTAGTACAGCTTGAGGTCAGGCATAGTGATTCCACTAGAGCTTCTTTTATCGTTGAGAATATTTTTTGCTATCCTAGGGTTTTGTTGTTGTTGTTGTTGTTGTATTATGCTGGTGATTCTTGCATCCTGACTTCTTTCCTAGGTTTTCTATCTCCAGAGTTGTCTCCCTTTGTGATTTCTTTATTGTTTCTACTTCTATTTTTTTGATCTTGGTGGTTTTGTTCAATTCTTTCACCTGTTTGGTAGTGTTTTCCTGTAACTCTTTAAGGGATTTTGTGTTTTGTCTTTAAAGGCTTCTACATGTTTGCCTGTGTTTTCCTGTATTTTTAAAAGGAGTTACTTATGTCCTTCTTATAGTTCTCCATCATCATCATGAGAAGTGGCTTTGGATCCATATCTTGCTTTTCTGGTATGATAGTGTATTCAGGACTTGCTATGGTGGGAGAGTTGGGTTCTGATGTTGCCATGTATCCATAGTTTCTCTGGCTTCTGTTCTTATCCTTGCCTTCTACCATCTGATTATCTCAAGTGCTCCCTGATCTCAATATATCTGATTGGAGCCTGTCCTTACTGTAATCCCAGTTGATTCAGCACTCCTCTGCGTCCATCTTTCTTTGTGATCCTGTGATCTTGAGATTCTGGGTGTGTCAGAGTTCTAGGCTGTCAAGCTTCCTCTGAGACCTTGAGATCCTGGTGTGACCAAGCTCCTGGGATCCAGGGATCCTAAGATCCTGAATGTGTTAGAGCACCTGGTTGTGATACCTCCTCTGGGGACCGTGGGGCTGCCCACTGAGTTCAAAACCAAGGTAGACCAGCACTGACAGGAATGAACCTGAGCTGCTGGTTGGGTAGAGCTACTGTATTCCTGTTCCTGCTGGTTCCAGGCACTCCCAATTGTGTTAGACAAGATGTTGTGTTCCACTCAGCAGTGATCCTAAGATTCTGGGTGTGCTAGGGTGCCTGGGGTTTGGAGAGTCCTCTGGGGACTGTAGAACCATCTACCAAGTTCTTGCCCAAGGTGGCCAGGAGCTGGCGCTGAACTGAAGGAATCCAAGCCCAAAACTAAACTGTTGAATTCACCCATGCCTAGATAACTTCCTTCTAAGGTTTTCTTTTAAGTCATTTATTAATAAATATTGGAAGTTCCAGAGTCACAATATTTGGCTTTTTCAAATTCTTCCATTACAATACTGAATGATGACAATTGTAGAAAAGACATATAAAATTGCATAGAATTTGTGAAATTACAAGTTTTTTTGCTAAAGTTGAGAATCCCTAGGATGATAATTTAAGCTATGACAAATATCTACCCTTTGTTTTTATATTTTAAATGATATTGAAAAATTGACTACTTCCTGGAGGACACATTTATTAACCAATAGCCCATATGTCTAGAACATTCAAAAGTAAGTTGTAAATAATTTGATTTTATAGTAATTGTTTAGGAACATATCTTAGTCTTCAAAAATATAGATTATATAAATATAAAATTTACTTTTTCTTCTAATTTAAAAAATTTTAAATTCATTTTATACTTATGACTACATATTTGCATGTATGTATGAATTCATGGTGTTACAGAATACACTAAAAATGAAAAGAATTTTTGCTTGTTTTCATATGAAATGATATTTATTTTGTGTAGTAATTTTATTTCTAATAAATATATATCCAGCAATGACACTACATACTCATATGAAAATTATATTTATTTTCTGTAGGGAAATAAAACTATGAAGATGATATCTCAATTCAGAACATATATACCTCAAACACAAGGACACACACATTGTTAAATCAAAGATTGCTGAAGCTTAAATTGTACATAGAACCCCATAGATTAAAAATGGGAGACTTCAGCAATCTACTCCCACCAATTGACAGAGCACCCAGATGGAAACTAAACAGAGAAACAATAAAACTAATCAACATTATGAATCAAATGAACCTAACAGACATCTATGGAATAATTCATCTAAACACAATTGTCATTCATAATGAAAGCTCACCAGATACAAGAAAATTGATACAAAATCATGAATCTTACCAGACCACAATGGATTAAGGCTGAAGTTCAACAACAGCACAAAACCAGAAATCATTCATATCCATGGAAATTGAACAACTCTCTAATCAATGATCTCTGTGTCAGAGAAGAAAGAAAGAATGAAAGAAAGAAAGAAAGAAAGAAAGAAAGAAAGAAAGAAAGAAAGAGAGAGAGAAAGAAAGAAAGAAAGAGAAAGAAAGTAAAATCTTTCTAGGATTCAATGAAAATGAAGGTATAACATACCTAAATTTATGGGACACAATGAAAGCAGTGCTAAGAAGAAATTTCATAGCACTAAATGCCTCCATAAAAAATTACAAAGTTCTCATATTAGCAATTGAAATTTCACCTGAAAACTCTAGAAAAAAGTAAAGAGTAAATACACCAAGGAGGAGTAGAAGGCAGGAAATAATCAAACTCAGGGTTGAAATCAATCAGTCAGATATTATGAAAACAATGCAAAGAATCAAACAAACCAAGACCTGATTCTTTGAGAATATCAAGAAGATAGACAAACTCTTAACCAAACTAACCAAGAGACAGAGAGACAGTATCCCAGTAAGCCAAATCAGTAATAAAAAGGGAGACATAACAACTAACACTGAGGGAAATGAAAGAATCATTAGTTCTTACTTCGAAAATCTGTACTTACTCCACAAAATTTGCAAATCTTAATAAATGGATGATTTTATAGATACTACTCAACAAAGTTAAATCAAAATCAGATAAACTATTTTAACATCACCATAACCTTGAAAAAATTGAAGTACAAAGTTCTACCAGGCATTCAAAGAAGAGCTGAGCTAGTTCTATAAACTCCTCAAACTATTCAACAAAATAGAAACAAAAGGATCACGGCCAAACTCATTCTATGAGGCTACAGTCATCCTCATACCTAAACCACAGAAAGAATCAAGAAATCAGGGATACAGGGCCCATACATAAACATAATCAAAGCAATATATACTAAGCAAGCTAGTAGTCCATATCAAATTAAATGGAGAGACAATTAAAGCATTACCAATATGATCAGGGACAACAAAAGTTTGCCCCCTATTTTCCTATCTATTCAATACAGTATTTGATTTCACTTTTTTTTTGTCTTGTTTTTGTTTTTGTTTTTTGAGACAGGGTATCTCTGTGTAGTCCTGGCTGTCCTGGAACTCACTTTGTAGGCCAGGCTGGCCTGAAACTCAGAAATTCGCTTGCCTCTGCCTCCCTAGTGCTAGGATTAAAGGCATGCACCACCACACCTGGCTCAATACAGTATTTTAATTTCTAGGCAGATCAATAAAACAACTAAAGGAGATCAATGGGATAAAAATTGGAAAGGTAAGTTTCTCTATTTTCAGATGATATGATAGTATATATAATGACCCCCAAAATTCTACTGAACTTCTATAGCTGATAAACACCTTCAATAAAGTTGCTGGGTACAAAATTAATTGAAAGAAATCAATAGTTCTTTATACAATGATAAATGGGCCAAGAAAGAAATTAGGAGAATAACACCCTTTATAATTGCCAAGAATAATATAAAATATCTTGTATAACTCTAACCAAGCATATGAAAGATTTCTATGTCAAGAACTTTAAGTCCCTGAAGGAAGAAATTTTAGAAGATATCAGAAATTAGAAAGATCTCCCATAAGCTGGGTGTGGTGGCGCACGCCTTTAATCCCAGCACTCGGGAGGCAGAGGCAGGCGGATTTCTGAGTTTGAGGCCAGCCTGGTCTACAAAGTGAGTGCCAGGACAGCCAGGGCTACACAGAGAAACTCTGTCTCGAAAAACCAAAAAAAAAAAAAAAAAAAAAGAAAGATCTCCCATGCTTATGGGTTAGGTAAGACTACCAGAGTTAAAATGGTCATCTTAACAAAAGTAATCTACATATTCAATGCAACCTCCATCAAAACTCTGACATAAGTTTTATAGACCTTGAAAGAGCAATTCTCAACTTTATATGGAAAAACAAAAATCCCAACACAGGCAAAACAATCCTGAACAATTAAAAAACTTTGAGAAGAATCACCATCTGTGACCTCAAGTTGTACTACAGAGCAATAGTAGTAATAACTGCATGGTATTCGTATAGAAACAGACACATTGATCAATGGAACAGAATTAATTAAAGACCCAGAAATTAACACACATACTTACAGAGAGTTGATTTTTTTCATATAAAACAACAACAACAAAAGAAAAATACAATGGATAAATGTAAGCATCTTCAACAAATGGTGTTGGGCTTACTGAATGTCTATATGTATAAGAAAGAAAAAAATTCATACTTACCACCTCACAAAATCTCAAGTCCAAGTGGATTAAGGATCTCAGTCTAAAATTGAATACGTTAAATTTTATCGAAGAGAAAGTGGGAAATACCCTTGAACTCATTGGTACAGGAAACAAGTTCCTAAACAGAACACCAATGGCTGAGGCTCTAAGACCAACAATTAATAAGTGGAACCCCATGAAACTGAAAATTTTCTGTAAGGCAATGGACACTGTTAATAGGACAAATCACTAGCCCACAGATTGGTAAAGAATCTTCTTATTGGCCTTCTGTCAATCCTACATCTGACAGAGGGCCAATATCCAAAATTTACAAAGAACCAAAGAAGTTAGACATCAACAGCCTGAACAACTCAAAAAATGGGCTAAAGAACTTAGCAAATAATTCTCGACCAGAGGAATCAAAAATAGTAGAGAAACACTTGAAGAAATGTTTAAAATCATTAGTTCTCATGGAAATGCAAATCAAAGCAATGATGATATTCTATCTTACTCCCATCAGAATGGCTAAGATAAAAACAAAATAAAACAAAACAAAAAACCCTCAAGACATAGAAATAGTACATGATGGTGATAAAGTGGAGCAAGAAGAACACTCCTCCATTTTTGGTGGGAGCATAAACTTGTACAACCACTTTGAAAACCAATTTGTCAGTTTCTCAAAAAACTGGGAATAGTTATATCTCAAGGCACAGCTATACTACTCCTGGGCATATTCCAAAAAGATGCTTGAACATCTCACAAAGACACTTGCCCAACTATGTTTATTGCAGCTTTATTCGCAGTAGCCAGAAGCTGAAAACAACCTAGATGTCTGTCCATCAACGGAAGAATGCATAAAGAAAATGTGGTACATTTACATAATAGAATGCTATTTAGCTATTAAAATCCAAGACATCATGAATTTTAGAGACAAATGGATGGAACTTAAGAATATCATACTGAGTGAAGTAACCCAGTACCCAAAGGACATGCATGGAATGTACTCATTTATAAGTTGACATTATCCATAAAATAAAAGTACCATGGTAGACTCCACAGATCCAAAGAAGCTAAACAGTAAAGAAGGCCCAAGCACAGAAGCTTGAATTTAACTTAAAGGGGAGAATGAAATAATCATAAGAGGCAGATGGATGGAGGGAACTGGGAAGAAAGGATTATGGGGAGGAGAATGGGGGTTTCAGGATCAGATGTGGGAAAGAACAGGATAGATGGATAGATGGCCATGAAACTGAATGGAACTCTGCATCTGACAGGGGTGGTGGGAAGGGTCATCTCTGGGATGAGACAGAGTCCTAGGATAAGGAAAGTGCCCATGAATCAATGTGGATGACCTTAACTGTGACTCAATACATTGGGAATATGGAACCTGAAAAGGCCACCTACTGTAACCAGATGGGAACCCCTTTGGAGCGATATAGACCCACGCACACACACACACCATGTTCAACCCAAAATTTTTCCTGTCTACATGTAATGTAGGCATGGGGGAGGGAGCAGAGGCTGATAGAAAGCCCAGCTAGTAACAGGCCCAACTTGAGACCCCTCTCATGGGCAAGCACCAATCTCTAATACTATTAATGATACCGTTATGCTTGCAGACAGGAGCATGTTGTGTTATGAAAGAGTCCACTGAGCAGTTAACTCAGACAGGTATAGAGATCCACAGCTAGTTGATGAAGCTTGGGGACTTATATGGAAGAATAGGAGGAAAGATTTTAGCCCCAAAGGGGATAGGAACTTCACTGGGAGACCAACAGAGACAAATAATCTGGGCCGTTTGGATTCTCAGCCTGTACCAAGCCAAGAACATACACAAGCTAGACCTGGGCCTCCCTGCTCATATGTAGCAGATGTGCAGCTTGATCATAATGTTTTTTCCTGAACAACTGGATCAGGGGCTATCCCAAAAGTTGTTTCCTGTGTGGGAGATATGTTAGTCTAGCTAGGCTGCTTTTTCTATTCTTGATGGGAGAGGAAGTTCCTAGCCTTGCAGAGACTTGAAGTGCCAGAGTGGGGAAGATATCCACACCTGCTCAAAGAAGAATGAGATGGGGGATAGGGGAAGGACTGTGGGAGGGAATGACCTGGAGGGGGGCAATGAGGGGAAAGTAAAGTGAATAAGTAAAATAATAACAATAACAATAATAATAATAATAATAAAACAGTCACCAAACCTGGACCCTATTGTGAATGCCAGAAAATGCTTGCTGAAGGAAGGTTGATATGGCTGTCTCCTGAGCGTCTTTGCCAGAGCTTGACAAATACAGAGGAGGATGCTCACAGCCAACCATTGGACTGAGCGCAGGGGGTCCTCTGAAGGATCTGAGGGGGTTTGCAATCCCATGGAGGGAGCAACAGTGTCAACTGGCCAGACACCCTGGAGCCCCCAGGGATTGGACCACCAACCAAAGAATACACATGGAAGGACCCATGGCTCTGGCCGCATATGTGGCAGAGAATAGCCTTATTGGACATCAGTGAGAGGAGAGGCCCTTAGGCCTGAGGTGCCCCAGTGTAGGGGAGTGCCAGGGAGAGAAGTTGGGAGTGAGTGGGTAGGTGGAAAAGCACCCTCATAGAGGCGGGGGGGGGGGGGGAGTTGGGGATGGGATAGGGCATTTTGAAAGGGGAGACCTGAAAAGGGGAAAACATTTGAAATGCAAATAAAGAAAATATCAAAAACATAACAAAACAAAATATACAAATAACCTGCCTAGTCTAAAGGCATTTCAGTCCCCCAGGGCTACACAGAGAAATCCTGCCTCAAAAAGATATAAAAGCAAAAATAAAACATAACACCCAGTAAATGTATACTTATGTAAAATAATTCCTTTCATGTCTGCAATATGTAAACAATAAGTCCAACTACAATACAATTGGCTTCATGCTGGAAATCCTCAAACCAATAATCTATTCTTGTTTTGTAATCCATCAATGCAATAATACTTGGCATAGTTTTCCTCTATGCATTGTCTACTTATGTTAACAGAGTGTCTTCCAGTGATATCCAAGTTGGCAAAATGTCAAAACATCATTATGTTTTGTTAATAAATTTCTCCTATGAAAATACATCAGATTTTTTCCCTATGCACTCATCTACTGAAAAGTACCTTGGTATATCCTATATTTTGAATTGTGGAAAGCAGAAAATTATTGTTGCCATTATTTATCTTTATTTTTGCTGGGTATATACTTAGGAGTTGGAATTTGGGTTTCTCATTTCATTATGGTACTATTATAAGCAAGTCAGACCACAACCATTGAAAAATTAATAAAACTACAAAGGCAATCTATGAAGAAGGCATTGACTATCAAACCTGATCTTTTAATCAACTAAATAGAAAATAAGACTGAAAAAAAAACAGTGCTTGTAGCTAATCAATGATTAAATGTATTTTGTTAATTGATAGTTTCATGAATTGTATTTTGAACATCTCTATCTCCAATGTCCATCTTTTTTCTGATCCATGCCCTGTTGGAGTAATGTTTTTGTGCACTGTGTAAAGGTTTTCTTTGTATTATTCAAATGCATGTTTCTATGGCATACAGGACTTCAGTATTGTCACTTTTAGGAAGCACTTATATCAATCTATTTAAAACATTCTTCTCCATCATTTTTGATTGCCTAATAAAGAGCTGACAAGCCAATAAGTTTGGCACAAGGGAATAATGTGTGCCTTTCCATCCCAGGCAAGGGTCCCAGTTAGAGAGTGCCCAAAAGAGAGAATCTAGAGGGTCTAGGAGGTGGCTATGGAAGAAGAAGAGTTGAGGAGCACCACAAGAAAGAGAAGAGGTAGCCATAAGTTGTTGTGATGAACAATCAACTTAGGAATTCATGATGAGGACACAGATGGAACAGAGTAAGCTAGGACAAGATTCTAAACTACACGTATCGTGGGATGTAGATACTTAAGGGGTTAGAATAACTTAAAACAGGCCCAGTTTAGGATTGTACTTTGTTAATAAAATACCTATGTCTCTATTATCTCTATGTCAGTTATTTAGGAGCTAGAATGAATGGGTTGGAGTAGAGCGTAGCAATACTGCGGCTTATTGGAAGCAAAAAATGCATAGCAAAACCTCTGAGATAATTCTACACTGCCCCATTTAATTTCCTCCTAATTTTGCATCCTTGTTTGTTTAGTGCTTTGAATTTTGTATATTCTTATTTGTGTTGTCATCTTCTGTAATCATCTAGCATCTCATCTACCAACTTTTTCAGTCTTTCTGTGGATCAATGACCTTTGGACAGAAATACAAGGAATAGATATTTCATTAGTGCTGTTACTCCACAGTCTCATATTATCTGTATCATAATCAGTTATAAAACTCTGTGTTAACTGTAATCTACAGCAAATAGCAGCTTCTCTGAGAAAGGCTGAGAAATGAATTAATTTATAGAACCAATGATAAGTCATTAGGCTTTAGTTCAGTCAGTTGTCATTTCAGTAGAGCAATACTCATAGGGATATCTGTTAAGGCATACGCTCATAGTGTCAATATTAGTGTCAGATATAGCATGTATCTTGTGGAGCTTTCTTAAGTCCAATCAGAAAGTGGTCATGTAATCCCACTTAATTTTTGCCAGTGTCTCATCAGTGGGCATATTGTGACAGGCACAATGTCATTTTTTTTTCTATTAGAAATTTCTATGTTTTTACTCCATTATTATTTAGGAGTCTTGGTCACTAATAAAAAAGGTTGTAAAAGTATATCATGTCCCAATGATATTTATAACGAAGAACTACAAACTAGCTGCTTAGAACATAGGTCCACTTTCCCAGAATCTGGAACACAGAATTCTAGACTCAAAAGACTGTCAAAGTCATGTTCTCTCCATGTGTTTTTTTAAAGATCAATTTTTCATTTCTTCTAATTTCTAGAATACCAGAAAGATCCTTGCCTCTTTTTCTTTATGATACATAAAATATATGTTTGAGAGGATCCATTCTTTCTGTTGATGTTAAAGAAAGCAATCCCTGCTTGTCTTTTCTTTCTTTTCTTCTTTAACTTTTTTGAGCATCTTTTTAATGAAAATACTTCTGATACCTCTGAAGTATAAAAATACACCTTTGAAAATTTCATAAGCCCTCTTCCAATGTTAGGACACAAGATTTTCAAACTGTAAGTTAAAACAATGTATAATGGATACAGTCCCAGCCTCTGACTGCTAAGTCAAGCTTGAGATTCATGTCAGGCACTTGACAAATGATCTTAAAACACCTCAGAGCCTACTTTCTCTTTTAATAAATTACAAACTCATGAAGCCTTAGAATTATTTAACAAAAATACATGCTATAAATAGAAACAACTTATGTACACATATGTTCCATCAAAATGGCAATATTTAACATATTTGGACATTTTTTGGAAGAAATAAATGAGGAATCAACAGAAATTCAGCACATTTTTATGAAATGTCACCGTTAAGGAGGAATGTCTCCTACTTCTCACAGGAATTGGGAACTTTTCTTTAGTAAGAAACTTGCTCGCTGCAAAACTATTTTCTGTCATAAGGTCAAGAACAACTTTGCTTTTCCATTGTGTAAATCTGATTTAGTAACAACAACACAGAAAGAAAATCACTTAAATTGCCAAGCAATGTTAGGAGGGCTTGGAAATGAAAAGAGTGCTGTCAAATTGTATGTGAGCACTAGTTGTTTGCTTGCCATACTCTGTCTTACGTGTTATAGCTGCTTCTTTATGTAAAAGATAATTGTTTCTGTCTTTGTAACTACAGCAGATATCTCTGTGTCACATCACAGCCTAGCTTAATAGTTACTTAGCTAATAAATGTGTTTCATCTTCTATAATCTTTGTAGAGATGGATTGTTATTTTACATAAGATTTTATTTCTATATGTCTTTCCATCTTTTTTATGGCTTTGTTCCCTTGGTGTCGTTACATCTGTGTTTGACTATGTCCATATTTCCCTTTCCTTAAAAAGATGCGACTCATGTCCTATACAGAAAATAAATGATCTCATCTCAACTGGATTGTAGATCCAAAAAACCTATTTCCAAATGAGGTCATCTTTTGAGAACTGAGGAAATAAGAATTCGATAATACTTGTTTTGAAGAGGGACATATATCAGCCTACTGGGAATATTCATTAACAGAGAGCCAGTAAAATAGAATAGCATTTGACTGTTCTTTTCTATTTTGGAATCTGGAGAGAGCTTTCTCTAAACACATAAAAGAGTGGAAGTGGTAAGCAAAACCAATGGACAACGCTGATTTTTTTTTTCAAGTAGGTTCTCTGTATGACACACTGTCTTTGATGATTCATTTCTGTATAGGAATTTAAAACAGCATGACGCTTGCTTTGTAGTTAGTTAAAATTTCCACAGGTTTTAGAAAGAGGTATTATGTTGGAAAATCAAATTGTTTCTGATTTTCTAATTTTTTATATGCCAGTGTTGCCTGATATTTCTTCCCCAAATTTGAAAAAAAAAAAAAAAAAAAACCCAAACCTACATACTGCTTGTCTTCTATCGGTATGATTTGTTCATAATTCTAACAGGTTGCCATGAATCCTTCTCCAGTTCCATGAATGATTATAGTTTCCCATTTCAACTTGATGCAGGGTCCTGATTATCTCCTTTCAGTTTTCACTCAGTTTCACCAGATGAGTCAATTGCTTCCCTCTTTATACTACCTCATGGTTATTTTAATTACATTGTTTTTATGTGGCTGCTATTATGTCTGTATATAACACAGCATTATATATGATACAATTAATATAATATAGTATTATACATACTGTATAAATAAAACAGTATTATATAAATGCAGTAACATATATAGAGTTTTGCAATTCTTACCAGTAAATTATTTCACTTATTTATGTACAAATTTGAAGATTTAGCCTTCGATCATGGAAAGACTAAAGAAGTTCAGAATGTGTTGGAGCGCAAGGCAGGAAAGATGGCTCCATGGTTAAGTGCGCTTAGTGCTTTTCAGTTCTAAGGATACATGTACGTTTCTCAATTACCTATAACTAAAACTACAAGGGATTTGACACCTTCTTTATACTCCAAAGGTACCTGCTCTCATGTATACATAGCCATCCCACACACAGCTACAACTGTAACTAAAAATAAAACAAAGATTTAAATATTTTCCACTAGTAGTCTTTCCAAAACGATTTGCTGAAGTATTCAATTGGTAAGCTATTAAATGGTTTGGGAGAGCTGCCTTTGCCGGATATGCAGTGTGAATCAGTTTCATAACTTCCCTGTGGGCAAATAAGCAAATAATCTCTGTCGATTTTAATTATATTTTCTTGATGCTTCACCTTTTATCTCCGAATGGTAGTCTCTTTAAATTATCTACCTTTGTTTAATTATTTTAGGTATAACTATGAGTATTCTTATATTTTTGCATGAATATATGAATATCATAACCAGCTTGTCAAATTCTACAAAATTTGTTAGAGATGATGGCACGAGCTTGAGGATGCAGAAGCAGGCAGATCTTGATTTTGAGACCAACCTGACTTACAAGCAGATGTAAATTAGCCATTGTTACATATAAAAGCATGTCTCAAAAACAAAATAATTCTGTACTCTAATGCAAAGAAATGTGCTTTATTCTTGTTTTGTTTGAATTTTATCAAACACATTAAGTACCGTTTCACTTATTTACTCTGAAGTAAAAATAGTTACGGGAATTTCCATAAAGCTTAATTTCCAGATCTCTCTCTGTCTCTCTCTGTCTCTCTGTCTCTCTCTGTCTCTCTCTCTGTCTCTCTTTCTCTCTCTCTCTCTCTCTCTCTGTCTCTCTCTCTCTCTGTCTCTCTTCTCTCCCTCCTTCTCCCTCTCTCTCTCTCTCTCTCTGTTTGTGTTTTACATATATATATATATATATGAATCAGCTAATCAATGTATATAATAGAACCTACTCATACATCACCAGAATTTTAACTAATAGAAAAATGATGATTTTGTGTTGAGAATACCTTGATGCTAATGGTATTCTAATTTCCTAACATATATTTTCTGCAGCTTTTAGATTTCTAAATGTGACTGACTTAGTATAAGAAAACACAGTCAAAACTCCTGTAAATGAAGTGAGTATACTAAGATCAGGTCTGTACATCTTCTTCCATTTTCTCCAAGTACATTCTCCTAGTGACCAATCCCCACCTTTCAGAAGAACACATGCTATAGCCGTCCTTCTCCTTTGTCCATCTTTAGAGGATCACACAAATATTTTTTTTTCTTTTCTGTTTTTAAAATTCATTATTTTATTTATTTACATTTCAGTTTTTATCCCCCTTCCCAGTTTCCCCTCCTCAAACCTCCTATGCCCTCCCCTTCCCTTTGCCAGATGATGGTGCTCTCCTACCCGCCTTTTCACTCCTGCCTCAGTGCTCTAGCATTCACCTACCCTGGGTCATTGAGCCTCTACAGGACCAAAGGTCTCCCCTTCTAGTGACACCAGATAAGGCAATCCTCTGCTACATATCCAGCTGGAGCCATGGATCCCTCCCCTCCCCCCATGCGTACTCTGGTTGCTGATTTCATCCCTGGGAGCTTTGGTGGGTCTAGTTGGTCGATATTGTTTCAAATCTATGGGGTTGCAAACCCCTTCTGCTCCTTCATTCCTTACCCTAACTTCTACATTGGGGTCATACATTCAGTCAGATGTGTGGCTGTGTACATCCGCATATCTTATTGGTCAGGCTCCAGGCTCTTGTTAGCATCATCAATAGGATCACATGGATTTTAACTACCAAAATTCCTTCTGCCCATACAATGCTTTGTTCTACTCTCCAACTCTAGCTGGCACTCCCTGCAAATCCACAGGCCACAATGATCCTGGAAGCAAGCAGACTAACTGCAGATCTTCACTTCTCCCTCTATTCCTTCAAGTCAAATTTCTTAGTCTCATCTACATTACTGTTGCACACTTTTTGTTGTTGATAATTGACACTCTTTGTCTGCATTCCCAAGGGACTAAGTAAGCAGATTCAGTAGAAATGCTTACCCTGCTCTTGTGAAGCTTCCCCACTGCTACCAATCGATTTCCTTCCATGTCTCCCTACTCCATAACACATTTTACTTGGAATGACCAGTGCCTACAACTCTCAGGAACCCAGAAGATTTTCCTACAGGCAATATGCAACAAAAATACTCTACAAAGAACCAGCAAAGAAACAGAAATCAAGGAACAAAAACCTATGCCACAAAGAGAAGAATAGATATCAGCACCCGGAGTTATAAATTCTCAGTGCCAGGTGCCTAGACACTTGTCAAAAAATACAATCAATAACTGTCAGAACAATATGTATCCACCAGGATTAGTAATCCTGTCATATAGGGCCTTGTATGTACCAACATAATTGAAACATAAATAAAAGATCACAAAACAGTATTTATGAATATTATAGAGTTCCATAAGGATGAAACAAATAATACATTTAAAGAAATCCAAGAAAACACAATCAAATGTAAAAGGAAAGTATTACAGCCATTCAAGAACTGGGCATAGAAATACAATCAATAACAAAATGCTAAGGTGAAGATAATTTGGAAAAGAAAAATTTAGAAGTTTCTCAAAAAGAATAAAAGAAATGTAAGAAAGTATCATAGGAATTGAAAACATGACCAAAGAAACAGATTTTTCAATCAAAAGAAATACAAAATCTAAAGAATCTTGGAAAAAAAACAAAGGACAAAACACAAAACAAAAAAATAGCACACAAACCTCCAGGAAATCTGGAACACTATTAAAAGACTAAATCTAAGATTGATATACATAGAGAAAGAAGAAACACAGCTCAAAGAGCCAGAAATGTTTTCCATTAATTTACTTGACCTCCTGATTGTAGCTTGCCCTCCTCCCAGTTCTCCTCTAACACAGCCCCTTCTATATCACTCCTCTTCTTCACCTATGAGAAGGGGGGTGGACCCCCTAAGTATCAACCTACCCTGGCACCTCAATTCACCGCATGAGTAGGCACATCCTGTTCCACTGAAGCCAGAGAAGGCAGCCATGTTAGGGAAACAGGAACTATAGGCAGGCAAAAGAGACAGGGTAAAAAGTTCTGGAATAAAGATGGAAAGAGTCTGAGAGAGAGGCCAACCAATTACTGGCCCAACTTGAGATCCTTCCAATAAATGACATTATTAACAATACTTTTTTTATGGGTGGTGACAGGAGCCTAACACAACTCTGTTTTGTGAAAGCTCCGCCCAGCAGTTGAGTGAAACAAATGCAGATGTAGCTAGCCAAAGTACCTAGACAGAGTTTGAGAAATCTTGAGGAAATTAGGGGAAGGATTGATAAATGCTGAGGGGAGAGGGATTAACAGATTCAACTAACCTAGATCCTTGGGGACCTATCCTCCTGCTGCATCCTAGAAACAGAAGTTAATGTGAAAGTTAGATAACATATCAGGGCAAATGATTGACAAAAGATATTAAATTCATCAATCAAAAAAGCATACAAGAACTTTACTAGGACCCCTGCACATATGTAGCTAACACAGAAAATTTTAGAACAAAGTTCTAGAAGAAAATTTACCTAAACTTAAAGAAGGATATAAAAAGTTTACAGAACACCAAATAGAATGGACCAGAAAAGAAAGTCACATCAACACAATAATGAAAACTCTAAATGTTCAGAATGAAGAAAGAATGTTTAAAATTCCATGGGAAAAGACAAAGTAACATATGAAGGCAAACCTCTTACAACTACAGCTAACTTCTTAATGGGCACAGTAAAAACCAGAAGGGTTTGGGCAGAAGTTCTACAGATTGAAGGACCTCAAACACAATCCCAAAGAACTATGCCCAACAAAACAAACTATTAAAATAATGGGAAAATATAAGACATTCCATGCTAAAACTAAACTTAAGCAATATTTATGTCTAAATATAGCCTTACAAAAGAAGACAAAAGGTAAAACATAAACTAAAAAGATTAAGTACATCTGTAAAAACATGAGTGAAAAATTCCAGATGAACAATTCATACTAATCAAATGAAAAATACATGAAAAGGACATTGTAATTCTTAACAACTAAATCCAAAACAAACTAACACACTACTTGGTAGAAGAAACACTGCAACAAGTTAAATCACATATTGAACTTAACACAATATTAAAGTGAATTTTCTGTAACCCATTCATACCAAACAACATGTCAGTTAGATAAAACCTAAAAAGATAAATATAGGAGGTAAATTAAGTTACAAACATAATGGACATAACTGATTTTACAAATTTCATCAAAATCCAGAAGAATATACCTTCTTTTCTGCACCTGATGGCTCTCTCTCAATAGTTGATCATATACTGAGACACAAATATCCCCCCCAAAAATAAATAACACACTTTTGACCCAATTAGATGTCCACAATAGCATAAACAATAGAAAGCTTTGAAAAATAGGTCAATACAGAAATTAAAAAAAATAAACCTTTTATAGGATTGATGAAACTGAATACACAAAATATTCAAAATTCTGGAACACAATGAAAATGCTTCTAAGAGGCAAGTATCATTAGGGACCTACATAAAGAAATAGATAATTCTCAAATGAGCAACTTAAAGGATATTTTAAATCTCTAAAGTAAAAAGAAAAAATATCACACCCGGAAAGAGTGAATGGCAAGAAGTGATCAATCTCTTGGCTTAGATAAATAAAATAGGAACACACAAACAACAACAACAATAAATACATAAATACATACATACATACATACATACGTACGTACGTACATACATACATACATACATGCATACATACAGCAATGAGGCAAATAGTAATCTTTAGACAAAATCAATAAAATTGACAAACTTGTATCCAAATGATCTAAAAAGCAGAGAAAATATTGAAATTACCAAAATTTAAAACAGAAAGATGAACATAACAACAGGCTCCAAAGAAATCTATGAATTCATTAATGAGATACTTTAAAATCCTGTACTCCAACAAATTGGAAAAACCTAAAAGAGACTGATTTTTTTTATATTTACCACTTTCCAAAATTAAATAATTATCAGATAAGCAGTTTAAATATATCTATAACTTCTACTGAAGTAAAAACCAATATACATATATATATATATGAGGGTTCCAACAATCACATCTCTGGGCCATATGGTTTAAGAGCAGAATGCAATCAGTTTTTCCTTTTTCTCTTTTCTTTCTTTCTTTCTTTCTTTCTTTCTTTCTTTCTTTCTTTCTTTCTTTCTTTCTTTCTTTCTTTCTTCCTTTCTTTCTTTCTTTCTTTCTTTCTTTCTTTCTTTCTTTCTTTCTTTTTCTTTCATTCTTTCTTTATGTTTCTTTTTGATTACTAGGTATTTATTTCATTTACATTTCCAATGCTATCCCAAAAGTCCACCACAGCCTCCCATACCCACTCCCCCACTCACCCACTCATACCTCTTGGGCCTGGCATTCCCCTGTATTGAGGCATATAAAGTCTACACGGCCTCTCTTTCCATTGATGGCCAACCAGGCCATCTTCTGATACATATGCAGCTAGAGACACCAGCTCTGAGGGGGGTTGGGGTAAAGGTTAGTTCATATTATTGTTCCATCTATAGGATTGCAGATCCCCCCCAGCTCTCTGGGTAGTTCCTCCAGCTCCTCCATTGGGGGCCCTGTGATCCATCCAATAGCTGACTGTGAGCATCCACTTCTGTGCTTGCTAGGTCCCGGCATAGTCTCACAAGAGACAGCTATATCAGGATCCTTTCAGCAAAATCTTTTTAGTATATGCAATGGTGTCAGCGTTTGGAAGTTGATTGTGGAATGGATCCCCGGGTATGGCAGTCTCTAGATGGTCCATTATTTCATCTAAGCTCCAAACTCTGTCTCTGTAGCTCCTTGCATGGGTGCCTTGTTCCCAATTCGAAGAAGGGGCAAAGTGTCCACAACTTGGTCTTCGTTCGTCCTGAGCTTCATGTGTTTCTCAAATTGTATCTTATATTTTGGGTATTCTAAGATTCTGGGCTAATATCTACTTATCAGTGAGTACATATGATGTGAGTTTTTTTGTGATTGAGTTTCCTCACACATGATGATGCCCTCCAGGTCCATACATTTTCCAAGGAATTTCATAAATTAATTCTTTTTAATACCTGAGTAGTACTCCATTGTGTAAATGTACCACATTTTCTGAATCCACTCCTCTGTTGAGGGGCATCTGGGTTCTTTCCAGCTTCTGGCTATTATAAATAAGGCTGCTATGAGCATAGTGGAGCATGTGTTCTTCTTACCAGTTAAAACTTCTTCTGGATATATGCCCAGGAGAGGTATTGTGGGATCTTCTGGTAGTACTATGTCCAATTTTCTAAGGAACCACCAGACTGATTTCCAGAGTGGTTGTACAAGCTTGCAAACCCACCAACAGGGGAGGAGTTTTCCTCTTTTTCCACATCCGAGCCAGCATCTGCTGTCACCTGAATTTTTGATCTTAGCCATTCTGACTGGTGTGAGGTGGAATGTCTTTGTTTAGCTCTGAGCCACATTTTATAATGGAGATATTTGATTTTCTGGAGTCCACCTTCTTGAGTTCTGTATATATATTGGATATTAGTCCCCTATCTGATTTAGGATAGGTAAAGATCCTTTCCCAATCCTTTGGTAGCCTTTTTGTCTTATTGACAGTGTCTTTTGCCTTACAGAAGCTTTGCAATTTTATGAGGTCCCATTTGTCAATTCTGGATCTTACTGCACAAGCCATTGCTGTTCTATTCAGGAATTTTCACCCTGTGCCCTTATCTTTGAGGTTTTTCCCCACTTTGTCCTCTATCGGTTTCAGTGTCTCTGGTTTTATGTGGAGTTCCTTAATCCACTTAGATTTGACCTTAGTACAAGGAGATAGGAATGGAAAAATATGCATTCTTCTACATGATAATTGTCAGTTGTGCCAGCACCATTTGTTGAAAATGTTGTCTTTTTTCCACTGGATGGTTTTAGCTCCTTTAACAAAGGTCAAGTGACCATAGGTGTGTGGGTTCATTTCTGGGTCTTCAATTCTATTCCATTGGTCTACTTGTCTGTTGCTATACCAGTACCATGCAGTTTTTATCACAATTGCTCTGTAGTACAGCTTTAGATTAGGCATGGTGATTCCACCACAGGTTCTTTTATCCTTGAGAAGAAATTTTGCTATCCTAGGTTTTTTGTTATTCCAGATGAATTTGGAGATTGCCCTTTCCAATTGGTTGAAGAATTGAGTTGGAATTTTGATGGGGATTGCATTGAATCTGTAGATTGCTTTTGGCAAGATAGCCATTTTTACAATATTGATCCTGCCAATCTATGAGCATGGGAGATCTTTCAATCGTCTAAGATCTTCTTTAATTTCTTTCATTAGAGACTTGAAGTTCTTATCATACAGAACTTTCACTTCCTTAGTTAGAGTCACACCAAGGTATTTTATATTATTTGTGACTATTGAGAAGGGTGTTGTTTCCCTAATTTCTTTCTCAGCTTGTTTATCCTTTGTTAATTTTATATCCAGCTACTTCATTGAAGCTGTTTATCAGGCTTAGGAGTTCTCTGGTGGAAATTTTAGGGTCACTTATATATACTATCATATCATCTGCAAATAGTGATATTTAGACTTCTTCCTATCCAATTTGTATCACATTGATCTCCATTTGTTGTCGAATTGCTCTGGCTAGGACTTCAAGTACAATATTGAATAGGTAGGGAGAAAGTGGGCAGCCTTGTCTAGTATCTGATTTTAGTGGGATTGCTTCAAGCTTCTCACCATTTACTTTGATGTTGGCTACTGGTGTGCTGAAGATTGCTTTTATCATGTTTAGGTATGGGCCTTGACTTCCTGATCTTCCCAAGACTCTTATCATGAATGGGGGTTAGATTTTGTCAAATGCTTTCTCCTCAGCTAAAGAGATGTTCATGTGGTTTTTTACTTTGATTTTGTTTATATAATGGATAACCTTGATGGATTTATGTATATTAAACCATCCCTGCATTCCTGGAATGTAACTTACTGGGTCAGGACAGGTGATTGTTTTGATGTGTTCTTGGATTCGGTTAGCAAGAATTTTATTGAGTATTTTTTTTTTTTTTTTTTTTGGTTTTTTCGAGACAGGGTTTCTCTGTGTAGCCTTGGCTGTCCTGGAACTCACTCTGTAGACCAGGCTGGCCTCGAACTCAGAAATCCTCCTGCCTCTGCCTCCCGAGTGCTGGTATTTTTGCATCGATATTCAGAAGGAAATTGGTCTGAAGTTCTCTATCTTTGTTGGATCTTTCTGTGGGTTAGGTATCAGAGTAATTGTGGCTTCATAGAATGAGTTGGGTAGAGTACCTTCTGCTTCTATTTTGTGGAATAATTTGTGAAGAACTGGAATTAGATCTTCTTTGAGGGTCTGATAGAACTCTGCACTAAACCCATCTGGTTCTGGGCTTTTATTGGATGGGAGACTATTAATGACTGCTTCTATTACTTTAGGGGATATATGACTGTTTAGATCATTAACCAGATCCTAATTTGACTTTGGTACCTGATATCTGTCTAGAAATTTGTCCATTTCATCCACGTTCTCCACTTTTGTTAAGTATAGCCTTTTTTAGAAGCATCAGATTGTGTTTTGAATTTCTTCTGGATCTGTTGTTATGTTTCCCTTTTCATTTCTGAATGTGTTAATTAGGGTGCTTTCCCTGTGCCCTCTGGTGAGTCTGGCTAAGGGTTTATCTATCTTCTTGATTTTCCCAAAGAACCAGCTCCTCGATTGGTTGATTCTTTGAATAGTTCTTGTTTCCACTTGGTTGATTTTGGCCCTGAGTTTGATTATTTCCTGACTTCTACTCCTCTAGGGTGAACTTGCTTCCTTTTGTTCTAGAGCTTTTAGGTGTATTGTTAAGCTACTAGTGTGTGTTCTCTCTAGTTTCTTTTTGGAGGCACTCAGAGCTATGAGTTTTCCTCTTAGAAATGCTTTCTTTATTGCCCATAAGTTTGGGTATGTTGTGGCTTCATTTTCATTATACTCTAAAAAGTCCTTAATTTCTTTCTTTATACCTTCCTTGACTAAGGTATCATTGAGAAGAGTGTTGTTCAGTTTCCATGTGAATGTTGGCTTTCTATTACTTATGTTGTTATTGAAGATCAGCCTTAGTCCATGGTGGTCTGATAGGATGCATGGGACGATTTCAATATTTTTGTTTCTGTTGAGGCCTGTTTTGTGACCAATTATGTGATCAGTTTTGTAGAAGGTACAATGAGGTGCTGAGAAGAAGGTATATCCTTTTTTTAGGATGAAATGTTCTGTAGATATCTGTTAGATCCATTTGTTTCATACTTCTGTTCAATTCACTGTGTCCATGTTTAGTTTCTTTTTTCCATGATCTGTCCACTGATGAAAATGTTGTGTTGAAGTCTCCCACTATTATTCTGTGAGGTGCAATGTGTGCTTTGAGCTTTAGTAAAGTTTCTTTAATGAATGCAGCTGCACTTGTATTTGGAACATAGATATTCAGAATTGAGAGTTTCTCTTGGAAGATTTTATCTTTGATGTGTATGAATTGCCCCTCCTTGTCTTTTTGATGAATTTGTGTTGGAAGTTGATTTTATTAGATAATAGAATGGCTACTCCAGCTTGTTTCTTCATACCATTTGCTTAGGAAATTGTTTTCCAGCCTTTCATTCTGAGGTAGTATCTGTCTTTTTACCTGAGATGGGTTTCCTATAAGCAGCAGAATGTTCGGTTCTGTTTGTGTAGCCAGTCTGTTAGTCTATGTCTTTTTATTGGGGAGTTGAGTCCATTGATATTAAGAGTTCTTAAGAAAAAGTAATTGTTGCTTCCTGTTAATTTTCTTGTTAAAGTTGGCATTCTGTTCTTGTGCCTGTCTTTTTTTTAAGTTTTTTGAAGGATTACTTTCTTACTTTTTCTGGGATGTGGTTTCTGTCCTTGTATTGTTTTTTTGTTTGTTTGTTTGTTTTGTTTTTTTCTGTTATTATCCTTTGAAGGGCTGGATTCGTGGAAAGATAATGTGTGAATTTGGTTTTGTCATGGAATACTTTGGTTTCTCCATCTATGGTAACTGAAAGTTTGTCTGGGTATAGTAGCCTGGGCTGGCATTTGTGTTCTCTTAGTGTCTGTATAACATCTGTCCAGGCGCTTCTGGCTTTCATAGTATCTGTTGAAAAATCTGGTGTAATTCTGATAGGCCTGCCTTTATATGTTACTTGACCTTTATCCCTTACTGCTTTTAACATTCTATCTTTATTTATTGCATTTGTTGTTCTGATTATTATGTGTCGGGAGGAATTTCTTTTATGGCCCAGTCTATTTGGAGTTCTGTAGGCTTCTTGTATGTTCATGGGCATCTCTTTCTTTAGGTTTGTGATGTTTTCTACTATAATTTTGTTGAAGAGATTTGCTGACCCTTTAAGTTGAAAATCTTCATTCTCATCGTCTCCTATTATCCATAGGTTTGGTTTTCTCATTGTGTCCTAGATTTCCTGGATGTTTTGAGTTAGGATCTTTTCGCATTTTCCATTTTCTTTGGTTGTTGTGCCGATGTTCTCTAAAGAATCTTCTTCATCTGAGATTCTCTCCTCCATCTCTTCTATTCTGTTGCTGATGCTCGTATCTATGGTTCCAGATTTCTTTCCTAAGGTTTCTATCTCCAGCATTGCCTCACTTTGGGTTTTCTTAATTGTGTCTTCTTACCCTTTTAGGTCTAGTATGGTTTTGTTCATTTCCATCACCTGTTTCAATGTGTTTTCCTGTTTTTCTGTATGGACTTTTAACTCTTTCGCAGTGTTCTCCTGTGTTTCTTTAAGTGAGTTATTAAAGTCTTTCTTGATGTCCTCTACCATCATCATGAGATATGCCTTTAAATCTGGGTCTAGCTTTTCAGGTGTGTTGGGGTACCCAGGACTGGCTGAGTTGGGAGTGCTGGGTTCTGATGATGGTGAATGATCTTGGTTTCTGTTAGTAAGATTTTTACATCTGCCTTTTGCCATCTGGTAATCTCTGGAGTCAGTTTTTATAATTGTCTCTTGTTAGAGCTTTTTCCTTTCCTGATTCTGTTAGCCTCTACCAGCAGACCTGGGAGACTAGCTCGCACTTGAGTTTCAGTTGTTTTGCACACTTTCTGCAGGCAAGCTCTCCTCTTGCAGAGAAGATGCACAGATATTGGTTGTTAGGACTTGCCTCCTTGCAGAAGATGAAGACCCAAAACAGGGCCTGTCCCAGAAGCTGTTAGCTTCTGTCCTCCATACTCTGACCTGTGCAGACTAATCTTGGCAGGATCCAGGAATGAAGATGGCTCCTACAGATGCTCCAGCAAAGCCCTCCTGAGCGGGATGGACACCTCTGCTCTGGCTGGGAAGGTGCCCTGATGTCTGGAGCCTGTGCAGACTAGTCTTGGCAGTATCCAGGTACCAAGATGTCTCTGGCAGATGCTCTGGCAAAGTCCTTCTGGGCCATGTGGGCACCTCTCCTCTGGCAGGGAAGGTGCCTGGATGTCTGTGACACAACCAGTATTTCAATGAAGAGTTAATAACACTATTTCTCAAAATATTTAACCAAGAAGGGGCAAAGTGTCCACACTTTGGTCTTCGTTCTTCTTCAGATTCATGTGTTTTGCAAATTGTATCTTATATCTCCCTATACTAAGTTTCTGGGCTACTATCCACTTTACCCCTTCTTAGAATTGGAAACAATCACCCATGGAAGGAATTACAGAGACAAAGGTTAGAGCTGAGACAAAAGGATGGACCATCTAGAGACTGCCATATCCAGGGATCCATCTCATAATTAGCCTCCAAATGATGACACCATTGAATACACTAGCAAGCATTTGCTGCAAGGACCCTGATATAGCTGTCTCTTGTGAGACTAGGCCAGGGCCTAGCAAACACATAAGTGGATGCTCACAGTCAGCTATTGGATGGATCACAGGGCCCCCAATGGAGGAGCTAGAGAAAGTATCCAAGGAGCTAAAGAGATCTGCAACCCTGTAGGTGCAACATTATGAACTAACCAGTACCCCGGAGCTCTTGACTCTAGCCGCATATGTATCAAAAGATGGCCTAGTCGGCCATCACTGGAAAGAGAGGCCCATTGGACACGCAAACTTTATATGCCCCAGTACAGGGGAACGCCAGGGTCAAAAACTGGGAATGGGTCGTTAGGTAAGTGGGGGGGGGGAGGGTGCTGGGGACTTTTGGGATAGCATTGGAAATGTAATTGAGGAAAATACGTAAAAAAAAATATTTAAAAATTAACCAAATAAAAACAGAAGGAGTGAGAAAAGCACCGGGGCAGCTGGGGCGCAGGGTCTGCTGACACTCGCCAGGTACCCACAACACCCACCACAGGATCTTAAGACTTCTGGTGAGTGGAGCACAGCTTCTGCTCCAATCCTGAGACTGCATTAGTTAGGGAAGCAGAAACCGGCCTGAGTAGGGCCACAGGCCTCATCCAGCCGGATCAGCGCCGGGGTAGCTGGAGAGCAGGGTTGCCTGACACCCACCAGCTACCCACGACCCCCGCCGCAGGATTTTGGGACTGCTGGTGAGTGGAACACAGCTTCTGCTCCAATCTTTAAACAGTGACAACGACAACAACTAACCCCAGAGATTACCAGATGGCGAAAGGTAAACGTAATAATCTTACTAACAGAAACCAAGACCACTCACCATCATCAGAACCCAGCACCCCCACTTCGCCCAGTCCAGGGCACCCCAACACACCGGAAAAGCTAGACACAGATTTAAAAGCATATCTCCTGATGATGATAGAGGACTTCAAGAAGGACTTTAATAACACACTTAAAGAAATGCAGGAGAACACTGCTAAACAGGCAGAAGACAATAAAGAGGAAGCACAAAAATCCCTTAAAGAATGGCAGGAGAACACAGCTAAAGAGTTACAAATCCTTAAAGAAAAACAGGATAACATAATCAAACAGGTAGAAGTCCTTACAGAAAAACAGGAAAACACATCCAAACAGATGATGGAAATGAACAAAACCATACTAGACCTAAAAAGGGAAGTAGACACAATAAAGAAAACCCAAAATGAGGCAACGCTGGAGATAGAAACCCTAGGAAAGAAATCTGGAACCATAGATACGAGCATCAGCAACAGAATACAAGAGATGGAAGAGAGAATCTCAGGTGCAGAAGATTCCATAGAGAACATCAGCACAACAATCAAGGAAAATGTAAAATGCAAAAAGATCCTAACTCAAAACATCCAAGAAATACAGGACACAATGAGAAGACCAAACCTACGGATAATAGGAGTGGATGAGAATGAAGATTTTCAACTCAAAGTACCAGCAAACATCTTCAACAAAATTATAGAAGAAAACTTCCCAAATCTAAAGAAAGAGATGCCCATGAACATACAAGAAGCCTACAGAACTCCAAATAGACTGGACCAGAAAAGAAATACCTCCCGACACATTATAATCAGAACAACAAATGCTCTAAATAAAGATAGAATACTAAAAGCAGTAAGAGAAAAAGGCCAAGTAACATATAAAGGCAAGCCTATCAGAATTACACCAGATTTTTCACCAGAGACTATGAAAGCCAGAAGATCCTGGACGGATGTTATACAGTCACTAAAAGAACACAAATTCCAGCCCAGGCTACTATACCCAGCCAAACTCTCAATTAACATAGATGGAGAAACCAAAGTATTCCACGACAAAACCAAATTCACACATTATCTCTCCACGAATCCAGCCCTTCAAAGGATAATAACAGAAAAAAACCAATACAAGGACAGGAACCACGCCCTAGAAACAACAAGAAGGTAATCCCTCAACAAACCTAAAAGAAGACAGCCACAAGAACAAAATGCCAACTTTAACAACAATAATAACAGGAAACAACAATTACTTTTCCTTAATATCTCTTAATATCAATGGACTCAACTCCCCGATAAAAAGACATAGACTAACAAACTGGCTACACAAACAAGACCCAACATTTTGCTGCTTACAGGAAACTCATCTCAGAGAAAAGGATAGACACTACCTCAGAATGAAAGGCTGGAAAACAATTTTCCAAGCAAATGGCATGAAGAAACAAGCTGGAGTAGCCATTCTAATATCTGATAAGATTGACTTCCAACCCAAAGTCATTAAAAAAGACAGGGAGGGACACTTCATATTCATCAAAGGTAAAATCCTCCAAGAGGAACTATCAATCCTGAATATCTATGCTCCAAATACAAAGGCAGCCACATTCATTAAAGAAACTTTAGTAAATCTCAAAGCACACATTGCACCTCATACAATAATAGTGGGAGACTTCAACACACCACTTTCACCAATGGACAGATCATGGAAACAGAAACTAAACAGGGAGACAGAGAAACTAAGAGAAATTATGAATCAAATGGATCTGGCAGATATCTACAGAACATTCTTCCTAAAACAAAAGGATATACCTTCTTCTCAGCACCTCATGGTACCTTCTCCAAAATTGACCACATAATTGGTCACAAAACAGGCCTCAACAGATACAAAAATATTGAAATTGTCCCATGCATCCTATCAGATCACCATGGACTAAGGCTGATCTTCAATAACAAAATAAATAATAGAAAGCCAACCTTCACGTGGAAACTGAACAACACTCTTCTCAATGATACCTTGATCAAGGAAGGAATAAAGAAAGAAATTAAGGACTTTTTAGAGTTCAATGAAAATGAAGCCACAACATACCCAAACTTATGGGACGCAATGAAAGCATTTCTAAGAGGAAAACTCATAGCTCTGAGTGCCTCCAAAAGGAAACTAGAGAGAGCACACATTAGCAGCTTGACAACACACCTAAAAGCACTAGAACAAAAGGAAGCAAATTCACCCAAGAGGAGTAGACAGCAGGAAATAATCAAACTCAGGGGTGAAATCAACCAAGTGGAAACAAGAAAAACTATTCAAAGAATCAACCAATCAAGGAGCTGGTTCTTTGAGAAAATCAACAAGATAGATAAACCCTTAGCCAGACTCACTAGAGGGCACAGGGAAAGCATCCTAATTAACAAAATCAGAAATGAAAAAGGAGACATAACAACAGATCCTGAAGACATCCAAAACACCATCAGATCCTTCTACCAAAGGCTATACTCAACAAAACTGGAGAACCTGGATGAAATGGAGAAGTTCCTAGACAGATACCAGGTACCAAAGTTGAATCAAGATCAGGTTAATGATCTAAACAGCCCTATATCCCCCAAAGAAATAGAAGCAGTCATTAATAGCCTCCCAACTAAAAAAAGCCCAGGACCAGATGGGTTTAGTGCAGAGTTCTATCAGACCTTCAAAGAAGATCTAATCCCAGTTCTTCACAAACTATTCCACAAAATAGAAACAGAAGGTACTCTACCCAACTCATTCTATGAAGCCACAATTACTCTGATACCTAAACCACAAAAAGTCCCAACAAAGATAGAAAACTTCAGACCAATATCCCTTATGAATATTGATGCAAAAATCCTCAATTAAGTTCTTGCTAACCGAATCCAAGAACACATCAAAACAATCATCCATCCTGACCAAGTAGGTTTCATCCCAGGGATGCAGGGATGGATCAATATACGGAAATCCATCAACGTAATCCAGTATATAAACAAACTCAAAGACAAAAACCACATGGTCATCTCGTTAGATGCGGAAAAAGCATTTGACAAGATCTAACACCCATTCATGATAAAAGTCTTGGAAAGATCAGGAATTCAAGGCCCATACCTAAACATGATAAAAGCAATCTACAGCAAACCAGTAGCCAACATCAAAGTAAATGGTCAGAAGCTTGAAGCAATCCCTCTAAAATCAGGGACTAGACAAGGCTGTCCACTTTCTCCATACCTATTCAACATTGTACTTGAAGTCCTAGCCAGAGCAATTCGACAACAAAAGGAGATCAAAGGGATACAAATTGGAAAAGATGAAGTCAAAATATCATTTTTTGCAGATGATATGATAGTATATATAAGTGACCCTAAAAATTCCACCAGAGAACTCCTAAGCCTGATAAACAGCTTAGGTGAAGTAGCTGGATATAAAATTAACTCAAACAAATCAATGGCCTTTCTCTACACAAAGAATAAACAGGCTGAGAAAGAAATTAGGGAAACAACACCCTTCTCAATAGTCACAAATAATATAAAATATCTTGGCGTGACTCTAACTAAGGAAGTGAAAGATCTGTATAATAAAAACTTCAAGTCTCTGAAGAAAGAAATTCTAGAAGATCTCAGAAGATGGAAAGATCTCCCATGCTCATGGATTGGCAGGATCAACATTGTAAAAATGGCTATCTTGCCAAAAGCAATCTACAGATTCAATGCAATCCCCATCAAAATTCCAAATCAATTCTTCAACGAATTAGAAAGTGCAATCTGCAAATTCATCTGGAATAACAAAAAACCTAGGATAGCAAAAACTCTTCTCAAGGATAAAAGAACCTCTGGTGGAATCACCATGCCGGACCTAAAGCTCTACTACAGAGCAATTGTGATAAAAACTGCATGGTACTGGTATAGTGACAGACAAATAGACCAATGGAATAGAATTGAAGACCCAGAAATGAACCCACACACCTATGGTCACTTGATCTTCGACAAGGGAGCTAAAAACATCCAGTGGAAGAAAGACAGCATTTTCAACAAATGGTGCTGGCACAACTGGTTGTTAACATGTAGAAGAATGCGAATTGATCCATTCCTATCTCCTTGTACTAAGGTCAAGTCTAAGTGGATCAAGGATCTTCACATAAAACCAGAGACACTGAAACTTATAGAGGAGAAAGTGGGGAAAAGCCTTGAAGATATGGGCACAGGGGAAAAATTCCTGAATAGAACAGTAATGGCTTGTGCTGTAAGATCGAGAATTGACAAGTGGGACCTCATGAAACTACAAAGCTTCTGCATGGCTAAAGACACCATCAATAAGACAAAAAAACCACCAACAGATTGGGAAAGGATCTTCACCTATCCTAAATCAGATAAGGGACTAATATCCAATATATATAAAGATCTCAAGAAGGTGGACTCCAGAAAGTCAAATAACCCCATTAAAAATGGGGCTCAGAACTGAACAAAGAATTCTCACCTGAGGAATACCGAATGGCAGAGAAACACCTGAAAAAATGTTCAACATCCTTAATCATCAGGGAAATGCAAATCAAAACAACCCTGAGATTCCACCTCACACTAGTCAGAATGGCTAAGATCAAAAATTCAGGTGACAGCAGATGCTGGCGAGGATGTGGAGAAAGAGGAACACTCCTCCATTGTTGGTGGGATTGCAAGCTTGTACAACCACTCTGGAAATCAGTCTGGCGGTTCCTCAGAAAATTGGACATAGTACTACCGGAGGATCCAGCAATACCTCTCCTGGGCATATATCCAGAAGATGTCCCAACCGGTAAAAAGGACACATGCTCCACTATGTTCATAGCAGCCCTATTTATAATAGCCAGAAGCTGGAAAGAACCCAGATGTCCCTCAACAGAGGAATGGATACAGAAATTATGGTACATTTACACAATGGAGTACTACTCAGCTATTAAAAAGAATGAATTTATGAAATTCCTAGCCAAATGGATGGACCTGGAGGGCATCATCTTGAGTGAAGTAACACAATCACAAAAGAACTCACACAATATGTATTCACTGATAAGTGGATATTAGCCCAAAACTTAGGACACCCAAGATATAAGATACAATTTGCTAAACGCATGAAACTCAAGAAGAATGAAGACCAAAGTGTGGACACTGTGCACCTTCTTAGAATTGGGAACAAAACACCCAGGGAAGGAGTTACAGAGACAAAGTTCGTAGCTGTGATGAAAGGATGGACCATTTAGAGACTGCTGTATCCAGGGATCCATCCCATAATCAGCTTCTAAACGCTGACACCATTGCATACACTAGCAATATTTTGCTGAAAGGACCCAAATATAGCTGTCTCTTGTGAGATGATGCCGGGGCCTAGCAAACACAGGAGTGGATGTTCACAGTCAGCTATTGGATGTATCACAGGGCTCCCAATGGAGAAGCTAGAGAAAGTAACCAAGGAGCTAAAGGGATCTGCAACCCTATGTTGGAACAACATGATGTACTAACCAGAACCCCGGAGCTCTTGTCTCTAGAGGCATATCTATGGAAAGATGGCCTAGTCGGCCATCAATGGAAAGAGAGGCCCATTGGACTTGCAAACTTTATATGTCCCAATATAGGGGAATGCCAGGGCCAAAAGAATGGGAATGGGTGGGTAGGGAAGTGGGGGGCGCTATGGGGGACTTTTGGGATAGCATTGGAAATGTAATTGAGGAAAATATGTAATAAAAATATTAAAAATTAAAAAAAAGAAAGTGTTGACTATAATAAATACCATTTAGAAAGAAAAAAAAAAAAAAAAAAAAAAAAAACAGAAGGAGTGAGGCCCGAGTCATGATTTTATGAGGCCATGGTTGCCTGATGATCAAACCACACAAAGACTCAGCAAAGAAAGATAAGCAAATACTCTGATGATCATAAAATGAAAGATAGATAGTTGATAGATATATAGATATATAGATGATAGATAGATAGATAGATAGATGATAGATAGATAGATAGATAGATAGATAGATAGATAGATAGATAGATAGATAGATAATAGCTCAACTGTCATTAGAGCAGCTTCTTCCTGCAGTAGGTGGGAACAAAAGAGACACACAATCAGTCACTAAACAGAAAGTGAGAGACTTGTAAATATTCATTAATAAATGGGATGTTTCCATCAAATCACTAACCTTAGATATCAGGGAACCACCTGGAAGAGAAGGCAGAAATAATATTAGAGCCAAGGGGTGATGGAGGACACCAATAAAATAAGGCCATCTGAATCAACATGAACAAAGGTCACATGAACTAACAGAGACTGAAGCAGCAAGCATGGGATTTAGAGTGATCTGTAACAGATACCTTATGTATAAATGATGAGTTCCAGTTTAGTATTTTTATGGGGTTCATAAATGAGACGACACTTGAATCTTATTCCTGTGCCTTGTCTTGGGTTCTTTGCCCCACCCCTCACTTTGTTTTATCCAACTTCAAAGTGATAGTTGTTTTAGGTTGTTTAATTTTGTTTCACATTTTTAAAATGAATGAATGAACTCATTTTAATCTAGCCACTAGAATAAAGGTTAACAAGCGAACTTAACCTTCTGAGAGAGGAAAATCAGCATTCTCCAATGAGTGACACTGGATATACCAACTACCCCTGAACAGACCTCATGCTCATGAGTAATTGACAAACACATAATGGATTCCACAGCAGAGGTTCTCAAACTGTGGGTTGCAAACCTTTGGAGACACATATCAGATATACTACATATAAAATACTTATTGTACAATTCATAACATCAGTAAAGTTACAATAATGAAGTAGCAATAAAAGAATTTTATGGTTGGGGGCTACCATGACACAAGGAACTGTATTAAAGTGTAGCAGCATTGGGAAGATCTAGAACTACTGCTCCATAGCCTTTATGTGAGTTCTTTTATTTGGGTATGATATAATCATTTTTTAAGGGGATGTTTTATTTTATTTTCTTGGTTTGGGGGATTTTTTAGTTTTATTGAGCTTTCTTTTTGTTTCTTTTTTTTTTTTGGCAAGTTCTTAAAATTGTATAAGGGGAACAGATTTGGAAGGACTTGGAGAAGGAGAAAAATATGATTGAAATATATTTAAATTCAACAATTCTTTAAAATATTAATAAAAACAAGATGGTTTAATCATAAAATAATAAAAATTAAGATAAAGAAAACAGCCAGGCGGTGGTGACACATGTCTTTAATCCCAGCACAGGCAGAGGCTGGTGGATTTCTGAGTTCAAGGCCAGCCTAATCTACAGAGTGAGTTCCAAGACAGCCAGAGCTATACAGAGAAACCCTGTCTCAAAAAGCCAAAAAAAATAAATAAAAAAGAAAACATTAAACTAATATTATTTAAAAAATAAATTACCTCAATTTTTCCTCACTGATATAGCAATTCTGTCAAAAGTTGATTATAATACACACACACACACACAAACACACACACACACACATATATATAATTTATATTTGTATATTAGATTACCTCACAATTAACTATTTTTAACATATGACTATATTTTTTCTGCACTTTGCAAATGATACTTGTGATGACATCAAGATATCCCACTTATATCTTAAAGGTGGTTGTGATAAAATTAGCCTTCAATTTAATATGTATTTAAGATTCTTTTTTATCAAAACCTTACAGAGGATTGTAGAATTGTTTTGTTCCCACCTTTCCCCTAAAATTTCTTTCCAGAGTTCACATATAGAATTATCTGTCCTTTTAGTGTTTGCCATTGCACATGAGGATTATATTTTTCATCATTAAACAAAAAATTATACTTTATCTTCATTTTCCTGATAGTATTTTTCTTTTTCTGTCTCTTTTTTTTTTTATTCCAAAATCAATTTTTAATTTGATTTAACTAAATGCCTTCTTTATAAAAAATTTGTTAATTGTTTTATTTACATTTCCAATGTTGTCCCCCTTCTTGCTCCTGCATCCATGAGCACTCCACCCCATACCCTCACATTCACTTCTAAGAGGGTGCTCCCCAACCAACCCATGAATTCATACATCATCTCTCTAGCATCCCCATTCTCTGGGGGCATAAAGCCTTCACAGGACCAAGAGCATCCCCTCCCACTGAGGCCAAACAAAGCAATCCTCTGGTACATATGTATGCTCTTTGGTTGGTGGCTTAGTCCCCGGGAGTTCTTAGGGGTCCAATTAGTTGTTACTCTGTTGTTCTTCCTATGAGGTTATAATTCCCATTCTCTCCTTCAGACCTTCCTCTTCTATAGGGGTCACAGGGCTCAGCCTATTGGAAGACTGCATCTGCATCTCTCTCAGTCTCTCCCGGTAGAGCCTTTTAGAGGACACAAAAAAGGCCCAAGTATGGATTCTTCAATCCCTCTTAGAAGGGGGAACAAAATAATCACGGGATAAAGATGGAGGGAGGGACCTGGGTGGGAGACAGGTATCCCGACCTACTGGACCCAGTTATTCGTGGGGTCGAGGGGGACCAAGCCTGAAAAAGAAATGGGCAAGAAAAGGGAGTGAGACCAAGTAAACGGTTGTCAAGGTCTGTTTAATGGAGGCTGGGAGCCTGATTATAAGCACACAGTGAAAGGAAATAGGGAGGGGCCGAGGGGGAATAATCAAAGCACAGAGAGAGGGATGAACATCTGGGGCGGATGCTGAGTGCAGGCTTCAAACATCTTGCAGAGGCTTATCTTGGAATGCTGGCTTTGTCTAAACAGTCCCAGTTGCCTGGTCAAGATAAGAAGGAGGGGGTGGCTCAGCTCCCAACAAAGGGTCAATTGGATCTCAGGGTGGGAGTTGTTGAAGGTCTGGTTTCCCACAGTTTTTTCTCTCACAGACAGGAAGGGGCTGAAAAATGGAGGAAGAAGAATCGGTTAATGGGGGGAAACAGGAGAGAAGCCCAGATGGCCAGGAGAATGAATAGAAATGTGCAGATTTGTGAGGTGGGGGATGGGAACAACCACTGGAAAGTTCTAGACACCAGGGATGTGAGAGGCTCCCAGGACACAATGGGAATGATATTAGTTGAAATGCCCAACAGTGGTAAATGGAACCTTAAACAACCATATCCTATAGGTAGACATGGACCCCAGTTGAGGGATGGGACCACCCTCCCATCTCAAAAATTTTGACCCAGAATTATCACTGTCTAAAGAAAATGCAGTAACAAAAATGGAGCAGAGACTGAAGGAAAGACCACCCAGAGATCATACGAATTTGTGATCCAACCCATGCACAGACAACAAACCCTGACTCTATTGATGATGCTAAGATTTACTTGTAGACTAAATGGCTTCTAAAGAAAGATGTCTTCTATATTTATTAAATTATACATGCTTACATACTTCAATGATATGAATCCTCTATTGTTGTCAAAACTAATGTCTAATGAGATAATACCTTGTTTCTTAACATTCTCCAAAATTTCTTGCTTTTAACAGGTAACATTTTATCTATTATTATGCTTCTATTAGCTTCATTTTCATTCCTAAGTAATTCATGGCATAAAATTTGAACATAACCAAAATATAGACATTTTGCTTCACCAATTTTTCTGATATTTATAAATTGAAGCTAATAGCATTGAGTTGAGTTTTTGATAATTTGTATTAAAAAGTAAAGTTTATGGAACAACCAGTATTAATATAATAACCATTTTTATTCAGTTCAATCAACATAGGCAGAGTATCTAGGAATTGGTAAGGATCTTGGGAAAATATTTTACTATAAGATATAATATAAAATATAAATTAAAATAATAGACTAGCTATATAAACGAACCCAAATTTCATTATACAGTATACTATAGTTACACGTTTCAGGATACCATATTCTGTGGATTTAATAACAGTAATGACTAGGATGAAGTTATGAATAAGAGGATAAACTAAAAATTTTCAGACCAAAAGCAGTACAAAAACATTAGCAACGTGAACCAGAAAATACTGGATAAAAATGTAAAAATTTTAATAAACAGTAAAGTTTTAAAGTAGCAAATAGAAGTAATCATAGCTAATATGTTCTGCTTTGTTCATCAATAGAAAAGTCAGAAGAATCAGTAAGAGGAAAAATATAGTAACATCAAATGTCATCAGTGAACACAGAAAGTAATAATTAAATGTAACATTACTCATTTGGGGAATTCACAAATAAAATAATAATAAAATAATAGAATTGCTTAGCTACTCAAGAAAAGCCTAAGTCGTCATTATTTGACATAAAGTGTCTAAATTATTTCAATGAACTAAACAATCGCTCTAGCACAAAAATAATACAGTTTGGTGAGTTCTTATGAATATTCTTAAAAATCCTTGCAGTAACAGTCTATTCTACCCTTCTATGAATGGATTCGAAAGAAGAAAATGTGAGAGTTATTTCTAATCTAATCTGTAAGAAATGTTAAGCCAGAATTAGAGACTAATTGTATAAATGAAGCTTTTTTATAGTAGTAAGATAGTTAAATACATAGTATGAACTACTGCCGTTACACGAGTATAGTAATTTTCATGTAGAGAATACTGACTTGTGTGAAAAGAAAAAAGCAATGATAGATATTTTCCTTACTAGAATAGGAAAATATCTGTCCAAAGAAATTTTTGGAAAGATATGTTCATTTTTAATCTTACACATAGAAGGAATATGAGCAGTTACTGACCACATTGTGTAAATATTTGAAGGTAATGAGTGATGAATGTCACTATTCATCAGTTACTTCTTTTATATGGTTCAGAATGACAGCTAATGGATTAGTGATGCCCATATCTAGTATGAATCTATTCATATCAATTAACCTAATCTAGAAAATCTCTGAAAGTTTTACATAAATGTTGTTTTCCAGATGATTCTAGAGCTTGACCATATTGTAGTCATACCTACATGGAACCATGGAGTTGTCCTGGCCTACCTTCCTTGAAAGACATGCATCACACGTTCCTTGGACAAAATGTGCTTTCCACTTCCTGAGAGACTGGTGCACTCTCCCAGGAATGATGGGTCTGAGCTGCCTTGTGTTTTCCTGTATGTTGACTTAATAGACATCGAAGCCTGAAACTTACCAGGACAATTGCTCTTACATATTAATCTTGTGTACCCAATATAACTTGCAAACATCACTGTATCCTGGCAACTACAACTGTATTGATTTTGGTAATTGATATTATATTCTGTTTCTAATAAAGATATAAAATGCCTCATTGAGCCAGGCATGGTGGCGCACGCCTTTAATCTCAGTGCTTGGGAGGCAGAGTCAGGCAGATTTCTGAGTTCAAGGCCAACCTGGTCTACAGAGTTAGTTCCAGGACAGACAGAGCAATATAGAGAAACCCTGTCTCGGAAAAACAACAACAACAACAATAACAACAAATGTCCCATTGTTCTCATTAAAACTGTCATAGTCACAGTATTGCTGTGTCTCTTCCAAACCAAGTCTGGTTTCATTTCTCACTGCTGTATTCAGTGATTGTTGCCCATTACATAAGTGTAGGCATTTATAGACACCCATGGACATATACCTCTAGAGAGTAAGGTTCTGAAGTATAGACACTTGAATTGATAGAGGATTGTGATGTATGAAATTTGAGTGCACTAAGACTGGTATTCAGTATCTTCTATTACTTTGAACTTCAGTATTTTATTGTTTGTAAGTATCATTGTTTGTGTCTTAGAGTTTTTTATTTCTGCAATAACCTAAGCAACTTGGGTAGAGATGGGTTATTTTCATCTTACAGATATTTTCCTACTCTAGTAAAGAAAGTAAACAAGTAATCTATCATTACTTGTTTATTTTCACATAAGTCAGTATTCCCTACATGAAAATTACTACACTCATGTAATGGCAGTGGTTCAGAACTCAAGGAACGCAGAAAAAGAACTCAGGGCAGAAACCTGTAGACAAGAAATGAAGCAGAAACCATGGATGATGGATTGCTTTTCATGACTTTTGTCTGTTTTCTTATCCAACAAGGAGCCACAGCGTAGGTGTGGTCCTGCTCAAGATGAGCAGAGTCCTCCCACATCAATTATCATGCATTACAGGTTTTACACACAAGACAATCTGGTGGACAGATTTCCTCAGTTGAGGTTACCTCTTCCAAAATGACTCTAACTTGCATCTACTTGAGATAAAACTGTGAAAAACAATGTTCTTACTATTTAACTCTTAAAGTAATTTACAATAAAATAATCCCGAATCCTATATTTCTTAACATGCAATATATTTTAATTATTAAGATTATAATTGTCATGGAATAATTATTTTTAAATAAATTTTAAACTAGATAGTATAATATTCTCCACGTTGAAGAAGTTGATGCAGGATAGCTTCTGGCATTAACTAAATAAATATATATGATAAAATTTGCTTGTACTTTATCTTCTCTGTAGCAAAAAAGCTGGATGCTTAAATATGTAAAAAGAGTCATATTAAGCACATATCTTTGAAAATTACTATTTTGCAATTGTAGGTTTGTTTATATGTAATATTCATTCTATTTTTTTATTTTTTTATTTTGTGTTTTTCTAAAATAGTTGAATATTTTATCAATCATTTTATTCATTTACATTTCAAATGATATTCCCACTTCCTGGGATCCCCTCCAAAAAAATCATTAGGTCCCAAGCAAACCAGGCAACCTTTGCTTCTACAGTTTAGCCAATACCACTGTTACAAGGGAAAATTCTCTTTGAGTTCGTAGTTTCCTCAATATAAGATCTTAAATAGACTCTTCTAAAGTTCCTTACTCTTCTAATGAATGTGCTTCACACCTAATCATTTAATTCACATATTGTAGGTAGTCTGGCCAATATGCATGGGTTTGCTGCTGCCTCCCATCCCGATCCTGATGTGTAAATTAGCCTTCTTGGTTGTTTTGTTTTGTGAATGAACATTTGAGAATTTGTCCTCATCCCTCTTTAGACTTATGGCTTCTCTTTTGTGATATTTTAATTCAAATAAATAGCTATAATTTCAAATATAAAATCCTGTGATTTCCTCCATACTCTGTGTAACAATGCCACATAAATACCATAATTTTATATGTCAGAGTCGTTATATAAGTAAATCAGTGAACTGGTTGGATTACTTTCTTGTTTAAGTAAATTGTGTCAATGAGATAATATAATCAAGGTATCTGTCTGTATATCACTATCTTTATGGTATCAGGCAAAACTTTTTTTTTTTTTTTTTTTTTTTGGTTTTTTTTCGAGACAGGGTTTTTCTGTATAGTCCTGGCTGTCCAGGAACTCACTTTGTAGACCAGGCTGGCCTAGAACTCAGAAATCCGCCTGCCTCTGCCTCCCGAGTGCTGGGATTAAAGGCGTGCACCACCACGCCCGGCCAGGCAAAACTTCTTAATAAATGACAGAGAACAGTAATGATGTCTAATCTATGCATTTGCATTATCTAATCAATGTAATTACTTGAATGAATATCATGCATGTGTTTGTTTCAAAACACAGATAGTATATTCTTCTCTAATTTTTGTAAATACCAAAATGTTCATAGTGGCATGGATCTGTGATTGTGACTCTGTCATAAAAAAGTTATCTTAAAGAAAAATAGGTTTATTTTTAATATAAACAAAATATTAACCTATTTTAGGGCTTCCAATAGATTTGAGATATTATGGTTGTGGAAGTAGTTTGACATTATTTTTGAATGATATACAATGAAATAAAATATTATGATACTATATTCTTAATTGAATTTTTATTTGACAAACCACTTTGTTTTTCATAGATCTTAACATTTCCTATATTAAAAATTTAAAACCTGAAAAGTTGTCACAGTTCTATATAAATTTAAACTTCTTATTATAGAGGTTTAGTGAAAATGATTGAATTTTTAATTTATCATACTTGCTTTTATATCTCTTTGTTTTAGCTGGTGTAGTCATTAATATTTAAAAGTAAACATTGATTCAATCTAGAGGATATACCCCTTAGAGTATATTATATTGTTCAAACAATATATGCAAACTCCAGTCCTGTAAACCACTGAGATTACCATAAAATAAATGTTTACAGTGTTGTAAACAGTGAGAAAGAAAGAGAAGGACAGAGGAAGGAAGAAGAAAGAGAGAAAGGAAGGGAAGGATGAAAGCAATAGGGTAGGAAGGGAGGGACAAGGAAAGAAAGAAAAAGGGAGGGAGGAGATAAAGGAAGAAAAGTATCACCTAGCCAACGTTTCTGTTCACAGAGCACAATGCATAATTAAGACAAAATTTGAAGAATGAAGACATTTATTCTTTATATGAAAATATATTTCAGGGCTCAGCCAATTTTAACATAATTTCAAGTGACAAGTTAAATAACTGTGAATTACGAAATGGTGAATATTAAAAAAACTCAATTTAATAACTTATGAGATTTTCTCATTCTTAGATAAATGTGATGTGAAAACTTTAAATCATTTTTTATCATTAAAATGACATCTGTGTTTCTATAAGTTATATGAAAAAAGAGATTGTTATATGCTCATCAACAGACATGTCACTATTCTTTTGTGTCCAGAGATATATGAAGATTATATATATATATATATATATATATATATATATATATGTGTGTGTGTGTGTGTGTGTATTTATATATGTATGTATATGTATATATATATATGTATTTTTCTTTTTAGTTCCCAAACATATGTTTTTTTCCATGTTATTGATGATATATGATGCATATTGCTTCTTGATACATATATATATATATATATATATATATATATATGTCATAACACAACAAAGTCCAGTTAAATTTTACTATTTTCCAGGATTAGCTGGATGAAATAAATCAGTTTCATTATAACTGAATCAATGTCTTTAAAAGGACTGTGGATAAGAAAGGATTTCACTTTGTGTATTCACTTAAGTAAAGTTTCAATGGTTTTTGTTTCATTTTGTTATGTTTGGTTGTTTTTGTTTTGTTTTCTATTTTTCAAAAATGAACTTCAAACAAAGAACATAAACTGTATGAGCATATGAGAGACTAATTATCCTTACTAAATTTAGGACAATTTAAAATTAAAGAATAGTAAAACTCCTCTTGGAATGGCTTTTTTTTAACAATGTTTCTTTAATGAGGTATTAAAACTCTGACTCCATGCATTTATACACAAGAACTTTTCTTGCTAGCAAGCAAACTTCAATACATCAAAATAATTCACCTAACATTGATTTTAGAAACACAAAATTGTTTACACTGTTAGAGATTGGTATTGTCTTCTAAAAATTGTGGTTATGTTCTCTGTCTTCATTCTTAATAGAGGTACTTTATTTTGATATTAAAAAGGTATAAGTGAGAGATTTAAAAAGTTTTAGAGGTCTGTAATATCAAAAATGATAAGAATCACTGGCTCTTGAAACTGACTCACCCTTCCTCAGCCCCCCACTTCCAGCCCAAAGCTCAGCTCCCCCTCCCTTCCTAAAGCAGAATTCTACCAAATAAGCTACAATGTATGACCTTGTGATAACAGCTCCTTCAGCCAAGGTCCTTGCTATTTTTCCAAATTTGTTAACCCTTTTCTGTTCTGAAACTGCCTTATTCTTAAACCTAATCATACAGGAAACTATTATGTTGTATATTGATACACCTTACAAAGATCAGAAAAATTCCCAGTCTTTTATGGACTATGTTTATGGATTAAAATTTTTTATTTTGATACTACAAGAGCTTCAACTCAAAACTATGATTATTTTTATTGGATGTTTTGTTCATTTATATTTCAAATGCTATCCCCTTTGTTCAATTTTAATACTTAATATTCTTCTTGATAAGCTTTTAAGGAAAGGATTTAATAATTATAAACATTTGTATATAGTCAAATGACTCATAGGCTTTGCATTGTTTATCTGTCTTTGACAAGCACCAATACATTCATTATTGCATTTATAATTTTCTGAGTCTTAGATTGTAGAGTCTATTTCCCAGGAATCTTACTTTGCACAGAATGGATACTAAAAGTATGTCACAGGCCAATGCATCAGAATATGAACCTTAACTTTCATATTAATTGTGAATGTCATGCAAGACTCATTACTGTTATCATGGGATGATGTATTCATATCTCCAGTATTCTCATTCAACCCACAGGGCTGTTCTCAAGCTAATAGAGTACATTGTAATACTATGCAGAACAAGTCACAGAACCAAGGATGGGATGACTAATTTTACTCTTGATAAGGAGACAGGCAATATCATATTTCATTTTTAATGATTCATTTCTCATATAGTATGAAGATTATCTGACAGAAAACGTTCGTTATCTAAAGTCACCAAAATTGAAAAGGAAAGTCTTCCACTGTTGGATGTACAAATCATATTTATATTTTAGAGGGGGATTTTTCTATATGCAAATTGAGCTTAAATGTAAATACATTTGAGATTTCATTTCTTGACATTCAGTAATCTTTTTCTATTTGAATATTAAATTTTTATTTAGAATGATTGATGGACTTTTATCATACAATATACACAGACATACTTACATTTGGGTAAATCATCCTTATTACTTGAAATCTAAGACAAGCTAAACAAAATACATTTTATTCCACTAAGTATTCTAAATGCAGATTTAAAAAATACAAACATATGAGAATGATAATCTGAATTTTGTATCAGTTTACTGATATAAGATTTCAAGGACAAATTTTAACATTGTTTAAACTAGAATATTTGAAACCATTCTCCATTATTATGTCCAATGATATATTTTATTCAGTACCTGTGATATTTTCAATCCTATAATAAAATTAAATGTACTGAGAATATTTTGTTTGATAAATATAATATTCCTGTATCAAATACATGTATACAATGTAAATAATTTATAGTTAAGAATATGTGTATATGTGTATATATATAAATTTCACTACTGTAAAAATAACATCAAAAGGCTAGTACATATCATAAGTGTATTTGTCAGGATTCTCTGGAGTCACAGAACTTATGGATAGTCTCTATATAGTGAGGGGATTTGTTGATGACTTACAGTCTGTAGTCAAACTCCCTAACTATAGTCAGCAGCAATTCTGAATGGAAATCCAAGGATATAGCAGTGGCTCAGTCCCACAAGGCAAACAGGCAAATAAGAAACTTCCTTCTTCCAATGTCCTTATACTGGTCTCCAGCAGAAGATGTGGCCCAGATTAAAGGTGTGTACCACCATGCCTGGATCTGGGATGTGATTTGTCCAAGATGACCTTGAACTCAGAGATCTCCTTGCCTTAGTCTCCTGGGATTCATACCCACTATGTCTCAAGATCTCCATGACAAGATCCAGGATAGAAACTTGTATATCCCAGCCTCAAGATCAGGATCATAGGTGAGCCTTCCAATTCTGAATGGTAGTTCATTCCTGATATAGTCAAGTTGACCACCAGAAATAATCACTAGAGTCAGTGACATAAATTTCCTCTAAGATTAAAAAAATTTAAAATGTATAGATAATGCACTGAACACTTGCATTTTGTATTTTTATTTTTGGTGACTTTTTATCTTGTAATGGAATGTAACATTTACAGTGGATTTTGCAGTATTATAGCATATATAAAATTGCAAAATTTCAAAAATAGACATATCATTTCTGTCCCTGAGGCATTTTCTGATATGGACATGTCATAAATGACCTCAGGCAATTTAGGAACTTCATTTTTTGCATTGAAATAAAAAGGAAAAAAAAAAGAAAAATTGCCAATCTTAGGTTTTCTAACGCTAAAGAAATAATCACTAAATATAGAAAATTATAAGTACATAATAGTAATTGAAACAATTTAAAATAATGAAATTATGAAAGTTTAAATAAAAGTATTTTATTTGTTTATAATAAATGATATGTATCCAATGAAACATTCCCATAATAGTAGTAATTCCATTCTATCTTTTTCCTTCCTGAAATCTGACCCCATGGTAATTTTCTAGTTTAAACAATAGCAACAATTTAATTCCATTCAAATACTCACCCAATACAATGAATTTTGTTAGACAAGATTCCATTTATTCAGATTCTATGAATAATTTGTATTAACAGGCACCTTAAGGAATATATATATATGTTTAGTAGAAAGCTGAGAAAGAAAAAATCAAAGATCATATTTTATTCAGAAGGTGTAAAGACATCATTATATCCATAGAATGGAGATATAATGTAAATCATGTCAAATTTATAGTGAAACTACATGTTTTTCTGGCATGTACATTACAAGTCTTTACATTTCTAGATGGAATGTGAAATGGTGAGGAAGTCTATAATTCTCATAAGTAAGATTGACAGCAAGAATAATATCTCTGCATTAGATTTTTTAAAATTTCTCATAAAGTTATTTACAAGATGCTTAGACAGGGATGGAGTAAATTTGGAGACTGTTTAAGAGAGCTATAGTATCTAAAAATATTTCTGCTGGAGGATGGTTTTCAAAATTTAGAAGATTCTGGGTATCCTGTTTGAAAGAATTTTGATAGAGGTATGTGATATTTGTTCCACACAAGCTTGTCAGGTTTTGTGATAATTAAGAACTGACTGCATTGTGTAAATGTACCACATTTTCTGTATTCATTCCTCCGTTGAGGGGCACCTGGGTTCTTTCCCGCTTCTGGCTATTATAAATAAGGCTGCTATGAACATAGTGGAGCATGTGTTCTGCTTACCGGTTGAAACATCTTCTGGATATATGCCCAGGAGAGGTATTGCAGGATCCTATGGGAGTACAGTGTCCAATTTTCTGAGGAACTTCCAGACTGATTTCCACAGTGGTTGCACAAGCTTGCAATCCCACCAACAATGGAGGAGTGTTCCTCTTTCTCCACATCCTCACCAGCATCTGCTGTCATCTGAATTTTTGATCTTAACCATTCTGACTGGTGTGAGGTGGAATCTCAGGGTTGTTTTGAGTTGCATTTCCCTAATGATTAAGGATGCTGAACATTTTTTCAGATGCTTCTCAGCTATTCGATATTCCTCAGGTGAGAATTCTTTCTTTAGCTCTGAGCCCCGTTTTTTAATGGGGTCATTTGATTTTCTGGAGACCATCTTCTTGAGTTCTTTATATATATATTGGATATTAGTCCCCTATCTGGTTTAGGATTCTACTACTCAGCTATTAAAAAGAATGAATTTATGAAGTTCTTAGGCGAATGGATGGAACTGGAGGGCATCATCCTGAGTGAGGTAACCCAATACAAAAGAACTCACACAATATGTACGCACTGATAAGAGGATATTAGCCCAGAAACTTAGAATACCCAAAATATAAGATATAATTTGCAAAACACATGAAACTCAAGAAGATCAAAGACCAAAGTGTGGACACTTTGCCCCTTCTTAGAATTGGGAACAAATCACCCATTCAAGGAGTTACAGAAACAAAGTTTGGAGTTGAGACTAAAGGAGGGACCATCTAGAGACTGCCATACCCGGGGATCCATCCCATAATCAACTTCCAAATGCTGACACCATTGCATACACTAGCAAGATTTTGCTGAAAGGACCCAGATATAGCTGTCTCTTGTGAGGCTATGCCGAGGCTTAGCAAACACATAAGTGGATGTTCACAGTCAGCTATTGGATGGATGACAGGGCCCCCAATGGCGGAGCTAAAGAAACTACCCAAGGAGCTAAAGGGATCTGCAGCCCTATAGGTAGAACAACAATATGAACTAACCAGTATCCCCGGAGCTCATGTCTCTAGCTGCTTATGTATCAGAAGATGGCCTAGTCGGCCATCATTGGAAAGAGAGGCCCATTGGTCTTGCAAACTTTATATGCCTCAGTTCAGGGGAATGCCAGGGCCAAGAAGTGGGAGTGGGTGGGTAGGGGAGTGGGGGGGGCAGAGTATGGGGGACTTTTGGGATAACATTGGAAATGAAAATGAAGAAAACACCTAATTAAAAAAAAACAAAAAACAAAACAAAGAGAATGGGCTACAGTTTTCCAGTCATCTGTGACATCAATCTTAAGCAGTCCTATAGCTTACTCAGTTAATATATATGGTTAGAGTCTAAGTATTTTGGTTTGCTAAAAGTTTTCTTTAAACCCATTCTCAAGAAAACATTTTGTACAGTGCATTATTTAAGTATTGCTACCTTATCAGTATTTTATAAAAAATTAGTGATTTCATAAGATTGGTGTATAGAGAAATGTTTGGGAATATGGAAGTATAAAGTGATGCAAAGAAACCCCTTAGATGATTCAAAAACAAGTTCAAGTTTATATGCATCATCTACTCACATAGAAATTCAAAGGCATACACTTGTAAGGGTAGATTAAGATGGTATGAAAACTGTAAGCATGCTTTTTTGTCATGCTATGAGGATATCTCTGAAATCAAAACCTGAACATACCACTCATGCATGTAAGAGTAGAGTTAAGCTACTAGGCACTTCCACTTCCATTACGAAGCTCAACTGACCTCAGAAAACAAAACAAGACTGAACAGTTCTCTGAGAACATACTTCATAAAAAAAAGTAACTTGAAACCCTAAAGTACAAACTGCATAAAACATAATATACCAGATCTCTTTTCTAGGGTTTCAGACTCCAAAAGTTTTAGAGTATAAAATTCATTAAAGGTGTATTTGTCACATTTATTTCTCCTGTCTCCTTATACCTCATTTCAGTCCATGTGTGTTCTTAGGTTGGTGCTTCATTCTATGAAAACTCGCAGAGGTCCACATTAGTTGACTTTGTTGGTCCTTCTATGGGGTTCCCATCACCTTTAAGACTTTTCTACTCTTCCTCAACTCTTCCATAAGAGTCTGAGAACTTTGAAATGCTTGGCTGAGCTTAACTTAAGTCTGTTTCAGTCACCTGATGCATAGAACCTCTCAAAAAGGAATGGGGGATGAGTCTTGGTGAGTAGGACGCAGAAGGGGCAGCATTTTAGATGCAAGTAAATAAATAAATAAATTTAAAGTAAAACAAAGAAACAAAAAGACTTTCATGACCTATTTGGTGTAAGAGAAGAAATCTAAGCTACAGCCAATTTCCTAGCTTTCCCTTGTCTTCTCATGACTCACTGAGGATGAGTAATGTTTTTCTTACTGCAAGCAAAATAAGCAAAATTCCCACAAACCTTTCATTCAAAAAAGAAAAAAAAAAGACCACATATCATTTTCTTATGAATTCTACAAGATAGTGCTGCTTAGTTTTCACCCAATCTCTTTAATGTTGATATTTGTCCTATGTAATATTTTCTCTTAGTAAACAATGTTGTTCTCTCTCTCTCTCTCTCATATATATATATACATATATATACATATATATATATATATATATGTTATGTCCACTGAGTGAATGAATGAATGAATGAATAGAAAAATTTATGAGATATTTACACATCCAATTTATCTGAATTGGTGAAGGTTTCTTTCCTTTCCTTTGCAATGTGATTCTTTATCTCTTGTTGTAAAAGTTACAGATTGTATTTTCTAATTTTTCAGCAAAGACTGAAATGGAATGTCCAGAAATAAAGGTAATTTTCTAAAAATATTTCCTTCTTCTCTCAAGATGAAAAATATTTCCAGATACATGCTTTACCTTTATTTTTCTTCATTTCATTAAATTTAGTTTATATGTGTATTTAATGTGTGAGCACATGCTTCCGTGAAGTAGCAAATTTGAAGTCAGAAGATACATTTGTAGGAGATGATTCTTTTCTTTCACTTTGTGGGCCCGGGGGATTGAATTTTGGCAGTCAAGCTTGATAGAAGACACCTGTATCCACTGAGCTATCTCCTTGGCCCTTTTGAACTCTATTTTGATGTTTGTACTCTAGAATATTTTTCTGGAGATACATAGCTCATTTACCCATTTCTTCATTCATCTTTGTGTTTACTCTTTCATCATTTCCTATCTAAAATCCCCTGAATGTCCATTCAACAATAACAAATGACTTGGTCTTGAGATTAAACAGGCTAGTCCATCAGTTGACTCATGTGATGAGTTCTGACAAATTATCTTACATAAGCCTTATCCTTTACTGAGTTATTTAATACCTATTAGGTATTTATTGTCTTAGGCATTACTTGAATGATAGATGAAATGTTTCTTCCATTTGTGTAAGTAAGAAATTAACAACTTATTCAACGTAAGTTCCATTTGACATGATGGAACCCAAATCCAACACTACTTGAGTGATCACTTAAGTAACCAGGAACCTAGGGTTAAACAGATAATACTGCTCTAAAAATATAACTTAAGCAATAAAACAACTTCTAGTGATAATTCATATATCACTAGGTCTAAAAATATAACTTAAGCAATAAAACAACTCCTAGTGATAATTCATACTCATAGAACAGTGCCTGGCTCAGTCATTATCACAGGGGCTTCTACCTGCAGAGAAGTGAAGTGGTGCCAGGAGCCTCCCTGCCCAGGCCAGGGTAGTGGTAGATTCAGAGTAGGACTGTGGTGAAGACTTTAAAGTTTGAGGGTCTCTGGGCTTTCTAGCTCTCTAATTATACTGAAATGCTGATGATAACTTCTAAAAAGTCCTAAAAACTTTCTTGCTGTTTCTGAGGGTAAAAGACTGCTGGTTTAGGCGATTAACACCTGTAGCCTAACAGTGGAGGATTAAGCAATGCAGCCTTTGTTCTATCTTAGCAGAAACTGCTGGGCTCTAACTTTCAGTCTGCTAGTCAGAAGTTGCAGGAAGAGAAGCCACTTAGATAATTGATTATATAATTTATTACCAACTTGTAAAAAGTTTCCTATGAAAGCTATCTAAGGGGGAAATCAGAAAGATCCTAAGTAGGTAAAGGGAAAAATTATCTAAGTGGGGAAAGGGAAAAGATTCTAGTCTAAGTGGCAAAGGCAAAATGTCTCCTCTATTGATCTTAGCTCTCCAGTGATCTTAGTTCTCTTGATGATTTTCTCGTTTCTCTTTGTCCTCAGTACTTATACATCTTTCAGAATACATGATCACATGTTAGAAAGCTGATCACAAGTTCACCCAAAAAAATCAAATCATAAATTGAAATAGAAGTTTACAATGGCCGGGGTGGTGGCACACTCCTTTAATCCCAGCACTCAGGAGGCAGAGGCAGGCGGATTTTTGAGTTTGAGGCCAGCCTGGTCTACAAAGTGAGCTCCAGGACAGCCAGGGCTATACAGAGAAACCCTGTCTCTCGAAAACCCAGAAAAAAAAACAGTTTTCAATGGCAAATGTTTACATGCATATCCATTATATACATTAGGAGTAATTATCTGGCTAAACATCCATCATCTGTCTGAGCTCCACAGGTTCATTGAAGGTTTAAAACCATAACAAACTTATTAATGAAGTTTTGTATAGATAAACCCAGTTGGTATTTCTTCGGTCCTAGCACCAATAATAAATCATTAGTTGCCTTTGCCTTTTAATAACCTTTGGTTTATTGGTTTGCATCCTCTTGGAATGTACTTTGAGTAGGAGAAATTCTGGTTACCATCTAAGAGCAATTAATTGGTGACACTTGGGAGACTGTCAGAGTTCTCACTGCATCTTTGACTATCAGAAAGGGACCTAATAGCATCCCCATTATAAAAGACCTTAATAATCACAGATATAATTTTAGGAATTCTTATAGGATCATCATTAAGACTTAAGTCATCTATTTGTCTATATAGCATCACTACAAGATAGTACATCTTCGTGGATCTGCAGTGATATGCTTCAAAGGGGGTGTGCTCCTACTTAGTGATTGTTATATATGTTTAATAATAGCAGGAATAGCAGGATTCTTTCCTAAAGTTAGTCCCTCACAGCTTTGCTTAATGAGGGCTCACCTGTCACAGATTATATAATAATCTAATGCAGGCCACTTCAGGATGATCACCTGCTAGTAATTAGCTTGTCCCATTATGGCTTCAGACAAAGTAGAAACATACCCTGATCTATAACCTAAAAGCAATCTCCAATTGATAACCACATTTAAATGAAAATATAGTTTCCCACAAGGTGGTTTCACTGAGGAAACAAACTACTCTTAAGGGTTTTGTATTTCCAGCAATAGATAGCCAACAGGAAAGGAACTCAACTACATTTTTGGATGTTCCTTATCTCATAATGTTGTGTCAAGGCTTTTCCTTCTACTTTATTTTTTAATTTATTATCATATTATTAACAATTACTTTATTTTACTCTGTTCAATATAATGTATATATTATTATTATCTTGTTTTACCTTAACAGGTCTTTTGTGTATATATTATATTTAGTGATTTTATGAGATTCCTGAGTATGTCAACTAGTGGTTTTCTGTTTCTTGTGCCTTCTGTTGCTCTTGTTTCCTTTCATTTGTTTGTTTTGTTCAATTCGAATTGTCAGTTTGTGTTACATCTTATTACATTTTATTTTATTTTATTTTACTTTATTTTATTTTATTTTTACCTAATAGAAGCCTGTTTATATTTTAAGAAGGACATAATGGGGGAGATAGATATGGATGTGAACAGAGGGGGAAATCTGGAGCAGAAAGAGGGAAAACTATAATCAGGATATATTATATGAGAAAAAATATTTGTAATAAAAGGAAACTTTTAATAATATGTTTTGACTTATTGTGATATAGATTTAGAGGTCATGTGTTATATTTATTATGAGGTCATTTTTTTTAGTAAGTAAAGTAGCATAGTATGTGGTAACAACTATTTCTACATTTCTTTTGTCCAAAGAGAAGGATAAAGTGCAGAGGCATGTACTGAGTCTTGAAAGTACTGAAAGGTATTCAAATGGAGTACTATGAGAAATTATCTACATCATTTTTGTTTATACAGAATAGAATAGCTTTTGTTGAACTAGGGAGATACATTTTTAGAATCATGAAAATGTTACTTACAAATAAAGAAACCATGGAAATCAAAATAGTTTGAAAATTACAGGAGATGGCCCTAGTATAACAATGGCTTAAAAGAACTAGTGGTATTAAATTGTGTTCATAATCTTTTTCACATGGATATAAAGAGAGGACTGGAAGTGAAAAACAAATTTTCTCATTGCAATCCTATTCAATCTAAATGGGATAACAAAGAAGCCTTCAGAAGAAGAATCATTATACTTGTTCAAAACAGTAAAAACTGGGTTGGGATTAATGGAATTAGGGACTATTTCAGAGAGCTAATATCATCAGAATTTTAGTAATTGATGGAATTTTATCAAGCCAGATAGCATGGTGTCACTGTAACTCTGCCAGAGAAGAAATGTGTGTTAAAAAATGTGTGAAACAATTGTCTGAGAATTCTAATCTATAAATAAATTACACAAAACCACACTATCATCAAACTAACAAAAACAGTCTAAAGCATACAAAGGAACAGTTAGGTCTCATCAGAAATATTATTTCAAACTTCTGAGAGAGGAGACTCCATATTTCAATCCATCCTACAGGACCCACTACACTCAGAGCAGCTAGTAAGAACTTCCCCCGCTGAGTCTTCACCCACTAAGCCCCCCTTCATGAATACCACTCCCCTTCCTTTGATCCATCTTACCCTTTCCAGCTGGTCCTTGCTGCTGGGACAGATCCCTAGTTGGTCTACTCCCATGAAGACTCCATATCCCAATCCATCCCAGAGGACCCACTGCACTCAGAGTAGTTGAGGAACCACTGTACTCAGAGCAGTTAAGGATCTGCTGCTCTCAGAGAAGTTGAGGATCAGCTGCACTGAGCACTGTTGAAAAACAGCTTGACTGCTCCACTGAAGACCCAACAGTCTGAAGGCCTCCCAGGAGATCTACTTCAGCCAGGGCAACAGGTTAGCAGCTTCTCTGCTTCTGTGTAGAACCCCCAGTTGGAAGGTCCCACAGGTGGTCTGATACAGCCAGGGTCACAAGCCTACCAGGAGACCTGAAGCACCCAGAGACAAAAGAAGCAGACTCCATATAGTCACCCAGATCAACAAACACCAGGGGCATCCAGATGCTGAAAGGCAAGCTCAAGACCTTAAGCAAGAGAAGTCAATATACATGGACATCATCAGAACCCAGTTCTCCCACCATAGCAAGCCTTGAATACACCAACACACCTGACAATCAAGAAACTGTCTTAAAATCATATCTCATGGAGATAGTAGAGTCCTTTAAGGAGGATATCAATAACTCACTGAAAGAAATATAGGAAAACAACGGTGAACAGGTGAAGGAATTGAATAGAGTGATCCAAGACCTAAAAATAGAAGTAGAAACAATAAAGAAAACACAAATGGAGGCAATACTGGAAATGGAAAACCTAGGAAACTGGTCAGGACTTACAGATGTAAGTATTACTAAGAGAATAAAAGAGATGGAAGAGATAATCTGAGGTGAAGAAGATATGGTAGAAGAGATTGACACAATTGTCAAAGAAAATTCAAAACATAAAAAACTCTTAACTCAAAGCATCCAGGAAATACAGGACACAATCAAAAGACCAAATCTAAGAATAATCGGAATAGAGGAGAATGAAGATTCACAATCAATGGATCTGAAAATGTCTTCAATAAAATCATATAAGAAAACTTCCCTAACCTAAAGAAAGAGATGGACATAAAGGTAAAAGAAGCGCTGGGCATGGTGGCAAATGCCTTTAATCCCAGCACTTGGGAGGCAGAGGCAGGCAGATTTCTGAGTTTGAGGTCAGCCTGGTCTACAGAGTTAGTTCCAGGACAGCCAGGGCTACACAGAGAAACCTTGTCTCAAAGAACAAAACAAACAAAAAAGGTACAAGAAGCCTATAGAACACCAAATAAATGGAACCAGAAAAGAAAATCTTCTCGTCACATAATTATCGAAACACTAAATGCACAGAGCAAAGAAAGAATATAAAAAAAAAAAAAAACTGCAAGGGAAAAAAGATCAAGTAACATACAAAGGTAGACCTATCAGAAATACACCAAACTTCTCAATAGAGACTATGAAAGCCAGAAGAGCCTGGTCAGAGTTATGCATACTCTAAAAGAACACAAATGTCAGCCCAGGCTACTATACCCAGCCAAACTCTCAATCAACATAGATGGAAAAAATAAAATATTCCAGGACAAAACCAAATTCAATAAGTATCTATCTTACAATCCAGCCCTACAGATGATCCTGGAAGGAAAACTCCAATGTAAGGAAGACACCTACACCAAAGAAAGGACAAGATATTAAGCATCTCACAACAAAGTCAAAAGCAGAGAGCCACAAAGAAATAACAGAGACACACTAAGACCTCTGTGCTTTTTGTTTCCAATCATTGAAAGATTATAAGAGGACATTTAGTGTCACAAGGCTGTCCAACCTTATTCTGGTTTTCTTTGTATGCTAGGAAATGATCTGTAAAATACAATTCCAGGAAAAGCAGAAAGCTCTGTTTGTCCAGTGTATTACTTACTCTGCTGAATGGGGAAGGGGTGTTTTTAATTGTTAATGTGATTTTAAGTTTCTTTAGTTCTCCACGTAGAAAAAAACAATAATTCTGTGTGTCTCTCTTTCAGCAATGTTCCATGACATCTCTATTTACATACCTATTAAAGCAAATGACATTTTGCCTGGACTTTTCCAGAACCAGGGGTTTGTATGATGACACCTGAGATATGTGGTGTGCAGCCCATGATATGCTCACTATCCTTCAGGGATTCTCTGTTCTCATGCCAGAAGACCTATAGTATAAGTACCTCAGTAAACTTTCATTAATTGATTTCTCCCTTCCTTGTGTAAAGCCTTTGTTGTTGAAAATGTTAGCAAGATGTTGAAATTAAGACCCATAAGATTGAGCCTTGCATGGTTGTCCTCTGAGAGGCCCAACAAGCAGCTGACTTAGACCAAAGATGCTTACATCCAATCATTGTACTGAAGTCAGGGACCCCTATGGTTGACTTAAGAAAAGGCTGGAAGAAATTGAGGAGGAAGCAGATCCCATAGGAAGATCAGCAGTCTCAAATAACCCAACCAGACAGCATATAGGAGTGGATCTGAGGTCCCCTGACGTATATATCAGAAGACTGTGTGGTCTGGCCTCGGTGGGAGAAGATGGGCCTAATTGTCCAGATACTTGAGACTCCAGGGAGTGGGAAGACTTAGCAGGGGGTGGAAGACACATCCTGTTGGAGACAAGGTAGAGGAGGAATGGGATGAGGAACTGTGGAAGGGCAGACTAGGAGGGGGACAATGATTGGACTGTAATAAAAGCAGCCTACCCTAAAACCAAATTGTAGGTGTCTGAAAACATATTTTTATTGTAAAATTTTAAAACATGCTCTTGATTCTTCTATGTCCATTAATGTTTTGTTTACATGTATGTATGAGCATTACATGTGAGGTTTGTGTCAATGGAAGTCATACAAGGCTTTGGATATAGTGCAACTTTTTTATACAGATAGCTACAGGACACAATGTGGATGCTGGTCAGCAAACCCAGGTTTCCTGTTAGAGCCACAAGTAGTGTGAACTGATGAGCAACATCTACAACCATGAAATAGATATTATTAAATATTTTCATAAAAGTAAGCTTAGAATTCTTATTATAGTTATGTATAGCAGATTACATTACTTATTAGTAGAAAGTCCCCACACACAGTCACTTAGAAGAAAAGTCAAGTCACTCACATATACAGGAATGTACAATGGTTTAGGAAGTAGATCAGGCTCTGGTTTGAGGAGGAGCTAGAATATTGCATTATTCATGAGAAGGTTAGCTACAGCGGAACTCCCTAATTAGAACTATGGCTTGGGCGTGAAAGCCCTTGCCCTGGGAGTGTAAAAACCTCGCACCTGGCTTCTAAGAATATGACCGAAATGGTAACTCAATCACTGGTCTGTGGCAATCCATGCTATTCCAGCAAGCCCTGGAGGACTGTTAGACCAGACACTGAAGGGCATAGGAGGCCCGATTTCATCTCATAGAGTCTGACTCAGAGCTCTGAAATCTCCCCACCCAGCTTGCTAAATTACCACTGGCAAATCACTACCACCTCTGACCAATGCTTCAAAACTCCCATGTCTTTTTGTGGTGCATTTCTGGCAAACCCACCCTTTGCTGCTATACCTTACTCTCTGGAACCCAGTAGAGCTGCTGAGTGAAGGAAAACACCACACAAAACTAGTTCAGAAGAAATGGTAACTCAATCACTGGGCACATCAACTAGAATCCTATTCTTGTAAGCCATATTAAATTTAAATAGTCTGGTGGCGAATTTAATTCGCCATCTAAACTGAGACAAAAGTAGTTACATTTTTTCCTCTCACTGTCCCTGCCCAAAGGCCCCTCTCTCTCCTGCCTCCTCTCTTTCCTCTTTCCAACCCAGAAGTCCCTCCTATTTACCCAGTGATTGGCTTATTTATTCATGAGGGGAAGGTTCACAAGAGGTCACATGATTATGTGACTCATTCCTCATTCCAGAGAGCTCCTCCTGGAAAGTGGAATTAACATTAAAATATAAACAGCACCAGAGCCATCCACAACAGCACAGGACAAAATATGAAGCTGTAAATAATGAATAAATATCACATAAATATTAATATTAATAAGGTTACATAATATAAAATCATATTTTCCCTAGATGCAGAAAAATCTCAGGAAAAAAAAATAAACCACCTAATTTCTATCGTAAGCTTCCAAAATAGTATGAATTCATAGGCAATATGTAAGGATAACTTGTATCAAAAATATAAAAATAGTGAACAGTATTCAAAATTTGAGCAACATATTTCTTGAAGAGTCCTATAATATTTTATTCTGATGCAGGTTTCATAATGATTACACTGGATCCGATGTGTTTCATCAATATGACTGTCAAAATGGCCAATAAATATATTAAAGTGACCTCAATCTCATTAGTCATTGGGAAATGCAAATCAAAACCATAGTGGAAAATCACTACTAGACCATTGATATGTATTTAATTAAAAAGAGCCTCAACACCAAGAAAAACTCACATGCTAGCAAATTCTTGGTGAGATAGTTAATTAGTAAAACCTCTCTAGAAAGTATAAGAAGCATCAATTAAATTTAGAAGTATGTGCAACTTGTTGTCAAATAATTTCACCTTTGAATAATTTCTAACAACAGAACAATCTGTCACCAAAAGAACACAATATTCATAGCATATTATTTAAATTTCAGCCAAGAAATAAATATATATACATATATACATATATATATATATATACACATATATGTATATATATATATGTATATATATACATATATACATATATATATATATACACATATATGTATATATGTGTATATATATATATATATATATATATATGTAATTGTGTAAGTATTGCAGATAAGTACAGAGTGCACTGCTCCCCAACAATGGGAATATGTAACAGACCAAATGGCTATAACTCTCCTAGATCTATAGCAGGAATACATAAAACATAAATTATAATGTTTCCTTGCATTATCTATCTATCCATAAACTGAACTAGTCAGCATTTAATCTGCAGTGAAACAGTTCACAATGGTCACTGAAACTGGGCATTACTCAAGGAAAAGTAATGACTTAGAAATGCTAATACATTTTTGGATTTTTTTGGATAAAATTTATACACTGTGTGTGAGAGTGTGTGTGTGTTTGTTTGTGTGTGTGTATGTGTGTGTGCGTGTGTGTGTTTGTATATACGTTTTTGTCCTTTTTTTTGAAAAATGAACAGTTGATTTTATATTACAAGTTTTAGGATATAATCCATCACTGAGAGATGTCAAGAAGGGAACTCAAGCAGGGCCAGAGGTAGGGATCATAGATTTGCTACAGGCCAGTCTGATGGAGACATTTTCTTATTTGAGGTTTTCTCTTCAGAGATGACATTAGCTTGTATCAACTTGACAAAATCCTAGCCAACATCTGAATATTATATAGAGAAAAGTACACTCAATCAGTATTTTGAGGTAAATGTGTTTTTTCATCTGTCTTTAAGTAGCACATTTCACCATAGAGAAGTAACAGGAAATGAATACATGTAAGCTGGGAATAAAATGTGTTGAGTAAGAGTGCACTCAATGATGTTGCGACCAGCACTCAAATCCTGATTCAGCTTTCTTTGTTCTAGCAGTATGTCTTCACTGCAACTCTCCTTCCCAACATGATATCCTTTGCTTTTTTTTCTTTTTTATTAGATATTTTCTTTATTTACATTTCAAAAATTGATATCCTTTTCAAATACATCCATCTGTGTGCTTTTTTATATATAATTGTCATGCAATTAAAATCTGCATTTGTTAAATGCTGGATACATTTTCAAAGTTCTTTCCACATAGTTATTAGTCAATTCCATCCTATTCATATTGATTTGACATATTTTTGTAACAGAAAATATACTTCTAAATTAAATACTAAATTAAATAAATTTTAGATTTAGCTAGCATATTGAATTTTTTTCTAACAAAAATAATTTCTTAAGCATATTACTACTTGTGTGTGTATGTATTTCAATACAAAATCAATGAGTATGTTATAATCTGTGCCTTGCAGAGATAGAGATAGCTCCATGACAGTAAAAGTCATTTTATTCTTATTTTCCTAAAGACAAAAAATAATATGACTCAGAGCCAAAGGACTTACTTTGTAGGGTCTCTAAACTCTGTGGTGAATGCACAGAGAAAATCATCAGAAGCCTGAAACCAGTGTTGTGCTAAAATATTTCAAATTAATAGTTTTTAGAGTATAAAATACATTTTAAAGCAATAGTTTTTAAAAGGTTTACTTATTTTTATTTATATGAGAACACTGTAGCTGTCTTCAGACACACACCAGTAGAGTGCTTCAGACCACATTACAGATAGATGTGAGCCACTATGTGGCTGGTGGGGATTGAACTCAGGACCTCTGGAAGAGCAGTCCTCTTAACTGCTGAACCATCTCCCCAGCCCCTTAAAACAATATTTTCATTCTTTGAAATTTCCATCCATTTATTTTAACAAAATATTTTTCTTTCCTTCATCTACCATTAGTCCATCCTTGCACCCCTACCACATCGTTCTCCCATGTTCTCTTTTTATTTTTTGTTGCTATTCATAATATTTAATGTATAATTTATATATACATTTCATTGTGTCATCAGTACCTTACAAGAGGCCATGTCCTTAAAGCACAGTGAATGACTTTGTCTTTCTCCACAACAATAAACTACCAATATCTCCTCCTATTTGGGTGGAGTTTGCGGCCCCTTGATATTTGATTCACTTGTTCTCAGACAGACCACCACAGCAAAAGTGGAAAATATCCTAATGCTGCACCATTTTTTTATGACTAAAGTTCTCAAATTCATATCATTTTCAGGAGAATGAATAATGTGCTCTACTATATTGTTTTTGACATATTTTCTCACAAAAGGAAGAATATCAGAAGAATGGGTGGTAAATAACATTGGGGGGGGTAATTTGCTTCTACCACTATATCCAATAAAGCTTGTGTAAAAAGGGGCAGCAGGCCCATGCTAGCCATAGCTGTTTTGTTTGTTTGTTTGTTTGTTTTTACTTTTATTACTCTAGCAACCATCTTAATTACAAACATGGGTGAGTTAAAATTCCTAAGCCTGTGATCAAACTACCAACTGCAGCCAATGGAACACGGGCAGTTTACAATTTTTAAATTTCTCTTGTAACACCAGAGTACTACCACAATTTTGGGATGCAAAACCCAATTTTAACAGTGTAAACAATCTATTCTTTTTAAAAAATCAATACCAAAACTGTGACTTTCACGTTACAAAGTTAAGTGTCTCCCTACGTTTGAACTGCAGTTATGGAGCCTGCGAACCACGAGATGGAAAAAAAATACTTTAACATAAAACAGTCAGTTTTGACAGACATGGACAGATTGGCATGCCAAGAGCAGACAATAGATAGAGAGGGAAGAAAACAAGATGTCTCAAAGGAAGTTAGACCAAGCATTTCTCCAGTAAGAGGGAAAGAGTGGGCAGGTCATTCTGACATGGCATCCCAGAGCACACCAGAAATTTAGAAAGCAAAAACTCAACATCTAACCATCTAGTCTCTCCAAAAAACACCAAGTGAATCACCTCCATGCTACAAAGTTTGACTGCCCGTTCCTGCAAACAAGACAGTTCAGCCTCCAATACCTGAAAGAGACACTGCCCTAAATCCTATCTTTTATAAGTCTGATTTCTAGGATAAAAATTACAGAGAATGTTATCCAATTTAGATGTATCGTTAGAGACCTGTTTCCCTGGATTGGCTCATGCCACATGTAGTTCTGAATTGCTCCAACCTGGAGCTACCAGTTTTAAGCCAACTTTCTGTTACCAATGGTACAAATTTTTATTCATACCCAATAATTATAAGCCAATAATCTATAACCAAGACATGTAGAACATATTTATACTTTTATAACAAGTCAGAAAGAAAAATGAAATGGCTGCATATATTTACTTATTTAAAAATAGACAAAATTAATTTTCTAGCTGTAATTTCAAGAAAGGTGCACTGTGTCACCTGCTGAATCCAATCATCACAAGCACAGCGATTTTTTTGTAAGAAAAACAATCATCAGCTCCCTTACCATAGAAACCAAAAAGTGTCTGGCTGCTTTAAGAGCAGCTTTTACAGATAAATCAGTTCCTAGCAGGGCTTCTCCAGGTGAGCTAGACTCCTAACTACAGGTGTAGGGCTACAAAGGTCAACTGAGACTATTTATTTATTTATTTATTTACTTGAAATAGGTTAAAACTAAATCAAGGGCTGAACAATCAGCAGATAAAGTTTTAACCATTTTTCTTTTGAACATGAAACACAGAACAACAATCAACCAAACCACGAGACGGAAAAAAAAAAGACTTTAACATAAAACAGTCAGTTTTGACAGACATGGACGGATTGGCATGCCAAGAGCAGACAATAGATAGAGAGGGAAGAAAACAAGATGTCTCAAAGGGAGTTAGACCAAGCATTTCTCCAGTAAGAGGGAAAGAGTGGGCAGGTCATCTCCGGACCTCCTCTTCTCCTGAGGAGAGCTCTAAAACAGCTCACATTCAGTTTCTTTCTCTTTCACCAAAGCATCCCCAAATAGTCAGAAAGGACTGCTTTTCTTAAACCCATTCTCTTCTGTCTCAGGTGTAAACTATATCTAGTCAGAGTCCAAAGACTAAAAGCACCTATGAGAATTACCTTTGATTCTCTAGATTTTTACCATAGATTTAAGCACATACACAAAACACATTTTACCATTACCTTGTCCTTCTACAAGGTTTATTCACTGTTGGCTCATATCTTTGTAATAATCTTGGAAAGTGCTACCCATGTGCTCCCATCTTTTAAGATCAATGGTACCTTCAGGAGGGAACCATGGACAAATCTCTTTCACAAAAAAATCAAAAAATGCAAGTAAGTCATGTATTTTAACCTTTATCCTTCGTGCCTTTAAAGCCTTTTTCAAACCTTACACAAAGAGTTCATGGTTACTAAGTGCCTGTCCCATGATCACTGAGGACTCACTAGGATTTCTAGTTGAGGCGGCAGGCTCCCATGCAGGATGTCTTCCACACAAAATCAGCTGAACAGAAACACCACTGTGTTCTTCACTGACGCCTGTACTCGAGCCCCACCTGCTGGGTACCAGTTGCTCCAACCTGCAGGACTAAACATCAAGGATTTTGAGGGAGGGAGTGAGAATGGAAGGGACAGGAACCAGAAAGAAAGGAGACAATACAAAAATCTATTCAAGTCTCATTTACTCTTGGGAAACAGAGGGCTTATAAAACTATAAACCACAAATGATATTTGCCCAGATGCCCAGACCAAACTGGTATTATTGCTTGGTAACACATTGATGTCAATGGAATGTCCCCACTGTAAAATGTCTGGAAAGCACTTATCGTAAAATGTCTCGAGTCAATTAAGGGAACAGAAGCAAGATAGTAGAAGAAACAAAAGAGTGTTAGTTATAAGATGGCGGCCCAGTGACAAGATGGATGTTGAGATGTCAAGAGCTTTTGGGCCCCAACAAATAAGTGCCACCATAGCATGTGCATTGAGTGTTTTCAAACTTTGCTACTCTGTCTTATAAAACCAAGAATGAACACTCTGGAAATTAATCTCTCTTGGGCTGGAGAGATAGATCACCTGCTAAAAGATAAGTTTATAACCAAATCATCAAAATCCTATTTGATCAAACTTATTCTCAGCTAGTCAAGAAATTACTTCTCTTTCTTGTACTACTTAATAAAACACTTCAGGTTCATATTTATAACATGAAGTATACTTATGAAGATGAAGAATAAATATGAACATGAAGGATACTATAGCACAAACACAAAATGCATCATTTTAAATATGTCTTTTCAGTATTTTTTCTGGTCTTTCCTTTAACAAAGAAGATATTCTAGTTATCTTATTAGGCTAGTCCTTCATAGAAATCTTTATGAACTTTCTAATGCTATTTACTCTATGCTCATAAGTAATTGCTGATATAAAGTAAAAATAAATGCAGAAGCATACAGTATAATATTCTAATGGCTATCTGAAATATAAGGACTTACCTTTATATTCTATAGCCTGTCTCCAGCTCAGAAAATATTTTGCCCTTTAAATTTATTTCCAAATATTGTATATTATTAACTTAAAATATACATATAATATAATATGTTAAATTAAATACAAGAATGATCTTGTTACACACTAGAAATTAGAAACAAGATATTCATTAATTCCTCAACTCTATCATTCATATGTCTCCCTTGTTAGGGATACAACGTTGTTCACCTATAATAGCATATATCTGGTGAAGACTATCTCTTTATTTGTAAAGGACCATTATGATAAACGTGTAGAGCAGAACACACACCCACAATTGTTCCCACAACATATCTCTTGTGACTTTCATAGGTTCTGAAGGGACCCTATAGGGAGAACAGTATCAACTAAACTGGACCCTTCACAGCTCTCAAAGCCTAAGCTGCCAACCAAAGTGCACACATGAACAGGTCTGTTTCCCTGCTACATACATAGCAGAGTACTGCCTTGTTGGTCCTTAGTGGGAAAGGATGTGATTAACACTGCTGAAACTTGATCCCTCTGGGAAGGGGGATGCTAGAGGTGTGAGGTAAATGTGGATGGGCAGGTGAGGCAACACCCTCTCAGAAGCAAAAAAGAGATGAGAGAGGGTAAAGAACTCCTTCAGTGGGGACTATGAAGGGAGCAACATTTGGAGGGTAAATTCATAAAATAATTAATAATATAAAGAAGTAAAAATTATTTGGTAAGGCAGACAGAGGACTCTAAGATATCTTATTCTAATAGTAAAATGGATAATTTAAAAGTTTTCTTTTGCTATAAAAAGAAGAAAATGCGTAGACTGGCGATATGGCTCAGCAGGTAAGAGCACTGACTGCTCTTTCGAGGGTCCTGAGTTCAAATCCCAGCAACCACATGGTGGCTCACAACCACCCTTAATAATATTTGACTTCCTCTTCTGGTACATATGAAGTCAGCTACAGTGTACATATGAATAATGATAAACAAAAAGAAAATATGTTTCATGTAATATCATGACCACTTAGGAAAAAAAAACAGCTTTTATTGTCATGAATAAAATTTCATTTTTGTTTTTGTTACCTAGGCAACATATCATACTTAACTCATTTTCACCAGTGTACTCTGTTCTACTCAAGACAATAACAAAAGCCAAGATTTTTGGAGTTTATTCCACAGAGAAATAGTAGAAAATAAAAATTAATTAACAAAAATTATAACATAACATAAGGATAAAAATAATTAAACAATATTTGGACAAACTACTTTTCATGTATTATAATACTTGAATCTGACAGATTGGCGGAAGCATATATTTAGTGGCTTAAAGCTGAAGTCTCTTACAGTTTTTGGATGTTTCTATAGCAGTTAGTACAGGATGTATGCTGAGAGAAGCTAACAAGAAAGTGTATGCTGTTGTTACATTACAAAAGCTGTTGGGGTCAGAGACTGAGCATTGTCACAAAAGATGCTGGCCTGAATTGTTCATTCTCAATAGGTCAATGGCAGACAATCCTAAAAATGAAGGAATTATTCTGTGTGGAATCATGTTAGAAAGAAAAATTAAAGAAAAACCTTCATTGATAATATAATCTATTTATCTACAATGTATAGCTCTGAGCTTTAGATCAATGAAGTAAAAAAAAAAAAGCCCAAACCAAATCAATTTTCTTCAAGGTGTGTTCCATCTATCACTGACTTATCACTGTCTTAGATGGAGTATATCCTGTAAGGTCATAAGCCAAGATATGAGAATTATGAAATCCCTCCCAGGGAAACTAGATTCCCCTCTCACTGGACCAAACTTCATCATGTTCTTCTAGTGAGTGGTTCCTTATTATTCCAACTTATTAAGGAACATTGTTTTCTATGCTCTAATAAACCAGAGACAAACACAGTAGTATCTGTTGTAGTATGTTCACTTTTGGTATAACAGATTCATGACCAATTTTAGGCTTCCTTACTTGTATGTCAGTAATTCCAGATGCACCTAGAAAGTAGATCCACAAGTAGAGAAAAAATAAGTTTGTTGTTCAAGCTTGGAAGAGTAAGTTACTTTAATAATTTTAAGGTGAAGGGAAAACATAATGTGCTATAGAATGTGGGGCCACTGACCTTTATGCCTTCCACATTCTGAACTCTCACTGCTTAAACATCTTAATGTTTACAATTCCCCTGTCTTCTCCATTCCATTTTTGTCCGTTTTCTAACCTAACACTGTAGGAGAGTGTCTCCAGGCACCCTGCCTTCTTACTGTTCATTCTTTTTCTGTCCCCAGAGAATTTCAGTTTTAAACAATAGGCACATCTTAAGATGTTTCCAGTTACTCTTCTCCAGGGCTCGCTTGCTTTACAGAGGACTCAGAATCAGCTCAACATCCAATCTTTGCATGGCTTTAAAACTTGAATGTACCTTTGTTTCTCTGTAGATTAGGTTTACTAGACTGAACTTGGGTTTCACTTGTGTTTGTTTTGCATTCCTGGAAGGCAGGGTTAAATCAAAGTCTTTTCTTCCTTTTAATTGTGTTGGATTTGTTTCCCTATGATTTTTGTTGCCCATTCACATTTTCCTTGTGTCTCAACTTTCTTTCTCTATCTGGAGTTTGGTGTCTGTTAAGCAGATACTTCTCATTCTCAGGTTCACAAGAAAGAAAGGTAATATTCCTTCTTATCCAAGAAGGGGCAGACAAGAGCCAAAAGGACAGCTGTCATTTCTGCAGGTATCAGAGTCCCCAGGGTCCATTGTAAACATTTGTAAATAGATTCTGTGTTTTGCATCTTGGTGAGAGAGAAGCCCAAACAAACAAGCTGGTAAGTGAAATGGTAGAGAAAGATTGATTATCTGCAGCAGACCAGGAAGGCAGGGGATATATTCACAATTCATTGCTCTGCTCCTGCAGAACAGAAAAATACAAAATTAGTTATTATTACATTGTTACAGTAAGCACTTGAGATATAGACATAATCCTGAATATACACAAAAGACATTGCTGTCAAGGAGGTGGTAAAAAAATTATTTAAGAGTGTTTTGATAAAGGTTATCTAATGCACATTTTAAATATTAAAATGGTGTACAAGAACACGAAAGTATGCTCATCTTGAAGCATAAACACAGCAAGCAGGAATATGCTGCATTCTGGTTTGATAAGTTTCTGTCAAATTGAAGTTTTAGAGACAAGTGAAAGGAAGGGCACTTTGAACGTCTGTTATTTGCCTCTATATTTGCCTGTCTGATTTAGTAGCTAACAGTGTATTCATATTATACTAGATGGAGAGAAAAATATCTATTTCGTCTTGTTTTTTAATTTAATTACTTCCTCCATGTTTTTTAAAGGAATACTAACTAAAACACTGAGATCTTAACATTCTCCATCTTTGACCCTCTGACACCATCATCTGCTCCAGATAATTATCTTTTCTTATTTCAAATCTTTTCAGTCAATATTTTAGATACAATTTCATTGGCCATTTTTTTTTTTACCTTATACTTGAAATGTGTAAAGGAAAATTTCAAATTAACTACTATTTTTCCTTTGTAAAATCTCTTGTCAGGATTTCCTACTGTAATGCTGTGCTGAACATAAATAACCAGACCTAAAACTTGTAGTCTATCCTTAATATTGGTAAT